>NC_092042.1:75398842-76598842 GCF_003086295.3 Arachis hypogaea | reverse complement strand
GTCACAATGGCAAAGAAAAGAAGAGCCATCATACAGGCGAAACACCAGAAAAGGAAGCATTGGTGGATATAGAACTATCCAAAATGAAATCATTAAGAATGTGTTTGAGTTACAGTTTAAAAATAAAAATTTGCATAAAATTGATTTGTAAACTTGATTTTAATGAAAAGTAAATTTGTGTTAAAATGATTTATATTTGACAATCTTTATATCAAAATGGATTATAATAAAATAAATATTGTTTGGATTACATTATTCAAAATTATTTTTAGATAAAAAAATTATTAAAATAAACATCAACTTAAATAATTTTTTTATATTATTCTATCATTTTAATTTAGATATTTGAATAAATTTTACTAATTAATTTTATAATAAAATTAATATTTACTTACTGAAATAAAAATAACATATAAAAATTGACAAAATATACTTTTAAATAAAACTAAAAAAATATAAATTTTAGATATATATATATATATATATATATATATATATAAAAAAATATTTAATTAAATATGTTATATTTTTCTTAAATTTTAAGTATTAACGCTAGAACGTTAATTTAATATTCTTTTTACATCGTACTTTTATTTTAGTAGTCTCAATAATCTTATTCTTAATATTATTTTGGAATTGAACGTTTATGATACCTAACGGTATCAATAAATCATATTATAAAAAGATAATAACAAAAATAATACACAAAAATCACAATTATAAAAGTAGATAATGTCAAATTAACAGTTAACAATAATTAAAAATAATAAATAACTTTGGCAAAAAGGTAAATAAATATTTAGTGTGATAGCTAAGTGAAACATAGAAGTTAAGGTTTTTTTAGAGAAACTCGAATTCACAACCTCTAAATGAGTACGGAAAAATTATGCTATTTGAGTTATAACTCAGTTTACCAAAGTTAAGAATTATTGCTTCTTTGTAAATGTGGTTTTGATATTTTGAATACAAAAATTACTTCTATGTTTATAAATAAAAGGCTTAACCAAACCAAAAATTAAAGCTTTTAAAGAGCTTAAACATGTTTTAGGATTATACTTCAAGATTTGGTTTATTCTAAAGAGCGAAAAATATCTTGGTGACGAGGAGATTAACTAACTAGTTACGGAGTGAAACAGATGTTGGCTGGCATAAGAAGCAGCTCTAGAACCATGGTGGCCATCATATACCTCGACGAATAATGCATTCCAGCATACATTTACTTGACTAAAATCTTCCATCTCCCCTGTTTGAGTGTATAGCAGCGAAGGAGTACTCGCCCCACAGTACAAGAAATAAGGGATTTAGTGTAATACTCAAAATTTGTAGAAATTTGATTGAGAGTCAATTTTAATTTAAGTTATTTGTTAAAGACTTTAATTTTAAATATTATTTTATTAAAGATAATTAAAATAAATTTTGATAATTAAATAATTTTTTTAATTTTATAATTATTAAATAATTTTTTATTTACAATTTAAAATTTTATAAATTTAAAAATAATGAAACTTTGACTATTAAAATTTGAACAATTGGAATTTTAGTTTGATTTTATAAATTGAAGGCAAATTAAATTATTTATCTTTAATTTTAAATTAGCATACTTTATTGAAAATAATTTGCAGGTTAACAAGTAAATAATATTTTTAGAGATAAGTAAATTGTATTATATTTAAGTTTTTAATTAATACCTTAGCCCCAAAATCTCCAATTTTATTACACAACACAAACCCTAATTTGATTTAACCCTAACCTACTCATTAACCCTAGCCGCCACCCCCACCCACAGCCTAAAATAAATGAAGTATTCAGGGAAGAAAAGAAAGGGAAAATGGAAATGGGAAAGGAGGAAGAGAATATACAGCGTCGACGGGCCAAGAGAGACTTCGCCGCCGTCGAACTACTGCATGGGAGGAGCCGTTCCATTACCAAGAAGAGAGACAAACGTGAGAGAGAGCCGTCGTGTCCTGCGCGAGACGGATACCGTCGCCGTCAAAGTCTTTATCGTCGTTGTCAACAGAGGTTCGCGAACGGATAGAAGACGCATGAGAGGGTCGTGGAGTTACTGTCACCGCTGCCAAAGGCTCTGCCATTGTCACTGTTGGAGAGGAAGCCACCCGTCGCCACCAGATCTATCACTATCGTTGGATCTGTTGCCGTCGCCATGCACACCGTTGCCGGGAGAGGACCATAACGCGATGGAGGGGGAGGTAGCTGTGCCACCGTCACTGCCATAGTGTTCTATCACCGTTGCCGCCGTTCTAGCTGCCAAAAACTGCCGCAGGAGCCCCTGTCGTCTTGGAAAGCGTTTTTGTTTTCAAAACCCTTTGAAATCAGTGTTATGTTATAATCCATTAAAGATTCTGAGGTTTCGGTAATGTAGGGTCAAGTCCTAGTTGTTGCATGTCGCGATTGTAGTTAGTGTTGTTGCTGCGAGGGTTGAATGGGTTGTGGTTGTGGCTGTTGAGGTTGCAGGCTGAGAGAAAAAGAGAGTTTGTCGTGTAGTTAAGTCGCGATCGAGGTAAGAGCAATTTTTTAAAACTCAATTTACTTTCAAAAATTGTTATAAGTCGATATTAATGCAAAAAATGTATTTTTATGATTTTCGTAAGTCTTTTGGATTGAATTGAGTTGTTTTAGATGAATGAAATTGATTGATTGATTGATTGAAAAAGTTGAGTATTCTAAATAGTTGGTTGATGTTGTTGAATTAGTTTTTCTTGAATTACTGGAAGAGATTTATCAGAATTTAGTTTAATATTGGAAATGATTTGCTATTTGGAAATAGTTGAGAAGGGTTTGAGGAATGTTTGGATTGGACCCGAGAAGGGTGACAGAGTTCGAATTTTAGAGGGGATGCTACCAAAATTTTTATAAAAATTGGAGACTTCGTTTAAGTGGTTATTTAGAAAGATTTGGATTTAGGAGTTATATGATTTGATTTTGAGTTATTAAGAAAATGATTACGTTTTGAGTTTGATTTATTTAGAAAAGAATGAATTATATTTTGATTTTGAAATTATTGATGAATGGATTTGAAAATAAAATTTGAATTTGATTGAGATATATGTTATCGGGTAAGAGGCAGTGGTGTTGTCCACTTGCTCTGGATAAAAGTTTGAAATACCAGGTAAGAGGCAAGGGTTGAGTTTTGTCACTGCTTACTCCTGGTCAAGATTTTAAAAGATTATGATTTTGAATGTAAGTTTTAACCTGGCAAGGATCGTGGTGGTATATCACTTGTCCAGTGTCGTAATGTCTGTAGGGATTGTGGTGGTGTACCGCTCACTGATGGTGGGGATCGTGGTTATTTACCGCCCACAGATGTGTGTCTTCCAATTGAAAATTTTGCGAGTATCGTGGTGGTGTACTGCTTGCAATGGTGGGGATCGTGGTGGCGTACCGCCTACTGTTTTCCAAGTAAATGATATCTAGGTTAGCTACTGGATATGTCGGGTTCTGGTAAAGTAACTGATACGTGAGCTTAGAGCTAGTTGGACAGGCATGCATCATGTTGTATTTGTTTGCTTTTTTTTGAGTGTGCTTAAGTATTTATGATATTGATTTTCCTCGCCTTTATTATTACATTCTTGTAAGAGGGTTAGGAGTCGTGACTGTACTGACATGTATGTATATAATATTTATAAGTTACTTGAGTAAAAAGTTTTGTTTTCAAGTAAAAGTATCTCCGGTTTTTTTTAAGAAAACAGCAATATGCTTTCGAGTCAAAGGCTCCTATTTTATTATTAAGTATATGAAGTCGTCGTAATACTTATCGCTATCAGAGTGGCGCAGTCGAAAGCATGACATTCTGATAGTAAGGGTGTTACATTTAGTCACAGAAAAAACCATGGCTAAACTCAAAGATAATGGTAGCAACCATACATTGGCCACGAAAGAATATTTGTGACTAATCAAGGGGGTTGCATTTTCAATTTGCCATGATTTTGGAGTTATTAGCCACAATTTTAAATATCGTAGAAACCTTCGAATAGCCACGATTTGTATATCATTGCCAACGCATAATGTCGTGGCTAAATAAGAATAATCAAATCAAAAAGTATAATTCTACCACACTTCATCCGTAACTAATTTGTGCAGGCCGGATTTTTCAACCACAATTTTTTCGTGACTAACATCGAGTTATTTAATCACATTATTTTCGTGGCTAACTCGCACTGTTTTTTACATATAATTCGTGGCTAATTTGTACTAATTTGCTACGTTTTTTTCTGTAATTAACTTGTTTTTTTAATAATTTGTAGCCCTTTATATTAGTTTGACCGTGGCTAATTGAATAATTTTATTAAATTAAAATTATATTTATTTATATAACATTAACAAAAAAATCAAAATTTTTAAATATATAATATTTAACATTTTTTAATAAAAAATATACTAATAATAATAATAATAATAATAATAATAATAATAATAATAATAATAATAATAATAATAATAATAATAATAATAATAATAATCTAAACTTGTATATAATAAAAAATAAAAAAAATTCTAACATAAATAAATTTTTTTTAACATCTTCTAGAGTAAATATATTTAAAATTTCAACTATTACTTATTAAATACACCAATTAAATGTCTGACATATTACTCGACAGATTAGACATTTTATCACCATATTTTGATAACAAAAATTTGTGCAGAGCTGTCTACTGAATTTTGATTTTTTCATATCCATAATTTTTTTTAAGGTTTCAACCTGTTTCTCTAAATTTATCACATGCTGCTGAGATACGTTGCTGGAGACTCCACCAGTTACAAACTCAAAAATACGTTTAGATTTGCAAAACCTACCATATGTGCAGAGACCGTACCAATAAATTCGCACCATTGTCTCGACCTTGTCCATGGCATCAAGTTCCGTCATAATTTTTTCATCATTTTTCAAATGCCAAACTTAAATTGCCGTCATTTAGTGGGTTGTGATTTCTTTTCGCAAAAGTTTCTACAACTAAATGCAAAAATGAATAAAAGAAATAAACCAAATATTAGAACTAAAAAAATCACGTAAAAAATTAAAATTGCATATATCTTTGATATTCACAACTAAAGGGTCATCATAATCTTTTCTGGTAGGTGCAGTTGGTTGAGACTTATTTCATCTAAACCTTTTACAAATTCTTCATTGTTGATATTCTATGGTTGTCGTAGTTCTGCTAAAAGGCCTCTCCTGACTTATTACGTTTTTGCTCTACAAGAAAATATGCTAAAAAAAACCAACAAATAATACAAAAAATGAACGAAAAAAGTAGATATTTTGGATTTGAAGAATACTGTATCATATGATAGGGTCTCATATACCGGGGTTAAGAAAAGTGCTTTTAGGTGGCGTAGAAAATAGGAGTCAAAAGACGACGTAAATAGAACTGATGGGAAATTATGTTAGACTTTTTATGTGGTTACTTTAACTTTCCGCCAAAAACTATCTTAAAAGTTAAATTTTAAATCTTAAAACTTTAGTTTGGTTATTGTTATTTAGGTCGTCTTTCAACTTTCTTTAATCTTAAAAATAGGGCAATTTACCTATTTAAATTGTTTGAAAAATTATGTTACTAAATTACAACTTTTGGAAAACGTAAACACAAATGCAATTTCTACAAATCTATAGAAACCGCGACACCCTCCCGCAAATTAAGATTGCACAGAAACAGCTCGTGATTTACGTTAAACGGCGTGCATGCAGAAACCGCTGTACTCTATAGTGACTTCTGAACGAATGGTTGCATGAAGAAACCGTGACACCTTCTAGTGGTTTCTTCAAAAATTGGATGATTATAAATCTACTTGAGACAGTAACGAATTATTCATTTAGAGATTTTTAAATGGAATCATAATCTATATTATAAAAAAATTACAATAAAACATAACATACAAGCATTATAATTTAGTATTATTTTAAATTATAAATTTTCATTATTTATGATTCTATTATTTCTTATAATTTATTTTTCATTTATTTTATCTTTTTGATAGGATCATAATTCATATTATGAAAAATTTTGATAATAAACGTATTATATAATAATTACAATTACAAATTTTACAATGCCGAATAAAAAATAATTTTTTTATACAAAACAAAAATAAAATACATCAAAGTATAGAAAAAAAAGTCTAATACAGATAAGATTTAATAAAAATTTCATAAACCAACAAAAAAAAACATAGAAAGAAAAAGTTGTACGAGGCCATTATCAAAAGAAAAAGTTTCAAGTGAAAATACCAAGCAGGAACAACGATAATAGATAAATACAAATAACTCAACTCCGATTATACTCACAATTGGAGGGATAATGGAATAAACCTAAAACATTAACATGGCTCAATGGATGATACTATACGAAGAATTTATAGTACGTATAACTGGATTCAAATTCAACAACTCAACTTCTCTTAATTATGGAGTTATCACTCTATTATTAAGAGCTCCCATCTATCATTGATTTGCATATTTGCTAGAGCAAAAGACCATGCTTGGGAGAAGAAATCGCTATAGGATGTCACAATTTTTTTATTTTTTTATGCAACTCCTCCAAAAACAGCTACATGGTATAACGGATTTGGATCCTCTAAAGTTTGAATTTCACTTTAGAGAGTAAAGCCTTGAATAGTTTCTTTTTCATATTTATTTTTGGTCCCACCTATGAAATCAATGGTAAGAGATCACACTTTACTCTCTAAAGTAAAATTCAAACTTTAGAGGATTCAAATCCTAGTATAACGGATTTTGTATTCATGCAAACCAATGTAAATAGCTACACTTTGTAGTGGTTTATGTGTAATACCCTAAATCGTGGTACCCTATTGCAGTTTATATATAATTGCGAAAGTTACATTTGCGTTTGCGTATTCAAAAGTTGTAATCTCATATCGTTTTTTCTCTAAATAATTTAAATGAGTAAATTGTCTTACAAATATTTTTTCCTCTTCTATTGTTTATTATCTATTAAATATATTTTAAATTATTTTATTTTTAATACAATAGTTATTTATTTATTATTTTAATGATTAAATACGATTAAAAATTTAAATTTAAATTTTGAGCCTATATTATTTTTATCTTTAATTTTTGTTATAATAACAATAAATAACCAAAAAATCAGTTTAATGAATATATGACCCTTCCTCACTTTATACAGTTGATGATTCAAACAATGCACTATTATTTAATTATTTACCTATTATACACGAAACAATATAATAAGAGTTATACATTAAGTCAGTTTTGTAAATATTTTTACCTGAAAACTTTAATGTTTAATAAATTTTAATTACTAACTCAATTACTAAAATTTTATTTCGTTAGACAAATTAATTATCACATAAAATTATTATTATAAGAAATTTTACAAATTAATTTCTTTGTTACTTAATCAAATTACGAACTTTTATATATAAGTGAGTAATTACTCGTAAATTAATTTGTATTAATTTTCTTATAACTAAAAATATTGGTAAAATAATTAATTAATGGTATATACCAATTAAATAATAGTATAAATAAAAAATTTAATTTATAATCTTACAAAATAATTTTTAAAAAGATAATTATGCATATAATAAGAGTACAATATTCACAAAAATACGTGATGAGTACTAAACCATATAAATAAAGACTATTTTTTTCCTTTTAATTTATTCTCATTTCTTTTAAATCCAATAGATGATAAAACAATTTATTTTTAGTAAAAGATTTATTGAAATCTTTTTTTCTACTTACAAATTACTGAATTTTTTTTATTTATTCAAATTATAGTATTTTAACTAAATAAATTTTATCTTTATAATTAACTCAAATATTAAAATATTATCTTTATTTTTTTATAATTTTTTATTTTATCTAAATTAATTTTTTAATATTTTGAATTTAATTTCATAAATTTGTGTTAATGTCAGAATATTTAAAAAATAATATTATAGATTAATAAATTTATTTTAAATAAATTTATTCAAGACAGGACGGTCATGTTACGTCCATGTGAGACAGAAGGTGTATACAAAGGAAACAGAATTAGAGGAGTATAAACTTTGAAATTCAACTGTTACGAAAAATATTGTTGGTGGAAGAAAGGTCAAATTTTAGTAACTGTAATGATGTTTTGTGATAAATAGAAGATACGTTTTTTATTTTGAAAAAGTATAGGAAGACAATGAGTTTAGTGTACAATGTGTACAATAGGGATAAAATTAAAATTATAATCTGTTAATAATTAATTTAACTAATCCCTAATAATTTCCAATTTTAAAAAAATAAGGATTTGGTTATGGGAAAGTTATGTATTCTTACATTTTATGCGTGCGAAGAATGTGTTGCAGTTTCTTTCTGTCCAGCAGTCTCTTTCACTATCTCCGCACTGACGCCGCGAAGATCATCACTATCTGCTGTCTAGAACGCAACCTAATGTCGCCCAGCTTTCCGAAAACGTCTGACGAAGACACCCCCTTCACGCACGCTGCGTCCGTCGCGCAGCCCACCAACGCGGCGGTTGTGTAGCCCCCGGCAGTCGACGGGTTTCACCGTCCCAATGTCTTCATCCGCGACATACAACGGGTGCGGATGGTGTCATGTGTACAGTGATTTGGAGTTCGGCAATTGCCTCCGGTGGATGTGGTGTGTCGGATTGAAGATATTAAGAAGGCGAGTATTTTGTTTTATGGTGTTGCGGAAGTTTTCAGCCAACTAGGTATATATATTAACAGATGAATTTAGATGCTGGATGTTCAATTCACTAGATATCGGATGATTATTTTAAGTAACTAGGTAAATTCTTTTAGCGTTAGGATGGTTTATTTTTTAGCACGATTTAAACTTTTGTAGTTAAAATTTGGTGGCTAAATCCCGTTTTTGTGGTAGTGTGAGGTGAATTTGTCCAAAGAGATGTTCCAAATGTTTGGATCTTTCCAACCAATCTTACTAGTGAATACGTGCCAAATCTTTACAAAAAATTCTTTTCCATCAACAGCATCTTTGGTGTGAAATTCAAGAACTTCATCATTCTTTGCGCGGTTGTTCGTCATTTTCGTGATGAAGAAGAAAGTGCGAGTGAGCGAACGAGTGAGAGGGTGAGAGTGCAACGAGCTGAGAGAGTGAGAGTGCAACGAGCGCAAAAAAAAAATATGTGTTTAGATTATAGTTTATAAATGGAATTTATATAGAATTGATTTTGATCAAAAGTGAGTTAATATTGACGTGGTTTATGTTTGACAATTTTTATATTAAAATAGATTATAGTAAACTAAATGTTACTTGGATTATATTATTCAAAATTATTTATAAATAAAAATTATTGAAAAGAACACAAATTTAAATAATTATTTTATATTATTTTATAATTTTATTTTAAATATTTAAATAAATTTTAATATTTTTTAGTATTCTTGATACTTTTTAGTACTCTAATTAAATTAATAGAATCATAATATAAAATAAAAAATATTCTACAACAAAAAAAGTAACAGGTAAAAAATTCATTTTAACAAAAAATAATAAAAATTTTATAAAAAATAATAATATGCATAAGAGAACATTAAAAAAAATATTATAAAAAGATAAAATTAATCATATGAATAATGAAAAATAAAATTAGTAGATAAAAAATAAATTTTAATCTAACATAAAAAAATAAACGTAAAAGTTAGAATTTTTAGATTTGGATAAACCTGAATTAAAGAGTAAAATCATATTTGTGTTTAAAAGAAAAAAAATAATCAAACAAAAAGTGAAATTAAAAAAAATAAACATAAATTTAATACTCCAAATGCTAAATTAACCCATCCTTAATTAGTTAGATACTTATGTTACAAGATATGAATCCCCGATTTTTCTGAGGGAATTAAAAAAAAATCTACACTGCTATATTTGCAAGCATAAAGTCTCTAACACCTAGACCACTAACTTGCTTTACAAAAAAACCAAGGTAATGGTTTTCCAATTAACTAAACTCAAAATCTAATATCCTCCTTTTGCCCCAAAATAAAATCCCGAATCAACCTGTCTAAGTAATAATGGCACACCGTGCTTGGCAGTAAAGCATCATTAAATGTGTGGAAAGAGATGACAAAACCAAATTACTACACATAACCTCCCTGCTTATTTTAAGAGTTTTTTTTCAACTAGCCATACATAACATAGTATAGTTGTAAAATTCTATTTTTGAAAATGGAATCTTTGATATATAATAATTAAAAGTAAAAAATCTAACGCAGCAAAAATTGCAACAGTTTAGAAATCGTTACAAATATTCAAAAATGAAAATTTTGATGCTGAAAATTTTTTGACAGTTTTAAAACTGTTACCAAATATAACAAAATATTGTCATATAAACTAATAATTAAGTGGCAGTTTCATATTTATCAACGGTTATCTAAACCAACACTAAATTTATTAGCGATGCTCAAATTAGCCACAATTTTATAACCATCACGAAAAACTTTAATGACAATTAAAACTATCGCAAACCAATAAAAATATCGGTCTCAAAAATGTTGTTTTTATTACAGTGATTACTATAAAGACTTGTGTATCACCTTAGGCAAATTAAAGTTGTGCATTGAAAATTTGACATTTTGAAATCAACATGACCCAATCAGACCCAACTAACAAGAAAAAAGAGCAATAAAGTAAATAAACAATATATATGAGGATGATACATAGTGTCTATATGGTAACACAAAACAGAATGCTATGGTCACTTAGTCCTGCCTGTTTGTTGTTGAGGGACTAGGATCTAACATGCAAGAATTCCGTCATTACAGGCACCATCACCACCATCAAATAAAACATTAATTCCTAAATACCACAAAACTAGCAACTTTACTTTGATTATTATTTTGGTGAAGCATTATGATGATTGTCATCGTTGATTTGGTCTAGCATATAAACTACTCTCTCTCTCTCTCTCCCCTCCCCCCCCCACACTCTCTCTCTCTCTCTCTCTCTCTCTCTCTCTCTCTCTCTCTCTCTCTCTCTCTCTCTCTCTCTCTCTCTCTCTCTCTCTCTCTCCCTCCCTCCCCCTCACTTGATATCTATTCATTATTTCTAAAAAATTTACAAACAAACAAACAACAACAATGCCTTGTCCCACTAAGTGGGGTCGGCTACATGAATCAAACGATGCCATTGTGTTCTGTCATGTATCATGTCTACAGAGAGACCGTTTACATGTAGATCTCATTTGACCACCTCATGGATGGTCTTCTTAGGTCTTCCTCTGCCTTTCGCCCTTTGTCCATCTTCCATCTCATCCACCCTCCTGACTGAATGTTCTATCGGTCTTCTTCTCACATGTCCAAACCACCTGAGACGCGATTCAACCATCTTTTCCACAATGGGTGCTACTCCAACTCTCTCCCTTATATCTTCATTCCTTATTTTATCCAATCGCATATGACCACTCATCCATCTCAACATCTTCATCTCTGCCACATTCAGCTTATGTTCGTGCTCCCCTTTAGCCACCCAACACTCCCATACCATACAACATAGCCGGTCTTATAGCGGTGCGATAGAATTTACCTTTAAGTTTTAAAGGCACTTTTTTGTCGCATATAAAACCAGATGCACTCTGCCATTTTAACCAACCTGCTTGGATCCTATGATTTACATCTTGTTCAATCTCTCCATTATCCTATATGATGCACCCAAGATACTTAAAACTTTTAACTTTTCCTAGGATGTTTTCTCCAATCTTCACCTCTATATTGGGATTTTTCCTTCTCAGACTGAACTTACATTCCATATATTCCGTCTTGCTACGGCTTATGCGCAGACCATACACTTCTAAAGCTTCTCTCCATAACTCCAACTTCTTATTTAGGTCTTCCCTTGACTCTCCCATAAGGACGATATCATCGGCAAAAAGCATGCACCATGGCACAGGCTCTTGGATGTGCTCTGTGAGTACTTCCAAGACTAATGTGAAAAGGTATGGACTTAAGGATGATCCCTGGTGTAATCCTATACCAAGAGGGAATTCCTCCCTCACATCACCTTGAGTCTTCACACTAGTTGTGACCCCATCATACATGTCTTTAATTGCCCGAATATATGCAATCCTTACTCTCCTCTTTTCTAAAACCTTCCATAAGACCTCCCTTGGTACCATATCATACGCTTTTTCCAAATCAATAAACACCATATGTAGATCCCTTTTATTACTACGATACCTCTCCATTATCCTTCTTAATAGGTATATCGCTTCAGTGGTAGATCTTCCTAGCATAAATCCAAATTGGTTCTCTGTTACTTGTGTCTCTTTTCTCAACCTCCATTCTATCACGCTTTCCCATAACTTCATAGTATGACTCATAAGCTTAATCCCTCTATAGTTTCCGCAACTTCGTATATCCCCCTTATTCTTGTAGATAGGTATCAAGGTGCTCTTTCTCCACTCATCAGGCATCTTCTTTGACCTTAAAATCTCATTAAAAAGCTTGGTTAACCAGTTGATACCTTTTTCTCCAAGACCCTTCCAAACCTCAATCGGGATATTATCAGGTCCTACTGCCCTGCCACTTTTCATCTTCTTTAGAGCCTCTTTTACCTCGAAGTCTCGAATCCTTCGATAGTAGTCAAAGTTTTGATCTTCTTCCCTTGTGCATAATCGACCAAGGCTCGGAAGAGTCTTCTGTCCCTCATTAAATAACTCGTAGAAGTAACTCTTCCACATTTCATTAATCTTCTCCTCTTGAGCCAACACTTCTCCATCTTTATCCTTTATGCACTTAACCTGATCCAAATCTCTCGTCCTTCTTTTCCGGCTCTTTGCGATTCTATATATACCTTTTTCTTCTTCTTTCGTGCCCAAAGACTGGTAGAGATCCTCATATGCTCTTGTTTTTGCTTCACTTACAGCCACTTTTGTCTCTTTCTTAGCCGCCTTATATTTTTTCCAGTTATCTGCATTGCGGCATAAAGACCACTCTTTAAAGCATCCCCTTTTTATCTTTATCTTTTCTTGTATACTCACATTCCACCACCAGGACTCCTTGTCTCTTAGTCCTATTCCGTTAGATTCACCAATTTTTTTTTGTTGTTCTTCTAATAACCTTTGCCATCTCCCTCCACATCTCTTCCGTGCTTCTATTCCCATCCCACTTTGCCTCTTCTCCTATCCGTCTTAGGAAGCTTCTTTGTTCCTCACCTTTCATCCGCCACCACCTCGTCCTTGGGTTCTTCGTATGATATCTTTTCCTCAACTTTGCTCAACGCAAAAATCCACGACGAGCACCCTATGTTGTGTTGTCAAACTCTCTCCCGGAATAATTTTACAGTTAATGCAAAATTTCCGGTCGACTCTCCTCAACAAGAAGAAGTCGATTTGAGAGCTTGTCATGCCACTCTTATAGGTTATAAGATGTTCATCTCTCTTTTTAAAACATGTATTTGCGATGAGAAGATCAAATGTTGAGGAAAAGTCCAAAATAGTTTTACCCTTGGCATTGATCACCCCGAAACCATGGCCTCTGTGAATACTCTCATATCCAGTCACTTCTCTCCCAACATGGCCATTTAAATCTCTTCCTAAAAAAATCTTATCTCCCAAAGGTATGCCTTGAACCAAACTCTCTATATCCTCCCAAAATCTTATCTTGTGTTGTTCGTCCGAACCCACTTGCGGTGCATAGGCGCTAATCACATGGAAAGCACCTCCCTCCACCACAAGTTTGATATAGATGATCCGATCTCCCATCCTCTTTACATCCACTACGTCCTTCTTCCACTGCTTATCCACAATTATTCCAACCCCATTCCTATTCTTCATCTTTTCTGTATACCAAAGTTTGAAATCAGAAGTATCCAACTCCCTAGCTTTTGCACCAACCCATTTCGTTTCTTGTAGGCACATAATGTTAATCTTCCTCCTTGTCATGGTGTCCACCACCTCCATGGACTTTCCTGTTAGAGTGCCTATGTTCCATATCCCAAATCTCAACCTTCTGTCGCTTCGACCTTTACCTTTTACTTTGTGAACTAGCTTATTTACCATCGTCCGTTCACGAAAACGCGAGAACCCTTGCTCATTTAACACTACATCCGGGCACCGATGCAGCGGCTCTTGCTTTGACACCGTACTCGAGCCATACGGCGCGTTGCTTCCGGGCAACGACCTAGTTTTAGCGCAATAATGTCTTTGATTCATGTCATGGGGGTTCGGCTATATTTTTATGTTGGTTGTCGAAGACCTAACACAACCCTCTTCCTTTATCCGGGTTTGGGACCGGCTATGTACCGCAAGTGTAACATAAGCGGAGCTTCTAAAAAATTTACATCAATTCAAAATTATTTGTTATATTTGTTATTTATGTAAAACTTAATCAAATATATTTATTTGCAATTATATATGCTTCTTAATGTCTTGATTAAACTTAATAGGAATAACATTTACTTACTGTAAAATACTGTAGTTCAATAATTGAATTAATAAAATAATTATTTTATAAAAAAATAATATATACCGTACAATTTTATGCCGGAATTATTCGATCCTAACTTATGTGCGTCTGTTTAGGGTTTATGATTTCCACGTTGAATACGTAAAGCAGCCACCAAATAAAGTTTTTGTTTGGATATGACACCTTCCATCACTACTTTAGACCAAACAAATCTTTAGCAAGCATGCTTATTTTTTGGTTCACTACGTGTTAATCAATTTATTTAATGCAAGAAAATCCTCATAGATCTCACCTTTCGTAAATTGAAAAGCAAGGTCAACACTCAACACACATGTTCCTTTTTTCGGTCTTCTACTATTAATTAAAAAAAAAAGGTTTATGAAGAAAGGAATCTGAGTCAAGTTTGATTTTATTACTAGGATGCAACTTTTAGCCACTGGATGGATGTAGGGTGGTTTAAATTTAAATCGATCCAAATTAACCTGTTTATTCAATCTAATTTAAATTAAAAATCGATTAAAATCGTACTAATTTGGATTTGATTAGATTTTATTTTTTACAAACTGCTGGGTCGGATCGGATTTCGGATTTACTTTTCATAACCAATCCAATCCAATCCAATCTAAATCGTACAAGGTGTTATAATATTATTATTTTATTATTATATTTACAATTATACTTATAACATGTTCAATTTTTATATACATTTTTATATTATTCATGTATTATTATTATTTAATAAATATTTTATGTTCAACATGTTATTTATTTATTTATTTTAACTAACCTATAATTTTATTTCTATTATTATGTTATCGTTGGTTTTTTAAGATATTATTGAGATTTGTTATGTCATTGTTGATTATTTAAAATTTAATGTTGAGACTTATTATATGTATTTAATTTTTTTAATTTATAAACCGCAAATTTAATCTAATCCAAACCGTTTGAAATTGAATCGAATCGGATCGAATTTTTTTTAAAGCATCTAATCCAAACTACACTGCAAATAAAATTAGTATTCGAATCGGATAAATTTTTAACTCACAACTGATCTAAACCGCACTGCAAACATTCCTAATTAGATGTATATATCCTATTTTAATTTTAATGTAAGTGTGACATTCGCTACAAGACTGGAACATATATATATATACATTATTGTTTACTATTGATTGGTCCCACTTGCCCTTCCTGATCAACCTCGTTAAGCCTAGAAAATCTTTCTACATATATTTATTATCTAATCCTTGACAAGTTTTTTTTTCATAAAATAGATGGATTTTAATTTTGGTCTTTTATTTAAAAAAAATGATTTTTTTAGTAATTCACACCAATACCATTAATTTTTTCTATGAATGAATAACATATTAACATCACACTTTATCTATGTTGACTTGTTAAAAAAATATGTCACGTCAGTATTAATTTGTTACATTAACATTTAATTATGCATAAACCAATAATAATAGAAATTAAAATCAAAATTTTAAAACTTCTAGATAATAAACGAAATGAAAAGACTTTTTAAGTTTTTCTACGGTACAAAAAATTATACTTCAATTGACATTTTTTTCTCTCTTATTTTTACTTTAATCTTTCTTCCTAAAATATTCAAAAAACTTTTAATTGAAATTTTCAATACCTTCCCACAATAATTTAAAAAAATTTCTAAGAAATCATAAAATCTAGTTATGTTTTGAATTAGGCCTTTTTTTTTTAATATTTTCTATGTTGTTATTAACACTGGCTATATCAAATATCATTTGATTATTCTATTAGGAATTTTTTTCTCAATTAACCTTTTCCATGTTACACTACAACAGCAGTTTTTCAATCGACGTCCTTTAGTGAAAAAGATTAATTATTGCGACGGTTTTCAAAAACCGTTGGTATAATCACTATTGTTCAAATATTTTGCATCGGATTGTATGCTCGTGGTTCTAAACCACTGCGATATGGTGCTGCTATTTTGTGCCGTTAATTTTTTAAAATTTTTATTTTCAGCAATTATGAAACGTTGCTATTGACGGAGAAAAAATATCGGTAAAAATTTTCACAAAAATATTGCATTGTAAGTATAGTTCTAAACCGACAATTAACCTCAATCAATATTCAAATTGTTTGTCATCACAAATACAAATCCAATAAAATTAACCGAAATATTAAAACCTCGGGTCGTCTCTTAAGGAATTGCAGGGAAGTGTAGTTATTATTGGTTATGGGAAAATATATTTTTTTGGTTTTTGAAATAAGGAACAAGAAAGTAAAATGGCAAAAAAATAAACTAACAACTAAGAAAAATCCTAACAAGGGTTGAGAATCAGAATTTATATCCTCATTATCATTGTCAATTGTGATGGTAATTGCAAATTGCTCTCACTTAGTTAACCTCTAACAATTGAAGGAAAGTCAAGTGAGCAAATCAACTTGAGTTCACAAATCCTAATCAAAGACTAGAGTTAGTGAAGTTCAAGCCAACTAGCAACTTTTAATCACTAACCAACAAGAGACTTTTACAATTCAAGAGTCTCCAAATTACTCAATCCAAGCTAAGAATATAAAAATCTAATTTAAAATCCTACCAAGCATTTTATGAAACACTTGGTAGGCACAAAATAAAAGCATGATAAAATTGACAAGGGATATTAAATATAAACAACCAATTGCAAGCATCAATGACTAACAATTAAGGAGAATAACAATAAACATGGAAAACATAAATTGTATTAAAAGAGATCAAATGTAACAAGAGATCATAAACATAAAAATGGCGAAGAATGGAATTTAACAAGAGAAGAAGATAAACTAAAGTGCTAGGAAAAATAAAAGTAAGAGAAAACTAAATTAAAGAAATATTGAACTTGAACCTAAGGAGAAATTGAAAGAAGAAACCCTAAACCTAAGGCTCTCTCCTCTCTCTCTAGAAACCTACATCTAAACCTAAAATTATGTGAATGAAAGTGTGAATGAATGATTCCTCCCCAACCTCTGCAACCTCTAATCAGTATTTTCAGGCCTAAAACTGGGTCAAAAGTAGCCCAGAAATCGCCCCTAACGTTTTCTGTAATTGCAGCACGTGATGCTGTGTCACGCGTACGCGTCGCCCATGCGTGCGCGTCGCTACCAGATTCTGAAATACTTGATTTCTTGTACTCCTTCCACTTTTGCATGCTTCCTTTCTATCATCTAAGCCATTTCTACCTTATAAACCCTGAAAACACTTAACACACATATCACGGCATTGATGGTAATAAAAGAGAATTAAAAGTTAGCAAATTTAAAGCCAAAGAAGCATGTTTTCAATCATAGCACAAAATTAGGAAGGAAAATATAAAACATGTAAAGTATATGAATAAGTGTGAGAATAATGGATAAAATCCGCTCAATTCAACCTAAAATATACCATGAAATAATGGTGCATCAAATCTTTCCACACTTAAATATTAGCATGTCCTCATGTTAAACTCAAGAGAACCAAAAAAGTGAAGAGGGATGGTAGGACTTATGTAATGCAACCTATCTATATGAATGCAACTATATGCTAAATGCTTCTACCTACTTGGTTAAGAGTAAGTAAATCTTTCGAGAACAAATACAACCTGGATCTCACTAATTCAAATCATAAAATAAAGTACAAATAGACTTGCAAGAAGAAAGCTCGTGAAAGTTGGAGCTACTCTAGCACCTATTTCCCCATCATTTTTTGTGAGTCACTGTCGCCAGCACCACTTGCTTCAGTGGTTGGTCTCCACTACTTGTCTAACCCATCCCTCCTTCCCTTCTGCCCTGGTGTACTTCTTTGCTTACAGGTTTTTGCCTTTTTTCTTTTAATTTCTGTTAAGTTAGATTAGTTTTATTTAGTTAATTTGATTTTGTTAATTAGTTTAGTTAGATTAGTTGTTGTTAGTTGATTATAGGTTGTTAGGTTAGGATAATTTTCTTTAGATTATTAGGTTTTGATTGTTGCTGCTGATTTGATGTGAATTACTACTCTTGTTCATGTTGTTAATTATTTGTTTGCGTGACAATTTACTGTGTTACTGCTGATTTTGTTAATTAGTTTAGTTAGATTAGTTCCTGTTAGTTAATTATAGGTGGTTAGGTTAGGATAATTTGCTTTAGATTATTAGGTTTTGATTGTTGCCGTTAAAAGTGTTTAGATTGACTTGATGTAGGATGGATTAATTGCTGTCGATTTGATGTGAATTGCTACTGATGTTCATGTTGTTAAGTGTTTGATTGTGTGGCGATTTACTCTGTTACTGTTGTTTACTGAATTTGTTTAATTGGAAATTGCAATTTGTTGCCTTGCTTATGCTGAATTTCTAAGAAATGCTATTGGTTTTGTGCGGTTGATGCCGAATTTTGTGAAATTGCTTTTGTGTTACTGGGCATCTGACATTTGATGCTGCTGTGGACGCCACTCTTGCTGGTTTCGAGTGAATATAATATTTGTCAACTTTTGATTTGCTAATTGTTTCTATTTTTACTAGTAATGCCATGCTAAATTTATGTAGACTTTGAGTATAGATACATGCACACCACTTGTTATAAAAGTGCCTCTAAGAGTTTTAATTTAGCTTTTGGTCAAATCTTTCACAAATCAATGTTTTTTTATTTCTTATTATTCTTATGCATTGATATCTGAGTTTGCTTTTTGTTTTTGCCCATACATATAGTGATCCATGCATGCTTGTTATATGGTGGTGTACTTGCATAAATGTCTTCATGATGAGCTAATAACATAACAAGTATTTAAGCACACTTGACATAAAAATTTATGACTCGATTTGAAAAATTAGAATGCTATGAGAAATTGTTAGAATGCTTTTAAAGCTAGAATATTTTGATTGTCTCTATGTTGTGACTCAAGCTTTATTTATATAATTACTGTGTTAAGTGTATTAGAATATTTTCGGAGTTGGTGAATTTAAAATTATGTTTTCGAAATCGTTATAATTAATTCTTTTCAAAATTATATGTATATATTCATTTTGATTCTTATGAAAGAAATATGCTCCTTTGCAATTAGTGTTTGTTATGTAATTTTCCTTTTTTAAAAAAATTACTAAACTAAAACACTTTGAGAATTATTTGTTATTTCTTGATTTTCTTTTATGTTATTATTTATTGGTGTTTTTATGGTATTAATATGTTACCAATACTTTCGTTGTACAGACATGATGATAAGTAGTAGAGGTAGGTCGAGTGGGTCATCAAGTGATCGTGGTAGAGGGCGGACTGCCACCGAATCCCCTAGGGCTACCCAATCATTGCCTTCTACCCTAGTTATCCCGTCAACCCCTGTGATGTCACAGGAAGCTCATTCAAACCAAAAATTTATCAGGTTCTAAACTCGAACTAGATGCCTTCTACTGCTATGCCCCCTGCAGATGTAACGACCCCATCGATAGAGCCTGCGGTAGGTGATTCCTCCAATGCCCCTGAGCAGGATGTCCGCCCACAACCACCCATCATCCGGCTAAGGATTTGGTCCGATGGCATGCAGTCCTTAGTTCAATTGTTTAATATTAAGTTTGTTTATCTTATGTGATTGCTAATGTGCAGTTTGTTCTCTGCAGATTTGCACCGAACCCCAATACTTGCACACGGGAGATATCGAAGGTCATTAATTCCATGTACAACCACCTGTGACCGACCTATACGTAGATCCTAGCTGAGACCAAAGAGTGTAAGACTCCAGATTTTTAGAAATTAAATAATAAATTATTTATGATCTATTTTGTTTATTCAAGATATTATTTTCAAAGATTTTTATATTAATTGGATATTTTCTTATTATTGATTTAAAGCTTTAGTAAGTGAAAAATAATGAGGATTTTACATGCTTTAATCTAAATATTTAGATTTTGAACTTTATTTGTGATTTTAAAGAAAATTGATTTGATTATCTTTAATTCTTGAATTAGAGTATTTCTTTAAAATAATTTGTAAATTTATGATTAAATAGTATTTTCTCTAAAGATAATTTTGTTGAATTAAAATTGGTTTTTAATTACTCTATTATCCCTAATATTTTATCAAAATTACCAAAATACCCTAACCCTAATTTTAATCACATACACTCCTTCGCAAAACCCTAGTCACCACACCCCTCACCTCCTTCGAAACATCCCCCGGTAAAAGAAACGAATAAAGCAAAGAGAGGGAGCTACGCATAGAGAAGAGAAGGGAGAGGGAAACCACGCTGGCGGCACTGGACTCGCTGTTGCCGTCGAACCACCGGGCACCAGTGAGAGAGGGAGAGAGAGCCCGCATGAGAGAGAGAGAGAGAGAGGGAGAAATTGTTGCTGTCGCGCCTGGGTGCTGCCGTCAAAGCCACTCCTGTTGCCGCTACTACCAGGGTCTGTTGTAGTCGCAAATCAAGAAGATGCCCCCGCTACCATTAAGGGAAGCCATCGCTGAAGCTTGGGTTTCTGTCGGGAAGCCCAGCCACATTAAGACAGAGAGCTCATGAGTGTTGGAGCTGCGAGGAGCTATAACTCATTGTTGCTATTGTGCTTGTCGCCGCCGTCCATGGAGAACCGCCACTGTCACCGTTGAGCTGTTCCACTGTGGAGAGGAGCGCTGATGGAAAAGTGAACGCAGAGGTGGCTGCCGTGGGACTCGCTTCCGGAAGAGGAGAAGAAAGTGTTGCCATGTTTCTGACTGCCGGGAATAGTTCTGTGGCCGCCGGAACCACATCTAGGGCTACCGCTACTTGGCTCAGTTGTTTCTTCTTAGTTGTGGTAAGCGTTTTCATTCCAAAATCTCTTTAGTCGATGTTTTGTTATCTTATGATGAGATTTTGTGACATTGTTTGCCATAAGATTCTGTTTCGATTATTGCATATCACGATAGAGTTGCTGTTGTTGCTGCAAAAGTGGTTTGGAGGGCCGAGAAGGAAAATGGGTGGGTCTTAACACATTTTGTAGCTTACAGTTTCGACTATTCGAGGTAGGGGCGCTTTCCTTAAACTCATTTTTATTTTCAAGAATTTTTATAAATCGATATTGATGCAAAAATATATATTTTTTGTGATTATGTGTCTTATAGATTGAATTGAGTTTCTTTGAATTAATGTAATTGTTTGTCTAGTTGGTTGTTGTTGAAGTGGTCACCTGATTGGTTATATTGGTTTTTTGATTGTGTTGGAGTCACTGAAAATTCTGATTTATTGATTTATTTTGTTAAATTGGTGGCTGCTAAAATGATTTGAGACTTCTAAATGTTTTGATATTGGAAACGAGTTTAATTTATTGAATTATTGAGAAGTCTGGTTATTCTGATTTGTTAATTTAGTTTGTTGAGTTGGTCGTTGTTCGAATGATTTCTTGAAATTTGTTTCTGGATTATGATAGAATGATTTGAGATATTATAATTGGTTTTATTTGATTTATTAGAAATGATTTTGAGAATTAGAATTGATTTGAGATATCGGAATTGGTTTTTGTTTGATTTATCAGAAATGATTTTGAGATTTGGAAATGATTTGAGATATTGGAATTGGTCTGATTTTAGAAATGTTTTGAAAAGACTTTGAGAAATGTTTTGGTTGGGACCCGAAAAGAGTGGCAAAGTCCGAATTTTAGAGGAGATGCTACCGAAATTTTTATAAAAATTGGAGACTTTGTTTGAAGTGATTATTTAGAAAAATTTGGATTTATGAATTATATTATTTGGTTTTAATTTATTAAGAAAATAATTACGTTTTGAATTTGATTTATTAAGAAAAGAATTAATTATGTTTTGAGTTTTATTTATTTAAGAAATAAATTATACCATTTTGAGTTTGATTTATTAAGAAAAGAATTATGTTTTGAGTTTGATTTATTTAAGAAAGGAATTATGTTTTGAGTTTGATTTGATATAGAAAGACTTGTCTGTTGAGGAGTTTTGGTGAATTTACAGTATTTGAATTTGATTGGTGAAGAAAGATGATTTTTGGGTCTCGAAAAATTATTGAACTTGAGAATGAAATTGAAAGTGGGATTTGTGAAATTATTTCAAATATGAGAGTTATGCTTTTGGGGATTTCAAACGGAATCGAAGAATAGATTATCGGGGTTAATTAAGACTTTTGAGTTGGAGAAAATGAGTTTTATTGAATTGATCTGAATTAAAGATGAGGTTGAAGATTTCCTCGCTTGTCGCACTAGAAAGTTGTATAGATGGTCAAAGATTCTCTTTGATTCAATTCTGTTTTGTTAATTATAATTTTGTTTATGTTTGACAATGTTGGATTGAAATAAGTTTTGGATTGATATAGTGAGGACGGTGGATTTGTCCCGCTCACGTATAAGCAAGTTGAGATTGAGGATTCTCTCTCTTGTTACATCGAAAAATTGAATGGAAAAGGTTGAAGATTCCCTTCAATTCAATTTCTGGCAGTGGTATAAACAAGTTAGGTTGAGGATTTTCTACCGTTACATCACAGTCTCTCTTTGATTGGAGGTTGAGGATTCTATCTTGGAAGTTTGAGGATTCCCTTCATGTTGAAAGACCATGTTTGGGTTAGCTACCAAATGTGTTGGGTTCTAGCAGTTTAACCAACATGTGAGCTCATGGTCATTAGGACAGGCATGCATCATATGCATCGATATGACATTGTTTGGGTGTACATATTGTATTTGGTTTGCCTATGTGAATATTTCTATGTAACTGCCAATTGCCATACTTGCTATAATTTCTCTTGATTGTGTTTGAACTTTATTACTTGTGATTCTGACTGTTTGGTTTAGACTGTAGTGGTTGGAGTGATGGTTTGATTATGCTTTGGGCCAGAGGCTGTGACTGTTTATATTTTAGGCCAAAGGCCAAGGTTGTGTTTATGTTGGGCCGGAGGCCGTGATTGGTGAGTTTGGATTAATTGATCATTTGGTATATATTGAATGTTATGTGATTTATCGAGAATAGAACCTTTTATAAATTCAAAAGAGTAAACACCCAATCCGGTCCTCGTCAATTTTCACGAAGGATAAAGCGATCCCTGTCCAAAAAAAAAGGGACATTTCGACCTTCAACCTTTTTATTTTGGGACAATACGGTCCCTCCGTTAAAAAAATTATTAAATAATAATAAAAATTAGCTTTGTGGGGTTATATTTGTATTTTGTGGGGGGTTTTAAACCTCCACAAACTATTAATAACTTTGTTTTTAAAAAATTCCTTCATCAATGGTGGTTAAGTGAAAAAAAACCATTGATAAAAATGATGCCAGAAAAAAATAATGGGTTAACCACCAAAAACATCCCCGAATTATTCAGACGCTGTCAAAAATACCCCTAAATTTTACTATCGACAAAAATATTTTTAAATAATTTAAAAACATAACAAAAATACCCAATAGTAAATATATATTTTTAAAAAATACCTTAGAGATTAAATTTTGATGTAATTTTTTGTAAGCATGATTATAAAAATGAGATATTATTATTCTTAAAATTTGGTAATTTTTTGTTAATTATATATATTTTTTATAATTTATTTTGTTAACAACCAATAATACTTTTAAAAAATCACAAAAAAATATATACTTAACAAAAAATCATCAAATTTTAAAAATAATAATATCTTATATTTTTAATCATGCTTACAAAAAATCATATCAAAATTCAATCTTTAAAGTATTTTTTGAGAAATACATATTTAATGTTAATTTTTTTGCAAGATTATCTAACATTAAATATGTATTTCTCAAAAAATATATTAGAAATTGAATTTTGATATGATTTTTTGCAAGAATTATTAGAAAAATGAGATATTATTATACTTAAAATTTGGTGATTTTTCGTTAAGTATATCATTTTTTATAATTGTTTTGTTAATAACCCATAATACTTTTAAAAAATTACAAACAAAATATATAGTTAGTAAAAAATTATCAAATTTTAAGAATAATAATATCTCATTTTTCTAATGATACTTGCAAAAAATTACATCAAAATTCAATCTCTAAGGTATTTTTTGAAAATATATATTTACTGTTGGGCATTTTTTTTGCGTTTTAAAATTATTTAAAGGCATTTTTGTCGATAATAAAATTCGGGTGTATTTTTGTCAGCGTTTAAATAATTCAGGGACGTTTTTGGTGGTTAACATGGAATAAGAAATGAAAGAAATAATTATAGTATAAATAATTATAGTATAATACCTTTTAAAGGAAAAAAATAACATGGAATAAGAAATGAAAGAAGAGAACTTTAATGTTGATAATATTGGTATTGGTGATAATGACGATATAAGAGATAATGATGATGATAAAATATAGTTACACAATAAAAATAATAGAAGTAGGAGTGATAATAATGAGGATAAAAAAGATAATGGTAGTAGTGTATTAGTTATATTGTTAAAAATATTTTTGTGGGGGTTTAAAACTCTCACAAAATACAAATAAAACTCCTACAAAATTAATTTTTATTATTATTTAATGAATTTTTTAACAGAGGGACCGTATTGTACCAAAATAAAAAGGTTGAGGGTCAAAGTGTCCCTTTTTTTTGGACAGGGATCGCTTTGTCCTTCGTAAAAATGGACAAGGACCGGATTGGGTCTTTACTCAAATTCAAAATATGCAGTTGGATTTTCAGATTTATTTATGTGTTGATGTTTGAATAGATTCATAAGACGAACGATAATCACTGCAATTGAAATCAATTTTCTTTATACGTATCCTCTTATGACAAATCTTAAAAAACATCCTCTATTGAGAACCAGCAAGGACGATAATGTCACCCCCTACAGATTTTCCTTTTTAGGATGGACAAAAAGTTTAAAGAATTCCCTCAACATATCTGATTGTATTTTATATTATTGTATATATTATAGTTTTCTCTCATCTTTATTATTATATTTTTATAAGAGGAATATGAGTTGTAATGATATGTATGCTTATAATATTTACAAGTTACTTGTATACGAAGTCTGATATATATATATATATATATATATATATATATATATATGAGGATTGTGATTGATTTTGGTTATATATGCATGTTTGATTAAAATAAAAAGTATTTTTGATTTTTCAAAGAAAACAGCGATATAGTTCCAAGTTAAAGGCTCATATCTTATTATTAAATATATATGGAAATCGTTGTAACATTCTCACTATCAGAGTGGTGCCGAAAGCTTGACATTATGATAGTAAGGGTGTTACAGAGACCACTGGTTTAGAAGTGGGCGGTAAGATTCCAATCTGGTTAGAATTGATTTACTATATTTGAAATGTATTTTATTCCAACTAACTAAGGTTGGTGAATTACTTTGTGTAATTAAAATTTATATGGGAGGCAGAACATAACCTCATGATCCGAAAGATTTACGACCACCGGACAGCCAAACGTTTCCAGCAGATGATGAGCGATATTTGTCAAGGAAAAGATGACCTGACAAAGTGGATCCATCCAAACATCAAGCATGACCTGGAGGCTCACTTTAGAGATAACGAGGCCTTGAAGCGTCAACGTCTGACGAACATCGCCAACAAAACTTTCCCAGGTTGTTGAGGTATACAGGTGGGTCAACAACCTTCATGAAGACGAAGACGAGACTGGTACGAATTTTGGCATTATTTTATGTTATAGTAGTTACTTGAATTAGTTAGTAGATTTTATGGTGTTTAATTTTCTTTTTCATTATCAAGTTACTTAAGTCGTTAGTAGAGATTAGGGTGTTTAATTTTCAATTTTAGCAGATTTAGGTGGTTAAGATAGGTTATAATAGGTTAGATTAAGCTCTGAGATTGTTGGAAAATATTGGATTATTTAACTGTTTGCTTATTCCTATTGTTGAAATTATTTGGAAAATGCTTGACTGTGAAAATAATGATGTTAATTTGGTTTGGATGGAACCCTTCAATGGTAGCTAAATCCAAATTTCAGGGGAGACTCTATCGAAATTTTTATAAGATTTTCATTTAAATTGAAAAAATTTAAATTATGTTTTCGAAATTAGAATATACATTTCCTGCTTTATATATATTTTTCTGTCAATGTTTAATTTGTTCATTCATTTTATTGTTTAGTTGATATATTAATTTGTAGTCTAAGTCGTTGGATCATGAGGCGATACTGGCAGAGACCTTCAAGTATACCGCTACTTTGAAGGCAAATAAGGAGAGATTTGCTGACGAGCGGTCAGCGGCCGATTATGTGAGTTTAAATTAATCCTAAATTTTAGCTTTACCTGGTTTAAAGTGAATTATTTAACTATTATCCTAAACACAACTAACCTGTGTGACGTAGGAGGAGTATCAGCAAAGGTTGGAGGCCGCGACCTAGCAATCTCAGCTGCCTGGTGGAGCTGGCGAAGCTGGCTCCGAGACCTCAGACGTGGATTCTGATAGGATTTAGCGCAAGACCACCTCTAAACCCCAAAAGAATCGCCACTTTGGGTTGGGCTCGTTCTTCGCTAGTGGGCTTCACTCCTCTGTATTGGTGGCTTCCTCTGCCTCTGCCTCGGCCACCAGTCCTGCTCGAGCGGCTGCGACAGTAAAAAAAGGAGTATAGCCAGCAAATGCGCACTGGAGGCAGCGGTGCTGTTGCTTCCAAAGGCGCTACTGGTGGAGCACCGACGGCAGCACCTACTCTGCTGCCTGAGCAGGGAGACCACGACACCGCCGGTGATGACAACAATGACAACGATGATTATCAGGATCTGTAGAGGTTAGGGTTTTATGCATTTTTGTTTGTTTAGGGTACATTATTCTACTTCTGTGATATTTTATTGTATTCATACTATTTATTTTTAATAAAATAATTTGTTTATTTTTAATAATTTTAGATTTCTAATAACAATTTTGTTAACAAGAGTTTTAATTTTATGTTGACTGTTAGTTGTGCCTAAATTATTCCAAAAAAAATAAAAAATAAAAATTCTACCGACGGATATACCGTCGGACTAATCCGACAATAATCATCAACCCAGGCTCAACATTCCATTGAAAATACCAACGAAAAATCTGTCAGTAATTAGCATCGAACAGAAAAAATACACTAGTAAAAGGTTTCGGTCGCCATTTATACCGTAACCTATAGGACAACGGTAAATTTGACGGTAAGGTACTTAATAATGGATCAATCCGACGGTATATCCGATGGTAACCAGCATTTTTTTTGTAGTAAAGAGTCCCCTCCATGACTGCTCATCGTTTGGTTGAGGATTTGGCCCGATGGCATGCAGTTGTGAGTTCAATTTTTAATATTAAGTTTGTTTTACTTAAGTTTGTTTATGTTAAGTTTGTTTATCTTATGTGTTTGTTAATGTGCGATTTTTTCTCTGGCAGGTTTTCACCAAACCCCAATGCTTGCATACAGGAGATATCCGAGGTCATTGTCCATGAACGACCACCCATGGTCGACCTACATGCAAATCCCAAAGAGCGTTGGTTTCAGAAGTGAGCGGTAAGAACCAATTTGGTTTGAATTAATTAACTATATTTGAACTGTATTTTATTCTGATTAACTAATCTTAGTCAATTACTTTGTGCAGTTGAAATTCATATGGTATGCACAATATAGTGTCATGATCAGGAAGATCTATGACCAACAGGCAGCCAAATGACTTCAGCAGATGAGGAGCGATGTTCATTAGGGGAAAGACCACCTGACATCGAGGATCGTCCAAACATCAAGCGTGAACTGAATGTCTATTTTTGAGATAACGATGGGTTCAAGTGTCGCCGTCTGACGAACATCGCTAACAGGGCTTTGCCTAGGTTATCGAGGCCTACGAGTGGGTCGGCAACCTACATGAAGACGAAAACTAGACTGATAAGAATTTTGGCATTATTTAATGTTTTAGTAATTACTTGAACTAGTTTTTTAATTTCTTCATTTATTTTATAATAATGTAATTGATTTATAAGCATTCTTGTTTTGAATATGATCTTTTATGGTGGCTATGTTCTGTTGATATATACTTATATAGTTCTGTATGAACTGAACTGAGCTGAGCTGATATAAAACTACTTCGTTGGTTTAATTCCTTTTTTATTATTAAGTTAATTAATTAATTAGTTAGTAGAGTTTAATTAGTTTATTTTTTTGTTTTAGTGGATTTAGGTGGTTAGGATAGGTTAAAATAGGTTAGATTAGGCTCTGAAATTGCTGGAAAATGTTGGATTATTGAGCTGTTTGTCAATTCTTGCTACTGGAATTATTTGGAAAATACTTGACTGTATTAATAATGATTAAGCTGTTTGTATGTTACGTTAATAATGATTGAAAAAATTAATAAGTTGTGAAGGATTGATGGATATTTTGTTTGGATGGAACCTTTCAAGGGTGGCTAAATCTGAATTTCAGGGGAGACTCTGTAAAAATTTTTATAAGATTTTCAGTGAAATCGAAAAAATTAAAATTATGTTTCGAAAGTAGAATTAAGATTTCCTGTATTTTAGTTCATATATATTTGTCTGCCATTGTTTAATTTGTTCGTTTAGTTTATTGCTTGGTTGATATATTAATTTGTAGTCTAAGTCGTTAGGTTGTGAGGCGATACTGGCGGAGACCTTCAAGTATACCTATATTTTGAAGGTGTAAAACCCGGTTAATTAACGGCTAATTAACCCATAAATGAGAATTTATTCTAGAAAGCCTAAAATGTGATTTTTATGGCTAAATGTGATAGAGGAGACTGAGACGAGAATTTTGGTACCAATTTTATGGAATTCGGACCAAGATTGGACCGAACGGGCCAAACCGGGCCAATTGGACCCAAAGTGGGTCCTTGGCCCAACATAACTAAACCAAAACCCTAGTTTTCAGCACTCTCTCTCCTCATTTATTACACACACAAGCTGAAATTAGAGAGAAAGGGAGGAAGAACACTCTCTCAAGTTCTCTCCCTTGGTTGATCTTCAAATCACCATAACTTTTGATCTAGAGCTCCGATTGCCGCTCCGTTTGCGGCCACGCGTTCACCGCAGAGAGCTCTACAAAACCCATACAGTTAATCTTGAGATAAGCCACGTTTTGCTCTTCGAAAGTCCAGCCTTGTTTTCGAGTTTTATGAGCAAAAATGTTGAGATTTTGGGCTCTTTGATGTTATAGGACCCAACTCTCTTGAAGGAGAAGGTTAATCTTGTCTCCTTGGACCTTGGGTGTGGTAAGTTTCTCAACCCTAGTGTGATTTGTGGTTTTATGATGTTTGGGTATTGAGATGTTGTGTATGGGTATGATGATTGTGGCTTAGGTTGTATATATGTGAATGTTGGAGCTTGATTGGTGACTTTGAAAAGCTTGGATAGGGTGTGGTGGTGAAAAATCTGTTCTTGGAGGTGTTGAGGCCTTGAGAGCTTGTGAATAAGTGGTTTGGAAGTGCTCCGGGGGAGCTTGGGAAAATCGGCTAAGGTATGGTTTCGGTTTCCCGTATCTAATATGTAATGTGGTAGGAAATACTTAGGCTAGAGGCCCTAAGATAGGCATTGAATTGTTGATGTTGTTGAATGATTGAGATATATGATGTGGTCATATATGTGATGATGATTATTGATGCCTTGGTGGTATGATGTATGAGAAATATGCATGTTGTGATATATGCTTGATGATTGGTTATGGTTGAATTGTGGGTTGAACCATGTTGATGGTGAGTATGATGTTGATTGTGTACACTAATGATTTATTGGAATTGGTGTTGTTGAGAATTGGCATGAATAATAGTATATGATATGTCAATGTGTTTGAGTTTGAGCCACTTGGGTGAAGTGGGATAAAATGATGAGATAGTGATTTTTGGTAAATTGTGGTTATGTGTCAATGTGTGAGTTGAGGAGGCTTGATGTTGAATTTGATACATTTTGATTGATTTCAAAGAAAAGGGATGAACTTGGCATGTTTTGATTGGTTTTGAAAAGAGTTGGAAATGGCTTGTTTTGAAAATGGCACTTTGTGGTTTTGTATGAAAATATGATTTTTGGGCACACTTTGGCGGGACATAACTTGGACTACGGATCTCCGTTTTGTACCAAATCTGTTTAGAAATGAAATTGGATCCGGGTTGTCCATGCCGTTCGAAGAACGGGTGAAAAACGATTTAAAATGAGGAAGTTATGTCTGTTGGAAGATTGGGGTTTAAATCTGTGAATTCTGTAGCTTTTAACTTAGAAAATTTTTAGCAGAATGACCCCTTGCGCGTGGGCGCACTTGGCGCGTACGCGCCGATCTTCCAGAAAACGCCATCCACGCGTGCGCGGGCGCGCCGATGGTGCTGCACCCAATGCCCAGCCATTTTCCAGAGAGTTATGCCAGAATTGTGCTGGTGTTGTGCCTGGGGCACGAGAACACCTGCGCGTACGCGTGGTTGACGCGTGCGCGCCGATTGGCAAATTTGTAATCCACGCGTTAGCGTGCATGACGCTTGCGCGTCGATGAGTTTTGAGGCCATCCACGCGTGCGCGTGGAGTGCGCGTACGCGTGGCCCTGTTTTCATCCCAAAGTTGATTTTTGAGGTTTAAAAGCCAAATCTCATACTTCTAAGCCTCCGATCTCACCATTTATGTCTTAAATCATTATGACATGCCTAGCTATTAAAAAGGGGCTAGTGAATGAGGTAACTTGCGAGTGAAGCAAGGGAAAAAAAATGAATGATCAATGAGGATCAAGATGATTATGTGAGATGCGGAGGATGGTGGTGGAAGTGCTTGTTATGCCATGGGCCGAAAGGCTGTAATTGTTAATGAAATGGCTGGTTATGGATTTAACCATGAGCCGGAATAGCTGTGTATGCTATGAATATTGGCTGGTTATGGATTTAACCGTGAGCCAGAATAGCTGTGTGTGCTATGAATATTGGCTGGTTCTGGACTGAACCGTGAGCCGGATGGCTGATATGGATGTTGATCCATGGATGAGGATTCATGCATGTTTATGCTGAATTATTGATAATTGTGATTTGCACTTCCACTATCTGAGATACGAGTTTCCCTGGGTAGTAGCAGTGGCTAGCCACCACGTGCTCCAGGTTGAGACTTGATACTCTGGTGACCCTATGTCGTAAGTGTGGCCGGGCACTGTGAAAGACCCGGATGAGCTCGCCCCCGAAATATTCACCAGTGAGGGTGATGGATATGGATCATGTTTATGATCAAGTTTATAATGAGTATAACTCGAGTTGGGGATGCGCGACAGAGGGACAGTCCAACGGTTAGCGACCAGGACTTGTCGGGTTGGCTCTATAACCGACAAGATGATATCATCAGCCAATAGGGACAGGCATTCATCATATGCATACTATGTGAATTGTTTGAGATTGCCTATTTGAATGCATATTACTTGCTAATTGTCTAAATGTCTTAACTGCTCCTATTTGTATATTCTTTGTCTGATATAACTGTGTTTGCTATAATATACTCCTGCTGGTGGTTGGGAGGTTTGAAGGAATTGGAAAGGGAAGTATTAGTTAGACTGAAGAATCTTTAATCAGATGCCCTTATACGGTTTAGCTTGTTTATAAGCTTTGATTTTATCTGGAGGAAGTTCTAGGATTGCCTTTGGCTTTCCTCTATTATTATGTATTATATATGTGGAAGCTGTTACCATGCTGGGGACCTCTGGTTCTCACCCATGCGGATTTTGTGGTTTTCAGATGCAGGACGTGAGGTTTCCCGCTGAGGCATGCTGGAGACTTCTAGATTTGCGAAGATCCTTTGTTCTCGGGACTAAGTTTTGGTTTATATGTTTTGCTTAGATACTTTTATCTCCATTAAATAATACAAACTGTGATGACTCCTCTTATGGGAGATTTTGGAGAATAGGTTTTATGTATTTGTGTCCCTTTGGGTTTCCTTTGGGGTTTTCCTTATTTTATCATATGTATATATTGTTATGCTCGGACCGGTTATCTTCGCAGCCGGATTTTGAGCCTTGATATTCCTGTTTTTGACACTCTTTTGTATATATATAATCTCGCGTTGGTTTTTCCTTGTTCGTTACGTTATCGATCGGAGTGTTGCGCTTTTAAGTTGCGGTTTTTGTTTACCCCTTTTTCTACAAAGGCTCCTAGTTATAATCAATCAATCATACTACTATATGTACTAAATTTTTATTTTAGAGGTCGTAATACCTTGCCATCTCTGAATTATGACTTAAGCATAAGACTCTATATGGTAGGGTGTTACATTATGGTATCAGAGCAGTTCGTTCCTGTAGAGCCTGAGGGATGGACTGATTATGCTTCTGTGCATTCTCTGTGTGTGTGTTATGTGCTATTAGTATATCTACTTGATATAATTGGCATAAACGTTCATGAGCATGCATTTGGGACTTTGAAGCACTAGACTTTCGATATTGAGACTGATCAACTTAATATCGATTGTTGGGTGTGTATAGGAACCAGATGGCGCCTCGTGGACGCGGTAGAGGTAGTGTGAGAGGTCGTACGAATGCTCGTGTGCCGGAGAAAAACTCGAATAACCCGGTAGACCTTATGGCGGCATTAGAGAACATGGCTGTGGCTATGTGGACCACTGCAGAGGCTCTTGGACAACAGATGAGCAACCATGGCAACAACGGAAATGGAGCTCAGGGACCAATAGAGATCAGAACTTCCGTTGTGTTGGTGAACAAGTGTGGGGTTGCTGAAGAGTATGTGAAGAACGCAGCTGCTGAGAGAGGGAGTCACAAGGGATCATTCCCATGGAACCGAGAGAAGAGCTTTGCACCTAGAGGTCCACCTTTCAAGCGGGGAGGCTCTTTTAGGAGGCCCAACAACAACAACTCCCAAGGAAAAAGGTTTGGGAAGCAGCCACAGAATGAGCAAGCTTGCGCTAGGTGTGGAAGTCACCATCCGGGAGTCCCGCGCATGGCCGGATGGGGTTTGTGCTACTTCTGTGGTAAAGCGGGACATAAGGTCCCAAACTGCCCAGAGAAGAAAAGACAAGGTGCTGGAAAAGCACAACAGACTGGTCGGATGTTCACCACTTCAGCTGTAGGAGCTGAGGGATCTGAGACACTCATTAGAGATAACTGTGAAATGGCTGGTCAAACTTTAAATGCTTTATTTGATTCGGGAGCATCACATTCATTCATTGCATTTGAGAAAGCCCATGAGTTAGGCCTGAAGATTGTAACTTTAGGTTATGATCTAAGAGTGTACAATGCTACCCATGAAGCCACGGTAACTAGGCTAGGATGCCCGAAGGTTTCGTTTAGGTTCAAGCAGCGTGATTTTGTTCATAATTTAGTCTGCTTGCCGATGATCGGTCTTGATCTTATCTTGGGATTGGACTGGTTATCTAAGAACTATGTTCTGCTAGATTGTTCTACAAAGTCGGTGTACTTTATGCCGGAAGATACAGAAGGGCCAGTCGTGGTGAATAATTATTACTTGAACTCGATGATGGTGAACTGTTCTGGAATCGAATGTCAGGGTATCATGTTGTTAACCGCGGGCGTTTCGGGAGATGATCAAAGGTTGGGACAGATTCCGGTTGTGTGTGAGTTTCCGGAAGTGTTTCCTGATGATATTGATGAGTTTCCACCTAACCGAGAGGTTGAGTTTGCTATTGAATTGGTGCCCGGGGCGGAACCAATCTCAAGTGCTCCTTATAGGATGTCACCGTTAGAGATGAACGAGCTAAAGTCTCAGTTAGAGGATTTGTTGGGAAAGAATTTCATACGACCAAGTGTCTCTCCGTGGGGTGCTCCAGTGCTACTAGTAAAGAAGAAAGATGGGAGTATGCGGCTCTGTGTGGATTACAGGCAGCTGAACAAGGTTACAATAAAGAATAAGTACCCATTGCCGAGAATTGATGATCTCATGGACCAGTTACAAGGAGCTGGAGTTTTCTCCAAGATCGATTTGCGATCCGGTTATCATCAGATAAGGGTGAGGGGCGAGGATATCCCTAAGACCGCTTTCAGGACTCGTTATGGTCATTACGAGTACACTGTGATGTCTTTTGGGTTGACGAATGCTCCTGCGGTATTCATGGATTACATGAACAGAGTTTTCCGTCCGTTTCTGGATAAATTCGTTGTTGTCTTCATTGATGACATACTGATTTATTCCAAGACTGAAGAAGAGCATGCGGAACACTTGAGGACCGTGCTGCAGATTCTAAAGGAGAAGAAACTTTATGCAAAACTGTCTAAGTGTGAGTTTTGGAAGAGTGAGGTGAAGTTTTTGGGGCATGTGGTGAGTAAGAAGGGAATAGCCGTAGATCCAACTAAGGTGGAGGCTGTGATGGATTGGAAACAACCAACCACCGTAACAGAGATAAGGAGTTTTCTGGGTTTAGCTGGCTATTACCGAAGGTTTATCAAAGGCTTTTCGCAGATAGCTTTGCCAATGACAAAGTTAACCCGCAAAGACACTTCGTTTGTTTGGACTCCTGAGTGCGAGGAGAGCTTTCAAACATTGAAGAAAAAGTTGACCACTGCACCTGTGTTAGTGCTACCCGAGCCGAATGAGCCATTTGAGGTGTATTGTGATGCCTCATTGAAGGGTCTAGGGTGCGTGCTGATGCAGCATCATAATGTGGTGGCGTATGCCTCACGACAGTTGAGACCTCATGAAGTTAGTTACCCTACGCACGATTTGGAACTCGCTGCGGTTGTGTTTGCCTTGAAGGTGTGGAGGCATTATCTCTATGGGGTTAAGTTCCAAGTTTTCTCTGATCATAAGAGCTTGAAGTACCTCTTTGATCAGAAAGAGCTTAATATGAGGCAGAGAAGGTGGATGGAATTATTAAAGGACTACGACTTCGAGTTACGTTACCATCCGGGAAAGGCAAACGTAGTGGCGGATGCGTTGAGTCGGAAGTCATTATATGCGGCTTGGATGATGCTTCAAGAGGAGAAGTTGCTCAAGGGATTCGAGAGTCTGAAAATTGGTGCTCAAAGAGTATCCGGAACCTTGTGTTTGAGCAGATTAGAAATCTCAAGTGACTTTAAGTCCGAACTCCTAAAGGCTCATCAGAATGATGAAGCCTTATGGAAGGTGTTACCGGCTATTGAGCAAGGAAAACAGTGGAGAGTGTCGGAAGAAAAAGATGGGTTATGGAGATTCAAGGGTAGAGTCATTGTGCCGGATGTTGGCACTTTGAGGCAAGATATCTTAAAGGAGGCACACAAAAGCGGATTCTCCATTCACCCGGGAAGTACTAAGATGTACCATGATTTGAAGGCGATGTTTTGGTGGCCGGGTATGAAGAATGATGTGGCGGAATATGTATCAAAGTGCTTAACTTGTCAAAAGGTAAAGATTGAACATCAAAGACCTTCCGGGATGTTGCAACCTTTAGAGATTCCACAATGGAAGTGGGAAAGTATTGCAATGGACTTTGTGTCAGGATTGCCAAAGACTAGGACTGGTTTTGATGCTATTTGGGTGATTGTGGACCGACTGATGAAGTCAGCTCACTTTTTACCCATTCGTATGACTTACACCCTTGAGGAGCTAGCACGGTTATACATAAAGGAGATTGTGAGACTTCATGGTGTACCTGCTACTATAATCTCTGATAGAGATCCTCATTTCACTTCAAGGTTTTGGGGTGCATTTCAGAAGGCTTTTGGAACCCGATTAAGCTTGAGCACGGCTTACCATCCTCAAACAGATGGTCAATCTGAGAGGACGATCCAAACACTAGAGGATATGTTGAGAGCTTGTGTTTTGGACCAACCGGCGAGTTGGGATCGGTATATGCCATTAGTGGAGTTTGCATACAATAATAGTTATCATGCGAGCATTGGAATGGCTCCGTATGAGGCCTTGTATGGGAGGAAATGTCAATCTCCGCTATGTTGGTATGAAGCTGGAGAGAAAAGCTTGTTGGGGCCAGAAATGATAGCTGAGACCACTGAGCAAGTCAAGAAAATCCGAGATAGGATGCTTACGGCGCAGAGTCGTCAAAAGAGTTACGCCGATCAAAGGCGAAAGCCCTTAGAATTTGAGGAAGGGGACCATGTTTTTCTTAAGGTTACTCCGACTACGGGAGTAGGTAGGGCGATTAAGGCAAAGAAGTTGAATCCTAGATACATTGGTCCATTTCAGATCCTAGAGAGGATTGGACCGGTGGCGTATCGGATGGCTCTACCACCTCATCTTTCGAACCTGCACGGCGTGTTTCACGTGTCGCAGCTTCGGAAGTACACTCCTGATGCTAGCCATGTGTTGGAACCCGAATCGGTTCAGTTAAGGGAAGATTTGACGCTTCCAGTGGCTCCAGTCAGAATTGATGATACTAGTATCAAACGGTTGCGTGGAAAAGAGGTTTCATTAGTCAAAGTGGCTTGGAGTCGAGGCGGTGTTGAGGAACACACTTGGAAACTTGAGTCGGAGATGCGAACGGATTATCCGCATTTATTCTCAGGTAATTGCATTTGAATTTTGTGGGCAAAATTCCCAATTAGGTGGGTAGAATGTAAAACCCGGTTAATTAACGGCTAATTAACCCATAAATGAGAATTTATTCTAGAAAGCCTAAAATGTGATTTTTATGGCTAAATGTGATAGAGGAGACTGAGACGAGAATTTTGGTACCAATTTTATGGAATTCGGACCAAGATTGGACCGAACGGGCCAAACCGGGCCAATTGGACCCAAAGTGGGCCCTTGGCCCAACATAACTAAACCAAAACCCTAGTTTTCAGCACTCTCTCTCCTCATTTATTACACACACAAGCTGAAATTAGAGAGAAAGGGAGGAAGAACACTCTCTCAAGTTCTCTCCCTTGGTTGATCTTCAAATCACCATAACTTTTGATCTAGAGCTCCGATTGCCGCTCCGTTTGCGGCCACGCGTTCACCGCGGAGAGCTCTACAAAACCCATACAGTTAATCTTGAGATAAGCCACGTTTTGCTCTTCGAAAGTCCAGCCTTGTTTTCGAGTTTTATGAGCAAAAATGTTGAGATTTTGGGCTCTTTGATGTTATAGGACCCAACTCTCTTGAAGGAGAAGGTTAATCTTGTCTCCTTGGACCTTGGGTGTGGTAAGTTTCTCAACCCTAGTGTGATTTGTGGTTTTATGATGTTTGGGTATTGAGATGTTGTGTATGGGTATGATGATTGTGGCTTAGGTTGTATATATGTGAATGTTGGAGCTTGATTGGTGACTTTGAAAAGCTTGGATAGGGTGTGGTGGTGAAAAATCTGTTCTTGGAGGTGTTGAGGCCTTGAGAGCTTGTGAATAAGTGGTTTGGAAGTGCTCCGGGGGAGCTTGGGAAAATCGGCTAAGGTATGGTTTCGGTTTCCCGTATCTAATATGTAATGTGGTAGGAAATACTTAGGCTAGAGGCCCTAAGATAGGCATTGAATTGTTGATGTTGTTGAATGATTGAGATATATGATGTGGTCATATATGTGATGATGATTATTGATGCCTTGGTGGTATGATGTATGAGAAATATGCATGTTGTGATATATGCTTGATGATTGGTTATGGTTGAATTGTGGGTTGAACCATGTTGATGGTGAGTATGATGTTGATTGTGTACACTAATGATTTATTGGAATTGGTGTTGTTGAGAATTGGCATGAATAATAGTATATGATATGTCAATGTGTTTGAGTTTGAGCCACTTGGGTGAAGTGGGATAAAATGATGAGATAGTGATTTTTGGTAAATTGTGGTTATGTGTCAATGTGTGAGTTGAGGAGGCTTGATGTTGAATTTGATACATTTTGATTGATTTCAAAGAAAAGGGATGAACTTGGCATGTTTTGATTGGTTTTGAAAAGAGTTGGAAATGGCTTGTTTTGAAAATGGCACTTTGTGGTTTTGTATGAAAATATGATTTTTGGGCACATTTTGGCGGGACATAACTTGGACTACGGATCTCCGTTTTGTAACAAATCTATTTAGAAATGAAATTGGATCCGGGATGTCCATGCCGTTCGAAGAACGGGTGAAAAATGATTTAAAATGAGGAAGTTATGTCCGTTGAAAGATTGGGGTTTAAATCTGTGAATTCTGCAGCTTTTAACTTAGAAAATTTTTAGCAGAATGACCCCTTGCGCGTGGGCGCACTTGGCGCGTACGCGCCGATCTTCCAGAAAACGCCATCCACGCGTGCGCGTGGTGTGCGCGGGCGCGCCGATGGTGCTGCACCCAATGCCCAGCCATTTTCCAGAGAGTTATGCCAGAATTATGCCGGTGTTGTGCCTGGGGCACGAGAACACCTGCGCGTACGCGTGGTTGACGCGTGCGCGCCGATTGGCAAATTTGTAATCCACGCGTTAGCGTGCATGACGCTTGCGCGTCGATGAGTTTTGAGGCCATCCACGCGTGCGCGTGGAGTGCGCGTACGCGTGGCCCTGTTTTCATCCCAAAGTTGATTTTTGAGTTTTAAAAGCCAAATCTCATACTTCTAAGCCTTCGATCTCACCATTTATGTCTTAAATCATTATGACATGCCTAGCTATTAAAAAGGGGCTAGTGAATGAGGTAACTTGCGAGTGAAGCAAGGGAAAAAAATGAATGATCAATGAGGATCAAGATGATTATGTGAGATGCGGAGGATGGTGGTGGAAGTGCTTGTTATGCCATGGGCCAAAAGGCTGTAATTGTTAATGAAATGGCTGGTTATGGATTTAACCGTGAGCCGGAATAGCTGTGTATGCTATGAATATTGGCTGGTTATAGATTTAACCGTGAGCCGGAATAGCTGTGTGTGCTATGAATATTGGCTGGTTCTGGACTGAACCGTGAGCCGGATGGCTGATATGGATGTTGATCCATGGATGAGGATTCATGCATGTTTATGCTGAATTATTGATAATTGTGATTTGCACTTCCACTATCTAAGATACGAGTTTCCCTGGGTAGTAGCAGTGGCTAGCCACCACGTGCTCCAGGTTGAGACTTGATACTCTGGTGACCCTATGTCGTAAGTGTGGCCGGGCACTGTGAAAGACCCGGATGAGCTCGCCCCCGAAATATTCACCAGTGAGGGTGATGGATATGGATCATGTTTATGATCAAGTTTATAACGAGTATAACTCGAGTTGGGGATGCGCGACAGAGGGACAGTCCAACGGTTAGCGACCAGGACTTGTCGGGTTGGCTCTATAACCGACAAGATGATATCATCAGCCAATAGGGACAGGCATTCATCATATGCATACTATGTGAATTGTTTGAGATTGCCTATTTGAATGCATATTACTTGCTAATTGTCTAAATGTCTTAACTGCTCCTATTTGTATATTCTTTGTCTGATATAACTGTGTTTGCTATAATATACTCCTGCTGGTGGTTGGGAGGTTTGAAGGAATTGGAAAGGGAAGTATTAGTTAGACTGAAGAATCTTTAATCAGATGCCCTTATACGGTTTAGCTTGTTTATAAGCTTTGATTTTATCTGGAGGAAGTTCTAGGATTGCCTTTGGCTTTCCTCTATTATTATGTATTATATATGTGGAAGCTGTTACCATGCTGGGGACCTCTGGTTCTCACCCATGCGGATTTTGTGGTTTTCAGATGCAGGACGTGAGGTTTCCCGCTGAGGCATGCTGGAGACTTCTAGATTTGCGAAGATCCTTTGTTCTCGGGACTAAGTTTTGGTTTATATGTTTTGCTTAGATACTTTTATCTCCATTAAATAATACAAACTGTGATGACTCCTCTTATGGGAGATTTTGGAGAATAGGTTTTATGTATTTGTGTCCCTTTGGGTTTCCTTTGGGGTTTTCCTTATTTTATCATATGTATATATTGTTATGCTCGGACCGGTTATCTTCGCAGCCGGATTTTGAGCCTTGATATTCCTGTTTTTGACACTCTTTTGTATATATATAATCTCGCGTTGGTTTTTCCTTGTTCGTTACGTTATCGATCGGAGTGTTGCGCTTTTAAGTTGCGGTTTTTGTTTACCCCTTTTTCTACAAAGGCTCCTAGTTATAATCAATCAATCATACTACTATATGTACTAAATTTTTATTTTAGAGGTCGTAATACCTTGCCATCTCTGAATTATGACTTAAGCATAAGACTCTATATGGTAGGGTGTTACAGAAGGCAAAAAAGGAGACATTTCTGACGAGCAGTCTAAAGCCCTTTATGTGAGTTTAAATTAATTCTAAGTTTAAAGTCAATTTTATTTAACTATTATCCTAATCACAACTAACGTGCATGACACAAGAGGAGTACACACAGAGATTGGAGGCTACAAGACCTGATAGGATCCTGATAGGATTTGGCACGAGACCGACTCTGAACCCCATAAAAATTTCCACTTCGGGGTGGTTTCGTTCTTTGCCAGTGGCCTCCGATCCTCCGCGTTGACGGCTTCCTCAGCATCTATCTCTGTCTCTGCGGCAATGCTATTGGTAGGGTACCAACGGTAGCACCTACTACGCCGCCTTAGCAGCGGGACCACGACGACAATGATGACAAAGATTATCAAGATCTATAGAGTTTAAGGTTTTATGCATTTTTGTTTGTCTTCTTCATTATATTCTACATTTGTGACATTTTATTTTATTCAGACCATTTGTTTTTTAATGAAATAATTTGTTGATTTCTGACAACTTTACATTTTTGCTAATTATTTTGTTAAGAAGTCTGCTAATTGTGGCTTTAATGTGCCAACAAAATTTAAAAAATAAAATTAACATTACCGTAGTATTTACTGTTGAATAAATCTGACGGCAAATTGACACCTAAACACATGATACACATCCGACGGTAACCATCAATACAATCTTGTCAAATCCATTGAAAAGACTGACAGAAAATTTACCGATAAATAGCATTGGACAAAATAAATCCACCGCTAAGCAATTTCTGACGACATTTATATCGTCAATCCAAGGACGACGGTAAATCATACGATAATCTTTTTAGTGTCAAATTTATTTGATTAATCGAATGGTAAATTCAATGGTATTCATTGTTTTTCTTGTAGTGACGCCACACACTCTACCCAAGTGCTCTTTCGCGAGAGTTTGGGCAAGAAAATGATATTCAGACAATATTCTAGTGAATTCATCATGCTGCTCAATCTCCACAAATTTTTTCTACATAAATAAGCAAACATCAGCAATTACGGACTAGAGCATATTCAACAGAATTTTATAATTAAAACCAACGATAAACACCTATGGCCTGAGCTTTTTTATGTATATAGGAGCCATCACTTCGTTTATGCACTAAGTTTCATAACTTTCCTCTACTAACTTTTCTCCCTTGTAGTTTTGACTGTAACAATATAGTTTATACCATCACCATACTCTACCCAAATAAAGAAATATAGTAAAAAATAAATACAGTTTAAAGTGAATTCAAACGTAAATTACCTCTTCTTCTTTTCGCCTCGCCAAGCTTTTCGAATCGCTAATGTGAGTGTGTAGTTGTTTTGATCGATTCACAACGTTTTTCCTGTACTTCTCCTATTATGCCATCAAAGTAAAAGTGATTAGACACCAATTTTGTCCATATCAATGTAACAGAAATATTATTAATTTTTTTACGACTTCAAAAGAGGTTACAAGTGTATCATCAGGTTTATTGCCATATGCAAGGAATCGTCCCCAATGTTCTTTATCAATTCCCGGCGGACGTTCCTCAATATTTTGTTCAAACATCTTCGTTGAGTCGTAATACTCATGATACAACTAGCTCTTTGTATCATTCCAAGACTTTTCTATACCTTTTAAAATTGTACTCTTGATACTTCTAATACTATCTTCATCAAAGTGAAAAATTTCCTACAACAATAAGTTCAAATTTAAGCATTGTTAAATGAAATTGATTTAATTCAACAATACTATAAATTTTTACCTATACACAATCATTATAAACTTGTCTTAGGTGTTAATCTTTCTCTAACTTTCCTCACAGATTGAAAATTTATTATAGTTAGCACCGAACAATCCAGGAACACCACTCAATAGACCAGCTCCATTTCCAATTGGTTGCAGTTTATTATTGAACTTCAGTATGATTTTTCTACTATTATTAGGCCACTCCGTAGCTTCCTTTACACTTAAACGACCTTGCTTGATTATGCCATCAAAATCTATAAAGAATAGAACCTTATTTATGTATCCGTTATGGCCGAAATGTGGGAAAAATAAAAATAACAGAGTTTAAGTCATTTTGAATATAAAAGATTCAAGATTGTTACGATGAAATCAACATTCCAAAATTCGATATTCTTACCTCCTTTGTGCCTTTGAGTTTCAGATCCAGCAAAGAGGTTGTCAATATGTTGTTCAAATGAATCTGCGTTCTAGGTCTTCATCGTCTGACTCTGAGGTTTGAACACCATTTGTGCAGATCTATGGATCAGGTATTGGTTCACTACGGGGCGGACGGAATGGGTGAAAAGATGTAGTTGTAGGGACACCATCACTAGGATGAGGAATTAGACCGTCATCGTGATGGTCTGATGAAGATATAGGAGCTCCCGTTTGAGGCTACTAACATGTTTCTAATTTTGATGTTTTCGTTAAACGAGCTTTCCTAGGCATCTTAAATTTCTAGTATAAAGTTGAAACCATAAATTGAAAAATAGAGGAAATCAAAAAATATATTTTAATATTTTAACAAGAAACTGAACATGGATAGAATTGCAGAATAATAATATAATCAAATCTAAGAAAAAACGGATAATCTATCACCAAAAACATTAAAAATTCTCTGTCACAAGATACAAAATATAGTTAGAGAAAATATGGTCAAAAGAAAAATGAAAATAAATAGACAACAACATCAGAAAGTAGCACCCAAATATATTCATAAAATCACTCAACTTGGGAAAAGCAAGATCCATATATGCAATTTGTAACTTCATTTTCAAGTTTAAATTGTGCATCCATCAATAAGTTTTAACGGTACCTCTAGCACAATTAGAACTAACAATTCCTTGTAAAATTCTTATTCTAACCACACTGGTACATTCCCATTTAAATAAATGCTTATCAAAAACATGTATGTACACTATGATGAAAAGATAAACTCTTTACTGAATTAAATTAAAATTTATTCCCATATACTATATTCTTTCGTTCTCATTGTATAGGGCTAACATGCTCAAAACTCATCATGTGCTTATAGAGATTATTTTGCATGTGTATTATCATTTCATTTTTGCACTATATATAGATATATACATCATGATAAATGTGGCATACTAACATGAATAATATAATTTTATATCTGCAAGAGGAATGATAGGCAAGTAAAATTATTTTTTATCCTTTAACTCTATTAGACTTTCTTCAATTTTATTTAATATACAGAGCACAATAGTACACTATAATACACAGAGTAAATGCATTGCCAATAAAACACAAAGCACACATAATCCATAAAGTTGTTTAAAAAATCGATAAGTTCATGTTTTTTGTTTTAATAATCAATTGAAAAATTAAAACCTATAACATATAATCAAGGTTACCGTCAAATAAAAATTCCTAATTTGGTACTTGAACATAGAATATCTTTCACCATATCGATTCAGAAATGATAATAAAAAAAACTTAGAGTACACATAATCAAATCAAATTAAAAAACATTAATCAAAATCACTAACTAGATGTAAGACACTCCGCAAACAAAATCAGTGTGGCTAGATGAATGGATGGACAGAAGGACCTGCGACGATGCAAGAGATGCGAATGGAAGGTGCTGTGATGACTGCGACAGAAGACATTGTGATGATGCCTAGAGGGGCTATGAGAGGTAGTGTAAAGATCCAATTTCCAGTACATCATGATCATACTGGAAACCGAGTGCTACCAACTTGCTTACCCAAACCTTTAACTATTTACTATCAAGCCTATAATCAAATTAGCTCGCTATCGAATTTTTAAGAAAACTTTTACTTTATAAAAAGATTTATGAGGACAGCTAATTAAACATACACAAGCCATAATAGGGAATCAAGTAAAGCATACACGAAGCCAATATTATACATAAACATAACATATATCATAGATCATAGATACATATAAAGGTGCTATCATATATATCATGGGTTAGCGTACAACCTTTCACATCTTGATACTATATACAAAATCTACACTCCGGGCCCTGGTCCATATAGGAAACTCCTAAGCTGGCGTCCAAAACTAGCCTAGTCAACTATGTACACCTTACTCTCTTAGTGAATCTAATCAAAAGTGAGAGACTAACAAAAAAACTAGGCTAACACAAAAAACTACCAAAAGGGCACATCCTCAGCTCCCAGGCATCAACTTTCATCGTCAGAGGAGATCACAATCACTTCAGAACACTCCTCAAGATCCTCATCCTCATCGTCAGATATCTCGATAATCTCTGGAGGGGCACTGGCACTCATGCTTCTGGTCTGACCAACACTCGTCAGTCCACTAATAGAGGCAGAGAGCGGCTCCTCAGAAGATGGCTCGGATGAAGATTCTGATATCTGCTCTACTGGGATATCCTCCTCCGGTACAGGCTCTTGAATATGTTCCTCCATGGCTCAGGCTCAGGGTCCACCTGATCCGCAGGCTGATCGGGATGCTGATGAGGCACTGACCTGTCATGGAACGGGTGAAATAGAGCATTCGGGTGGAGCCAATGCAACAGGAACTCGTAGGGCATATCGGGGTTAAACTTTGGAGTGTTAATTGGGTGGCTGAAGGGGTGATCACACAGAATGTACATACGAGTCCTACTCTCCGCACCTACTACATAAAACCTATATTGTACAATATCCTCATATATATATAGGGAGGGTCCATCTCGTAAAACAGAACTCCAATCTCCATTTGAAGGGGAAGAAGAAAAGGGGTAAGAACTGGGGGGATTTTTTAGTAGGGTCGGGGGTAGTTAGTTTAGTCAGGATTACCACAGTTCAAGTAATTCACAATGAAACATACAAGTGTCACCGAGAAGTATCTAATCGCCACAATTTAGAGTAACAGTAAAGAATGCATAAACACAGGAAGACAATCACAAACAATTTCACCTTATCAAGTAAAATGCAAATGCACAATAAGGATGATGCATATCTAGCCTTATTGCAGGTAATGAGCTCATCTGTCAGTTTCGATCCATTCCCGACGTAACTCAGCAACCTTTGTCTGAGTTCGGTTTTCAGTGCTATAACCTCTATAAGCAACCATTGTCTTACAGGTGCGACTCTCTTGAGCCTATGTATGCAAATATAACCTCTGTAAGCAACCACGGTCTTACATGTGAGGTTCTCTCTGGCCAATGTACGTATCGATAACTTCTGTAAGGAACCTCTGTCTAACAGGTGCGACCATCCCCTGAATTGGCTGATGTATCTCTGGAAGCAAATTTCGGTGGACTCACCACCATATCTCTACTTGTTTTCAATAGGTGCATAATCATCTGAGCTCATTCTCAAGGCCAAATAATTCTTCTACTTATCCCCTTTTCGTTTCGTTCTTTCTTTCGTTTCTTTTATTCCTACTCTCTACTCTCTTGTGGCAGAAATTCTTTAGATTCTTTTAATCTTTACTCTCTACTCTTCTGTGGCAGGAGTTTCTTTAATATTTTTCTTTTCTTTTCTTTTCTTCCTTCTTCTTTCTTTCTTATCGTTCATAATATAAATCATCCTCTCATTATTCCCTCGCCTTTCCCTAAGTGTCTTAAACAAAATAATATCTTTTAAATAAAATACTAATATATTATCATGATACAAAGAATGCTAGTTTTAACTATAAAAGAGTGTTATTATTACTATTTTTATATCAAGACCTGCCTATTAACATTCTATTTTTTAAGTTTTTAAATATTTTAATTTTAGCCTAGCATTATAAAATTACTAATTTAATTTCGTATTTTTAAAAATAACCCCGATCTTTTATCAAACTACATTTTCATATTCAAAAATAATATTTAAGTTGGTGACAAAAACTCTTTCAAATCCAAAATATTTTCTTGTGACCTTTTAAAATATATACTTGATTTTAAATCCATTTTTCGAGCTTTTTCGGTTACCGATTTTTTCACAACTTTTAATTTAATTTTTCGGCCATTAAACCTCACCCATTTTTTTTAACTAACCCAATGACAGTCCCAAATCAATATAATTATCACAGTTTAAGCAGCACAAACATAACCAAATCACAAGCTTAATCACATATAACAATATATCCACAAAATTCAATATAAAGTCAACCAAATTCCATCAATAATTAATCACAACAATCATTCACTTATCCAACTCAAATTTAATAAGTGAGAATTTATCAAAACCCTATCTCCATATGAAATTAAAATATTCGAAGTTTCGGATAAGCTTTTTGACCGAGCTATCGAGAAAGAAAATATTTGGAATTGTCTATGTCTCCTAGAACTTCAGTTGACCGATCTCAAGAAATAGGATAATTACGTCACCGTCAACTTCTATCGATAAAAAATAATACCAATACATAAAAGAAGAAGATACAAATACTTTTACTAGATTAAATTTTTTATTCGGATTATAGGTCGCGACAAATCGAAACCAAAAATTCGGTAGAAAGTTACGGTTCTCTCTCTCGGTCACTCTTCTCTCTTCCTCACCGTTTGCATGCAATCAACTAATTAAAGTTAAATGATGAGTAAGGTAATAAAAATAGTTATGTGGCTTGCTTCTATATGTGCCACGGTTTATGCTTTTATGAGAATGATCATGCAATACTAGTATGCTTTTGCCTTAATATTAATATGCTTTTGCTTCCGCCACCTAAGGAAAAGCCAACTAATGATAATAGTCTCATATATATATATATATATATATATATATATATATATATATATATTTATATATAAAAGATTAAATGTATATGAATTATTAATATAAATGATATTAGTAATTTAGGGATATAAAGATATTTGACAAAGTTTTAGTAAGGCTAAGCTCATAAAAAAAATACCAATAATTAATTTTATCGGCAAAAGTCAGACTTGATAATAATATTTATATTATTAATTATTTAGACTCCATTATAATTAGAGCAAGTAAAATAGTTAAATAATATAATAATAAAATTATATTACCATTTATTTAACTTTAAGGTTCGAAATAGGCTCGTCAAAATAAAACTAATCGCTTTAAAATATTATTCTAAGAGAAACTCGCGTTAGTGCAAGAAAATGGTTGTTACATTTTACCCCATAAAAGAAAATTTTGTCCTCAAAATTTTCTTTACCTGTAAACAGGTGCAAGTAATTGGTCCTTATCATATCTTCTAGCTTTCAAGTATGTTTTGTTTCCTCATCTCGCCCCAATTCACGTATAATAGTTAAAGAAATAAAATTATGCAATGCACCAGAATCGTAAAGTGTACTTAGGAAGCGAATCTTGACATAATACTGACCTTGAGTCAAGGAGTCTGAGTACGAGCATATTCAAGAATCATTGTAAATACTCTTCCTGGTTGTTGCGGTCTAGCTGGCTCTTGAATAAACTTCTTCGGACAATTTCTCACTATATGCCCTGGTTCACTACAGTTTAGCAAATATTCGATCTAAACCGACAAGGTCGATTACCATGGTCCTTCCCACACTGACTACACACCGTATCCGTTTGGATCTATAGAGGTCGTTTGCCAATATTCTGCGTTGATTCATCTATATTTTCAATAGTAGAGCATGCAAGATTATTTCTAACTTGCTGATGCCTACGTAGGGGTACTCCAGGTGCCTTAAAATTCACCCTCTGCCAAGCCGCATACCGACTAGAATTGTTAGAACTTCTCAGAGGTAAATCCTGATGATTCATTCTCCTTGCTGCCATCTTTTTCTGAGAGTCTTCCATCAGATGACTTTTATTGGCGAGCTCCGCAAAATTTCGTATTACCAGTGGTACTAACAAGTGCATTAGCTCATCCCGAAGTCTTCCATCGTACTTCAAACACTTCCATTCTTTAAAATCATCTGGGTTTTCCTGACAAATCTTAGAAAATCAGTACAGATCCTCAAATTTCTGAATATATTCTGCCACTGACATATTCCCTTGTGTCAACTGCATCAGTTCCATTTCTTTAGCATCACGAATAGATCTAGGAAAATACTTTTTGTAAAATTCCTCCTTAAAAGTATCTCAGTCAATCTCTTTCACCTCCTGTCTTAACAAGCGTTGCACTCCATGCCACCAATGTTCGCTTATCCCTCCAGCATATAGGTTGCAAACTTGATGAGCGGATAATTTGTACGCTTTTTGGCATTGTTTTTAGTATGTTTCTAGTATATTTTAGTTAGTTATTAGTATATTTTTATTAGTTTTTAGTTAAAATTCACTTTTCTGGACTTTACTATGAGTTTGTATTTTTCTGTGATTTCAGGTATTTTCTGGCTGAAATTGAGGGACCTGAGCAAAAATCTGATTCAGAGACTGAAAAGGACTGCAGATGCTGTTGGATTCTGACCTCCCTGCACTCGAAGTGGATTTTCTGGAGCTACAGAAGCCCAATTGGCGCGCTCTCAATGGCGTTGGAAAATAGACATCCTGGGCTTTCCAGCAATATATGATAGTCCATACTTTGCCCAAGATTTGATGGCCCAAACCGGCGTTCAAAATCACCATCAGAATTCCCAGCGTTAAACGCCGGAACTGGCATCAAAGTGGGAGTTAAACGCCCAAACTGGCACAAAAGCTGGCGTTTAACTCCAAGAAGAGTCTCTACACGAAAATGCTTCATTGCTCAGCCCAAGCACACACCAAGTGGACCCGGAAGTGGATTTTTATGTCATTTACTCATCTTTGTAATTCATAAGCTACTAGTTCCCTATAAATAGGACCTTTTACTATTGTATTTTCATCTTGGTTCTTCTGGTTCCCTCTTTAGGGCCGAAGCCAATGATCACTCTTGTTCTTATGTATTTTCAACGGTGGAGTTTCTACACACCATAGATTAAGGTGTGGAGCTCTGCTGTACCTCGAGTATTAATGCAATTACTATTGTTCTTCTATTCAATTCAGCTTGTTCTTGTTCCAAGATATCACTTGTTCTTCAACTTGATGAATGTGATGATCCGTGACACTCATCATCATTCTCACCTATGAACGTGTGACTGACAACCACCTCCGTTCTACCTTAGATTGGGTGAATATCTCTTGGATTCCTGATACATGACGCATGGTTGATCGCCTGACAACCGAGCGCTCGCCTGACAACCGAGCCAGCCATTCCGTGAGATCAGAGTCTTCGTGGTATAGGCTAGAACTGATTGCGGCATTCAAGAGAATCCGGAAGGTCTAAACCTTGTCTGTGGTATTCTGAGTAGGATTCAATGATTGAATGACTGTGACGTGCTTCAAACTCGCGATTGTGGGGTGTTAGTGACAGACGCAAAAGAATCACTGGATTCTATTCCGACATGATCGAGAACCGACAGCTGGATAGCCGTGCCGTGACAGGGTGCGTTGAACATTTCCACTGAGAGGATGGGAGGTAGCCACTGACAACGGTGAAACCCTTGCATAATGCTTGCCATGGAAAGGAGTAAGAAGGATTGGACGAAGACAGTAGGAAAGCAGAGAGACGGAAGGGACAAAGCATCTCCATTCGCTTATCTGAAGTTCTCACCAATGAATTACATAAGTATCTCTATCTTTATCTTTATGTTTTATTCATCTATACCCATTTGAGTCTGCCTGACTAAGATTTACAAGGTGACCATAGCTTGCTTCATACCAACAATCTCCGTGGGATCGACCATTACTCGCGTAAGGTTTATTACTTGGACGACCCAGTGCACTTGCTGGTTAGTTGTGCGAAGTTGTGTTTATGCCATGGTATCGAGCACCAAGTTTTTGGGGCCATTACTAGGGATTATTTGAGTTGTGAAAAGTAGTGATCACAATTTCGCATACCAAAACTCCACATGTTGTCTTTCTGGTACATGTTGCGCTCGCAATGAGTTCTCAATACCACAGAACCAGTTGTTAGCTTCAGTTGCAAGAAGCATTGTAACACCCTAATTAGCCTAAGCTTTACCTCGTGTCGTAAGGCAAAGGTTAATCAAGGATTACGACAGTTCTAAGCTCATACATATAATATATATAGAAAGAATAGTATAATCTAGAAGCCCAATGAAGAATATAGCTCAAAGTTTGGATTTAAAAAGCACGAAACGTACTAACGAAGCTTCTAACTTAAGACACAAGGAACAAATAAGATATAACAAAAGATAAGTATATAATATCATAGGAAACTAGCCAAGGCTCGCGAAGTTTAAGCCGGCTAGCCATATACAGATATGCAGAACCATACAGTGAAAATAGCTTATACATTTTTGTTTTCTCAAATACAAGCCTCTAGGCTAAACAAAATACAAAAGTGAGAGACATATAAACAAAATAAACCAAAAAGACTCCAAAGGAATCCAAGATCCTCTGCTTCTGTCACCATCCAAAGCAACTCATCGAGGTGGGTTGCGACCTGCATCTGAAAACACAACAAAAATATGGTATGAGAACCAGAGGTTCTCAGTATGGTAACAGTGCCCAGTGATGTAAGATATAAGACCCCGGGACGCCAAAGGCAATCCTAAGTTCCATATCCATCACAAGATTTCAAACTTAAGCATTCTAAAACAGATAAGTATAATATACCAACATTGACTTAAATAAACTACGTAATCTATCTTAGGGGATTTCTACTCTAACCAAACACCGCTGCCCCATAGTCTTCACCAACCGATCCTCCATGCGATCCCATTGCCACCGCCTTTCGAACCTCCTTAATCTCAGTAGAAAACACATGTAATATACAATGCAAATAAAGTACAAGTAGAAGCATATAAGGCAAATAATTTAGATAGCAAGTAAGCATGTTATTCAATTAGGCAAGCCGTTACAATCAAACAAAGCATACAAACAGATAGAAAATGAATATGATGAATGCTTGCCCTACTGGCTGTGATATCACATTGTCAGTTCAACTGCCAACCCGACACATCTCCATGGAGACGTTGCCCTTCGGATTTCTCATATGGGAACCTCCGAGATATAGTGCTCGGATCACTGTCCAGGTACCGACGCCTGCACGCTCTATAGATCCGAAGGGATGCGAGCGGGATACTCTTGCCTCAAAGCTCACATCTCAACGTAAGCGGGATTAATCACCGTCCCTGCCAGACGCATAGCGTCTCATAATCTCAGTAAAAACTTTATTTCAGTGGTTTTCAAAAAGCATTTTCAGTATACAGAGATCCATCATCTCAATCCGAGTCCCTGACTCATCTCAACCACTGTCCATTCATAACTCAGTTTCCAAATATCAAAAGTTCATCATTCCTCATCTCATATATCAAGCATCCTTCACCTAACGTCAAACCATTCTCAGCACGCCAGAAACCTAGGCCTCCGTTTTCTAATTTATCATAAAATCATATACTAGAATCCTTAAGTTATATCCCATGTTCTAATGCTCAAAACTAGGCCCAAAAGTCTTAAAATTGTGTTATAGAAACTTACAACCTTGTTGGGAAGGTAAAATAGTTGAAAAACAAGTAAAATTTGAGAAACAGGACATGTGCGGTCGCACAGGGGTGTGTGCGTGCGCACGCCCCGGAGATTTTAAAAATGTGTGCGTACGCATAGGGGTGTGCGTACGCACAGGTGGCAAAACTTGCAGAATCTGTTCACTCGCACAACCTGTGCCAGCACCCCTAACAGACTGGCCTTCCCAACGTGTGCATCCGCACAGGCCTGTGCGTCCGCACATGTTGAAATTCTTTCTTAGATATGTGCGCGAACAAGCTGTGCTAGCGCTGCAAACAGAACAGACTTTCCTGCCTGTGCGTGCGCACAGGTGTATGCATCTGCACAGATCAAAATTTTTGCAGGTTTTTGTCTGCACAAGACTATGCGTGCGCACATATCAGAAATCATAAAATTATGCAACTTTGCAGAGTTTCAGATTTTTAACACTAACTTTGAATGATCATAAGTTCCTCTACAAAATTCCAAATTTCAAAAACTTTATACCAATTTAAAAGGTTTTCAAAGATCTTTAATTCTAGACGAGTTTCATCAATATTTGAAAACCGAGGCAAAAGTTATGATCAAACAAAGTTTACCAAAATCCCAATTTTACCAAACTTCACCATTTACACAATTTCTTGCCATACACATTCCAAATCATACCAAACCATTCAAAAACTTCATATTTCATCAAAATTAACCTGTTGTGTCCTAATACACCAACATTTTCATATTTCACTTCATATTTTATCATCTTCAACATCAACACCAATATATCACACCTTTACAACCATAATGCCAAATCATCCAATTCAACATCACTTATATCATCATTATGTCTTTTCAAGTTACACAATCAATCATCATTATCATATTACCATCGTTCATCATACTCAAACCCGACAATTATTAATTCATCATAAATCACCACATATCATTATTTAACAACTAAACAACCATTTAAATTCAAACCTATCCTATGGGTCACTAGCCTAAGTGTCCATGAATATTATATACTACATAGAGGAAACCGAAACCATACCTTGGTCAATTCCCTATATGCACGAAATCTCCAAATCAGCATAAACAAGCTTCGAACCCCAACCCAAGCTTTCAATTCCACTCCAATAAGCACAATTAAGTTCCAAAAGCTCCCAAAGCCACAGTAATCAAACTACATACATATAAATCATCTCAAATCAACCTAGGGATCCAATTAAACATAAATTCACAAGGATTTAATGGCTCTTACCTTCTCCAACAGATTTGGATGCCAAAACCCAAGGCTAAGCAAGGATTAGAGCAAACCTAAACATCCAAAATCACAAAAACTCACTTAATCACAAATCCTAAGAACCAAAATTTTGGAGAGAAGAATAGAAACAATTTCGTGGTTACCTCTTCAGTTTCATGTATGGGTTTTGTAGAGCTCTTCACAAGAAACACGTAGCTACAAATGGTGCGGCGATCGGAGCTCTATAGCTCAAGATATGAGCTTGTGAAGATGGTAATAAATAGTAACCATGGAGTTTCTCTCTTCTTCTCTTTTCAGCATGTACGAGTGTGTTTGTTTGTGTGTTATGCTGAGATGGGTTCACATATGAACCCTTTTATATGTTGGTCTTGGGCCCAACTTGGGTCTGGTCCAACCTATTAGCGTTTTTAGCCCGTTTGGCCCAACTTCGGGCCAAACTTTTAAAATCAACGCCCGATTTTTCATTTCTAATGTTTTTCTAAGGTTTTTTATGGTTTTCACTTTTTTTCGTGCGGTACCGGGCATACTTGAACCGGTTCAATCGGTTCAACTGCCGGTTCGCAGTTTTTCACGATTTTTCACTGAAAGTACATTTTCTGACTCAGAAAGACCTACTAAGTCCAAAAATCACCTTTAAATTCTCAAATTCTCTCTCTAAATTTTTGGAATCTAATTTGGGCAATTAATCACTTAATTAACCGGTTGATTAGTTGCGGTTCTTACAAGCGTTCCCTTAAACTTGGGCAGATTCACTTTCAGAAAGGTTGCCTGTGTCATAGGATTATCATGGTTTCCAGCGCCTTCATTATCATCACCGTCTCCACCATGCTCACCATTGCATCCCCCGTTACGATCTTTATTCCTCTCTCTTAAACGGTCAATTGCACGAGTCATCGCAATTGCCGTTTTAATCACAACCTCAACCATGGTCTTCATCGCAGTTATAAAAGCATTCGCACCCCTCGTTGATTCCTCCATAAGGTTCGCACCACTCCTACCACGTCCTCGTCCCCGTGCAGCCATTAAGATCATGTTCACACCCATCCTGAAATATTAAGGTGACCAGTCTTAACATTTCAAGCAAAGTGTGAATAGTCTCTAAAATGGAAACACAGTGACAGTCATGCAATCCATATCACAAGGATATCCTATATGCATGAAACACAACTCAAAGAATGCAATGAAGTATGATTCAGTCCATATCCCCAGGCTTTAATAGGAATGAACTGCTCTGATACCAAATTGTAACAATCCAATTCCCAGTACGTCACGATCATTCTGGAAACCGAGTGCTACTAACTTGCTTACCCAAAACTTTAACTATTTACTATCAAGCCTGTAATCGAATTAGCGCGCTATCAAAATTTTAAGAAAAGTTTTACTTTATAAAAAGATTTGCGAGGGCAGCTAATTAAACATACACAAGCCATAATAGGGAATCAAGTAATGCATACACAAAGCCAACATGATACATAAACAAAACATATAGCATAAGTCAAAGATACATATAAAGGTGCTATCATATATATCATGGGTTAGCGTACAACCTTTTACATCTTGCTACTATATACAAAATCTACACTCCGGGCCCTGGTCCATATAGGAAACTCTTAAGCTGGCACCCGAAACTAGCTTAGTCAATTATGTACACCTTACTCTCTTAGTGAATCTAATCAAAAGTGGGAGATTGATTGGAAAATTGTTGTCGGTCTAGAATTTCTCTTGTAGAAATTAGAACTTCGTTGTAAGCATAGCTCCAAACCAACAAACAACTCTCACATCAAATTAAATTTGGTTTTGTCACAAGTACAAACCCCAATAAAAATTAACCGAAGTATTTAAACTCTGGGTTGTCTCACAAGGAATTGCAATGAAATGATCAATTATTGGATATGAAGTATATTTTGGGGTTTTTGGGATAAGAAACATGGAATGTAAATAGTAATGAAAATAAACTAACAACTAACAAAGTTCTTGGCTAGATATGAGAACTAGAAGTCCTATCCTAGTTATCCTCCATGTAAATAGTAATGAAAATAAACTCTGGGTCAGGCTTGACAGCTTTACGGTTCCTTCATTTCTTCATGAGTTCTCCCACTTTGCATGCTTTTCTCCTCATTTTTCCATCCAATACTTGCCTTATGAACCTGAAATCACTCAACAAATATGTCAAGGTATCGAATAGAATTAAAGTGAATTAAAATCACCAATTTTAGGGCCTAAAAAGCATATTTTCACATTTAAGCACAAATCAAGGGAGAATTGCAAAACCATGCTATTTCATTGAATAAATGTGAGAAAAAGGTGATAAAATCCCCCAAATTAAGAACAAGATAAACCACAAAATTGGAGTTTATCAAATCTTTCCACACTTAAACCAAGCATGTCCTCATGCTAAGAATAAAGAAGCACAAGAAAAGGGTATGAACATTTATTCAATGCAAAGAAACTATATGCACCTATCTATATGAATGCAACTAAATGCAAAATGATTCTACCTATTTGGTCAAAAGCAAATCAATCTCCAAGAGCATGTATGAACAAGTTGGGCTAAGATTATATGATGATTCACAAACTCTACCAATTCAAATATCAAAATGAAGTTCAAATAGACTTGCAAGAAGAAAGCTCATGAAAGCCAGGAACAAGGAATTGAGCATCGAACCCTCACCGGAAGTGTATTCGCTCTAGTCGCTCAAGTGTATAGGGTTGATTCACTCAATCCTCTTCTACTCATGCTTTCTAAGATTTGTTTTTCATCTAACAATCAACAATTATTCAATGCATGCATACATTCATCATGAGGACTTATTCATAGGTTGTAATGGGGCTAGGGTCAAGGTAGGATGCATATAGTCAAGTGAGCTTGGAATTTGAATCTTTAATTAACCTAAGCTCTCACTAAATACATATAACAACCTATACAACTCTAATACACAAGCTACTCATGATTCCCACTTTTTTCACATACTCATGCATTCTTTTTAATTCACATTCTATATGCATTGATTTTTATTGAACTTTACCTTGGGGAATTTTTTGTCCCCTTTTTATTTCTTTTTCTCTTTTTTTTTCTTTTATATATATATATATATATTTTTTTTTCTTTATTTTTTTTCTAAAGTATATACAAATGTATCAATGCATATGGTTTTACGTATAGTGCATGAATATGTACCCAATTCTCAATATTTTCAACAAAAATACAAAAATTACACTTTCACCTCAACCAATGTCCCAAGTTTCCCATACCCAAATGATACACACCCTCACTAGCCTAAGCTAATCAAAGATCTGAATTAAGGACATTTATTGTTTTTCACTTAGGGGTGGTGATGTGTTAAAATTAAGAACAAAAGGGATTAAATAGGCTCAAATTTGGCTAACAATGGTTGATGAAAAGTAGGCTATTTGGGTAAGTGAGCTAAATGAAATGATGGCCCCAATCATATAAATGCATGTATACATGGAATAATGGACATAAAGAATCAAACAAACCAAAGATTACAATCATAGAAAGAGAATAATGCACACAAGAATGAAAAATAAGTGGTTATAAGATGTAACCACACAATTTGGCTCAAAACTCACATGCTTGTGTTCTTGGCTCAAAAACCATGTTCCAAAATAAATTTTTCAAGTAAGTTCAATAAAAATAAAAAAAAAATTCAAATTGGTAGGGTGCCCCAAAAATAATTTTCTTGGAAAAGAAATCATCACCCTAACCAAGTAGTCCTAACATAAAAAGAAATGGTGAAATATGTACAAATTCTAACTAACATGCAACCTATCATGCAATGCAACAACTAACTGACAAAGACAAAAATTAAAGAATTGGTGTTGAAAAAGGAAGTTGTTACCCAGCCATGGAGGTCGGTCGGACGACCTCCCCACACTTAGAAATTTGCACCGTCCTCGGTGCATGCAAAGAAGAGCAATGTGGATGAGTTGCTACAATTGATGAGCTCCTTCAAAAGGTTGTGCGGGTGAACTTGTTTGTTGTCCTATTTAGAAGTCTTTCCAATCCTTTCCTTCTTGGTGGCCAACCTAAAAGGAAAGAGAAAGAAGGATAATTAAGCCTACATCAAAGGTATCAAAGCAAGTAGAACATAGGCGAGGGTTAATGCCAAATAAGAGTAAGGTTCTCACTACATGTTAGCTACAGATGTGAGTGAGAAAGCAATTCAAGCAAGGCATATTAACTAATACTTGATGCAAGAGTAAAGTCAAAGCATATGTACATGACATGAAGAGCATGTTGCATCAAGCTTAATCAACAATTGACACAAACAAGATTAGTGATAAGTATGAGATCATTTGGTCACATCCTAACTCAATAATGATGAGGTACAGAAACAAGGGATCACGAGTCAGGAAGGACGAAAGCACTAATCTTGTGTGTAGAGCAAATTTAATACCAAACAAGTAATAAAGCACCAAGAGTAACCAAGAAATTCTCACAATTGAGTGAGAAAATTCAACACCATAATTAAAATAAGAAACTCGAAAAAAATAAAGTAAAAATAGGCTATAAAAACAAAATGGAAATGCGAAGAATAAAAGTATGCAAATGCAATTGACGAAAGAAAATGGAAGATGAGAAAAAAAACTCTCTTTTTTTTTTACCGGCGCAGACGCGTCATGCACGCTTACGCGCCGATACACAGTTTGGTAGAAGGACGCGTATGCGCCAGGTGCGTGCACGCGTGGGTTGTAGGCACAGAATAGGCACAAACTGGGCATAACTCTCTGGAACATGTACCAGGAGGGCAGGTGGCGCTATCGGTGCGCACGCGCACAGCGTGCGTGCGCGCGCATTGCGCGATTAGCTTCAAGGACGCGTACGCGCCAGGTGCGCGCACGCGTGGGTGGTTTGTGCCTCAAGCATGGTGCTGGCTCAGTGTAGGCACAACTCTTGGGTCAATGTATGGAGGGATGAAGTTTTGCATCCATGCGTACGCGTACATGGCGCGTCCGCATGGATGGTCGAAAATCCTTGAGGCGCGCGTACGCACCAGATGCGCGCACGCGCGGGTTGGTGCTCTATTTTTCAAAATTTTTCATGTTCTTGCACCAATCCAAGCATTTCAAACCTCCAAACAGCTACCAAAACATCCTAAAACCTTATTTAACATATTATACTACCAAATATACTCAACAAAATATGAAATTAAACTTATTATACCAATATTTACAAAAGAGTAAATGAAAAGAGTTTACCATGGTGGGGTGTCTCCCACCTAGCACTTTTGTTTATTGTCCATAAGTTGGACTTATGGGAAGCTCCTTGTCATGGTGGCTTATGCTTGTATTCATCCTTGAATCTCCAAGGATGCTTGCTCTTCAATTGGTTGTCAGAATTTCCAACCATCCTCACCAAGCTTGGGGGAAGTTCTTCTCAAGATATGAGCTCTCAAAATTGGTCTTCATGTTGTGATTCGGTATCCTATATCTTATTTTCACACCCATCTTCTAGTTGATCATCATGATTCCACTTGGGTGGTTTAGCCTTGGAATTCTCAAAGAAGCCTCCAAACAACTTTCTAGACCATACAATTTAGCTCATCTGTCGGTTGTTACTGCTCCCGACGTAAATGCACAACAAGGATGATGAAGTCTATCCCTATTGCAGGTAATGAGCTCATCTGTCGATTTTGACTGCTCCCGACGTAACTCAGCAACCTTTGTCTGGGTTTGGTTCCAGTGCCATAACCTCTGTAAGCAACCTCGGCCTTATAGGTGCGACTCTCTTGAGGCGATGTATGCAAACATAACCTCTGTAAGCAACATCGGTCTTACAGGTGAGGCTTTCTCTGACCAATGTATGTATCGATAACCTCTGTAAGCAACCTCTGTCTTATAGGTGCAACCATCCCCTAGATTGGGCGATGTATCTCTGGAAGCAAATCTCGATAGACCCACCATCATATCTCTGCTCGTTTTCAGCAGGTACATAATCATCTCAGCTCGTCTTCAAGACCAAACAATACTTCTACTTATCCCATTTTCGTTTCGTTCTTTCTTACTTTTCTTTTATTCCTACTCTTTGCTCTCCTGTGGCAGAGGTTCTTTAGATTCTTTTAATCTTTACTCTCTGCTCTTTTGTGGCAAATGTTTCTTTAATATTTTTCTTTCCTTTTCTTTTCTTTCTTCTTCTTTTTTTCTTATCGTTCAAAATATAAATCATCCCCGCATTATTCCCTTGTCTTTTTCTAAGTGTCTTAAATAAATACTAATATATTATAATGATACAAATAATGCTAGTTTTAAGAATAAAAGAGTGTTATTATTACTATTTTTTTATATCAAAACCTGCTTATTAACATTTTATTCTTTAAGCTTTTAAATATTTTACTTTTAACCCAGCATTATAAAAATTACTAATTTAATTTCGCATTTCTGAAAATAACTCCGATCTTTTATCAAACTACATTTTCATATTCAAAAATAATATTTAAGTTGGTGACAAAAACTCTTTCAAAACCAAAACGTTTTCTTGTGACCTTTCAAAATATATACTTGTTTTTAAATCCATTTTTTGAACTTTTTTTGTTATCAATTTTTTTCACAACTTTTAATTTAATTTCTTGGCCATTAAACATCATCTATTTTATTCAAACTAACACAATGACAGCCCCAAATCAATTTCATTATCACGATTTGGGCAGCACAAACTAAACCAAATCACAAGCTTAATCACATATAACAATATATTCACAAAATTCAATATAAAGTCAACTAAAATCCATCAATAATTAATCACAACAATCATTCATTTATTCAACTCAAATTTAACCAGTGAAAATTTATCAAAATTCTACCTTTGTACGAATTAAAATATTCGAATTTAGAGGAAGTTTTTTGACTGAGCTGTCGAAGAAGAAAATATCTGAAATTATTTGTGTCTCTTAAAACTCTAATTGGCCGATCCTAAGAAATAGAAAAGCTATGTTACCGTCAACTTCTATCAATCAAAAATGATGCCAACACATAAAAAAAATATATAAATACTTTTATCGGATTAAATTTTTTATTAGGATTACAGATCGCAAAAAATTAAAGTCGGAAGTTCAATAAGGGATTACAGTTCTCTCTCTCGGTCACTCTTCTTTCTTCCTCACCGTTTGCATGCAATCAACTAAGGTTATACGATGAGTAAGATAATAAAAATAGTTATGTGGCTTGCTTTTATATGTGCCACGGTTTATGCTTTTATGAGAATGACCATGCAATACTAGTATGCTTTTGCCTTAATATTAATATGCTTTAATATGTTTATGCTTTTGCTTCCGCCACCATATAATACTATATATATATATATATGTGTGAACATAACTAATTGAATTCTACTTAATAATAATAATTATAATGTTAATATAATTATAATAATATATAAAATTAAATATATATGAGTTACTAATATAAATAATATTAATAACTTAAAAATATAAAAATATTTGATAGAATTTTAACAATTCTAAACTCATAAAAGAAAATACTAATAATTAATTTTATCGACAAAAATCAGACTTAATAATAATATTAATATTATTTTATAGACTCTATTATAATTAGAGCAAGTAAAATAGATAGTCTAATTTATTTTGGAATTCGAAATTGACTCGCCAAAATAAAACTAATCACTTTAAAATATTATTTTAAGAGAATTCGCGTTAGTGCAAGAATTAGAAATGTCGCGAATAGAGCCGAGCATCGAGAGTGTAAAGTAATGGAGAAGGATTGAGGAAGCGCGGCGCTGGAGTTAGTGTTTTTAAGAATGAGGAGTTTAATAATGTGCAATAGATAGTGTTAGTGTGTAAAACTTTAAACAACAACAACAACAACAACAACAACAACAACAACAACAACAATAATAATAATAATACGAGTAAACTATCAATTCAAAGTCCTATATTTTAAGAACGCTGAAAAAATGACTTTTACTTTAATTAACGACAAAGATATTTTTAAAATATTTTAAAATTAAACAAAAATATCCAATATTAAATATATATTTTCAAATACTGCTTTAAAAATTGGATTTTAATACAATTTTAAAATTTTATATTATTAAGAAAAAAATAATTTTATCTTTAAAATTTGACAATTTTAACTATAAGTAAAATTTTCTTTTTATGATTTTTTTAATCAATTACTAAGAATGATATAGAAAAAAATTCTAAATGATAAAAATAAGTGGTCAAAAATATTGATTTAATAGTGACAATCAGCAAATAATCTTGAATTGGTAGACATCATAGAAATTTATGTTGCATTGAGTTTTTTTAAATTAGTATCTAATCGCCCTTTGTCTTTGATGGACCAATAAGAGAAGTGCAAGAAAAACATGATTAATCGATCAAAACAACTCTATTCCCACACTGGCGATTCCAAAAGCTTCACACGGCGGATGGAAGAAGATGTACTCCCCTTTTTATTCACTGGTTGGATTATCTCTATGACTTAAATTTTTTTGATTGTGTGAAACACAGTAATGGCATAAACTTTGTTGTTACAGTGTGAACAACAAGGAAGGAGAGTCAGTAGAGGAGTGTTATAGATCATAGTACACAAAAAAAATGATGGCTCATATATCAATGATGAAGCAAGAGCAATTGGTGTAAGTACTACTTGTTAAAATTTATCGATAAAATTATCTCAAATACGTTAATAGTTTACTTCCCTATTTTATTTTGTTATTTATTTCTTTGTTGAATTGACCAAAAGAAATTTTCAATTTCCAATTCTACTTACTTTTATTTATTTTGCTAATTTACCTCAGATGTTTTTAGACAGTTTAAACTTCAATGTAATTTAGAGACACTTGGGTTAAAATGGTAATAATTCTGTTTCACTTATCCCTTATTTCTTTTAATAGTGTTTGACATCCTATGTAACAATTGTTATTTTGGTTGTTTTATGTATATAACTTTCGAACCCAATTTTTTTTCTCATATCTGACTAATTTTTTATTGAGATAGAACTATCAACAAAATGATTGTATTTGCTCATTTGCGTCTATAAGAAAAAATTGAGGAGATTGAGCAACATGATGAGTCTTCTAGAGTGTTGTCTCAAAATGATTCCATTGCTCAGGTTTTCGGAAAAGAGAAACCGAGTAGAGTACGTGGTGTAGGTTTCGGTCTGACTCCTACTCAACTCTTCGGTTTGAATTCACATGCGCCAGGCAACGGAGTCGAAGTAGAAGAGACCCAGAGGAAGCTGCTTGCACTGCAGGCAGAGCTGGAAGGCAAAAAATTTAAAAGGAAGGCGATGGAGAATGAGGCAGCAGCAGGGAAGAAAAAGATGCAGTCGATGGAGAGAGCTCTGATTTATCTATTTCAAACGTAGGGTGAGAAGTTGCCACCAGACATCGTTGTAGGGATGAGTTCTGTGGAAAGATAGAATGAACAATAATAGTCTATTAGGATTGGAGATATTTTGGATTGAAGCAAACATTTTTTTGAATTATACTATGCAACTCTTTCTACGAGATTTATTTTCTTCATATTTTTATGAATATATTATTTTGTTTTACAAATAATTTATTTGTTTTATCTACAAGTTTACATTCTAAGGCTGAAAATATTAACTCTTAAGATATTAAAAAAATCTAAAAAGCAAAAAAAAGTTCTATAATATTTTTAAAAAATTATACGATTTTTTTATAAAAACCCAAATTTTCTTTTTTTTATAATCTTCTTAATTTAGCGGCGGTTTAAAACCGCCGAAAAGTCTCTCAAAGCTACTGAAAATCTGTCTAAGATTGCGGCGGTTTGAAACCACCGATAACTGTTTCCAAAAGCTTAATTCCTTTTTGTGGCGGTTTTTAAACCACAGCAAAACACCCGACAGCATGAAAACACCAAGGTGAATAGTGGCGGTTTTAGAACCGCCGGTGAACATGTTGTAAATTGTGTCACTAGCGTTTGGTGGCGATTTTCTGAACGATAGCCGTGAAATATTAATTTAGCGGCTGTTATACCAGCGGTTACTGAAAACCGCCGCCAAATCAAATCCCCGCACCCATAACTGTGGCGGTACGGAGAGCAGTCGGCCTTGGTTTTGCCGCGGTTTAAAACCGCCACTAATCATTAAAAAGCGTCGGTATTTTGCGCCTCCCTTTTAGTGATAAATGAGTAATATGTAATACATTTTTGTTGTAAAATTAGTAATATATAATATATTAGCATTGAATTTTGTGATTTCGACAGTAAAATGTTTAACAAATTTGTATTTTGATGATATCGTCAAATTTTTTTACTATAAATTTGACGATAATAACATAAAAGTATATTTGACAGAAAATTTAACGTTAGTGAGCATATTTTTTATAATGACTAAACCCGCAAGTTATGATTTGCTTTTGCAATTATTTATGAAACTTTGGTATTGAACTTATGTGATACATTAAATATAGTTCATAATTGTTTTATAGTAAATAATTTTATTGCTTAAGACATTTAAGAGTAATTATATAACAATTACTAAATGTAGATTTTCAATACATAATAATTATTTATATAATTATGCAAAAGACGGGTCTCAAATGAGTTTATGGCCTATATAAAATATCTATTTTTAGAATTTGTTCCTTATAAATATATAATTATATTGGTTGTATATTAAATCAGTTACTAAAATTAGCTATCAGGTTAGAGGCAAATGACCTAAAAAATGAAATGAAAATGAAATTTACATGGATCCCTTAAAACGAAAAATGTTACGTAGAAGTCCTAATACACAAATTCATATAAATCGAATTAGGTTAAATCGATTTATTCATGTTAGTGGTAAATCAAATCTAGGTGCTTCGAATTACGTCCATTGTTTTTGTCCATAGTAATTTGAATTAAGTGTATTCAAATTGGGGATTAGTACATCAAAAGAGGTTGTTTTGATTTACTTGTGAAGAACGTGATTAACTAAATCGAAGTAAGGTGCTTCAATTTATTGGGTGTATAGCTATATAAAGAGTTCAAAGTCACATGCTTCGAATTATATTTCACCTCATGCCAAACAAAGTTTTCACCCAAAAACACCCCTGAGATTCAGACTGCGAAAATGGAGGACTACTTGAATCGTATCTATCGGTTAGACGGCGTCGCTAATATTGCCGGTTCTGTCCATGAAGAGGTTAGTTTCTGAAATTGAATATATTTAAAAAATAAATATTAGTTTGTGATGTTTAGTCATTTAGAATTTCATTATGTACGGTGTTGAGATTTGTAAACTACAAATGGTAGTTTCGCAAGTGATTTAGTGTTTGTTAGAATTTAAAAAGTATAAATGCAATGTGGAATCGTGTTCAACGATGTCTAGTTAGAGTAGTAATTAACTAAATTAGAGATATTTTGGGAGTTTAGTGTTTACTAATGTAGGTTTCGAATGTTAGATTAAATAGGCAATAGAAGTTTGGCAAGGATCTAAGTTAGCTTAATTTTTTTAACTTAATTTAATTCCTAAACATTAGGTTAACGGGCAGTAATTTAGTTTGGGTTTGGAAAAGTTTTATGTGAATTCAATTTATTTTAATTTATTTAAAGTTAATGTAATTTAATACTTAAATGTTAATGTTTAAATTATTATATAATTTAGTTTAGTTTAATTTATTTTTATAGCTGTGTATTGCAACTTAATTAAATTATTTATTGTTAGGTTATCTATGTCTAGGGATGCAACACAATTTACATTAAAGTTTATTTTTAGTAGAGTTGTCCGCTTTAGGGTATTAGGGATTAAAGTTGGATATCATTTTGTTGAGAAGGGTTTGAATTCCGTGACAGTCTTTTGGTGAATTGGTTTGTTGATTTTGACTGATCTAAAAGAATTTTTGTCGTTGTGCAGCCACATCGATGAATCACTAGTATGAGGAGGCAGCATGGTATGCCCCTTGATGATAGGATCATATTGAACCTGCGGATGGTCAGATTAGCCCATTTTGCAAGGTTCAACGACCACTGGTTTAGGTTAGATGAGCCGTTGTGTAATACCCTATCATCCTAAGCCTTACCTTAGTCGTAAAGCAAAGGATAACAAAGTGCCATGACAGTTCTAAAGCTCATATAATAATATATATAGTCAAAGGATATAATATACTAGAAGCCCGATGAAAAAATAAAGCTCAAAGATACATAAAATAGAGATACAAAAACACGAAGCGTTCACACAGTAACTAAATGCGTAAAGATAAGGAAAGGATCATAGATACAAGATAATTAAAGTATATATATATATATATATATATATATATATATATATATATATATATATATATATATATATATATATATATATATATAAGAGAACTAGACATAGCTTGCGAAGTTTAGGCCGGCTAGCTCTAACAGAAATACAACAGAGTCTTGGAATAAAATAGCAACATCCTATTCTCTCAAAGTAAGTCTCTAAGGCAACAAGTACAATATACAAAAGTGAAAGAGATACTATATCAAAATAACTCAAAATGTAAGAGATAAAAGCGATCATCCACTCTATAACTATCCCACAAACTCACCGAGGTGGGTTGCGACCTGCATCTGAAAAACAATAACATATGGTATAAGAATCGGATGTTCTCAGTATGGTAATAGTGCCTAATAGATAAGATATAAGGTTCCGGGACGTCAAAAGCAATCCTAGAACTTCACATCGATATAAGTATTAAAGCAATATATAACTTAAACCAATAATAGGGTAATCTAACTTAAGGAAATTCTAAGCAAACATAAACACTGATGTCCCACATCCTTCACCAACCTATCCTCTATGCGATCCTATCACCACTGTCTACCAAGCCTCCTCAATTCCAGCAGAAAAATACAAGTAATGCAAGCAAGTAAAGCACATGTAATATACATTTACAGCAGGAAATTCAGGAAGCAAGTAAGCATGTTATACATTTAGGCACAAGATGCAAGTAAGCAAAGCAAACAAACACATAGAAGATGCATATGATGAATGCCTGTCCTATTGGTTGTGATATCACTTGTCGGTTTAAATGCCAACCCGACACATCCCCTTGGGATGTCGCCTTTCGGTCATGAATAATTGGTACTCTAGGGATATAGTGTCAGGCCCACTATCTAGAGATATAGTGCCCGGATCACTCTTGCGACTCGAAAGGATGCGAGCGGGATACCATGCCTCAGACCTCATATCTCAACGTAAGCGAGATTAACCACCGTCCTTACGCCAGTGCCGCAACCTTGACAAGTGGGATTAACCACCGTCCTTGTTAGGCGCATAGTGAATTACCAAATATCAGCACATCAATAATGTATACTCAGTCTCAGTGATCACTTTCAATATTCAACAAGTTCATCATTCATCTCCGAGTTCCAAACTCGTCATAACCATCATTAGTTCTCAATTTCACAAGTTCATCATCAATCCAGCGCTCCATCAATTCACATAACAAATTCATCCAACTTACATACCAAGCCTAAGTCACCGTATTTTAAACTCACTAATAGAAAATACCAATTTTAAATTGCCTAACTCATTCTCACTAGTCTCAAAGCCTAATCACTAGCTAAGAGCCTTAAATAGAGATTAGAGAAGTTTAGAAAGATAGAAGAACACTTAAAATGTTAAAAAATATGTTTTCAGCAAAACAAGGGTATCGCGTACGCAAGCCCCCTTCTCGTGTACACATGAGTGTCGTTCGGCCATAGTCGCGTATGCGAGCGACACGGACACTTGAAACAGCAAGGGGTTGCCGGGTCGCGTGTTACACATCGCATACACATGCCTGTAAAAGCGACATGCTCGCGTACGTGAGAGTACTTGGCAGCAGCCAATCCCCACATCTCGTGCACTATCCGCATATGTATTCCCCAAAAAACTTAGAAAATTTTGAAACCTTAGGTTATGATCTAAGAGTGTACAATGCTACCCATGAAGCCACGGTAACTAGGCTAGGATGCCCGGAAGTTTCCTTTAGGTTCAAGCAGCGTGATTTTGTTCATAATTTAGTCTGCTTGCCGATGATCGGTCTTGATCTTATCTTGGGATTGGATTGGTTATCTAAGAACCATGTTCTGCTAGATTGTTCTACAAAGTCGGTGTACTTTATGCCGGAAGATACAGAAGGGCCAGTCGTGGTGAATAATTATTACTTGAACTCGATGATGGTGAACTGTTCTGGAATCGAATGTCAGGGTATCATGTTGTTAACCGCGGGCGTTTCGGGAGATGATCAAAGGTTGGAACAGATTCCGGTTGTGTGTGAGTTTCCGGAAGTGTTTCCCGATGATATCGATGAGTTTCCACCTAACCGAGAGGTTGAGTTTGCTATTGAATTGGTGCCTGGGACAGGCCCAATCTCAAGTGCTCCTTATAGGATGTCACCGTTAGAGATGAACGAGCTAAAGTCTCAGTTAGAGGATTTGTTGGGAAAGAATTTCATACGACCAAGTGTCTCTCCGTGGGGTGCTCCAGTGTTACTGGTGAAGAAGAAGGATGGGAGTATGCGGCTCTGTGTGGATTACAGGCAGTTGAACAAGGTTACAATAAAGAATAAGTACCCATTGCCGAGAATTGATGATCTCATGGATCAGTTACAAGGAGCTGGAGTTTTCTCTAAGATTGATTTGCGATCCGGTTATCACCAGATAAGGGTGAGGGGTGAGGATATCCCTAAGACCGCTTTCAGGACTCGTTATGGTCATTACGAGTACACTGTGATGTCTTTTGGGTTGACGAATGCTCCTGCGGTATTCATGGATTACATGAACAGAGTTTTCCGTCCGTTTCTGGATAAATTCGTTGTTGTCTTCATTGATGACATACTGATTTATTCCAAGACTGAAGAAGAGCATGCGGAACACTTGAGGACCGTGTTGCAGATTCTAAAGGAGAAGAAACTTTATGCAAAACTGTCTAAGTGTGAGTTTTGGAAGAGTGAGGTGAAGTTTTTGGGCCATGTGGTGAGTAAGAAGGGAATAGCCGTAGATCCAACTAAGGTGGAGGCGGTGATGGATTGGAAGCAACCAACTACCATAACAGAGATAAGGAGTTTTCTGGGTTTAGCTGGCTATTACCGAAGGTTTATCAAGGGCTTTTCACAGATAGCTTTGCCAATGACAAAGTTAACCCGCAAAGACACTCCGTTTGTTTGGACTCCTGAATGCGAGGAGAGCTTTCAGACATTGAAGAAAACGTTGACTACTGCACCTGTGTTAGTGTTACCCGAGCCGAACGAGCCTTTCGAGGTGTATTGTGATGCCTCATTGAAGGGTCTAGGGTGCGTGCTGATGCAGCACCATAATGTGGTGGCGTATGCCTCACGACAGTTGAGACCTCATGAAGTTAGTTACCCTACGCACGATTTGGAACTCGCTGCGGTTGTGTTTGCCTTGAAGGTGTGGAGGCATTATCTCTATGGGGTTAAGTTCCAAGTTTTCTCTGATCATAAGAGCTTGAAGTATCTCTTTGATCAGAAAGAGCTTAATATGAGGCAGAGAAGGTGGATGGAATTATTAAAGGACTACGACTTCGAGTTACATTATCATCCGGGAAAGGCGAACGTAGTGGCGGATGCGTTAAGTCGGAAGTCGTTATATGCGGCTTGGATGATGCTTCAAGAGGAGAAGTTGCTCATGGGATTCGAGAGTCTAAAAATTGGTGCTCGAGAAGTATCCGGAACCTTGTGTTTGAGCAGATTAGAAATCTCAAGTGACTTTAAGTCCGAACTCCTAAAGGCTCATCAAGATGATGAAGCGTTATGGAAAGTGTTACCGGCCATTGAGCAAGGAAAACAGTGGAGAGTGTCGGAAGAAAAAGATGGGTTATGGAGATTCAAGGGTAGGATCATTGTGCCCGATGTTGGCACTTTGAGGCAAGATATCTTAAAGGAGGCACACAAAAGCGGATTCTCCATTCACCCGGGAAGTACTAAGATGTACCATGATTTAAAGGCGATGTTTTGGTGGCCGGGTATGAAGAATGATGTGGCGGAATATGTTTCAAAGTGCTTAACTTGTCAAAAGGTAAAGATTGAACATCAAAGACCTTCCGGGATGTTGCAACCTTTAGAGATTCCACAATGGAAGTGGGAAAGTATTGCAATGGACTTTGTGTCAGGATTGCCAAGGACTAGGGCTGGTTTTGATGCTATTTGGGTGATTGTGGACCGACTGACAAAGTCAGCTCACTTTTTACCCATTCGTATGACTTACACCCTTGAGGAGCTAGCACGGTTATACATAAAGGAGATTGTGAGACTTCATGGTGTACCTGCTACTATAATCTCTGATAGAGATCATCGTTTCACTTCAAGGTTTTGGGGTGCATTTCAGAAGGCTTTTGGAACCCGATTAAGCTTGAGCACGGCTTACCATCCTCAAACAGATGGTCAATCTGAGAGGACGATCCAAACACTAGAGGATATGTTGAGAGCTTGTGTTTTGGACCAACCGGCGAGTTGGGATCGGTATATGCCATTAGTGGAGTTTGCATACAATAATAGTTATCATGCGAGCATCGGAATGGCTCCGTATGAGGCCTTGTATGGGAGGAAATGTCAATCTCCGCTATGTTGGTATGAAGCTGGAGAGAAAAGCTTGTTGGGGCCAGAAATGATAGCTGAGACTACTGAACAAGTCAAGAAAATCCGTGATAGGATGCTTACGGCGCAGAGTCGTCAAAAGAGTTACGCCGATCAAAGGCGAAAGCCCTTAGAATTTGAGGAAGGAGACCATGTTTTCCTTAAGGTTACTCCGACTACGGGAGTAGGTAGGGCGATTAAGGCAAAGAAGTTGAATCCTAGATACATTGGTCCATTTCAGATCCTAGAGAGGATTGGACCGGTGGCGTATCGGATGGCTCTACCACCTCATCTTTCGAACCTGCACGACGTGTTTCACGTGTCGCAGCTTCGGAAGTACACTCCTGATGCTAGCCATGTGTTGGAACCCGAATCGGTTCAGTTAAGGGAAGATTTAACGCTTCCAGTGGTTCCAGTCAGAATTGATGATACTAGTATTAAACGGTTGCGTGGAAACGATGTTTCACTAGTCAAAGTGGCATGGAGTCGAGGCGGTGTTGAGGAACACACTTGGGAACTTGAGTCGGAGATGCGAACGGATTATCCGCATTTATTCTCAGGTAATTGCATTTGAATTTTGTGGGCAAAATTCCCAATTAGGTGGGTAGAATGTAAAACCCGGTTAATTAACGGCTAATTAACCCATAAATGAGAATTTATTCTAGAAAGCCTAAAATGTAATTTTTATGGCTAAATGTGATAGAGGAGACTGAGACGAGAATTTTGGTACCAATTTTATGGAATTCGGACCAAGATTGGACCGAACGGGCCAAACCGGGCCAATTGGACCCAAAGTGGGCCCTTGGCCCAACATAACTAAACCAAAACCCTAGTTTTCAGCACTCTCTCTCCTCATTTGTTACACACACAAGCTGAAATTAGAGAGAAAGGGAGGAAGAACACTCTCTCAAGTTCTCTCCCTTGGTTGATCTTCAAATCACCATAACTTTTGATCTAGAGCTCCGATTGCCGCCCCGTTTGTGGCCACGCGTTCACCGCGGAGAGCTCTACAAAACCCATACAATCAATCTTGAGGTAAGCCACAAGTTTCTGTTCGAAATTCCAGCCCTTATTTTCGAGTTTCATGGGTAAAATGTTGAGATTTTGGGCTCTTTGATGTTATAGGACCCAACTCTCTTGAAGGAGAAGGTTAATCTTGTCTCCTTGGACCTTGGGTGTGGTAAGATTCTCAACCCTAGTGTATTTTGTTGTTCTATGATGTTTGGGTTTTGAGATGTTGTGTATGGGTATGATGGTTATGGCTTAGGTTGTGTATGTGTGGATATTGGAGCTTGATTGGTGACTTTGAAAAGCTTGGAAAGGGTTTGGTGGTGAAAAATCTATTCTTGGAGGTGTTGAGGCCTTGAGAGCTTGTGAATAAGTGGCTTGGAAGTGCTCCGGTGGAGCTTGGGAAATTCGGCTAAGGTATGGTTTCGGTTTCCCGTATCTAATATGTAATGTGGTAGGAAATACTTAGGCTAGAGGCCCTAAGATAGGCATTGAATTGTTGATGTTGTTGAATGATTGAGATATATGATGTGGTCAAATATGTGATGATGGTTATTGATGCCTTGGTGGTATGATGTATGAGAAATATGCATGTTGTGATATATGCTTGATGATTGGTTATGGTTGAATTGTGGGTTGAACCATGTTGAAGGTGAGTATGATGTTGATTGTGTACAATAATGATTTATTGGATTTGGTGTTGTTGAGAATTGGCATGAGTAATAGTATATGATATGTCAATGTGTTTGAGTTTGAGCCACTTGGGTGAAGTGGGATAAAATGATGAGATAGTGATTTTGGTATATTGTGGTTATGTGTCAATGTGTGAGTTGAGGAGGCTTGATGTTGAATTTGATATATTTTGAATTGATTTCAAGGAAAATGGATGAAATTGGCATGCTTTGATTGATTTTGGAAAGAATTGAAAATGGTTTATTTTGAAAATGGCATATTGTGGTTTTGTATGAAAATATGGTTTTTGGGCATACTTTGACGGAACATAACTTGGACTACGGATCTTTGTTTTGTACCAAATCTGTTTAGAAATGAAATTGGATCCGGGATGTCCATGCCGTTCGAAGAACGGGTGAAAAATGATTTAAAATGAGGAAGTTATGTCCGTTGGAAGATTGGGGTTTAAATCTGTGAATTCTGCAGCTTTTAACTTAGAAAATTTTTAGCAGAATGACCCCTTGCGCGTGGGCGCACCTGGCGCGTGCGCGCCGATCTTCCGAAAAAGTGCCATCCACGCGTACGCGTGATGTGCGCGGGCGCGCCGATGGTGCTGCACCCAACGCCCAGCCATTTTCCAGAGAGTTATGCCAGAATTGTGCCGGTGTTGTGCCTGGGGCACGAGAACACCTGCGCGTACGCGTGGTTGACGCGTGCGCGTCGATTGGCAAATTTGTAATTCACGCGTTAGCGTGCATGACGCTTGCGCGTCGATGAGTTTTTGAGGCCATCCACGCGTGCGCGTGGAGTGCGCGTACGCGTGGCCCTGTTTTCATCCCAAAGTTGATTTTTGAGTTTTAAACGCCAAATCTCATACTTCTAAGCCTCCGATCTCACCATTTATGTCTTAAATCATTATGACATGCCTAGCTATTAAAAAGGGGCTAGTGAATGAGGTAACTTGCGAGTGAAGCAAGGGAAAAATGAATGATCAATGAGGATCAAGATGATTATGTGAGATGCGGAGGATGGTGGTGGAAGTGCTTGTTATGCCATGGGCCGAAAGGCTGTAATTGTTAATGAAATGGCTGGTTATGGATTTAACCGTGAGCCGGAATAGCTGTGTATGCTATGAATATTGGCTGGTTATGGATTTAACCGTGAGCCGGAATAGCTGTGTATGCTATGAATATTGGCTGGTTCTGGACTGAACCGTGAGCCGGATGGCTGATATGGATGTTGATCCATGGATGAGGATTCATGCATGTTTATGCTGAATTATTGATAATTGTGATTCGCACTTCCACTATCTGAGATACGAGTTTCCCTGGGTAGTAGCAGTGGCTAGCCACCACGTGCTCCAGGTTGAGACTTGATACTCTGGTGACCCTATGTCGTAAGTGTGGCCGGGCACTGTGAAAGACCCGGATGAGCTCGCCCCCGAAATATTCACCAGTGAGGGTGATAGATATGGATCATGTTTATGATCAAGTTTATAACGAGTATAACTCGAGTTGGGGATGCGCGACAGAGGGACAGTCCAATGGTTAGCTACCAGGACTTGTCGGGTTGGCTCTATAACCGACAGATGATATCATCGGCCACTAGGAACAGGCATTCATCATATGCATACTATGTGAATTGTTTGAGATTGCCTATTTGACTGCATATTACTTGCTAATTGTCTAAATGTCTTAACTGCTCCTATCTGTATATTCTTTGTCTGATATAATTGTGTTTGCTATAATATACTCCTGCTGGTGGTTGGGAGGTGAGAAGGAATTGGAAAGGGAAGTATTAGTTAGACTGAAGAATCTTTAGTCAGATGCCCTTATATGGTTTAGCTTGTTTATAAGCTCTGATTTTGTATGGAGGAAGTTCTAGGATTGCCTTTGGCTTTCCTCTATTATTATGTATTATATATGTGGAAGCTGTTACCATGCTGGGGACCTCTGGTTCTCACCCATGCGGATTTTGTGGTTTTCAGATGCAGGACGTGAGGTTTCCCGCTGAGGCATGCTGGAGACTTCTAGATTTGCGAAGATCCTTTGTTCTCGGGACTATGTTTTGGTTTATATATTTTGCTTAGATACTTTTATCTCCACTAAATAATACAAACTGTGATGACTCCTCTTATGGGAGATTTTTGGAGAATAGGTTTTATGTATTTGTGTCCCTTTGGGTTTCCTTTGGGGTTTTCCTTATTTTATCATATGTATATATTGTTATGCTCGGACCGGTTATCTTCGCAGCCGGATCGTGAGTCTTGATATTCCTATTTTTGACACTCCTTTGTATATATATATAATCTCGCGTTGGTTTATCCTTGTTCGTTACGTTATCGATCGGAGTGTTGCGCTTTTAAGTTGCGGTTTTTGTTTACCCCTTTTTCTACAAAGGCTCCTAGTTATAATCAATCATTCATACTACTATACGTACTAAATTTTTATTTTAGAGGTCGTAATACCTTGCCATCTCTGAATTATGACTTAAGCATAAGACTCTGTATGGTAGGGTGTTACAAGTGTAAAATTCGAATTTTTACTAGCAATGCTTAACTAAAAATGACAAACTCAGCGAGAGCTTCACGTGGCCATAAATAGCACCTGAATTGGAGCACCATAGCTCAAGTTATGAGTGAAACAAGGTGATGAGTGAATAGTGTCAAGCTCTCTTCCCTCACCTTTGAATCTCAGCTTCATGTGTTTGTGAAATATGGTGGATGAGCTCAATGGCTCATTAAAAAGGATATATATATGTTGGACTTCGGACCAACTTAGGCCCGGTCTAACTGCTTAGTGTTTTTGGTCCGTTTAGCCTAACTTTGGGTCAAAACTTTTAAGATTAGTGCCCAGTTTTTAATTTTAAATATTATTCAAAGTTTTTCTACAGTTTTTATCACTCTCACGCAGTATCGGACAGATTTAAGCCGGTACTACTGGCTAATTTACCGGTACGTATTCTTACGCAATTTTCCGCTGAAAATTACATTTTTTCCACTAAAAAAAATTTACTGAATTCAAATCTCACATTCAAATTTTCAAATTAAGACTTCTAGATTTTCGAACTTATTTTGGTCAATTAAATTATTATTTTATTTTATTTTAAATGGTTGTTAATCTCCGATTCTTACACGCTGGTTAGTGCATTTGTAGAGAGGTGGATGTCCGAGACTCATACCTTCCACATGTTGTTTGGGGAGTGCACCATTACACTTTAGGATATTGCGTACTACTTAGGCCTCCCCATCGACGGACATCATGTCAGTGGTTGGCTGACGGACTTCGAGCAATTCATTGATGGAGGGAGACCTGTATAGGATTGGTTCCAAGAGTTGTTGGGTGTTGCCTCTAGCAGACTGCATCGACAAGTTCACTGTGAAGTGCACTTGGATGTAAAAGACATTCAGTCACCTTCCTCACAACGCAAACGAGAAGACGGTCAGGAGGTACGCGAGGGTGTATATCATGATGCTATTATCCACCCAGCTCTTTGGTAACAAGTCCGGCACACGCATGCATATCTGATGGCTACCGTACGTAGCGAGATTAGAAGACATGGGTGGCTACAGCTAGGGATCTGCTGCTCTGTCGTAGTTATACCGGTGCTTGTTTCATGTGGCTAACAGGAATGTTGTTAAGTTAGTCGGTCCTCTACAATTCCTCCTGTCATGGATCTTTTGGTGCTTCTCGGGTTTCAGGCCCGATGGTTTTCAGGCCTTTCATTGGCTGTTGGTGACGAGGTACTCATCGTTTATGGTTGTCATGTTTAGTAGTATATATTACAGATTATTGCCGTTGTTAATAACAAGTTTTGGGTGTCAGGTGGTTCATTTATCAGCCCACATCGAGCGAGAAGGGGCCTAGAGTCGCGCATTGGAGGCTCTGGATAGATTTACTCCGGTCGAGGGATGTGAGTGTTTTAGCTTTCAAGCATTCATTGTTGTTGTTTCTTTAAACTATTTACTAGATGTAAATTGACTTGCAATACTCTTCATTCTTTATCAGTTCACGTGGATGCCATATAGCGCATCGGAGGTGGTTCAGGTAGTTCATCCTGAGATTTTGTTCCCTATTAAATCATATGCACGTATTCCCTATTAAATCGAATAAGGTAGATTCGAATTATAATTCTATCCATAACTATGTAAATCGAATCAGTCTCATTCAAATTGTATGCATGAACGTCCCCAATCATAAATCAACAGTACACAATCTGCTCCGAATTACATAGATTTACGTTCTTCAATGACGTAAATTGAATCAGGTCGATTCAAATATCATGAGAACGTAGTAAATCGAACTAGGTTGTTTCGATTTACATTAAGTAAAGGTAAATCAAAATAGTTTGCTTCGATTTACATAAAATTAAGGCACCCACATAACATCTTTTATTTTAGGAGATCTATATAATTTTCTACCTTAATTCATTTCTTTATGTAAATTGTCCTCAAAATAGAATATATGTCAAAATACAAAATAGACGTTAAAAATAAATTAAATTATATATGTATTTATAAATATATAGTAAACAATTTAATAATTACTTTTTTATAACTGTTATATAATAAATAATTTTATTACTTATAACATTTAAAAGTAATTATATATATATATATAATAATTACTAAATGTAGATTTTCAATACATAATAATTATTTATATAATTATGCATGCGCAGAAGACATTTCTTAAATGAGTTTATGGTATATATAAAAATATATCTTCATAATTTGTTCCTTATAAATATACAATAATCATATTGGCTGTAAATAAAAATTAACCTAGTTATTAATATAAAATATATATTAAAATATAAAATAAATTTTAAAAATAAATTAACTTATATATATTTATATATAAATATATAATAATTGATATTTTATATATACATAATATTTTTATAAATATATTAGTATATTATAAAATATTCATCTTTTAGATTTTATAAGAAAACAACTATTAATTTTTATATAATTTATATTATTTAAAAATATAAAAATTATTTTTATCGAGTTATGTTAATATACAATATTATCACAAAATTATGCTGATTATCCTTTGAATTGCTAAAAGTTATCAAAGTTAATTTAAATTTTTTTTAGCTTTCTTGAAAAGAAAATTAATTAATTTTATATATTATTTATTCTAAGATATAACACAATATTGATTAAAAATAAATTTCTGTAAATAGCACGCCTACGCTTGTTAATTTACCTAATAGCTCTAATACAAATCAATTAAGTCTACATGTCTAAAAGTAGGGATGACTTGCGCATTTATATTGTGCATATTATTGCGGTATATAGCAGTATAGCACTATTTATAGGCACACAGGATAAGGTACGAAAAGATGGGTTGTTAGGTATTGGAAATGACATAATGATAAGCAATATTAGGCGATGATGGCGAACATTATTGAGTAAATGTCTGTATCAAATTGCATGGCGATCTTTTCCGTACGTTAGATCAGAGAATGTGAGAAACAAAAGCTGAAAGTGACATTATTATACGTGCATGGAATTTTGAATATTATATATCTATATATCCTTGTCTCCAAATCAAGGCCTTTCATCATAGTGTGTCCTTTCTCCAAGGGTGTATTCTATGAAGTATGGGACCTTATAGGTTAATTCACCTATTGTAAATATCAATAATCAGAAGCGGAGTTAGAAATTTTGTTGGGAAGGACTAGTATAAAAAAATATGTTAAAAAGAAAGAAAAATTAAAAATTAAAAGAAAGTTAAATTAAAAAATTAGAGATTTATATATATAAATTATTAATTTTAGAGGGGTTATTGTTCTTTTCTTTTTAAGCTGACTCTATCACTGTATTAATTAAAGAAAATAGAGTCATAAATAATATGAAATATAAAAAGGTTATTCTAGTAGCCTTATGTTACTATAAATAAGGTAACTATAACATTTAAAAAATAAAAAAATAATTATTTTTAACTATTAAAAAATTGACCACTAATAAAATTAACTACGAAAAAATTAAATTAATATTATATCTATAAAAAATTAATACTATTTGACAAAAATATTCAATTACTAAATTTAAAATTGATTCTATCAAAAATTTTATAAAACTTTTAAAATATTCTTTTTATCACCTTATCTATCTCCAATGATTCTTCAACGGCTTTTTAGAACAAGAACTAAAATCTATCAATTAACAATAATTAACATATTACATGTAGTTTCTCGAGAATGCTGGACAAAGAAGAGAATATGAGGACGAGGAGGCGGAGAGGGCCTTACTGCCGCCGTGGAAGAAGAAAGCATTAGAGCGGTGGGTGAGGGATCCTTTGAGTACTTGTGGATGGAGCCATTCACATTCGATTGTTGTGCGATCAGAATAATTAGAATCGGAATCAAATTTCCATAGCAACGGTTACGGTGGGTGCGACTCAAACTGAAAGTCCATCCTCAATTAGCGATGAGATTTAATTGATGAATTCAATTATGCCTCCGCCATAATTAAAAGTGGTTGAAAAGTAATGGAGACGGAGAAGGTGATAAAACGGGTGTTTTAAAAATTTTATAAAATTTTTAATAAAGTCAATTTTAAATTTAATAATTTGATATTTTTGTCAAACATACTAATCTTTTATGAGTATGACGGCAATTTAATTTTTTTGTGGTTAATTTTGCCAGCAGTCAAATATTTTATTATAAAAATAACTATTTACTCTTCTAAAAAATATTATTAAAATTAAAATGACGTTTTATTATTAGTTAGCAACGTTTTTTTAAAATATTATTAAAAAATATTATCAAAATATAAAAAAATTACTTTAATTTTAACAATATTTATATAGCTACCATAAATATAAGCATATTAAAATCCACCAATATAAAAATATTTTAAAAATGACAAAAATAACCAAAATTTTTTTTAAATAAACAACAAATAACTTTTGTATTTGATAAATAATTTATATACGTGCAAAAAGTTGAAGAAAAATTCGATTTATAAACCTCTTTTTTATTTAATTTCTTTTTTAATTTTCATTCATTCAAAAAGAGTCACAAGGTATTCAAAAATAAAAAATCTCTTCGGTTTAATCATTTTTGCAAACAATCACATCAAAATATAAGTTTTAAAGTTATTTTGAGAATATATATCTTATATACTTGATCTTTGTCCTTTTAAGTTTTTAATTATTTATTTTTAAATAAGAAAGTATTTAAATGTATTTCGTATTTTGGACATGGAAAATATTATTAATTATTTAAAAATTAAGATATATAAGGAGAAACATTTCTTAGTTGATCATGAGTATTGTGTTTTTGTTGGGTATAGATATTAGTAATGTGTAGCGAAGTATGTAATAGGACTGTTTGTGGTTAGGTTCCTATCAGTTTTGAATGAAAAAATCATTTCAGTTTAAAAGATTTATTATGTGGTTATGTTAATCACTTCAAGTTGTTTCATAAGTCTAAGAATAATTCCACCATATAATTAGGAAATTCAAAAGCATGCATTTTTTAGACACACAAAATTAAACTTACAGAACCTCACAAAAAATATCTAAATTAAACAATTTGTTATTAGAGAGATAAAATATTAAGTAAAAGTTCTCTAACTCAAAAGATCTACCAATCATACTTTTTCAACCTATCACATCCCACTCTAACATTTCAAAAGGCTGTGATAGGATTTTCCTTTGAAAACAAATAGTAATATGCAAATTGTATATTTGAAAGGTATCATAAAGTAAGTAAAGTTAAAAAAATATTTATTGTCATTTTACCTCCATATCAAACTGTCAATTACATTTTTGCCATTTTAGTTATGAAATTATATATATTTTTTTGTCTTTGCGTGGGTATGTAATTACTCAAACTTTTGAAAATAAAAATTGATAACATATTACCACAAGTTCTATGATAAAAAATAGAATTAAATCATTGTTAACATAAATTTGTGAATTATTGCGCATGACTCAGATTCAAATTAAAAATAAATAAATTTGACATTAAATATTCCTATCATTAAAAAAAAAAAAAAACCATACTGTTACTCCATTGTTTAATTATTTTCAGATTATTTTATCTCCCTTTACCGATCCAAATAATATATCCTCCAACAACATCAAAGAAGCATAGAATAATATTGCAGAAAGCAACAACACTGTGGCTAAAAGCAACAGCAACAACGGGAAGAAATTAAAGTAGATTCAACGGGGCTGGTGATCTCACGTGAAAGCAAATAAATGTAAAGTGATCATGAAGAATATTGGACACTTATAGAACACTATATAAATATGTTCGTAAGAAAACAATTTAAAAAATATAATTCAATATTCCAAAAATATTTTATTAGTTATAATAATAATAATAATAATAATAATAATAATAATAATTTAAAGATTTAATTATTCTATTAATTTTTATAATTTTATCATATTTTTAATTAAATTCTTAAAGTTTAAAAATTTACAATTGAGTCTAAATAAAATATTCAATGAAAAAAAAATTTTAATTATTTTTTATTAAAAATATATTTTTTGAATATTTATTTCTATATTTGATATAGAATGAATTATAAAATATTACTAAAAATATTTTAAAATTAGTATTTTCTTTTCACAAATAATAACTAAATAAAATTAATTACAAAAAAAATTTATATAATATAAAAATTTATTATAAATATTTTAATTATAAAAATTTAATTATAATATTAATAAAATAATAAAAACTAATAGAATAATTAAAGATTTGCGAAAGAAGGAAGGAAGGGACATCACATCGTTGCGATATGGCGTATCGCCTTGCTTTGCCCCAAAAGCTGACTCCCACCACACACAATCAGACAATCTCCTAAAGTTGGATCCTTTTCGGAAATCAATATTTGCTTCTATAATATATAATGTATGAATTTAATTTCAATACACATTTGATATAAAAATAGTATATATATAATTATTAAAATTTAATTTTAATATATTAAAAGTGTAAAATATTTTATATAATTATATAATTATATTTGTTTTTTTTATTATTTACGTAGTCAATATAAAAATAGTTATTTTTGTTGATGTAGTATTATATAATTAAATATATGTGTAAAACTATTTTATAGTGACAGTATATCAAAATTAAATATATATAATTATATCTAACAAGTATTTTTACAGAAATTATTTTTAATATGGAAATGGAGATGGTGTTTTGGTTGAATATTGATATTTGAAATGTATTACAGTATTGTGGAACTCATTCAACACGCCTCCACGTGTTGGCCAATACGCTGCCACGTGTCCAACACGCCCCCCACGTGTTGGCCAATACGCTGCCACGTGTCTAACGCCTCCACGTGTTGGCCAGGATGCTGACACGTGTTCAACACGCCTCTCACGTGTTGCACCACGCCCCCACGTGTTGACTTTTTACCTACAAAATTCACCAATCTGTAATTATACCAAATAATCCCATTTCTCAAAAAAACACTAATATTTCTTCCATATAAAAAAAATCAGCCGTATTTTTACATCATTGCATAAATAATTATAATTTATATTAAATTTTTCCTTACTATTATTACATCAATATTAAATTCATATTACGTATACTGCATAAATACTGTCAAATGAAATGAAAAGAAGATATTCATGGAATCGAAGTGGATTCCAGAGACACCACCACCCCTGTTTCTTTCTTTCAATGTTTATGCACCATCCATGGGTCCTCATCGAAGTGTTCTAAGAAAAAATACTTTTGCGGTGAACACAACTATAAAGAATCCAACTTTTGTTTGAACACTTTGGTGAAAAACTTTTTTGTGGTGCTTTTTCTTCATTCGGGAAGGGGATTTCTTTTGTTTGCTACTAGGCTCTAGATGGCTTTTAAATTCGAGTGGATTTTTCATTGGAAAATGCTAGGTGCAATGGTATATTTGGTTTCTTATTAGTAAGTTTATTCGATCTAATGGAAAGTAACTATTTTAACTTCAGCTTACAATAATATAATTGAGTTAAGCTTAAAATAGTCTTTGAATTTTCACTCAAATTTTAAATTGTCCACAAATTTTTAATATAGCAACCCAAAATGTTCCTTAAATTTAAGAATAAATAACTAAAATAATTTTTAAGAAATTTTGGATTATCCAATTTAATTAGTTCTTTACAAAATTTTACTCTTTAAAAATTTTTTATGATTAATCTTGTTCATACTCTAGTCTAATAGATAAAAACCAGACCCAATAGCGCAAAAGACCCACCAATAAAGGTGGACTTTATGATAAGCCTGACCTCTTTAAAAAGGTCGGACAATGACGTAGAGGTCCAGCTCTACTTGACCTAACGAGTAACTACCTCCTTAAGTCTCTTTAACTAACTCTACTTCATCTAGAAGGTAGATCCCAACAAACTTCCAAGATAAAGGAAATACTTATCTGTTAGGAAAGATAGAACTACTCCAACAAAGGTGATTATCTACTCTACTATGAATACACTGGAGCCCCCAGGTATAACTCACGTTTTAGTCTACAAAAAGCCTACTCAAAACCCTTGCTAACTTAAGCATCGGAATCTCTTGTAGGTACCACCCCCACCTCCTCACGGGGAACTCGGACAGGCGGCACCTCAGTATCACAAGTCGGACGCTGCCCTACTAAGGTATCTGAACCTCACGTTCAGCCACAAATCAACGTTTTAGGTAACCCTCGGAATATTGGTGCTATTGTCGGGGACTTGGAATTCACCCTTTGACCAATGGCAGACCACAAGCTCAGAAACGGATATACGATATCTGATTCCGAACCGGAAGATCAACCAGAAGACCAAGCTCTCTTGCTTTTGCCTCCACCTCCACATGATGGCCCTTATGGGGAAGGGACCTCAGGAAATCCTCAGCCAAGGAGGATCCAGTCCGAGGTCTGCCAAGAGGCTGAGGACTAGCCCCACACAATCAAGAACCTGGATCTTGTTCACGGCCAGGGGGATCATTTACAATAGCTCGAACACGAGGCTGAACGACAATGGGAAGTAGAACGAGAGTTACGAAAAGAGGTTAGAAGAAGGAAAAAGTTAGAAGACAAGTTACGGAAACTGGAAGCTGATGTACAAAGGAGGAATAATCGGGCGGAGCAAGAGGAAAGTCCCTTGGAAGGGCAAGATCCGTTTACAGAAGAAATCATGAAGGCAAAAGTTCCTAGGAACTTCAAATCGCCCGACATGGATCTCTACGACGGAATGTTCCACCCAAGCCACCATCTTAGTAACTTTAGAAGCAGAATGTTCTTGGCCGACGCTTCTGATGCCACTCGTTGCAAAGCCTTCCCGACCACTTTAACCAAGGCTGCGATGAAATGGTTTGACCGTCTGCCTCCCAGGTCCGTCACTTGCTTTGACGACCTGGCGAGAAAAATTTTTACCAGATTCTCCATTCAGAAAAACAACACGAAGCACGCCCCGAGCCTGTTAGGAGTAAAGCAAGAGGTCGGAAAAATTCTTCATGACTATATGGAGAGATTCAACAAAGCTTGCTTGGAAATTCAAAGTTTCCCGACCGAAGCTATAACTATGGCAAATAATTTAAATGGCAATTAAAATAAATAAATACTGTAAAGCAAACCCTTTGGCAAGGTATGAAAAATTGAAAGTCCAGACTTAGTTATTCTTATCAATAATAATGAAAGTTGAATCTTAATTCCACTTAGTTAACCTTTGCTAAAGCAAAGGAAAGTCAAGGGACTAATTAGTTTGACCTTCGAATCCTATTTATTTCCTAAGAAAAGGTTGGGATTATTGAAGTTCAATTCAATTAGCAAAGATAACAGTTATCAATTATGTTGAGCTAAGATAACTCCTGAGTTACTGATTTCTTAACCAAGACCAAAAGGAAAGGGATTAAATCTACTGGAATGAAAATAAATTGAATAAAACCAAAGCATCCATAACATATAAATCTGAAATACCTCAAATCATATTAAATAAAAATGTCAATTCTAACATGGACAATATCATCAGCCAATTGGGCAACATCAATCAAACACAAATAAAAATATCATAGTAAATAAAAGTAGAAGAGAAACATAAATTATTGAACCTGATGAAGATGAAATGATCCTGAAGTGATTAAAAGAAATCCTAAATCCTTTAAAAGGAATCCTAATCCTAATCCTAAGAGAGAGGAGAGAACCTCTCTCTCTAAAAACTACATTTAAAACTAAAATTATGAATTATGAGAGCCTGATCTGAATGGATGCATTTCCCCACTTTATAACCTCTGGTCTATGACTTCTGGACTTGGATTTGGGCCAAAAAGGGCTTCAGAATCCGCTATGAGTGTTTTCTGCAATTTCTGGTGCGTGGCCTCTGTCACGCGTCCGCATGGGTCACGCGGTCGCGTCAATTGGAGTCTTCCTTGTCGCGCGGTCGCGTCAGTCATGCGGCCGCGTCATAGGTGTTCTTCTTTAGGCGCGTGGTTGCGTCAGTCATGCGGCCGCGTCGCTTCTTCTTCGCGTTTGGCATGCGGCCGCGTCGTCCATGCGGTCGTGTCGCTCCAGTTTCTTCACAAACTCCGTTTTATGCTTTCCTTCCATTTTTGCATTCTTCTTTTCCATCCTCTGAGCCATTCATGCCCTATAATATCTGAAAACACTTAACACACATATCAAGGCATCTAATGGTAATAAGAGAGGATTAAAGATAGGGAACTTAAGGCCAAAGAAGCATGTTTTCAATCAAAGCACATAATTAGGAAGGCAAATGTAAAACCATGCAAATAGTATGAATAAGTGGGTGAAAAATTGATAAAATCCACTCAATTAAGCACAAGATAAACCATAAAATAGTGGTTTATCAACCTCCCCACACTTAAACAATAGCATGTCCTCATGCTAAGCTCAAGAGAAGCTATAAAGGAGTGAAGATGGATGGTAGAATGTATGCAATGCAACCTATGAATGCAACTATATGCTAAATGCTTTTACTTACTTGGTTAAGAGTAAAAAAGTTCTTCAAGACAAATATAAATCAAATTTCACTAATTCAAATCATACAATAAAAAGCAAGTAAACTTGTAAGAAGATGGCTTATAAAAGCAGGGAACATAGAATCAAGCATTGAACCCTCACTAGTAATGTATATCACTCTAGTCTCTCAAGTGTCTAGGGTCAATCACTCTACTCTTCCCTAGTCATGCTTTCTAAACTTTGTTCTTCATCTAACCAATCAACAAATATTTAGCATATCAATGCAAACATCATGAGGTCTTTTAGGGTTGTAATGGGGCTGAGGTAAAGGTAAGGATATATGTATGGCCAAGTGAGCTTTATAAAGTGAATCCTTGATCAGTCTAAAATCTCACCTAGCTACCCAAATTTTTCCCACTTTTGTATTACATGCTCATGTATCAAACTTATTTTTGAATTTCGTTCCATGTGCATTGATTCTTTTTATTTTGCATTTGGGGTATATATATATTTTTTTCTTTTTGTATCCCCTTTATTTAAATACTTGAAATTTTATTTTTTTATTTTTTTTTATATATGCACATGGTAATTTAATTACTTTGATTTCACATGAGCATGCTTCCCAAAAATTTTTATTTTGAAATATCTTTATTCTTTTCAACTTTCTACCTTGTTTCTATCATCCATGTTCCCATAAAGTTTCCCCACACTTAAACAATTACACAATTTCTATCTTAAGCTAACCAAGGATTCAATTTGGGATTTTTATTTTGTTTTTCTGATTAAGACTAGTAATGCGGTTTATAGAACAAGAGGGGATTAAAAGCTCAAGGGGCTAACAAAGGTGATGTAAAAGGTAGGCTTATTTGAGATAAGTGAGCTAAAATCAAACAATGGCCTCAATCATATGCAAGCATGTAAATATACTAAATAATGGACATATAGATTGGAACAAAGTATAGATTACAATCATAGAGAAGGGAACACACAGGAATAGAATATTTATGGTTAAATAATGTAACCATATAAATAAGCTCAAAGTCTCACAGGTTGTGTGTTCTTTGGCTCAAAAATCATGTTCCAAATACAACTTCAAACAAATTTAAAAAAAAATTTCAATTTAAATTAGTGAAATACTATAAAGATTTCTTGAAAAAGAAAATATTACTTCAACCAAGTAGTAACAAAATGCACAAAATCAAATAAATATGCAATCAAACATGCAAATGCAACAACTAACAAGAAAAATAAACCATTGGTGTTGAGATAGAAGAGTGACTAACCCATGGAGATCGGTATCGACCTCCCCACACTTAAAGATGGCACCGTCCTCGGTGCATGCTGTGCAGGTGGACGGGTTGTTCCAACTGATGCTTTCCTTCAAGGATTGTGCAGATGGACTTGTTTGTCTCCCCTTTTAGAAGTTTCTCCCTTTTTCCGTCTTCGGTGGCCAGCCTGGAAGAAGAGAAAAAGAAGAACAGTAATACCCAGAAGTAAAGATAAGAAAATAAATGAAGTATGGGTGGGTTAATGCCAAATAATGAGGGTCTCAATTACATGGTAGCTACAACATGCAAGTGAGAAAATAGTGGAGACACATGGCATATTAATAATGTAAAAATTTTCAAAAAATGAGGGAAGAGAGTGTGGGTAAGGAGAGATAATATAAATTCAAGTCAATGCAAAAGTGATACAGGTATAAAAGATTGGCATTGATATAAATAATAATACCTAACCAGAATAAAACAAGTCACTAAGCATTCAAAATAATTCAAGAGAAGATGCAACAGTTAAATAAGAAAATTTAACACCAAAGGAAAAATAATGAATTTAGAAAAGAAGGAAGAATATACACTAAATTAAAATACAATGAACAGAATATGCAAATAAATAAAATGAAAGACAAGAAGAATGAGAAGGGAAAGAAGTGAGTAAGAAAGGAGGGAGGGAAAAATTAGGATTGGGGAATAAAAGATAAGATATTTGGCAAATTAGGATAAGCTGTGCGACGCAAGCGACGCGGACGCGTGGGGAACGCGGTCGCGTGACTTGCGTTTGAAGTTAATCGACGCAGTCGCGTGACACGTTTTATGCTACTGGCGCGAGGGCAGCCTCGCGCTCGCACAACTCTCTGTTCAAAATTTTATTTTGCCAAATTTTGGGTGACGCGATCGCGTGAGTGGCCAATATGGGATATGACGCGGACGCGTGGGGCACGCGTTCGCGTGGTAAGGTCTGTGCGTCTAGCGCCAGTCCAGCACCACTCCAGCTCATCTTTCGGCCATGCACCCTTTTGACGTCGATTTTCAGATCACGTGGCCGCGTGGGTGACGCGGTCGCGTGGGAGGCCAAAGTTCCACATGACGTGGTCGCGTGAGCGATGCGGTCGCGTGGGGTCAAATTATGCCAATGGCACGCCTCTAGCCACGCTCTCGCGTGACTCTCTGTTCAATTCTTTTCTTCCCAACGCACTAGTGATGCGAACGCGTCAGCGACGCTGCCGCGTCGCGTGCGATTTTTTTTTTAATGCAGTATGCAGAGTGCAATGCTTAATATGAATGTTATGCAAGTATGCATGATTCCAGGTTCAATCAAAACTCAAAAATAGACAAAAATTCAAACTGAAGAAGAAACGATCATACCATGGTGGGTTGTCTCCCACCTAGCACTTTTAGTTAAAGTCCTTAAGTTGGACATTTGGTGAGCTCCTTGTCATGGCGGCTTGTGCTTGTACTGATCCAGGAATCTCCACTAGTGTTTGGAATGCCAGCATCCTTCGGGGTCCCAAACTTGGCGCAGAAAGCCTTCAAGTAAGTTAAAGCAAGTAACCAGGCCCCAAGAGTGTTGATTGCTAGAATGAATTCCGGGGTCCCAAACCTTGCTTTTGCACCCATCTTCTTGTTGAGCAATATTGTTCCATCCGAGTAGCAAGCAGTCTGAATTCTCACTGCAGTGACCCAACAGCTTCCGAGATCCTTTCAATTGAGCTTGACACCAATCCTTGCACCTCAAGTTGAAGCGTGGAACCTTATTGAACCTTGTGCACCAGCTCTGAGTACGTGCCATTTTCCTCTTACTCTTAAAGCCGCAGAGAGCTCTAAGCTGGCCATCTGTTTCAAACAAACCATATTCAAGTGGAAGATTGAAGATAAAAGGCAAGGATTTTACCCACTTGTAGTTTGTGTTAGGCGGTAATGGCCTTGGGATAGGTATTTCTAATGGTTCTGTAAGTTCTACTCCCTTATAATCTTCTGTGAATTCTTCCATTTCTTTGCAAATTTCTTCCACTTCAACCATATCTTGATCAGAGTCTTCAATTTCTCCCTCATCATCGCTCAAGTCATAATTAGGAGGTTGAGAAAAGTCGACCTCTGCATCATCTTCATATTCACTTGGGGAAGATTCTTCTGTCTCAAAGAATTCACTTGCGGATGCAAGTTCATCACTAGGAGGACTTGACTGGTGATCATCATCATCAAGGAAACATGTGTCTTGAGTTACTCCGTCCAGTTCTTCATAAGTTATCTGCATTGGGGGCTGTGCAACATCCTCTTTAGCATCAATTGTAACATCCTTGACGGAGTTCTCCACAACTCTGGATTCAGGTGGCGATTCGGTATCTCCTAAATCTTCAACCAACTCTTCTTCTTCTGCAATGACAGCGCCCTCTACTTATTCTAGTACGAAGTTATGCTCTATGCTGTCCACTGGAGTCTCTAGTGTCTTCTTCGTGCTGCGTTCTTCATTAAATTCTCCACATGAAGCCATGGGATTCTGTTGAGTGTCCGAACGTCTGGAAGATAATTGATTTATTGCTTGCTCCAGTTGATGAAGGGTTGCATTAAATTGGTTTATTGATTCTTCGAGGTAAACCTGTGATTCTGGCTTTGATGGATATGGGCATGGTGTATGGGGGAGTGGTGGTTCTTGGGAGTAATTGGATTTGTGTTGGGGTGGATAAGGATCATGTGGTAGTGAATGGTGAAAAGAAGTTTGTGAGTGTGGTGGTTCGAAGTTATGTCGAGAGGATAGTCTCTGAGCACAGGGTGGGGCTTGTTGGTAGCTACTAGGCGGTCCACCAAATCTTTCAGCTGGGTATGCATTGTAGAATGGTCGTTGTCCATGATATCTTGGAGGGTGTTGTTGCCTAAAGGGTTGATTAGATCCTCTCGGCTCCATCCATCCTTGATTAGTCTGACCTTGATGCATATTTCTGCTGTGGTTTCTATTCCTTGCAAAAAAATTAGAACCAAACTCAAAGCAAGAGGGGTGAGAATTCATAATAGTTATGAGAAATAAGGGGGAAAAAAGAAAACAGGTAAAAGAAAAAAAATTTGAAAAATATTTACAATAACCAATAATAAGGCACACGTTTGCAATTTTCCGGCAACGGCGCCATTTTGACGTCAGAATTTTTGCTAGTAAAGAATTTTATAAAGTTGCGTTGTAAGTATAGATTCTGAACCAACAGAAATCCCTTCGAACAAACGTTTTGGTTGTCACAAGTAACAAACCCCTAAATAAATTGATAACCGAGTATTTAAACCTCGGGTCGTCTTCTCAAGGAATTGCAGAGAGGTATGTTCTTATTATTGGTTATGAGTTTGTAAATTGGGGGGTTTAAGAATGAGGAATGAATATGGCAAATAATTTAAATGGCAATTAAAATAAATAAATACTGTAAAGCAAATCCTTTAGCAAGGTATGAGAAATTGGAAGTCCAGACTTAGTTATTCTTATCAATAATAATGAAAGTTGAATCTTAATTCCACTTAGTTAACCTTAGCTAAAGCAAAGGAAAGTCAAGGGACTAATTAGTTTGACCTTCGAATCCTATTTATTTCCTAAGAAAAGGTTGGGATTATTGAAGTTCAATTCAATTAGCAAAGATAACAGTTATCAATTATGTTGAGCTAAGATAACTCCTGAGTTACTGATTTCTTAACCAAGACCAAAAGGAAAGGGATTAAATCTACTGGAATAAAAATAAATTGAATAAAACCAAAGCATCCATAACATATAAATCTGAAATACCTCAAATCATATTAAATAAAAATGTCAATTCTAACATGGACAATATCATCAGCCAATTGGGCAACATCAATCAAACACAAATAAAAATATCATAGTAAATAAAAGTAGAAGAGAAACATAAATTATTGAACCTGATGAAGATGAAATGATCCTGAAGTGATTAAAAGAAATCCTAAATCCTTTAAGAGGAATCCTAATCCTAATCCTAAGAGAGATGAGAGAACCTCTCTCTCTCTAAAAAGTACATTTAAAACTAAAATTATGAATTATGAGAGCCTGATCTGAATGGATGCATTCCCCCACTTTATAACCTCTGGTCTATGACTTCTGGACTTGGATTTGGGCCAAAAAGGGCTTCAGAATCCGCTATGAGCATTTTTTGCATTTTCTGGTGCGTGGCCTCTGTCACGCGTCCGCGTGGGTCACGCGGTTGCGTCAATTGGAGTCTTCCTTGTCGCGCGGTCGCATCAGTCATGCGGCGGCGTCATAGGTGTTCTTCTTTAGGCGCGTGGTCGCGTCAGTCATGCGGTCGCGTCGCTCCAGTTTCTTCACAAACTCCGTTTTATGCTTTCCTTCCATTTTTGCATTCTTCCTTTCCATCCTCTGAGCCATTCATGCCCTATAATATCTGAAAATACTTAACACCAATATCAAGGCATCTAATGGTAATAAGAGAGGATTAAAGATAGGGAACTTAAGGCCAAAGAAGCATGTTTTCAATCAAAGCACATAATTAGGAAGGCAAATGTAAAACCATGCAAATAGTATGAATAAGTGGGTGAAGAGTTGATAAAATCCACTCAATTAAGCACAAGATAAACCATAAAATAGTGGTTTATCACTGCTCTAGGAGTGTCAAAAATCCCCAGGAGGCAGGGATCTCCGCGGGGACCGCTTTGAATAGGGTCCCGATAGTGGAGAATTTTCCCCATAGGGATGGGGATGGGGAGCGAAATTCTCCCGAGACAGGCGCAGGGACCCGAGCGGGGATCCCTGCCCCATCCCTGATAATTTTCCGAATTATTAAACTTACTTAAATATCCTTACTTTATTTCTAACATAGGGGTATTTTAGTAATTTCACCCATTAAAAAACCTAACCCTATCTACCCTTCTCACCTTTGTTGCTACGTCGTCTCTAACTCTCTATTCCCACCCAGGCCCCAACTCTCCAGACTCCAGTCACTCACTCACTTTTCACTTTGTTCAAACTTCAAAACCCTCACAGCACCAAACACTGTCGTCGGCCTCCACTCGCCACCGGCCACTCTTGCGCTGTCACCCTGGCAGCTTCACCGCGTCGTTCTCTCTCTTCAAGCGCGGCATCCTTCTCCTCTCCACTTCTGCGTCTGCGTATTTGCTTCCATTTTCGTCACTGTATGTTAACATATTTATGTCTCTGTTGTTTTAACAGAGAACATGGAGATGTTTGTTGGAAGTTGTATGCTAACAATGAAAGAATATTTGATGTTAAAGATTTTATTTTATTGCTTTCTTTAAAATGGAAGTTGTATTTTAAGATTTTATTTTATGGACTATGATTTGCTATGTTGTATTTCTGGACTTATAATCATCTTAGATAAGATATATTTGTGTGTTTGTAATAATATTTTGTAGTTTATTTTTTAGTTTTTTTATATTTTTTACTATAATTTCTATATGAATGTTAAACATAGAGAGATGGGCCCACAGGAAACGCGTGGAATGTGAAAAACGGGGATGGGGACAATTATCCTCCCATGACGGGAAACGGGGCGGGGACGGAGATTAATTCTAGGGGCGGGAATGGGGAGCAGGTAGGCATCCCCTGCCCCTGCCCCACCCTATTGACATCACTAGGCTGCCCAACTGTTCGGGTAGAGTTGTGACGGTGCGACGTCACATCGGTTCAATAGGGCCATGACAAATGGAGAGAATGGGAGACAAACACCCAACGTAGTGAATATGGGTTTGTACACCCATAACCAATCAAAAATCCGAGGAGACGACATGTTTATTTGACAAATGCGTTCACGGGACCCCAGGACAAAGACGTCGTAGTTTGCCTCCTCCTATCCACTACCACACAGCGCCCTGGAATTATGGAATTCTTACAATTCCTCCTGGAATACTTTAGAAGTTGTGCTCGTTACATCGGTGGTGACCCAAGCATAGCGGTCCACAACATTTCGTGCCGCGGGTTGTGGCACCATATCTATAGTGGGGGCACCACTTAAGTCAACTCAAAAATTCAGAAACTCAGAGAAAATGAAAAAATGGAGCTGTGTTTTGCTATATCACTACTCTACACTATCTTGCATTAATTCAAGGCCTAAGTCCAGGAAAAGAGACACTTATAGTACCCCTAAGAACTAACTAACAATGGCAAGTCTAATCTAGGCAAAACAAGAACTAGATAGAAGCAAAACAAAACGAATGCAGCATACAACAAAGGTGCTTGATCAAATAAAAATAAGTATCACGAATGTCAGAGAGTCACTTACCAATAGTCGAAGCAAGAAAATGCGATGTGTTGGAGGCAAATGCGATGGGAATCACAGTAGGCAAGGAGCAGAGTATCGAATGTACAATAATAAGAAGCGAAAGGAGATGAAGAAGTTGGGGAAGAAAAGACGAAATGAAATTGTGAAATGAAAATAAAAGGGATGCCGAATGGTAACCATCAAGGTGGAGCGCAAAAAGACATGTGTAAAAAGGACTTTTCTCCCCACTTTTACATCAGTCATAAAGAGCATTTAATGCTCTCAGCACGGATATTGAAACGACACCCCAAGCCACGGATGAGGGAAACTCAAGCGCACTAAAAGCGTGGACCTCGTCAGCTAGTTCCCGAGTAACTAAGGGTCCAACGCGAGAAGACGCAAGTAATTCGAACGTGCCAACCGTGAGCCTCATGGCTTGCCACGTTGGGGGCACTATTCTGGCCCAACCCATTAAGGGTCGAAGGTCCATTTTATGGACCAACGATTCAACAGGCATTCGACCCACATGTAAAGGTGACTCGCGCGTCATCTTACGCTTGGATGAAGACTTGGATAGTTGGCAGAAACTTCTAGGCAGATGGGCCTGAAGCAAAAGGTCCACCCAAGTACAGAGTATAAATGGGGAGGGACTTATCCATCTTCAAGGGTACGTCATCTTTACCCTAATTAGCTGTCTTATTATATGAACACTGACTTTAGCATCGGAATGTTTTTGCAGGTGGTTCCACCCATCAACCCACCAACGACTCAGACAAGTCCTCTTCTCGTGGAGCTCACACCCAGATCCAAATTCACCTTCTTCTAACCTGTTGTTCACGACCCGTCCTTTATCATATTCATCTTTTCTACGAACAACCGAACATCAGCCTATTTTATTAAATTTGGTAGACTTTTTTAGCTTGACAAATTCAAAATCTAAATTTCACCCATCTTTTTTTACAAGATTCATATATATAGGTCCGATGAATTCGGTCTATTCTACCACCTTTAATTATACGTAAAGTATATTGCTCCATAGATATTGTATGTATCAGTTGCATGCTTCAATTCAATGTCAATTTATGATTTTATAATTTTAGTATTGAAGGTCTTAGTGAATTGAAAAAAGATGTTGAATAAAAAAATGAGTAATAACCACTTTTATGGTTTATGAAAGGTGCATTAATAAAAGTAATTTAAATAATAATATTTTTAACAAAATAATTAATTAATAAAATTTTAATATAATAAGTTAATTATTTGTCAAGTAATTAATATAAAATAGAATTTAACTATTTTATATTTTTATATTACAATTTAAATATTAATTTAATATAATTTTTTATTATTATATAAATTTTATTGCATAATAATTAATTTTAAAAAATAAAAAAAGTTATATTTTTATATTTATATGTTTTATATTTATTATTTAAAAATAAAAAATTATATTTATTATTTAAAATATTATATAATAAAAAAAATACTTATTTATTTATGTGCTAGTAACGTCTAATATATTCTATATTTATTACAATTTATCAATATTCTTTTCTTGTAGTAATTTATAAAAATATGACATATCTAATACACAAAAAATTATTGTATTTATTTTAAATATACTCGTATATATAATAACTAGCTAGCTAGTTTTATGGATCACTTTGTAGTTTTTTTTTGGGAAAAATATAGGTAACCAATAATATTGGTAAATAATAGATATATTAAATATTTATTTTACTAAGTGTGCAAATAGTTATTCTAATATTAAAATTTAGATAAATAATTTAAAAATATAATATATTTTTATTTTATTAGTGATTATTCATGTTATTCAACAAAGTCATTAGTTATCTAGCATAACATTTTTTTTAAATCAAATTCAATTGTTGAAGCAGGAAGAACAATGTCCTCTATGAGGCTACGAGGCATCCTGAAAGCACATTTAGCTACAAAGATAGATGCCTTAATAAGGTGTAAAGCAAGAGAATATTTTATAAACAAATTGCTGGCTACATAGACCTTCCCACTCTCAGGAATAATCTCCATAAATACCCTGCAAAACCAGTGGTAGCACAGGCGGAAAGGGAATCAAGTGAGTCATGAGTCCGAGGCTTTTAATTTGAAGCCTATCGAACCACAACCATAAGTTAGTGTTTAAATATAATAATAATATTAGTGAGTGAGTTCGTAATGGCGGTGGTAGTGACATATAACTTTAGGGAAAAATAAACTTTCTTCTAAAAGTGTATATATATGGCTTAAAATTTTGATGATTTATTCGTCTAAGAAAGTAACTTTAGTGTAAGAAATTATTTTTAGGGGCTAGGGCTATGCTAATTGTTTGCAAATACTGCTGGTTATTTGGCAATTATTTTATTTTAAATTAAAAAGTTAAATTTATTCTATTGAGTGTAATAAATTAAACCAGAATTGGGAGAGTACTCATAAAATACCAACAAAAATCTTTCACATAATACAGTTAATCATATTTATTTTAAAATGATTATAACCACTTGTTTATCACCTTAGAATTCACATGGGGTTACAGGAAAACAGCCGTCATCTCCTCCCTTGATGATGACTCCCGGAATTATACTTGGAAGGGATTTAACACTCAAATTACACTACAACAAAAATCATTTTTAATGATAATAATATAATAATTATTATATATTTTATTTAATTTTTATTTTTGTAATAATTATATATTTACCGTCATTACTATATGTTATAATGATAATTATATACCTTTTGTGACTATTAAAAAATTTTTTACTAAAAATTATATTATTATTTTTTTACTGAAAATTATATAATTTGCTAAAACTTTTTAGCAATAAACATGAAACAATTAATATCTAATTGTCAATAAATATATTAATATTTATTTTTTTGTGCTAAAAAAAAATAAATTATCATTAAAAATAATTATTAGGGGAGTTTTCAATTTTAGAAATTATTTAGAATGTAAATATTGTCTTCTTTTAGTTTATATAAAAATAGAAAGATTATTGTCTCATTAACTTAGAAGGAACTGGCTAACTGGACGAGAGTAACCATCTCTTAAAATTTTACGGAAATTTTCTATTTAAATTTATTCAAGGTTAATCCAAATGGTAAGTATAGGAGGGCTAACAATACTAATTTTATCTGCAGAATTTAACCCACAACGAGTAATAAAGTTTAGAGTGGATTGAATTAGTCTGTAGATAGCGTGGGACACAAATTTAAAAAAAAAAATTCTATCTAACCTAGCCACCCTTAATATATATATATTATAATATATAATTAAAAATTATTATATATGTATAATAAAATAAATATACGGGAGTTGAACCTACATACTTTTTTTTTTCTATAAATTCATAGAATTACCAAGTCAATCACTTTAACACGAATTGACAATGGAAGTTGATGATGGATTGATATAATTATGTTTTTTTATAGTTTTAATATGAACTATATCCTGGTAAAAAAAAAATTCACCCACCATATAGTCAAATGTGCTACATGTGTCAAATTTAGATTAGTTGGAGCAAACTTTCAAATATAGAATAAAAAAAATAAATGTATTTCATAAGATAATACAAAGTTTGTCTTAATTTCTTTTGGTTTATATAATTTTAAACATGTGTTAGAAAATTATTATTTTTTAATTTATTTATGAACAATAAATATATATATATATTATAATTATAAATTAAATTATTTTATATTAAATAATTTATATAACGATAATTTTATTGTTATAAATATTAATAGAATAAATTATTATTATTATTTATTTGAAATTAAATAAGAATAAAATTAGAGATATTATTGTATTTAGATTTTAGAGTTTAATAAGTGTTACACTTAAATATAAATAGTGATGTCAGAATTTTAGTCTCCAACACATTAAAACCGTTTTTGTGACTCTTTTTTTATAAAAAGAAAGTTACGATTCATCCCTATTAAAAATACAAAAAATTTTGATCGAGAAAAATCAAAGAACCAAACTCTTATAATTATGCTCACGAATTTAAGTACGCTTCTACGTGCACTTAAATATTTCTTTTTTAATGATTTAATATGGATGATGTTGGGATTAAGAAATTCTAAGAATTTTCAACAAATGGTATCAGAATCGTCTATGACTAAATCATTGAAAAATTATAAATTTATTTTATTTGAATTTAAATCTTAATTTGAATTTATAAAATTAGACTTAAATATGTGTAATTTTTTTTTGTAACAAAATAATATACTCTAATCTTTGTTAATATTATTTTATAACAATAAAAGAATTCAATTTTTTAGAATAATTAACGCAGAACACAAATACATGGAATTAAAAAAAATCGTTTTGTTTTTGGCTTACTTCAAATTTATGGTAAAATATTTGTGTGAGCTGATTTAGTCTATGAATATTAAAAAAAAAAAAACTAAAATCTATACGGTAAAAGAGCTTGACTTCATGATTTTGAATAATTTAATGTCACTCACTATATTTGCATTGAATACGTACTTATATAAATTGAATTGTACCATAATTATTCTGTTTTTGTCTTTTTTTTTTTGGTTTGGAATTCATGATAACTATGAAACACTCTTGGCTGTACGTGATTAATAATAAAGATTTCTCCTTTTTTGTCTATATTTATTGTCCAGGACATAAATATTCATTTTAGAGAAAGATACATGATATATGGCATAAATATTAATTTATGATTAATTTTTAAAATAATTGTGTCTTTTTTATTATTTCATTTTTTTCTTAGATTTAATTTTGTTTTAAACAAAGATATTAACAATTGATTAATAAAGACTCATAATATTATGCGGTTATATATATTGTGGTCTATTGTTTTATTTTGTGCCATATAAGCATTTTGAATTTGTTACATAAAGAAATTAATAATAATTTGGATTATTATACTCATATATTTTAAAAATTTTATTTTAGAATAAATAGATTGAACATTATGCTGCTAAAATAACCTCTTTTACAAAAATTAATATATTTTAAAACATTAAAAATATGGTAATGTGTAATTCATGTGAATATTTATCGGTCCAAAGAATACGTTCATATTTGACAGAGTTATACATATAGACATTAATGATAAATATATGTTTGGATAATTAATTAAGAATAAAACAATGTTTATTATTTATGCGGACAATAATTAGCTCAGAAAAAGTTTATTGTTTGGCCAAATAATAAAATTGAACTTTGTGTTTATTTTCTATTTAATTATACCACCACTAATCAGACCAAAGAAAAGTTGGTGTTTGACTAATTAATAGAAAATATATGCGGTAATAAGTAGTTGCAATTTCCAAGTTGTCATGTGAATAATTAGTCGATCTAAAGATAGGCTTATTATTGACAGAATTTTGTTGAGAATATCTGGTATGCCGTATTAAATAAATTTATGCGTACGTAGTTTATGCGAGTACAGATCGGCCTAAAGAAAGTTTTGTACTTAACTAAATTACATGCACATTTGCGGTAATAGATATGTGATACTTCTTTGGTTCCATGTGAACAACAAGTTTATCCAAGAGATAAATTTATTGTTTGATAGGATTTATTATCAATGTTTGATTACTGTATTAAAAAAATACCACTTACAAATTTATATTTCTATCCAAAGACTAAATATTAATGTTGTATTGGGTATTTGTGATAGACCCATCATTATATGATTTTTATTCATATAATATGTAATTTGTTTGAATATATTATTTTGTTTTAAAGTTATATATGTCAATGTTAGTATATTTTTGGAAAAACTACCAAGAGTATCCATGAAGTTTACGAACGCTGACAAAAGTACCCATAAACTAAGGAAATTAACGCTGTACCCATGAAAGATGGATTTCGTATGACAAAAGTATCCAAATCCCAAATTTTTGTTATTTTTTAATAAAATTCTTAAACTACCCTTGTCATGGGTTCGAAACTACTCCTACAACAAACCAGACCGAAATCAATGGTAGTGGTGGTGGCGGTGGAGGATCGGATCTCAACCAATTCACTCATAAGTTTGCAATCCATACCCAAACCAAATCAATCAAACTCCAAAAAATACTCAACATATAAAAATTTTCAAATTCATTCATCCAATTTCAATTCACTTTAGCAAAACTAGGAGTAGAAACAAGCATCAACCATAAAAAATCAACAAATTCATTCATCAAATTTGAAATTTATTTCAGCAAAAATCAGAAGTAGAAGTAGCCATAAACCTGATCTTCTGTAAATCAATCTCAGCCTTCATAAAAAATAGAAGCAAATTTAAAAAAAATAGAATAATATCATTTTAGTAGTAACTAAATCAATTTCAAAAAAGAAGAAAAATGAAATAAAAAATGTTTAAAAAAAAGAAATACCTTTTCTTCGCCGGCTATAACATCGTCAATGGCAGAACCTCCATCCACAGCGCCACCTCCCTTTCTTCTTTGATTTCTCTTTACCGAACCCTCTTCCTACATGCAAGAGCACCACGACCCCTCTCTCTTCTCAAGCGTGCGACGATGGTATTCTCCTCTGCTGGGTCAGGCGCGCCACGATGACGTTCTCTTCGGCTGCAACAGGTGCACCACGGCGATATTCTCCTCAGATTGGGTCACAGGCGCGCAATGAAGGTGTTGTAGTCACCTTAAGAGTGAGAGAGAGAAAACTCTGAGAGGGTTTTTGAGAGAGGGATAAGTGAGGAGAGAGGGAGTGACGGTAGAATGGGGTAAAGGTGGGGTAGTTTGGGAATTTTATTAAAAAATCAATAAAAATTTAGGATTTGGATTCTTTTGTCATACAGAATCCATCTTTCATGGATACAGTGTTAATTTTCTTAGTTTATGGGTACTTTTGTTAGCGTTCGTAAACTTCATGGGTACTTTTGGTAGTTTTTCTATATTTTTAAATAGAATTTTTTTAAGAATTAAATTTAAAAAAGAGGCTTTCTATCATTAGTAACTTATATTTCATCAAATTAAATATTATCTCATTTGACTTTTTGAGATAAATGTGGTTGATGACTTATATCAATTCAGTGGGAGTAATATATTTTATTATTCTTGTATGTTAACGGTATGCAGAATTATAAATAAGATTATGTACTCAACTCTAAAGGAGACAAGTATAGTCTCATTATGTACCTTAATAAAGTTATAAAACTAAAGAGTACATAAGGTTAGAAGTCTAATAGATAAGAAATTTATACACTTATAGTTATTATGTACTTTATTGGTATCTTTGGTAGATATTTGAGTTAGTTAAGAATGGATCACTAAGTAGCAGATTAACAAGTTTTGTTATGGTAAAACATTACATGTTCACACATATGAAGTCAGAAACTAAAGTTAGAGATCATTTGGTATTGAAATTTTGACTTTGTTGAATATCTAGGTAATTTTGATCAACTGCAGGTATACTCATATGTTCATTGAAAGAATTCTTTAAAGATTTGTTAAGAAGACACTTATTACTGTTTCTACTAAAGTAATTGAATATAAAACACCTTTTGAAGGTATCCATTTTAGTGACTATGAATACTTGTCACAAATTATGAAAAATAAATCTGAAAGACCACTTGAGTTATTTTGTGACAATATGCTAGTAGTCTAATATTTTAACTTGTTATTAAACCAAAGAGTTCAGAGTGTTTAAGTGTCTAATGAACAAATTTGCACAAATTATATAAATGCATGCATATTTAGTTTATAAGAAACAAACACCCAAAGTCTTTTATATAGATACTATTCAAATAGTTGCTGTTCATACCCAAGGCCAAAAACATAAAGCCAGGCTCAATATGAATAAAAGCCCACCAAAAAAGTTGGCCTCATCTACTTACCCGACCTCTATAAGGTCGGACACGACAAGAGTGGTTTAACTCTACTTATCTGAATAAGTAACTACCTCCTCAAATATCTCCTACTATCTCTCCACTTTATCTAGAAGGGAGATTTCAACTAATTCGAAGATAAAGAGAACGGTCATCCACTATCAAATGTGGAACTACTCTAAAGATGGTTATCTTTTTATTATAAATACATTGATAGAGCCTCGGGTTTCAGAATCCAATCTACTAAAAACTTGCTTAAAACCCTTGCTAAGTTAAGTATCGGAGTCTCTTGCAGGTACTACCCCCACGTCCTCACGAGGAACTCATACAGCGGCACCTTGGCATCAGCATAAGTCGGACGCCACCTCAGAAGGAGTCTAGACCTTACGTTCAGGCCCAAATCACCAATTTACATAAACCTTAAAATATTGGCGCCATTGCCGGATACCTGAAAGTCTACACCTATGTATGGCAAACAACTAGTATGAAGATGGTCATATGGCATTTGAGTTGGAATTAGAGCCCCATAACGATGACTTGACGCTTGCATTGCCTCCACCTCGAGAGAGAGCAAATGCCCTCCACGGGGAGGGAACATCAGGAAACCAATATTCGCGATGGATTCACTCAGAAGTACACCCACCTGAAGATGAAGAACCTCCCCATCCAATGGAGATATTAGGATTAGTTCACGGTCATCGTGGCCGATTGGAATAACTCGAACAGAAGGCTGAACGACAATGATAAATAGAAAGAGAATTACAAAAAGAAGTATGACGATGGAAAGAGCTGGAGGAAAAGCTCTTGAAGTTAAAAGCCGACATGCGAAGATGAAGCAATTAGGCAGATCAGGAGGAAAAACCTTTTTGCAGGGGAAGATCCATTCATTGAAGAGATTTTACGAGCCAGGGTTCTCAGAAATTTCAAGACCCCCGACATGGATCTCTATGCGGAAAGACCGACCCGAGGCATCACTTCAGTACTTTCAAAAGTCAGATATACCTAGTCGATGCTTCCGACACAACTCGTTGCAAGGTCTTCCCGACAACACTGACTAAAGCAGCAATGAAATAGTTTGCCAACTTACCACCCAGGTTGGTAACCTACTTTGACGACCTGGCAAGGAAGTTCCTTACTCGATTTTCAATTCAGAAAGATAAAGTCAAGCATGATCCAAGTCTGTTTGGGGTTAAACATGAAGCCGGAGAGACACTCTGAAATTATATGGAGAAATTCAACAAAGCCTACTTGGAAATACAAAATTTACCCCCTGAAGCTGTAATAATAGGTTTAGTTAATGGCCTTAATGAAGGGCCATTCTCTCAATCCATATCCAGGTGACACCCGACTTCTATGTATGAAAGACAAGAGCGGGAAAAAAAGTATATCAACAAGGAGGAGAATTCTTGACTTAGAGAGCCTCCCCCGAGGCCAAACTTGCCCTACCAAGCTCGGGACAAGGAGAAAAAAGCTAAGAAAAAGGAGAAGTACAATTTGGAAAAGTCTCGAAGATACCACAACTACACCCCATCCGAGTTTCTCTTGTAGATGTTTACAGGGAGACATGTCACACCGAAAAGCTTTCACCTCCTCGGCTTATCAAACACAAAAAGGCTAGAAGTCGGACAGAATATTGCGAGTGTCACAAACTGTATGAGCATTCTACAAATGATTGTTGTGACTCAAAAAATGTCATAGAAAAGCTGGACAAGGAAGGTCGGCTAAAAAGGTACCTGGCCGAAAGGTCAGATGACCAAAGAAACAGGAAAAGAGATGATAACGATGGAAGATGACGAGATCGACCCCCACAAACTCCTAAGAGGCACATACACATGATAAATAGAGGGTTTGCAGGAGTAGAAATCTCTATATCCTCACGTGAAAGGCATCTTAAAGAAGTATACCAAGTCGGGGAAGACAACAGAATTCTCGACTTACCGACAATCTCGTTCACCAAAGAGGATGCACAAGGGATGACACCTGACCACAACGACCTAGTAGTGATAACAATGATCCTTTCCAATGCAAATCTCCATAGAACTTTGGTGGACTGAGGGAGTTCGGCGGACATATTGTTTAAGCCCGCTTTTGACAAGCTTGGCCTAGAAGAAAAGGATCTGAAGGCATATCCAGACAATCTTTTCGGGTTGGGCGACACACCGATCTGAGCTCTTGGATTCATCTTGTTATACACCACCTTCGGGAAAGGCATGAGGTCAAGAACATTAAGCATTGACTACATCGTCGTCAACGTCATGTCTGCTCATAATGTCCTAATAGGGCGTACCACTTTAAACCAACTAGAGGTAGTTGTCTCTACACCCCACCTATGCATGAAATTTTTAACTTCAGAAGGAATCACTACCATAAAGGGAGATCAAAAATTGGTAAGAAAATGTTACAATAAAAGCCTCAATTTAAGAGGCAGTATAGGTGGCAAAGAAATCAACACTATTAAGCTGGGTGGTGTCCTAGTTTGGGAAGAGCTACGTCCCCAACCTGAAGGAAAGATAAAAGGTACGAATTGGGAATCATGTTGAAAAGATAACGAGTATAGGGGATAACTTAGAAGAAGGTCTAAAGGCACAACTCATTGATCTTTTACAAAAGAACTCCGACCTCTTCACCTGGAAAGTCTCCGATATGCGAGGTATAAACCCCGACCTCATGTGTCACAAACTCGTCGTTTATCTGGGCTCTCGACCTGTTCAACAAAAGCAGTCGAAGATCGGTCCTGAAAGGACACAGGTCATAGAGGAACAGGTACAAGCCTTATTAGAAGCCAGATTCATAAAAAAAGTAAAGTATCCTTTGTGGCTGACTAACGTGGTTCTGATAAAAAAGAAGAACGAAAAATAGAGGATGTGTGTTGATTACACCAATCTCAACAAAACTTTTCCTAAGGATCCATACCCTCTCTCCAGTATTGATGCCCTGGTTGACTTAGCTTTATGATATAGGTATCTATCTTTTATGGATGCATACTCGGGAAATAATCAAATCTCGATGTATAAATTGGACCAGGAAAATACTTTTTCATCACTTTCAAAGATAACTATTGTTACGAAATAATGCCTTTCGAATTAAAGCATGCTAGAGCCACATACCAACAACTGATGAGTAAGGTGTTTCCTCTCACCTAGGAAAACTCATGGAAGTATATGTGGACGACATGCTCGTCAAGACCAAGGGCAACCTTACCCTTTTGTCCGACCTCTCCGAGGTATTCTCCACAATAAGGAAGCATGGGATGAGATTGAATCCTTTAAAATGCACATTCGCAGTGGAGGCCAGAATGTTCTTAGGCTTCATGCTCACTCAAAGAGGCATAGAGGCCAACCCAGACAAATGCACAACAATATAAGAGATGAAAAGCCCGATCTATCTCAAAAAAGTCCAGCAATTAAATGGAAGGTTGGCAACATTGTCTAGATTCCTGGCAAAGTCAGCATTGAAGTCTTTACCTTTGTACTCGATACTCAAAAAAGGGAATCAATTTGAATAGACCTAGGAATGCGAGCAAGCTTTTCAAAATTCTAAAACGTTTCTAGGCTAACCCCGGATACTTACCCGACCTGTCACAGGAGAAGAACTCATCATCTACCTTGCAGTTGTGAACCGAGCTATAGCCTCAGCCTTGGTCTGAGAAGATGAGAACGGATAGCAACCCATCTACTTCGTAAGCAATGCCCTACAAGGGGCAAAACTAAACTATCAAAAGATAGAAAGTTCGCATATGCTCTTATCCTTACCTCCAGAAGGCTTCGACTTTACTTTCAAGCTCACTCCATAAAAGTCCGAACTAATCAACCCATGAAGCATATTCTACAAAAGACGAACATTGTGGGAAGGATGCTACAATGGGCTGTGAAACTATCCGAGTTTGATTTGAGATATCAAACTCAGACAGTAATTAAGTCCCAGTATTTGGCCAACTTTGTTGCCGAATACACTGAAGGCTAGGGAAATCCAACGACCTGGAACCTATATGTAATTGGATTATCCAAAAAAAAGCGAAGGTGGAACAGGAGTCATCTTGAAAAATGAGCAAGGAACTGGATAAAACTATCACCAAGGTTCGAGTTTCCTGCTTCTAATAATTAAGCAGAATATGAAGCCTTGCTTGCTGGATTGAAGCTAGCTAGAGAAGTTGGAGCAGAAAGATAGATAGTGTTTAGTGACTCTCAAGTGATAAATTTCCAAGTTAATGGCACTTATCAAGTCAAAGACCCCAACATGAAGAAATACTTAGAAAAAGCACGAGAATGATTAGAACAGTTCTCGAAAAGAAAGGTCCGACATATAGCTCGGGAATCCAACGCACGATCAGATGCCCTATCTAACTTAGCTAGCACCAAGCCAGAGGACAATAATAGAAGCCTTATCCAAGAAACTCTCCACGCACCATCAGTATCAAAGGGAGATAACAACTAAAAAATAATGACCATATCCAACCAAAGATTAGAATGGATGACTCTCATAGTCAACTATCTTAAATTTGATATTGTTCCTGAAGATAAAAAGGAGGCATGAAGACTCATAAGAGAAGTACAAAGTTACACCCTAGTCCACAACGTCCTGTACAAAAGAGGGATATCTACACCTCTATTGAAGTGTGTCCTGTCCTCTTATACCAAAGGGGTCTTAGAAGAAGTTCATAATGACATTTGTGGAAACCACTTAGGAGCATAATCACTAGCTAAGAAAGTGATCCGAGCTGGCTTCTTTTTGCCGACTTTGCAAAAGGAAGAGTTCATCAAATCTTGTCAGAAGCACGCCAACTTCCATGTGGCACCCCCAGAGGAGCTTATCAGCATCACCTTGCCTTGGCCATTCATAAAATAGGGCCTTGACCTCCTCGCACCATTTCCACAAGCTCCAGGACAAGTAAAATATCTCATAGTGGGAATTAATAATTTTATTAAGTGGATCGAGGCGGAACCATTAACAACCATCACAGCTCAAGGAAGTTAGAAATTTCTTTATAAGAACATTGTCACAAGATTTGGAGTTCTACACTCCATCACCACAGACAATGGAATTCAATTCACCGACTCAACCTTTAGGAACTTAGTGCCCAGCCTTAAGATCAATACCAATTCACATCAGTAGAACACCCTCAGGCCAATGGACAAGCTGAAGCTACAAAAAAAGTAATATTGGCCGTGTTGAAACACCAGATTCAAAGGGAGCATGGACAGATGAGCTTCCTCAGGTTTTGCGGGCATATCGGACAACTCTCCATTCAACAACAGGGAAGTCACCTTTCTGACTTGCTATGGCATAGAAGCCATGATTCTTGTACAGATTGCTGAATAATCTCCAGGAATTAGATTCTATGATGAAGTGATCAATGTCCGAGCACAAAAAGAAGAATTCGATCTCTTCCCAGAAGCTTTACTACAAACAACCTTATACTGATCCAAAATGGCATCGAAGTTCAAAAGTTGGGCGAAAGAAAGCTGCCAGCAAACTGGAAAGGGCCTTGCAAGGTCACCAAGGTCTTAGAAAAGAGTTATTATAAGGTGTCTGACTTAAAAAGAAACGAGCTCCTAAGATCGTGGCACGCATGTAACTTAAAAAGGTATTACAGTTAGAGAAGCGTACCTTGGTCCCAAGTGTACTCTTTTTCCCAACTTCATGGTTTTCTCCCAAAAAGAATTTTTCTGAAGGAGATTTTAACAAAGCATCACAACAAGGGCAAGAGATTATAAGAAACTTTTTAGTAGCAAACATATTTATGTAAACCCTTTTTCTCTTATTAATGATAAAGTATTTTTCTATCAGATTTCCCATTTTCAAATGCATTAATTTAAGTTCAAAAAATTGTGAAAATCGTTAACTGACTTATATGGTTGGCAAGATGAAACAATGAGGTACAAATTAATGTAAGAAGTTGTGTAAGCAATTCGTAAACCGGCCTAAAAAATAAGTCAGACAAAAAAAATGTAAAAGTAACTTGGCAAAAGTCCGATTACACGAAGTCAGAACTCACAAAGAGAAAAACAATACTTGCATATAAAAGTTCAGAGCGGACAGATCTACCTCGCCGACGTCTTTTCTAACTTAGCGAAAAACAGCACCAGAAGTTGTCAAAATAATGAAATTTTTTTCAACTAAATAGATGTACTAACTAAGATATATTTCAAATGAAACAATCATTCATACCAAAAACTCAATATTAAAATAGTGGGGGAAGGTTCTTAACAGAATATAAAAGTTGTTCAAACTACAACTAGGCCGAAAACAGAAATTGTTTAAAACTAACTATTACAAAGGTTAAAAACCACAGGTCAAGCCATTCAAACTACGAAAGCCAAAAGAAATCACAAAGGATTGAGCTGCTCTCTTGTGATCCTTAGCTTGATCAGAAGACGTCGGGACATATTTAGACATCGACACCATGGGAATTGGACGAGTTGGAGAAGGAAGGAGCTCCCCACCCAATTGAGGATCGGGAACTTGAGAAGTCTACCCGAGCTGTGCCCCCAAGGTTTTAAGATCGGACACAGGGGTATCCTCTTCATCATCATCCGGAGAAGGAATAATTTTTTCACCCACCACTATATTGTCCAGATTCATGAGGGAGACGTTTGCCTCTAGAGCAACAACTCAAAACTGAGCCTTCAGATTTGCAACCATCTCGTCCATACCTTCAGCCACAGACTCCTCAAGCTCTGCATACTTGTCCCGGGCTTTAGTAACCTCATCCACCAAATCAAGCTTTTCTCCGAAAATCCGGATATAACTCTTTTCGGCCTTCATCTTCAAACCCTCTGACATGGCCAAAGCAGCCTCTGCCTGTTTAACTTTAGCCCGAGCTTTATCAACGTCAGAGATTAGCGAGTCCCTATCTTCCTCTAAATCCTTCTTGGACTCCCTCAAGGTGGCCACCTCAGGCTGTAAGGCCACCAAGGAGCTCTGAGTGGTATTTAGGGGAGTCTTCTTCAACTCCCTGGCCAAGGCCGCACAAATGCCAACTGTCCGAACTCCACCTCAAGCCAGAAGTTGAAGGTGGATTCTGGTGATTGCATCATCCATGTTGATATATCTATGTGAAAGGATGTGCTTTTCACTCCAAATAAGGTCATCAAAACCCTGCTCATATATACTCCCTGACTTATATGTCTTTCATTTTTTAGGATTTAGAGGTAGAAGGTAGAGGACGAACTGCTGGTTTAGCCGAGTTGGGAGTAGGAGGATTTGACCGAGTGGTCGGGTCAGTAATAACCTTTAGAAGGCTGACGTGCCCAAGTCTGATTCAAGGGTGAGGACAGGTCAACGGTTTCACCAACTTCTTTCAACTATATGCTCCTTGCAATGTTTTTCCTAGTAGCCCGGAGCGTCTTCATGAAAGTCGACTTGGGAGCCATCCTTTCTGCAACACCCAAATGAGGGCACATTAATCATCAACACAATTTTACAAGAAAAATCTATAAAAGGAAGAGAAACTACCTAGCTCGCACTAAAGCTGGCTCGAGTTCCCTAAATACCTTTTTGCATCCAGATAAGGAGCTCGGTCCTAGAACTCCTGAAACACCCCGATTATACCCTCTTATACCTCGTCTAAGTCATCCAAGTTATATTTGACTATCACAAGATTTTTTTTCCCAATACAAAGGGAAAAGGGTCCATCCTCATCATTCAGAAAAAAGGTCGGACACCCTCTACAACTCGGACCCTAGAGAAATAATTTTTAAACTCATGGAAGGACTCATCAAAAATAGCAAAAACTTTCCTACTCTAAATAGAACGGAAAGAGAGCCAACCTTTTTTTAGAGCTAAAAGATATGGTGAGAACGAAGAGGTAAAAGAAGACTTTAAGAGAAGGTCGGACATCCAGTTCTCGACAAAGAAGTTGGTATATTTTCAAGAAGCCCTAAGAATTAGGATGTAATTAGGTAGGAACAATATTGCAAAATTTACGGAACTCGGACTCAAACTTAGAAAAAGGAAAGGTAACCCTTAATTTCGTAAAAAATAATCATAGACATATATGAAATGCCATTCTGACCTCTCAAGTTGGGAAAGCAGACCCTTTCCTCAGGGTCAGCAACAACAATCTCATAGTTCCTCTCATCCTCTCTATTTAAATATAACTTATGATGTTTATGAAAGGTTTCGGCATATTTGTTACCAATCATAGGGACAGGGGTAAGAATAGTTAAATCTACCCATTTCAAGTTAGACAGGACCTTAGACGACATACTGTGAACTACTAAACGAGACATACAAGCTACACCTACAATACAATAAAATAAAAACTCATCCCTAAAAATCAAACAAAACAAGGCAAGCAATCAGAAGGTTGGGTCAATTTCAAAGATCGACACTAACATCCTGAACGTAAAGTAGAAGCAAAACAAGCATTCACAAATTCAAAAGAGGTCAGGTCAACGTTGTGAAACCCTCCCAGAGCACAAAAAATTATGCGATATCTCTCACATATAGAAATGAGGCCATCTCCTATATGAAAATGGCATCATTTGGGGGCAACATAGAACCCCACGTTTAGAACTACAACAACAGTAAAAATCTTTCAACAACCAAAATCAGATTTTCATAACGCAAAATTCCAAAGTCAAAGTTACAATCATAAGCAACATTTCAAAATTACCATTCATTCGAACACGAATACTACCCAGAATACAGAGAAAATAACAAAAGGGGAATAAAAGCACCAACCTTAAAGGAGTGCGAAAACAGAATGACAATACAAACTGTAAAAACCCGAACGATCTTCTCCCAAAGCGCAAACAAAATCCTCTAAAAAATTTTAAGACGGAGAAATCTTGAATGCTGAAACAAAGTGCAAGAAAGAAGAAAGTGAAAGAGGAAATGATGCTAATGTTTCAGAAGGGAAAAGGAAAGAATGAGGGAAGAATGAAGTATTTATAATACACTAGGGAAAAAAGTGACATTCCGCACCCATCATTAATGATGTGCACGGATTCCAAAAAAACTACAACATAACGCAGATCGTGTCATTAAGCGGCATAATGTTTCAAAAACTTTAAATCACGTCGAGTACCCGACCTCTTGAAGACGCTATATCCGACGAAGGGAACTAAAGGCCCAAATGCTCGAGCCCGACTTCATAAAAGTTCAGACTCAAGTAGGGGCACTATTCATACCCTGACCCAAAAATATAAAGTCAGGCCTAATAAGAATAAAAGTCCACCCATAGAGATCGGGCATGACAAGGGTGATATCTCTCTACTTTATCTAGAAGGGAGATCTCAACTAATTCCCAAGATAAAGAGAAGATCATCCACCATCAAAGGTGGAATTACTCTAAAAGTGGTTATCTTTTTACTATAAATACACTGACAGAGCCTCAAGTATATCCAGAATCTAATATACTAAAAACCTGCTTAAAGCCCTTGCTAACTTAAGCATCGGAGTCTCTTGCAAATACCACCTCCACCTCCTCATCAGGAACTCGGACGGCGGCACCAGTGACGGACCCAAAAAATTTATGTTGGGGGCAAAAACAATACACATCACTATCAAAAGATACATTAATGGAGTGACTTCAGATTCTAGTGGTAACTTTCTTTTGAAATATTTTTTCATTACTATTTCTAAAAATAATATATATATTCTAAATTAGTAAATTGATCAATTCACTTTAGAAATTTATATGCAACATAATTACATATAATAGAATAGAACGAAAGATAAACAAATAAATAATAAGAATCACTAAATTGAGAATAAAATAAAATATATAAATTCATGAAAAGAATAAAAAATAGATTAATACCTAAACTATAATTGTTTGAATTAAAATTTACAATTAAAAATATCAAAAAGAGAAACAATAAAATTGAAAGATATATAAAATCATAGAGAGCTATATAAAACAAAATAAAAAATTTAAAATTTATCTTTTGATGAAAAGAAGATGACCACTAGATAAGAAATAGAAAACAAGGTTAAAAATATGATACTGAGTAAAGGGTTTAAGAGAATAAATAAGTGACGGTTGGGATTTGAGAATAGAAGAAGACTAAATTTGATTAAGTTAAAAAATAGTCAAAATAATAAAAAGATAAAATGAGTTTGGGGCTTTTAATAATTGGACTTAGTTTATTTGTTATTTGTAGTGGAGTCATTTAAAATTTAAAATTGGGCATATTATATATGTATATTTTTTTGTTTAAAAAAATGAAATGAGAGTGGGGGCAAGTGCCCCCATTGCTAAGCATAGGTCCGTGCCTGGGCGGCACCTTGGCATCAGCATAAGTCGGATGCTACCTCAGAAGGAGTTTAGATGTCATGTTTAAGCCTAAATTACTGTTCAGATAACTCTCGAAACAGTTGTCATATCATTTTATAATATGTTGTTTCAGTAGGAGTGTGCAATCGGATGCTCATGTGGTTTAGATAAATTTATGATATAAATGTTTCTACAGGAATAAAGTATTCAGTTTTGTTTTTACTCTAACTCATAATCTTATTATAGAGTTTATTAAAGATGGACCAGTTGGAAATAGACATGTTTGAGATCATTTTCGCATGTAATTTCTAAACTTTCTTATCCAAATTTGATCTATATCGTTGAGTATATTAGTATGGTGATCATCGTAGTTTCGGCGCGACACTAATGTGATAAATGCTCCGGTAATTATATAAGTAATATAGGGTATGTCTAAAACGAGCACAACAATTATGTGTTTATTGGATGCGCCACATTTATATAGACCATTAGATTTGATTAGATGAAAATCAAAGGCTAATATGAAAGAAGAGCATTGATGGACTCTAATAAATATAAAATATCCTAATACATAAATAAATGCTTTAAATAGCAATACTTTAATACGCAATACTTTATTCTTAAATAATTGAATATAAAACATATAAATATAAAAATATGAGTATTCTTTATTCAATAAGATTAATTATTATGTAAAAAAAATTTATGATATTAAAAGATTATATTAAAATAAAATTTTAAATTGTAACATAAAAATATAAAAGAATTAAAATTTTATTTTATATTACTTAGCAAATAATTAGATTATTATATTCAAAATTTATTAACTAACTAATTTTATTAAAGATATTATTATATAATATAATTTTTCATCAAAATATTTTTAAAATATAATTTATTTAAAATATTATATATAATACATGAAAATAGTAACTTTTTATTTTTTTCAATTTTTTTTAAAAACAGAATAAATAATATAATTTTAAAAACATGCCTGTCATATTACATATTTGCTTATATTAGTAAGACCTAAACTAATCAAGTTTACGTAATTAAAAATATAAAATATATAAATACAAAAAAATAAAAGTATTTTGAAAATATTATGACATTTACATTAATTTTTCATATATATATATATATATATATATATATATATATATATATTTGGTCGAGTTAGAGAATAAAAAATTTAACTAAAATAACAAAAAATACTTGAAAATAATAAAAATAAAAAATATCTTATTATAAATATATATGAAACTTTAAATGATAATTTTAATAAATAAAAAATATTTATTTTTTTGTATTTATATGTTTTATATTTTTAATTACGTAAGTTTGATTAGTTTAGGTCTTACTGTTCATACCCTGGCCCAATACTAAAGGCCCAGGTCCAAACGAAAGGCCTAGTCCAGAGGATTAAGCCTTGATCAACACCGACCTTCATACTAAGAAGTCGGTCTTGACTACGACTTGCTCTAAAGAAATCGGGACGGAGCATAGCTGGCAGATGAACACTCATTCAAATGAGTAACTGCCCCTAAAATATCTCTAACCACTTCCTTTAACCATATCTTAACCCCCCTAAGATAATGGGGCGGTTAACACCCTAAAAATATGGCACTACTCCAACGGTGGTTATTGGCTCACACTACAAATACCCTGACACCCCTCAGGTATCTCTAAGTTCCAATACATTCTAAACCTACTTAACCCCACGCTGACTTAGGCATCGGAGTGTCTTTGCAGGTACCACCCCCCATTCACTCACGTACACCAGTCGGAAGGAGGCTCCAGCGTGCAAACCTGTTTGGAGACTACCATCCGCGGACGATTGGCCCAGCCAAACACGGTCTAGTCTATTAATCTCCGGTTACCCACCGTAACATTGGCGCCGTTGCCGGGGACCCGAGAGATCAGCCACCAATGGCGGACAGATCCCACGAAGAAGGTCATGTGGAGACAGATTCTGAGCAAGAGAATCTGGACACAGGCAATAACGATGCGGACTTCACCCTTCACCAGGAAATTGATAATCAACACAGGGAAGGTACCTCTGGAGTAAAAAACCCGAAGGTAAACTCCTCAGAAGGGCGCGAATCAGAAAAAGAGGGACCATCCCATGTAACTGAACTCATGGGATTAGTCCACAGTCGCCTAGAACAGTTAGAACAAGAACGGGAGCGCCAAAAGGAAACTGAAAAGAACCTAAAAGAGGAGATGGAACGACGAAAAGAGTTAGAAAGAAAGCTCTTAAAGTTAGAATCCTCCCTCAAAGGTCGCAACTCCCGTGACGAACAAGAAGAGAAACCCTTAGGTGGGGAGGATCCTTTCAGCGAGGACATAATGAGGGCTAAAGTTCCGAGGAACTTCAAAAGCCCTGATATGGACCTCTATGACGGAACCACGGATCCAAAGCATCACCTGAGCAACTTCAAAAGTCGGATGTACCTGGCTGATGCTTCCGACGCTACGCGGTGTAAGGCCTTCCCGACCACTCTATCGAAAGCAGCGATGAAGTGGTTCGATAGCCTCCCCCCAAGGTCGGTTACCAGCTTTGAAGACCTCTCAAGGAAGTTTTTGATGAGGTTCTCTATCCAGAAAGACAAAGTGAAACATGCACCAAGCCTCCTGGGAATAAAACAGGAGGTCGGAGAATCTTTACGAGCCTATATGGAAAGGTTCAACAAAGCATGTTTGGAGATTCAAGACCTGCCCACCGAGGCAGTAATAATGGGGTTAGTCAATGGGCTTAGAGAAGGTCCCTTCTCGCAGTCCATATCCAAAAGACACCCCATCTCCTTGAGTGATGTACAGGAAAGAGCTGAAAAGTACATCAATATGGAGGAAAACGCTAAGTTAAGAGACCTAAGTTGGCGACCTGGGCACACTCCCTCAATAAAAGAGAGGGAGAGGGAGCCCAAGAAGAAGGAAGAACTCGGTCTCGACAGACCAAGAAAGTACCACTCTTATACTCCTCTAAAAGTTTCAATAGTGGATGTGTACAGAGAAATTTGCAACACTGAAAGGCTGCCACCCCCCAGACCCATCAAAAATAAAAAGGGGGGAAGCCGCAGCGACTACTGTAAGTACCATAAAATATATGGTCACTCCACGAACGACTGTTACGACCTTAAAAATGTGATAGAAAAGCTGGCTAGAGAAGGTCGGCTTGATAGATATCTCATAGAAAGGTCGGACGGTCATGGAAAGAGAAAGCGAGACGATATGGATAGAAGAGACCCACCGCCACAAACTCCAGAGAGACATATCCATATGATCTCAGGAGGTTCGCGGGAGGGGGACTCACAAAATCCTCTCGCAAAAGGCACCTCAAGAGAGTCTATCAAGTCGGAGAAGAGTCATCCGATCTCCCCACCATCTCATTCACTAAAGAAGATGGACAAGGAATAATCCCTGGACACGACAATCCAGTAGTAATAACTATGATCCTAGCCAATGCCCCCTCTCCACAGAACCCTAGTAGACCAAGGAAGCTCAGCGGACATCCTTTTTAAGCCCGCTTTTGACAAGCTAGGGTTGGACGAGAAAGAATTAAGAGCCTACCCCGACACCCTATACGGATTAGGGGATACGCCAATAAAACCACTGGGATTTTTGCCACTCCACACCACTTTTGGAAAAGGGGAAAAATCTAAGACTCTGAGTATAGACTTCATAGTCATTGATGTCGGGTCAGCATATAATGCTTTAATTGGCAGAGCTACCCTAAATCGACTCGGAGCAGTGGTATCCACTCCCCACCTTTGCATGAAATTCCCGACCTCAGCGGGAATAGCAACGGTAAGGGGAGACCAAAAATTGGCGAGGAAATGCTACAATGAAAGCCTAAATCTAAGAGAAAAGGGCAGAGAAGTTCACACAATAGAACTCGGCGGTGCAAGAGCCAGAGAAGAACTGCGACCACAACCGGGAGGAAAAACCGAGGAGATACAGGTCGTCAGAGAGGAAGGGAAGAATACTCACATAGGGGCCAATCTAGGGGATACCCTAAAACAAGAATTGACTAAGCTCCTAAGGGATAACTCCGACCTCTTCGCCTGGAAAGCCTCTGACATGCCTGGGATAGACCCCGAGCTCATGTCCCACAAGCTCTCGGTTTATCCGGGATCCCGACCGGTACAACAAAGAAAATGCAAGCTCGGCCCAGAACGAGCCCTAATAGTAGAAGAACAAGTGCAGGCGCTCCTGGAAGCTGGCTTCATCAGAGAAGTCAAGTACCCAACATGGCTAGCCAATGTAGTGCTAGTCAAAAAACAGAATGGCAAATGGAGAATGTGTGTCGACTACACCGACTTAAATAAGGCATGTCCCAAGGACCCTTATCCACTGCCAAGTATTGACACCTTAGTGGACTCCAGCTCGGGGTATCAATACTTATCATTTATGGACGCCTACTCGGGATATAATCAAATCCCAATGTATGAGCCAGACCAGGAGAAAACATCATTCATCACACCCAGAGCTAACTTCTGCTACGTGGTCATGCCATTCGGATTAAAGAATGCAGGAGCCACATATCAAAGGTTGATGAATAAAGTGTTTTCCCCTCATTTGGGGAGTCTAATGGAAGTATACGTCGACGATATGCTGGTAAAGACCAAGAAGGAAGTCGACCTCTTGTCAGACCTCTCTTAAGTCTTTGACACCATAAGGCTGCACGGGATGAGACTAAATCCCGCAAAGTGCGCCTTCGCGGTGGAGGCAGGGAAATTTCTAGGGTTTATGCTAACACAAAGAGGGATCGAAGCCAATCCCGACAAGTGTAGAGCCATCCTAGAAATGAAAAGTCCGACTTGTTTGAGAGAAGTCCAGCAGCTGAATGGCCGACTTGCAGCCCTCTCCAGATTTTTGGCAGGGTCGGCGCTAAAATCCCTTCCACTATTCTCCTTATTAAGAAAGGGATGCCAGTTCGAATGGATTCCTGAATGCGAGGAGGCGTTCCAGGAGTTCAAAAAGTTTTTAAGCCAACCTCCTATTCTAACCCGACCAGTATCTGGAAAAGACCTCGTCCTGTACTTATCCGTAGCGGACAAGGCTGTCTCATCAGCCCTGATAAGAGAAGACGAGGTCGGACAACATCCAGTTTACTTCATCAGTAAAGTTCTACAAGGCGCTGAATTAAGGTACCACAAACTAGAAAAATTTGCCTACTCCTTAGTAATAGCCTCACCAAGGCTACGGCCTTACTTTCAAGCTCACACAATAAGAGTCCGTACAAACCAACCCATGAAGCAAATCCTCCAAAAGACGGATGTTGCAGGGAGAATGGTTCAATGGGCAATAGAGCTCTCCGAGTTCGACTTAAGATATGAAACTCGGACGGCTATTAAAGCCCAATGCCTCGCCGACTTCGTTGCAGAGTACGCAGGGGATCAGGAGGAAAAACCAACTACATGAGAACTCTATGTAGATGGATCCTCCAACAAAACAGGAAGCGGTGCAGGCATAATATTGGTAGATGAAAGAGGAACCCAGATTGAGGTTTCCCTAAAATTTGAATTTCCAGCTTCAAATAATCAGGCAGAATATGAAGCCTTGATTGCTGGATTGAAGCTAGCAGAAGAAGTCGGTGCTACAAAGGTGATGATATACAGCGACTCACAAGTGGTGACCTCCCAAATAAGCGGAGAGTATCAGGCAAAGGACCCAAATATGAAGAGGTACTTGGAGAAAACTCTGGAGCACCTTGGGCACTTTGCAAAAACCGAGGTTAAACACATAACTCGGGATCTAAACAGCAGAGCGGACGCCCTGTCCAAGTTAGCAAGTACCAAGCCAGGAGGGAACAACAGAAGCCTGATCCAAGAAACCCTCCAGGAACCCTCAATAGTAAAAACAGAAGACAAACAAGAAGTACTTGAGGTAGTCGGTTTAAACCTCGGATGGATGAACCCCTTGGTCGAATACATGAAATTCGACATCCTCCCTAAAGAGGAAAGGGAAGCAAAAAAGATCCGAAGGGAAGCACAACACTACACCTTGGTGCGAAATACTCTCTACAGAAGGGGGATATCGACACCATTGTTAAAATGTGTACCGACCTCAAGAACTGCCGAGGTGTTGGAGGAAGTACATAGTGGGATCTGCGGAAACCATCTCGGAGCAAGGTCACTAGCCAGGAAAATAATCCGAGCTGGATTCTACTGGCCGACCTTGCAGAAAGATGCCACAGAATTTGTAAAAAAGTGTCAACCATGTCAAATGCATGCAAATTTCCACGTAGCTCCACCAGAAGAGCTCATCAGTATCACTTCTCCATGGCCCTTTGCAAAATGGGGAATGAATTTGTTAGGTCCTTTTCCCCAAGCGCCAGGACAAGTCAAATACCTGATCGTGGGAATAGATTACTTCACAAAGTGGATAGAAGTAGAACCACTGGCCACCATCACCGCTCAAAGAAGTCGGAAGTTCCTCTACAAAAATATCATCACAAGATATGGGATACCTTATTCCATCACTACAGATAACAGAACCCAATTCACCGATACTACCTTCAGAAGCTTAGTAGCCAGTATGAAAATCAAACACCAATTCACCTCGGTGGAGCACCCACAAGCCAATGGGCAAGCCGAGGCAGCCAACAAGGTCATACTGGCAGGGCTAAAGAAAAGATTGCAAGAAGCAGAAGGAGCTTGGGCTGAAGAGCTCCCCCAAGTACTATGGGCTTACAGGACAACGCCCCAATCCGCCACTAGAGAGACGCCTTTTCGGCTAGTCTATGGCGTAGAAGCAATGATACCAATAGAAATTAATGAGCAAAGCCCAAGGGTAATTCTCCATGACGAGATAGGAAACATACAGGGGCACAAAGAGGAGCTCGACTTGCTCCCCGAAGTCCGAGAAGATGCCCAGATAAGAGAAGCAGCATTGAAGCAAAGGATGACTACAAGGTACAACAAAAAAGTCATTCGAAGAACATTTGTCCCGGATGACTTGGTACTAATTAGAAACGACATTGGAGTCAACAAATCGGGAGAAGGAAAACTTACTGCTAATTGGAAGGGACCATACAAAGTCAATAAAGTTTTAGGAAAAGGTTATTATAAAATAACTGACCTGAACGGCACTGAGTTCCCAAGGTCGTGGCATGCTTGTAATCTGAAAAGGTACTACAGTTAAAAGCGAACTCTACTCCCTGGTGTACTCTTTTCCCATCTTCATGATTTTTTTTCCCAAAATCAAAGGGTTTTTTCTGGAGAAGGGTTTTTAACGAGGCATCATAGTAGAGGCTAAGGGAAATAGGCTATTAAAAACCCCTTAGTAGCAAGAAGGTACCTCCCCAATCAATAAAAGATCTTTTTCCATTTATCTCTTATAAACTCCTTTTTAATTTTTTAAGTCTTTCTACGAAACGCGCCGACTTAAGCTCGACAAAACGTGAAAATCCCATGAACCGACCTATATGGTCGTCAGGATAAAACGACGAGGTACAAGTCGGTGTAAAGAGGTTATATGAGTTGATCGTAAAAAATTCGGGAACAATCCGACTCATAAGTCGAAATGAGAACCCGAGTAGAAAAGCTCGGAAATACTTCGACTCGTAAATCGGGGTGAAGAACCGAGTAAAAGAAAAACGCATTGCAAAAATAACCTAAGTCATAAGAACTCACTAGAGTTGAGTATAAGGAATAATAAAAAAGAGATTGAAAAAACCTAGGAAAAAGTTTAAAGGCTGTCCTAAAGTCCTTAAACAAAAGGCTCAGAAAAACAAACAAGCCAAAGGGAAAGGTTTTTCAGAAAAAGGTCAAGGGAACTTCGAAAAATCAAAAAGCATATACGCATAAGGTAACTCAAACCCTTATCCAAAAAATGGTATTTATTTTAACTTAAAAACCCTTATTAAAAAGGGTATTTTTTAAATATTTTGTTTACGGCCTTAAAAGGCCAAAGGAAATTGTTCAACCCACACCACCAACCAAAAAATAAATAAAAGAGTTTAAAAATGGGGAGCCCACAGGCCGGGCCCCCAAATAGCCACAAATCATTTTTTAGGAAGAAGAGCAGACGGATCACCACCACCGGAGTCAGGAGGAGCGCCACCAGAGACATCCATGGGAGATGAAGAGGAAACAGGAAGATCTACTGAAGAACTCGGAGCATCCTTTCCATGAGGAGGAGACTCAATGATCCTCTGCCCTCGAGTCTTTAACTCTGATTCAGAAACGATCACAGGGACAGGAGGATCAACTATGGCCCCATCAATAACAACTTTGCCAGGATGTAAAGGAGAAAGATCCAAGTCAGGAGCAATAACTCTGACTTGCTCCAGGAAGATCCTCCAAGACTCCTCGGCGCCATCAGCAATAGAGTCCTCCAACTCATCGTATGCCTTCCGAGAATTCAGCAGATCATTCTTCACAGACACAAAATCATTGAATAAACTTTGATAGCTGGCCTGTGCTGTTTTCCTTAAATCCATCTCCATGTTGCATTGGGCCTGCAAAACCTTCCCTTTCTCCCGGAGGGCATCTCTCTCCTCCTTCAGCTTGGTGACTTCCTTCTTCAACTCTCCCTCAAGCTCTTGGTATGAACGAAGCCTTCCTTCCAGCTCCTCGACCCTTGAGGTCATCCCTAAAGAGCTGAGAGGAGCTTTATCAAAAATATCCAAGAGTTTGCCACAAACCCCCGCCGCCTTGAGACTCTCCTCAATCATAGTGGTAAGGTGGCTCCGAACGGACACATCATCCATGCTTATACGAGCATGGGGATAGATGTTCTTTCGGACGAACGCGAGAGCATCCGCCTTAACCTCACCAGAAGAACCAAACTCTAAGGTCTTGCGCTTCTTTGGATCAGGGGAGGGTCGGACGACGGGGGGCGGCTGAGAGGGAGCTGAAGAAGAAATCACAATGGGCTTGGAAAGAGTCCCAACGTTCCGAGGAGGAGGAGGAGGAAAGATAACCCTGGCACCACCAGTCCTGGCGCGAGACTTGGCTTTGGCCTCCTAGACTCTCTGGTAAGATTCGTGAGCATTCGTCTTCGCCATTTCTGAAAAAGAAAACAACAGCTAAGGAATCAAACAAGTCGGAAAGATCAGTTAACAAGTCGGGAATCTAACAAACAAGAGAAAGCTACCTAGCTGTGCTTGGATAAAGGTCGGAGACCCTTGGAGAAACTTCTTAGTATCCAAATATGGGGCCCTCCCCCACACTTCTCGGAGGAACCCCACAATGGCAGCCTCTACTTCATCCAGGTCATCCAGACCATATTTCTCACAAGGAGAAGCCTCCAGCCAGTATAAAGGAAAGCGATGAGAGGAATTATCATCCAGGAAAAAGGGGTGGTGACCCTCTACAGCTTGCACTTTGAAAAAATAATTTTTAAAGTCGTGGAAGGATTCATCAAAAAGAGTGAAGATTCTCCGACCTTGTATGACTCGGAAGGAAACCCATTGTTGTTTATTGTTTAGCCCACTGAAGGGCTTGGTCATATGGAAAAGATGAAAAAAGATTTTCAGAGAAGTCGGGAACTCCAAAGCATGGCTAATAAATTGATAAATTTTCAAAAAACCCCAAGAGTTGGGATGAAGCTGGGTAGGGGCAACCCGACAGTGCTGTAGAACAGACATCTCAAAATCTGAAAAAGGTAGAAAAACACTCAGACGGGTGATCATGCATTCATACATAAAGAAGAAATGAGGGGCCGTTTCGTTGGCCCTCCCATGGCAAACTCGGTCCTCTGAACTTGGGATAAGCAATTCATACTTAGACTCATCCCCATCTGAGGTACAGAGCCGGTGGTGAGTACGAAGATGAGTAATAAACTCAGCATCAACCAACGGCTCCTCCCCTAGGACAGTAACATCAACCCAATCTACGGAGGCCATTTTTTCCTAAAGGAGATGAGGAAACCTACAAAGGAAAAAAGAAAAAGAAAAAATCAAAATAAAGGTCTCTAAAGGGGAGAAAAAGGAACCAAGCAAAAGTCTACAAACCTACTTATCTACAAAGTAAAAGCATAAGAAAGTTATGAAAGATAAAAAGAAACTAACCTCTTTTTGAAAATGAAGGTTGGAAGAAGCAGAAGTCTCCGAAGCACAAGAATGCAGCACAAGCAAATGAAGAACGAACGAGGAAATTTTTTTTAGAAAAATCGCAGAAAGAAGATAATGAAAGAGAGGGAAAAGTATTTATAAATACTCTAAGGGCATAATGGTAAAACGGGGTAGTCATTAATGAGAGTGCACCGCTACCAAAGCCATCAATCCCTAAGTGCATCCCTAACGGACACGACGCTTGAATAGACGTAACTGTCAGAAACAAAAAGTCGCGAAAATCACGTCGGTTTAAAAACCCGCGTCTCCTCCAAGAAAGTCGGCTACGAACCCGAGTAAAATACTCGAACCCAAGTCTTAAAGAGACCTTGGGCTCAAGTAGGGGCACTGTTCATACCCTAGCCCAATACTAAAGGCCTAGGTCCAAACGAAAGGCCTAGTCCAGAGGATTAAGCCTTGATCAACACCGACCTTCGTACTAAGAAGTCGGTCTTGACTACGACTTGCTCTAAAGAAGTCGGGACGGAGCATAGCTGGCAGATGAACACTCATTCAAATGAGTAACTGCCCCTAAAATCTCTCTAACCACTTCCTCTAACCATATCTTAACCCCCCTAAGATAATGGGGCGGTTAACACCCTAAAAATATGGCACTACTCCAACGGTGGTTATTGGCTCACACTACAAATACTCTGACACCCCTCAGGTATCTCTAAGTTCCAATACATTCTAAACTTGCTTAACCCCACGCTGACTTAGGCATCTGAGTGTCTTTGCAGGTACCACCCCCCATTCACTCACGTACACCAGTCGGAAGGAGGCTCCAGTGTGCAAACCTGTTTGGAGACTACCATCCGCGAACGATTGGCCCAGCCAAATACGGTCCAGTCTATTAATCTCCGGTTACCCACCGTAACACTTACTAATATAAGTAAATATATAATGTGATAGGTATGTATTTAAAATTATATTAATTTTATTCCGTTTTTCTAAAAAATATTGAAAAAAATGAAAAATGTTAATATTTTTATGTATTATATATAATATTTTAAAAAGCAATTTACTAAAATAAATAATTTGGCTTTCAATTTTACCAGAATACACATTTTGTAAAACAGATACCAAAATGCATTTTTTTAATAAACTATGTAAACCGTGACTAAGGACCCACGGTTTATAAATGAACGGGGGTCTCGTGCATTACAAACCGGGGTCTCGTGCATTACGTTCGAAGCCAAACTGCACATAATCCACCATAGGGTAGTTGCGGTTTGTGTGTGAATTGTAAACGTGCATAAACTGTTATACCCCTACAGCGGTTTATGTTGATATGCAAAATGGCTAGAAACCGTCGCAGGGTGGTTTTTGTGTACATGTGTTTTTTCCAACCTAGACCTTTAAACTTAGCATAGTTTTTACCAGTTTTAGTGCTTTACCCATGTCTGATATCTCATCTCATCGTGGGAAGAGAGAAGGGGGTTGTTGAGAACAGGTTTAGATTTTGTTTTTTATTTTTATTTTTTAAAAATAATTTTTATTTTTAATTTTTTACATTTAATTTTTTTTAAAGATACCGTATTTCTAAAGGTTGAAAATAATAAAAATATATTTAGCTGGTCTATAATAAAAACATTTTCAATTTGTTAAATTTTTTATTTAGTACTGAGTACATATTACCTGAATTAAAAGAGTTATGCTGAATAATAGATTAATTTACTAGTCTTATTTTTTAACAATTAATTTATATAAATGTAATTAGTTATTTTAAGATTGTAATTTATTTCATATTTGATATTATATAAAAATAAATTGTTCTTAAACTTGAAGGAAGAATCAGGAGTATAATTGAGATTCTCTTGATCAAATGGCAAAAAACTTAGACAATAAAATGAGCCAATAGTTAGAGAAGGCATAACCTAAAAAAATGAAAACAAAAATAAATAAATAAACACAACATCGGAGGGCAAAAAAAATTTGATCTTTTAATAAAATTGAAACAAAATCATCAAAAGGGTCACTGAAAAAACAACAAAATATATATATATATATATATATATATATATATATATATATATATATATATATATATATATATATATAAAAGAGAACGCGGAATAACCTGAGAATTGGAAAGTATGATGGGAGAATAAACAATACAGTGGGACTAATGCCAGGGCATAGTGATGCATGGTGATGCACAGCAAGCAAGAAGATGGAGAGATGTAGATGCCCTGTAGCCGATTACGTACATTCATACCACTGTCGCACTTTAAATAGTTTATGAAAAAAATGTATTTTGGTATCCATTTTGTAAAATGTTTATTTTGGTAAATTTGGAGACCAGTTTATTTTTTATGGGAAATTGTCCTATTTTAAATAAATTATATTTTCAAAATATTGTAATGAAAAATTATTTTATATAATAATATCTTTAACAAAATTAGTTAATTAATAAATTTTTAATATAATAATTTAATTATTTCTTAAATAATATAAAATAAAATTTTAATTATTTTATATTTTTATGTTACAGTTTAAAATTTTATTTTAATATAATTTTTTAATATCATAAATTTTTTTTTGCATAATAATTAATCTTATTGAATAAAGAACCTATATTTTTGTATTTATATATTTAATATTTAATTATTTAAAAATAAAAGATTCTGTTATTCTTTAAAGTATTGTGTATTAATGTATTGTCATTTAAAGTGTTTATTTATGTATTAGAATATTCTATATTTATTAGAGTCCATCAATGCTCTTCTTTCATATTAGCCTTTGATTTTCATCTAATCAAATCTAATGGTCTATATAAATATGGCGTATCCAATAAGCACATAATTGTTGTGCTCGTTTTAAACATATCCACTAATATATGAGAAGGACCAGATGGTTAAAATAATTAGAAAAATAGCATTCAGACATAAAGTTTATAAGATATAATTATCTCATTTATTGTTATAAATGTTAATGGAATAAGTTATTATTACTTTTGATTTGAAAATAAATGAGAATAAAACCAAAGATACTATTGTATTTGAGTTTTAAGGTTTAATGAATGACACACTCAAATATAAATAATGATTTTAGGGTAGTTCTTTTTTCATCGGAAGAATTACGATTTAGTCCTATTAAAAATATAGAAGACTTTAAATAAAAAAAATAAAAAAATTAAACTCTTTTAATCATACTCACGGTTCGATTCATTAACAATCGAGCCTATTTTTTAAACTCAAATTCAACTTACCAAAAGCTCACAAGCTGACTCGAGCTCACGAACCGGGTCAAATAATAGAAGTATAATTTATAATTCTATATCAATAAATTATAACTTATATATGTCAATGAGTTATAGTTCAAATGACATAGTCTCTCCATACTCACTTAAGAGGTCGCGGATTTGAGTCTCCATATCTTTGATAAAAAAAATATAACTTGTATATTTTAAAAAATATTTAAAAAAATTAATTTTATATATTGTTTATCTATCAATAAATTATAAATTTTTATTTATATCCTACATCAAAATTATATATAAAAATAAATATAAAATTTTAAATAATTAAGATCATATATATATATATATATATATATATATATATATATATATATATTACTATTTCATATGTATACATATAATATTAAAAATATAGATTAAATGCATAGAAGATATGTGTATTAAGAATTATATATATATAATCGAGCCAACTAATGAACTGAACTTATCCAAACTCAAACTCGACTCATTTAATTTATGAGCTCAATTTCAGACTCAAGTTTGGCTCACTAACTCATAAATTTAGTTTATCGAACTATTAACAAGTCGAGTTCGAACGACTTATAAGCGGACTTAACTCACTTCCAGTCGTACTTGTAGTTGTGGAAATAATTTACAGTTATCATATTTTTTTGGTGACTATTATAGTTACCATATTTGTTTGCACAAATATCGATAATATTAAAAATAATATCTAAAAGTATTTTATATAATATAATATTTATAATTTTATATACATATTATTTATAATTATATATTTATTATATTTAAAATTATACAATTATTTTAATAAAAGTTAATAAATATTAAATAAATTAATTTAAACTATTTAAATTAATTTTTTATTATCTTCCATACATTATTGTAGGAAGATAAGGTGTTTCTATAAATCACTAAACTGCATTGTAGTAATATTTTTAATCATTGAACCTAGGATTGCTTGCACAGAAATAATTTTTTCAACAATAGCATTGTAGGCTTGTAGTAGTGATAAAATTTACAGTTACCATATTTCTGTCACACAAAATTTACGGTTACCATATTTGTTCGCACAAACATATGGTGTTTATATAACTGTCCAACTAGAAAAGCCAACATATCTTAGTTAATTATAATCATCATCATATATAAGTTATTTAATTTAAAATAGTATAATTTATAATTATAATTAATATATGTATTATTTATAAACAAATTAAATAATTAAATAATTTTCTAACATAATTTTCTTTTACCACATAAACATAAATCCAGTATGGCCAAATAGACATTAACATAAATGAATACGAGATTTTCAATGTTATTTCTTTATAATTTGGTTGCGGTAATGAATATTCTCATAATAAAATAAACTTTTATATAAAACGAAAAATAATCTTCATATCAAGGGTGGGAATAGCAAATTTTGATCGTATAATACCATAAGAAACTATATAATTTTAAATTCTTATTTTTATATATAAGACTAATGGTTAAGAAGATTTAGAGTTTATCAAAAGGTCAACTTTTAAAATATATAAAATAATATATATTAACTAATTTAATTATTATATATATATATAATATTTTTGTTATTTTATACACATGTTTTGTAGTATAAAAAATATTTTCTCTTTTTTTTAATCCCTTACTTTTACTTAAAGTAAAAAATATGTGAAGAAACAGAGTAAAATATCATCCCAACTTTGATTTATTTTATGAAAGAACAACTAATTTTTTGTCGATTAGAAAATGATAATTTGACTTCTTAATTATTATTTTCATCAGATAAACAGACCTTTCTGTTAATTTTTCTATGATCTCTTAATAGCAAAATCTTAATAGAAATTTAGAATAATTTAGAATAATCTTACCTAGTACGTTAGCAAAATCTTACCTAGTAGGGTTGTCGGTTTCTTCTGTTCTATTTAAGATGGAGATATCCAAACATGAGAAGATTATTTATGTTTAATTTTTTCTATATCTGCCAATAAAAAAGAAGTAGATAAGAATAAGAAAGAAAAAAAAAAAGAGAAAAATTATTAAAAAAAATAAATTAATTTCTGACTTTTTAATTTATGCATATTTAAGTTTTTAAAGATTTAAAAATATATTTAAGTTTTTAATTTCTTTAAAATATAAATATTGGATATTTGTATCGACTAAGTTACTGAAGTTAGTATAATGAAAATCACATTTGATTTTTTTATTGGTCTAACAAACTCAAATGAACAATAGAAATCAATATATCTAAATTTTAAAAAAATAAAAAATTTAAATATATTTTTAAATTTTTAAAAATTTAAATGTCTACAAACTAAAAAATCAAACACTTCTTTATCTTTTTCTCAAAATAAAAAAAAACTAACATTATTTTAGTGAAAGAGCTATTTGTCTCACAATCAATAGTTGAGCAACATATTAGTATCTAACATGCCACCTAGAATTTTATGGTTAAGATACCACAATAAAATTAGCAAAAAGGCCTACTGCTTGTCTAAAAATATGATAACTAAAAGTTAAACTGTAATTGGGTGAGTTGTCTTTATGTGAAGTGTCAGATGAAATTTTACTAAAAAATATACATATAAATTTTCTTATAGATCTAAATGTTGTAAGTTGTAAGTTGTAACCACATAAATCAAGAGTGTACTGACAAAGTTCCAGAACTTAGCCATATTCTTAATCGGCAAATGTTTAAAATTCTAAGTACTTAAAAATATTTAAAAGGAAAATTCAAAATTAATTAATTAAAAAGAAGTGGCAATAAAAAAATTGGAACAAATTCCCTCCAAAGTGATTGGGAGGAGCAAAGCAACTCAACTCTGTCCGCGACCCCCCCCCCCTCCCCCCTAATCTCTCTCTCAGCCAGCCAGGCCCTCTGTGCCCCGCCAAAAATATTATGCGCCCTCTTTCTTTCTCCTGCTATTTAAACCCATTCGGTTTCTCTCTCACTCTCATTCTTCAGAACCAACACAACAAACTCTCTCTCTCTCTCTCTCTCTCTCTCATGCGCTCAAATTTGAACCAGAGAGAACAACACCACTCGCACTTCACGAAACTTCACGCCCTTCACACTTCACGAAACTTCACGCCCTTCAGGTTAGCTTTCACACTCAACTTGGTTTCTCACTCAAATAGCGTAGCTGTAATTTTTCTGTGTTGGTATGTGATGTTATTAATTAGTAGCGACTAGTTGCTTGAATCGGAGTGTTTAGATCTGAGGATGAACCGCTATTGATTGATTTTGCTCGCCTGTTTTTGCGCATTTGAATTTCGGTGATTGTCTTGTTTTTTATTGCTTTTCTTTTATTTAATTTGATTTGGTGTGATACGTGTTGAATCAATAAGAACGATAATAAGTTCTCTGTTTAGTTGCTGAGAAGAAATCTCTATTAAACGATCTCGTTAAGTTGCTCTTTTCAGTTCGGCTCGAATGGCTCTCGTTTTCCCATGCGTGTCGAATTTTTAGTTATTTGATTTGATTTTTTTTTCTCCTTTTTTTTTGATATTTTAAAGATTTATCATTAGTACTGTAGTAGTTATATTTAAGTACTATGTCCATGTCCGAAGAAAAAATTCATCCGATTAGAAACACTATTGGCGCGTAATTTTAGCAGCCTTTCTACTGTGGAAATTTGGAATTCAGGAAGAAGTTATGGTCAAAACGCACCGAATTGTTTGTCAGAGATTTTTCAAGATATTTTAATGGAGTCAATGGACATAAGCAGAATGCAAGTTGCTGAAGTGCTTCTGGGTTAGAAAAAAGAAGAAAGGAGCTCGTGCTGTCTCGCATCATCTCTTGGCCATAAAAAAAAAAAAAAAACAAAAATAAGAAAAAGAAATTGTAGTTAAAGTAGGAGAAAATGGCATGGCATATTTAGGTGGTGTACGAGTGCATGACCTTTTTACTTGCTCGGTTGGAATATCTTAAGAATTTCTCTTACTACTAGTGATGCAACCGTTTTGCGGGTTAGTGGTCCCCCTGCTAGGTGTTTGTTAGTTTTGTTTCTCTGAAAGCTCTCTACGAAAATCCCCTCATTCGTTCCGTAGGGATGCCCTTTGGCAACTTTGAACTTTAATTCAACCTGTGAAATTGGTTTCTAAAGTCCTTTGGCTCATAGTTCGCTCCCTGTCCTTTGTGTGTGTGGAGTGGAATGGAAATTCGTAAAGAGAAAACGTCATAAATAATGATATTATTATTAGTATTGTTATAATATATGTAAAGGCCAGGGAAAGAAGCGGTAGAATTGAATTGGGGCCATGGCTTCTTCTAAAGATAGGCTTTTCAGTTAAAGATGGTTCTCATCTCTCTCTATGTGGATCAAAGCAGCACATGTGACTCAATCAGGTACCCATGTGGTTGAGTTTGTGGATACCCGGAATAATGGACCCTGAAACTGTTTTCTCAAAGTTTCTTCTGTTCCTCTCTATACGATAGATTTGCTAGATGTAGTGAGCTTTTCTTAGGGTTCCACAAAATGTCCGGATCAATTTCCATGTGACAATGCTTATTTTACCCATCTATGCGTAATGGGGACGCCTTTCTAGAACACAATAATTAATACTTTAGTACAGTATGTCAACTTCAACCTTGTCATTATAGGATGAAGTATAGTAATCAGAATTAGCATTCAGCATAGTCCTCCTGGGTATATATGGCGAGGATGAGATTAGCCATTCACAAAATTTACTATTAGCCTAATTATCTGATAACCAGAGTTAATTAAGAAAATTATGCTCCTCATTTCTAGTCTCAACGGTTTTGTTAGAGTTTTGCATGACCTAGATATGTAAGACCTATCGATAGAAATTTGGTCCTCAATTCATTAGTGAGCTAATTTTTAAGATTTTAGTTAAATTTATTCAATTCTAACATAATTCCAGAGCTTAGTGTATTTGACCGTGGTCATAGCTCTTTCTAAATATTGTGAAATGAACTCTGCCTTTTTAGGACCTCTTTTACTCCGTATTTTGAGTTATTTTTTATTTTAATAATCCACCTCAAAATCAAATATCAAAATTATCAGTATAAAATATATATTAAAAATAAATTAAATTATATATATTTATATATAAATATATTAGTAGTTAATTTTAATAACTAATTTTAATATGTGAATAATATTTTTATTTAATAATTGATATTTTGTGGATAGAATACAATCATTACATGCAGAGATAAACTTTTGCGTTTTGTTTTAAATTCACGAGGGCGAGACAATTTCTCCTAAGGTGTAATTATGAAAATGTAGATTTTAATATGAATATACTACGGGCATTATGGTAACTATCTCAAATTTGTTAAAATTAAAGTTATATTTTTTTATTTTTTGATAATAGTTTTTTTAAGATTTAAAAATTATGATTTAATAATAAAAAATTATTTTAATTTTAATATTATAAAAATTCTATAACGACTACTCTGTCAATGTTTTGAGTTTTGAGGGATGAGAAAAATCACTTGTCAAATAAATTAAGAAAAATACTATTTGTACAGTTTTTAAGATTATTTAATTATTTTTTAATAAAAATAAATTTTTATTTTTTAGATTCATATTTATAATTAAGATTAATTTAACTTTTAAAAATTAAAATTTTTTTAATTTCCTACTTGTTTCATAGTTAGTTTTTGATTTTTGTTTTTATGTTTTTTCTTTATCTGTAACACGATTTTTTTTATCTCATTCTCCGCTTCTTTTTTGTAGTGTTTATAATTTTTTTTTTAATGATAACACATCTAAAATTATTAACTTATACAAAAAATATTTTTAAAATACATCCAAAATCATAAATTTAAAATTTAAATTTAAACATTAAAAAACAATTGTAACACGTCTAAAATTATGAAATGATGCACAAAATATTTCTAAAACACATTCAAAATCATGAATAAAAAATTTAAATTTTTGCAGTGGCCGTAATTGCAGATATAACAGTGTTGACAATTTGAGGATTGTGATTTTTTAAGTTGTTCTTCTACCTAAACCGTTCTCCAATGTAAAATAGGATGTTGTACATGGCATGCAAAATCAATGTGATTGAATAACTAAACAGATACATACGGTTAACTATAAATCACTTTCTCTTAAACACATTCAAAATACCTGAGGTCCACCCCCGACGAAGAAGGATTAGCGACGCTGACGAAGATTAACGCGACGAAGAATAGGACGAAGCGAGGATGCAGACCGAGCGACGAGGAGGAAGGCGACGCCAAAGACGAGCGAGGCGGATGACAGCGTTGCAGAGAAACGGCGAAGCGAAAGAACGGCGTTGGGGATGACGCGGCGGTGCTGATGAATAATCGTACGAGCGAATTAAAATCTTTCATTTTACTAAACTTATATTTTTAGAAGTGTATTTAAATAATAATCTGTTAATAATTAAAAATAATAAAACTGAAACAAAAATTTTAAATTTTAAATTTTAATTTTATTTAATTTGTATTTTAGATGTTTATTCAATTTTTAAAATATACTAAATTTATTTAAATGTGTTTATTTTATTTTTTTTAATTATTGTAACAAAAAGTTAAATATTGTATAATTTTTAAAGAATACCTAAAATGATGAATAACAGAAAAAGAAAACTCTGAAGTGCTGCTTCGAATTATGTTAAGTGAAGGACTAAAATATTGATAAAAAAGAACCATATTTTAACAATAAACGATGATTACGAGTCTTAATTCAATAATTTTTGTTTTATTTTTTTTAATATTTAAATAAATAAATTTAAATACAAATATTTTTCAAATTATTAAAAAACAAAAAATTCAAAAATATATTTAAAAATTAAAAAGAAATTAAAAAGATGAGTTATGACTTCTAATAATTTTTCTTTGACAAATTATCAACTCCTCATCAAAATTGGTATTCATTTATAGTATATATACAAGAGAAATGTAAATGTTTTATAAAAAATATTATATAATACCTGATGGTCCTGACCTTTTCTAAATTTTTTTTCCCATAATTTAGTCCAGATTATAATGCATGTATATCCGGATGGAAACTAAATAAAGGAGAGCGGCCTCTATTTTTTCCACCCTTCTTTTTGGCCGTCGTATGCGAAACTTTCTGACTTTGATTATTGTGCAAAAAACTGTCCTGCACTGGTGCTGCGACAGATACTTGGATTAAATATATTAATTAACAATTCTCACCATGTTTCTCCTAAAAGTCAATCACATATCTTTCCCAAGAGGAAGCAGCCGCACCCCCTCTTAATTTTGCCAGCTCACTCTTCTTCTGTTATTCATTTATATGTTGACGTCATTCTTACTTATCATTGGTGAGCGGGACTGAGGGAGCATGGTTGTAAAATTTTCCCAAGAAAACCGCTTTTTCATGCTTGGTGGATAAATCTCCACAAAACCTGTATCGAAATAGGACAGTAGTGGGATTTTATTTTTCATCGTGTGACATTCCTTTTCTTCGGCTAAGTATGCTTGTTAAATGGTTTATACTGTCTTTACCAAAAATGGAATGCTTTATCCCGTACGTTGTATTTCATTTATAGTTCAGGCCTGGACACATGTTTTTTATAATTGTGAATATAGATAGCCGTATATCCGTATGTTGTTGACCCCTTGAAACTTGAAAGTGAGACATGCCATCCATTGTTGCATGGGGATTTATCATGAGGATATTTTCAATTGAATAAGCTAGATTATTACACTGTCAACACTGTGTTAATATCAATAATCCCCTTCACCTCAAAAATGCAAAAATAAAAAAAATATGAACACTTATAAACATACACCTGGTAGGTTTTCTTTAGTTCGAGTAGAATGTTGTGGAGGAATGTATTCTAATGATAAGTTGGAATTTTCTTCAAAATTGATGTCATCCTAGGGCTGCTAACGGGTTTTTATAGGAACAGAAATATGTACTCTAGAAATATTCTCTGTCCCTATCTCGTATCATGACGATAATAAAATTTTAGATATTTTCAACTGAATAAGCTGGATTACTACACTGTCAACACTGTGTTAATATCAATAATCCCCTTCACCTCAAAAATGCAAAAATAAAAAAAAACATGAACACTTATAAACATACACCTGGTAGGTTTTTTTTAGTTCGAGTAGAATGTTGTGGAGGAATGGTATTCTAATGATAAGTTGGAACTTTCTTCAAAATTGATGTCATCCTAGGGCTGCTAACGGGTTTTTATAGGAACAGAAATATGTACTCTAGAAATATTCTCTGTCCTTATCTCGTATCATGACGGTAATAAAATTTTATATTATAGCAAATTCACAACAAATTCCATGTTATAATAAAGTCAGTAATATAACAAAGTTAGCATGATAATTCAGTATTATAACAAATATTTAGAATTTCATAATAAACTTAGTATTATAACCTAATATCTCAATCCCATAGTAATAAAATTTAAACTCTAAACCTAAATTTAATTTCATATTAACAAAATTTAAACTCTAAACCTAATTTCATAGCAATTTTATCGATGAATTAAAAATTAAAACATATGTTAAAATCAATTTTATCAATTAACAAAAATATCTAACTTATTGCAAAGTGGCCGGCTATGAAACAGAGTTATCGTGGTTAGTAGAGGTGGTGCAGAGTCGTCGTGGAGAGAGACATCGTTGAGCAGAAGTGTTGTTGGCATCGTGGAGCATAGGCGTTGCTGGAGTAGAATTAAAGTTGACATTACGGATATGAGGCTCGTCGCGGAACGGAGGTGGAGGCAATGACGAAGCTGCAGTGAGTGACGCAGCAAGAAGAAAAAAGTGAGCGACAATAATGAAGTAAGAGCCTATAAAAACCGGTGAGATAGTGAAAAGGAGGAAGGAGACTAATGGGATTGTGAGAGAGTGTGTGAAGTGACCCAATAAGAGAGACTGGTGAGATCGTAATTTGAGAGAATTAAGATATTTTGACATAATATATATATGAAATTTTTTTTGTAATTTCATATTCACGGACATTAAACCGATACATAGGCAACGAGTACTTCTATCTTTACCAAAAATGGAATGGTTTATGTCATACGTTGTATTTCATTTATAGTTCAGGTCTAGACACATGCTTTCTATAATTGTGGATATAGATAGCCGTATGTCCGTATGTTGTTGACCTTTGAAACTTGAAAGTGAGACATGTTGTCCACTGTCCACTGTTGCATGGGGATTTATCATGAAGATATTTTCCACTGGGTAAGCTAGATTACTACATTGGTACCGTCAACACCGTCTTTATATTGATAATTCCCCTCATCCCAAAATTGACAAAAACAAAAGAAACATGAACACCCATAAACACACACCTCGTAGGTTTTCTTTAGCTCGAGTGGAATGTTGTGGAGGAATGGCGTTCTAATGATAAGTTGGGGCTTTCTTCAAAACTAATGTTATCCTAGGGCTGGCAACGGATTTTTACGGAAATAGAAATATGTACTCCAAAAATACTCTCTGTCCCTATCTCGTATCATGACTGGTACTAAAAATTTCATATCCCTTGGATATTTGAATATCTACAAATATCTATGGCTTAAAAAAAATTTAAATTATACAAAGTCAATAACTCAATGTTATAGCAAATTCACAACAAACTCAATGTTATAATAAAGTTAAGTAATATAACAAAATCAGCATGATAACAAATTCAGTATTATAACAAATATTTAGAATTTCATAATAAATTCAGTATTATAACCTAATATCTCAATTCCACAGTAATAAAATTCAAACTCTAAACCCAAATTTAATTTCACATTAACAAAATTTAAACTCTAAATTTAATTTCATAGCAATTTTATCGATGAATTAAAAATTAAAACATATATTAAAAATCAATTTCATTAATTAACAAAAGGAAAAGTATAGGGTACCAATATACTATTTGCCAATTTATTGTCAACAATAATTAATTATTATATTTTAAATACATGTATAAAGAGACACATTCAGGAAATACATTTATAAAGACACTTCCATCAGATACAGCTATAAAAAAGACAATTTTATTAGACACATCCATAAAGATACTTCTATTAAACACAGTTATAAACAAGAGTTAGTAGAAGTTGGCAGAAATATTGTTGATAACGTAACAAAATTGTTAACAAACATATCCAACGTATTGCAAAATGGCCGACTAAGAAACAGAGTTGTCGTGGTAGAGGCATCGTTGAACAAAAGTGTCGTTGCCATTGTGGATCATAGGCGTTGCTGGAGCAGAATTGAAGTGGACATTGCGGATACAAGGCTCGTCGCGGAACAGAGGTGGAGGCAACGACGAAGTTGCAGTGAGTGACGCAGTAAAAAGAAAAAAGTGAGCAGCCACAACAACGAAATAAGGGCCTAGGAAAGAGGACCGGGTGAGGTAGTGAAAAGGAGGAAGGAGAGACTAGTGAGATTGTGAGAGTGTGTGTGAAGTAATCGAATAAGAGAGGCTGGTGAGATCGTAATTTAAAAAAATTAAGATATTTTGACATAATATATATATATGAAATTATTTTTATAATTTCATATTTACGGATATTAAATAGATACATACCCAACCAGTAGTTCTGTCTTTGTCCTCGTTCCGTTTATTATACTGATGTCCGTACTTGTCACCCGCAACAAAATACTTCCCAGACTGCTCTCTAGCGGGTAAATTTCAGATATCCGCTCCGCTGGAGAAATGGCCATCCCAAACATGGGAAGAAGAAAAGCTTAAATGTGGTAAATCCCATCTTTTCAATGTCAACTAATTTTGTAATCCACGTTTAGTATATTTGTCCAAAATAAAACACTTTTAACATAGGTTCTTAGAGATCACATGGTAAGTTAACCCTTAATATATTTATGTGTACATGTCTTTGGGGATGGGGCCCGTGAACATTGTGGCACTGGCACCGACCCTAGTTAGCTGCATGTATGACAAATTTATGGTTTTGATGGAACTCCCTGGTCATTGTGTATCTTTCATGGGTCCCTGCTTTGAAAAGTTGAATCTCACGTATCTGTCTGGCTCGGCAATAATGTAGAAGAAAAAATATTTTAATTTTAATTTTTTCAATTATTTTATAAATAAAATAATTTTAAGTTTTTATATTTTTAAAAATATATTTATTAATTTTTACTCATTCAGAAATTTAAAATATAACAAAAAATAAATTAAGACTCTCCATTACCATGGAAAAAATTCCCTCGCATTCATAAGGAGTGGAAAACAAATAACAAGGATGCAAAAGCCTTTTTATGTTAATTAGTACTAATTTTGTCGCTTTTACGTGGACTTCATTCATTTAGTCACATGCTTTATGCTTCATTATCATGGTTTTCGTATTCTTTGCCTTTATAAATCTTTGCTCTCTATCATTTTAGCCTTGTTAAAAAAAAGATTTTATAGCTATTAGTAAAGAGAAATGCTAGGAGCAATAATTTTGATATTTAACTATCAATTGGCCATCAATAGTGTTTTTAATAGTGCAAAATTACATCTAATAAAAAAAATCACTCACTTTTATTTTGATAATTAAATACTGATCAGAAAATACAAAAGTTACTGACCCTAAACTTTTTCATTAGTAAATACTAGTATGTATCAAAGTGAAATACAAAGTTGCATTAATAGCGGCGCATTCTCTTTATTAGTTTTTTTTTTTCTCTGTGAAATATTTATTAGTTTTCTTCTTGTTATTCTTTTTTTCCTTTTTGTTCGCTTGTTTGTTTTTTTGCTATTGCTGCGACAAAGGTTTGGTGGCTTGAGGAAAATAAATATGACTTTCATAAATGTGGAACTTGTTTGTTGCTCAAAGACATCCAATTAAATATTGTCAAGTAATTAAAAAATATTTTAATATAATCACTTAATATTTCAAAAGTCATGTAATTATAAGCACATGATTGAGTGATTGACTAACTGGCTTTTATGCTATATTATGAATTTTATAAGTTGGTGATGTAATATATTGTCTCAACTCGGTGTGTGGAGACATTTACAAATTATATTTAAAAAACAAAGCTTGAATATTAAGAAAACATGTAAAATAATAAAGTAAAAAGTTAACTTTTTTTAAAAAGTTCTCTCTATATTAAGCTTTTTCAAAAAATATCAAAAGAAAAAGAAAAAGAAAACAATTATTCTTCTATAAATAATCCAAACAGCCAGGACACCATCCACCTCCACCAAAAGATCTTTACACCATTCTTCTTTTACTCTATTTGTTATATGTTTTTCTTTCTGAAATTATGATTTAAAAGAGAATGTAAGTTACAACTTACAAAAAAAGTACATTATTCTGCATAATATAATTCACAAACAAACGGGTGCAAATCTTCGAGGAGGGTCTGCTGTCACGCTATCTTCTCTTTTTATTTTATTGGGAATTAATGTGCCTAATATCCTAAAAAGAGTGAGATCAAATCCTCAATTTTGTTACTAAGAAATAATTTTACTAAAGCAAAAACTAGAGTATCAATTTTTTCTCTTATTTTTAATTATTATTTATTATTAATAAACAAATAGCCCAATCGAAAGCGTGAAATTCATTTTTTTTTTGTTTTAGAACAAATAGAAAAGGTAATATTAATTTTTTGATATCTAATTTCGCTAGATAGACAAAGAATGTGAACCACTCCCAATTCTAATAGTTATAAAAAAAAATCTCAACCTCATTTCACTTTTATCTTTCACCTTTTTTATTGCTTATTTTCATCCACACCAAACTCTAAACTCTATTTTCAATGTAGTCTCCCACTGTCACCTCCTCAGAAATGCTGTCCACCGTCACCGGTCAAGAAGCTGCGGTGCGCCACTGTCGCCACCTCGCCCACGCTGTTCCATTGCTGCTCCACGCTGCTGTCTCTCCTCCATGTTGCACTGCTGCCTTTCCTCCATGTTGCACTGCTACCTCTCCTCCACGCTGCGCCGTCGCATCTCCATCTCCCCTGAAACCTGCAAAGTTCCGTCGCTAGCTCTACCCCTGTTCCCAAAGAGTGAAATGACCGTCCATTGTCCCACTGTGTCGCACATAGCCGCACTGCCCTACTGCTTTTCTACGACGCGCACTCCTGCCGAGGAAGAAGGCCGCTAGTCATACATTCGCACCGCAACGATGCGACGCGTCTCTACTTCGTCCCGTCTTCATTCACCTAAATGGTATGATCCAAATAAACATCCACATCTTAGTGAAAAAATCATCCACATACATAGTAAAATAAACATCTTGCCGAGCGTGTGCATGCAGAATCAAACAAATCAAGTAAAATACCAATGATATACCCAAATAAATGTCCACTTTAAAATGAAAAGAACCATCCGCATACATAGTAAAATGAACATCCGACTTAGTTGATAAGAAACAAGTAACGAGACAATAGCTGCGGGATACCGGGGTCGCGATACAGCAACAGCAGCGGTGGCACAGAATTACGAGAGAGTGATTGCAGCAAAAATAAAAAAGATATTCAAAATTATTATTAAATCTAATTAATTCAAAATTTGATTTTTAAAATTAAAATTAGGTTTATTTTTTAATTTGTTAATTACATTGTTTAGAAAAAGTGTTGTTCCTCTCTACTTTCTCTTCAGATATTTCAAACATTCTTGTGAATAAGGACCTCACATCTCAATTCATTTATGAAAATTACTAGAATCTATCAAAATTTATTATTTTTTGGCTATTATTTAGTCATCTATTCAATTTTTTTACTCTAGTTTTTTAATTTAGTAATTTAACAATATATTTTATCCCATATTTTTAAACATTGATAATTAATTGATGATTAAAAACAATAAATTTTAATGTCCGTCTAATATTCTTTTTTATTTATAGTGGTGTGGGATGCAGGTAGCCAAAAACAATAAAAAATAGCTATATACAATTTTTAACAATAATATACGGAAGATAATAAAAAATAGCCTAAATAGTCCAAAACTATCGTATTTAGTATTTATTAATTATTGTTAGAATAATTGTGCAATTTTAAATATAATAAATATATAATTACGGATATTATATATATAAAATTATATATGTTATGTTATATAAGATAATTTTAGATATTATGTCCCTAGTAATAATATTACCAAATTTTAAACCATGAGTATAGGATACATTGACCACAACACACATCTAACAGTTCTAATTAATGATAACGTGATAAATTTATGAAATTATATTAAATTAATTTCAAATTGAAGGAGACTTTGATGTATTGAAATACCTCAATTTAAAATTTATTTGATTTAATTTTATAAAATTAAACCAATTAAGACCGTTAGATATATGTTGTAGTATTACTTAACTTGCCATATTAACAAACTCTGATGCTATCAACAGTAAAAGTGATGAAAAAATTAATGTGACCAATTTAAAATATTTAAAAAATAAATTTAATGAAAAGAATTTATCGGAGACTAATTTAAAAAATAAATAATTTTTTTAAAATAAATTTGATTATTATATCTCTAAATCATGCTGTTGATATTTGATATTTATTTATTATTATTATTTTTATTTTTATTTTTTGCCTTTTAACTTTGATTTGATGTCCATAACGTCTGGTCGAGTATCTGATTCTCAGCTTGGAGCTTTGGACATAGAAAATTTTTAAAATTTCAAATCATTTTCATGTATCGAAATGTTTACAAAAAAAAATGTTGATATTAAAGATTATGTGGTGAGAAAAAATAACTTATTCCCGCTCCATTCTCTTATATTCTATCTCCTTTTACCGATCCAAATATATCCTCCAAACAACACATCAAAAAAGCATAGAATATTGCAGAAAGCAACAATACTAGCTAAAAGCAACAACAAGAACGAGAAGATAGTAGATTCAAGGAGCTGGGGACCTGAACCTCACATCCTTGGGATATGGCGTATCGCCTTGCTTTGCCCCAAAAGCTGACTCCCACTACACACAATCAGACAATCTCCTAAAGTTGGATCCTTTTCGGTATAAAGATATTTTATATTTATGCATTTAATTATATATTATCTTAGTAATAATAATAAATATATTATAAAGTTAGTAATTTTCAAATTTTTAAATAAAATATACAATAAAATTTTAAAATTAAAACAAACATTATAGTTGTTGCACAATTATAGTCCCAGTTCCATTCTGAAATTTTAAACAAAGATTTTATCCCATCTATATCCCAAAGATATTTTTACCCCTATCTTCGGATATCACGATTCACAACTGATATACACGTCAAATTCTCGTTGACATCACTACCACCACTCCTGCTTCTTTCTTTCAATGCTTTTGCACTATCCATGGGTCCTCGTCAAGGTGGCGTAACAAAAATTATTTTTGGGGTGAACATATCGATAAATAATCCAAGTTTTGATTGAACACTTTGGCAAATAACTTTTTGCGGTGTTTTTTCCTTTTTTTTTCCGATCTAATAATTAAGTTGTCCATTTATTTTCCTAACAAATTTAAAAAATCGATCTCCCTAAATGTAATCGTAAGCTTTTAACTGGCTTCCGACCACGATCATTGAAGTTCAATTTTTGAAGCAAGAAGAACAATGGCCTATGACTATGAGGCTATCACGTATTCCAAAAGCACATTTAGGTGCAAAGATAGATGCCATAGATGCCGTAAGTTGTAAAGCAAGAGAATATTTTCTATACAAATTGCTGGCTACGTAGACCTCCCAAACCCCATAGGAATCTGCATAAACACTGCAAAACCAGTAGTAGCACAGCCGCACAGGCGGAATGAGAATCAAGTGAGTAGTGGAGAAGAGGCTTTTGAAGCCGAATAACAATCATAAGTAGTTAGTGTTTATATATAATAATAATAATAATAATATTGACTGAACGTAATGGAATGGACATAACTTTGGAGAAAAAAGTAATTCGTATCAAAATGTAGCTTGAAATTTAGAGTTATTCTTCTAAGTTTTAACTTTTAAGAATACATCTCATATCATGAGGCCAAAACTATTTTCCAGATAATTATTAATTATTATGTAACTGTCACCTTTAATGTAAGAAAATAATCCTAGCGGCTAGGCCTATGCTTGTTTGCAAATACTACTGGTTATTTGGCAATATTTTCTTTTTTACGTTCAAGAAAAAAAAAATTAATTTGAGTATTCTATTGAATGGAGTAAATTAAACTAGAATATGGAGTTTACTCCATAGTATATCAACAAAAACTTTTTACATATTGTTGGAGGACATTTAATATTTATTTTAAGGTGTAGGTGCAGTCGACTTCACGTGAAGTTGATAGTTGAGAGCCGTTAGATAATTTAGTTGATTTGACTAAATTTTCATCTAACTGCTCTCAACCATTAATTTCACGCGAAGTCGACTATACTTGAGTTTTCACCTTATTTTAAAATAAATCGTAACTGAGCTCATTTATATTTATAAAAATTTTGAAGTCTTATACTGAAATGAAAAAATTGAAACCTTATCTATTTAGCGAAGAATGTTAGGATATCAGCAAATTGTGTAATTCGTAATTATTATATTTTTATGTAAAATAATATCTAATAATATAAAATTATTTATTTTTTTATTAATTAATTACTGACCAAATTTTAATAAAAATACTACACCTTAAATTTTTTCTAATTTAATTACATGGCTAACTATTTTAAAAAAGATTGTCTTGGTCATACAAATCCCGTTATTAAAGGTCTGTCTTTCTTGCGATTTCAATAGAAAGGTTAAAAGAGGTAGGAAAAGGGTTCCGATGGAATGGAACATTATCATTCTTTTGTGTTGTGAATTCACAAAAATATTTTTATTGGTGCATATTATATATTAATCTGTACCAAAGCGAATGATAGTATAGTATTAATATTAAAAATAGAATAAATTATTTACAACAGGTTTGGAGAAAAAAGGCAGAGCAAAGCTATATGTGTTGGAGTTGGAGACCTTGGGGCTTGGGTTGGTTCTGGAATATTTTCAACCCTTTGTTTATGAGTTTTTATTTTTAAAGTAAAATGTTTTTCTTTCTGGTTTCAACAAACTCTTGGGTGTCACCTGCATGGCAGTGAGGCCATATGTGCCTTATGAAGCTTACACGAGGATTCCACTGCTACCACTTTTTTTTCTTCTCTCACCATGATAATTCCCTGCCATTCAGATTCTGTAGATTTCCCACTCTCTCTTGGTACCCTCTTTGCTTGTATTTACTCCTCTCACCCTGACCCAGCAGGAGATTGACGTGTTGAACCACAACTGTCTCTTGCTTTCACTTTCAGCTTCTGCTGAGTTTGAAGGTGTCTTGTGAGCTGGCCTGTGAACTTGTTCCCGTAATATTTTTTTTTTCTTTTCTTTTTTTTCTCTTCTCTATTCTATTCTATTCTATTGACTTCTTGACTAATTTCAATACACCCTCTTCTTTTCTTCGCAATGTGTGTTCTTTCGTCAAACACTTCCCGTGATTTCCACTTCCATCTCTGTTCCCATTGTTCTCAGCTTTGCTCATATTCCATTCAAATACCAGTCCCAGGGATGCTGATAATTCCATTCCGATGTATAACTTTATGAATCTGATTTTTTCCAACTCATTGGCAAATCCTGTTGCCTTTTGTAATTTTGTAGGTACTAATTTCCCTTCTGATTTTCACTGATTGGAAAATTTTCCTCCTCTTTGGTATTGGAATACTCTGTTTATTTTAACAGCGTTATACTCTGTTCTGCTTGAAACTAAATTTGTTTTTGACAGTGTGTTAATGTTGTTTGCAAACGGAATGCAGGGGAGGCAGTTCAACTGCTCGTGACATTGATTTTGAACGCCAATGGTTGGATTCCAGAGTAGTGAACACATGCCTGGGAGCAAGTGTAACGGTAATTCTAATAATTTTCCAGGTCGAGTTGAACGACTCGTCAGAGGAAGAGAGCTAAGAAAAAATAATATTTATAATGCTAATGGCGTTGCTGAATATTTTGAGCGTGACCTGCGCTTGGGAGAAGAAAATAATTACTGTGTTGAACGTTCCCTAGAAGGGGTAGCAGCATCAAAGTCTCTTTGTGAAAGGGATGATGGGAAACCTTTCAGGCAACGGCTTTTGGTTGTTGCCAACAGGCTGCCAGTCTCAGCTGTTAGGAGAGGTGAGGATTCATGGTCTTTGGAGATAAGTGCCGGTGGCCTTGTTAGCGCTCTCTTAGGTATGTGGTCATGAGGCTCCTAAGTTTTCATATTATTTGATTGAATAAGTTTGTTACCGCTTAGAATATAGTTTTATCTAACACGACTATGATCTTTGACAAAGGTGTGAAGGAATTTGAGGCAAGGTGGATAGGTTGGGCTGGAGTCAACGTGCCTGATGAGATTGGACAGAAGGCACTTACTAAAGCTTTGGCTGAAAAAGTAATGAGCTTCTCATTCACAATGTTTAAAAGAAATTGTGGATTTTATTCTCCTGTTTCTTTAGTACGTTTTATGATATATTCTTTCTCATGCTTCTGACCTGTGTTGCAGAGATGTATCCCAGTGTTTCTTGATGAAGAGATTGTTCATCAATATTATAATGGCTATTGCAATAACATCTTGTGGCCCCTTTTTCATTACCTTGGACTTCCACAAGAAGACCGTCTTGCCACCACGCGTAGTTTCCAGTCTCAGTTTACAGCATATCAGAAAGCAAATCAAATGTTTGCTGATGTTGTTAATGAGCACTATGAAGAGGGTGATGTTGTTTGGTGCCATGACTACCATCTTATGTTTCTTCCACAATGCTTAAAGAAATATAATAGCAACATGAAAGTTGGCTGGTTTCTACACACCCCGTTTCCATCTTCTGAAATTCACAGGACTCTGCCATCTCGATCGGAGCTCTTGCATGCAGTTCTTGCAGCTGACCTAGTTGGGTAAGCTCAACTTAATAGTCCATTTAGGGATCACATTTTTTTGTTTGTTTGTTCATTTATTTATTTTTTACCAGTCATCTAATTTTCCTTGCTTTACTTTTGAATATGTTTGATACAAACATGCTTAGTTATTAAAAAGATTCTCTCATGTCACCATGGGACAGCTTGGGAATGGAAATTGTGCTATGAAACTTAGATATTTGACCTCCATAAGTTGTGTTAGGCCTTCACAGCCAACATAAAACTTTGTCCAGCTGATCGCACCTAGTGGGCTTTGTTAAAGTTAAGGTTTTCTGGGTCTGGAATTCCAGTTATGAATTCACTTCTGGGCCATAGCCAAAACCACTACTTGACCAAACCAAGTGGCAGTAAACAATTTAATGCGAGCATTGATCTTGCTTTCAGAAAACAGAATACTTTATTTGAAAGAAATCAAGTTTTCTGTACTAAAGACAGGGCGTATTGCAATCCCCAAAACACATTTGTTTATCCAATAAATTTGTAAAGAATATAAGGAGTAGTATGCTTTCTTTGTTTTTACTCAATCTACAAAAGTACTTATAACTACAAAATTTTAGTAACATTCAAGAAGCTTATGTAAACAAATTCTACCAAAAATGCAATCAAAGTGTTAATTGTTTCATTGCTGTGGTCATATAAATGGCCAGAGTGGCCCAAAACCTTTCAGTGTAAAAAGATTGACAGATCTTGTGGTTAAATGGTGGTATGCTGCTCTTCTCTTGTTCAGTTTGACATTCTTTCTCTTCCAGTTTCTTTTAGGTTCTGTGCTATGTGATTCCCCTACTTCATGCTAAATGTTGTCCTTTCATTTTTTGAGATTGTTATTGCTTCTGACCTGGATAAGTATAACTTTTGCTGACAGCTTTCACACCTATGATTATGCACGGCATTTCGTTAGTGCATGTACACGCATCCTTGGACTTGAGGGCACTCCTGAAGGGGTTGAGTATCAAGGGAAGCTGACTCGAGTTGCTGCAGTATGTGCTCACAGAATTTGTCTATATTCACATGCTTTAAATTTTCAGTCAAAATTACTTGTTGACATTTCAACACATGAAACTATTCTTAAATATGATTACTATAAACCTTGAACTCTTTTTTACTTCTGTTTTCCTTGGATGTCAGTTCCCAATTGGTATAGACTCTCACCGATTTAAACGAGCACTTGAACTTCCTGAAGTCCAGAAGCACATCAAAGACTTAGAAGAAAGATTTAAACACAGAAAGGTACATCTTTTACTTTGTGAATCAGCTGCTTTTACTGTTTATATCATACTATATATATAATTTATTATGCTTGTTGGCGCTATTAACTCAGATTGTTTGGATTTACATTTCATACATATTACATCATTCTATAAATTGAGGATCTTAGAGTCGTATTAGTTCCACCAGCTTAAATTAATGTGATTTCGAACAAATTAGATAGACAGAGAGGAAACGAAAAATTCATTAAGACTCGCAAAATTGCTGACCACACAACCATTACTCCTGTAATCTATTATCTAGCTGAACTTCAATTCTTTTACTATACACCTTGTAGAGGCAGTAATATAATCTGGCACAATTACCTCGGTGTTCAACTGCTGTTGCTTCAAAATGTTAATAACTATACTATAGACTTTGTTGAATTTGTTTTGGAGCCTAATTTCTGGAATTCCTTGACTCTTTTAAGTTTTAAATGTATTGGATTATTTATGTGAAATTGCCTATTATGAAATCGAGTTTCTTGGATTTTGAGGACAAGTAGTTTATCTTGTCCTCGTGCTACATGGTGGGGTTATCTGCGGGATTAAATGTCATTGTACTCTATGTAAGAACAAAATTTCAGAAAAAACAAAAAATTAGATCAACGTCTTGTTTAATGAACTCTGCTACACTTTTATGCGCCTTTTAATGGAAGAAACAAATAGAAATAGAAGGAATAGAATGAATGACTGAAATCTGTAAGATATGCAGGAACTAACAGTAGTTTCTGAGCAAGTATAGAGAGCTCAGTACCCGCAAGCCTGAACCTTAATTCTTGCCTGAAATGGATGAAAACACCACCCTTACATAGTTACAGCATATAACCCTAACTCGCCTTTGTTCTTTTCCAAGTACTGCAGAAACTTTTGTAGTAAGTTTACAACTAGAGACTACTATGATTGGCTGAATTCCCCTAGGTTCCTATGATCATATCAGCTTTCCTCTGCCACTTTTAATCTGACAACTAACCATTTTTCCATATTTATCACTGCTGTTAGTCTTCTCCGTTGTCCTCATTTGACTAAGCACCTTTGGCAGGATTCTTCTATTGATAATATATTTATCTAAAGGAATAATGATTTATGGGGATAACCACGTCTATAACAGACTTTCATTCTTGTCTTTCTTTTTCCAAAGAAAAAATTCTTTTAAAAAAGTATATAAACTATAAGAGGGTTGGAATTGTGTGCTGATAATATATTTATCATTTCTTAATCAGATCCTTCTTTCAGTTTGTCACAGAGGAAGCTATCGATGTCAATCTGGCAACTATCTGTCATGATTGTGATTTAACTATGAAATTTCAACTTATGGTGCATTCTTCTAGTAATTAGGCATTAGTAAAGGACTACTGGAGTGCTATTGTTACAGAGTTGCTTTCACTATAAGTTTGCATTTGTTTTGCTATGGGATGCCAGCCAGATATTCTTCTTTATCTTGTAGCATCGTGCTTCTTTAATTTTGATCTAATCTAATCATCACTTTACCACTTTATGCCTTGACAGGTAATGTTAGGTGTTGATCGCCTTGATATGATCAAAGGAATCCCTCAAAAAATTCTGGCATTTGAAAAATTTTTAGAAGAGAATCCTGATTGGCGAGAAAAAGTTGTTCTGCTTCAAATTGCTGTCCCAACAAGAACAGATGTTCCTGAGTGTATGCTGCATAATTATTCCTTTTTTCAACTGTTTTAGTCTATGTTAGAGTAAGCCTGTTGTTTTGATAGGTTGAAGATCATTTTCCTATATCTGAAAGGTTGATCTAATTTTTGTGTGCACTATTGCTATAGCCTACAGTATTATATTGACAAATATATATTCAACATTTAAGGGTCTAGAGATCGAAATAAATAAAAGTAAAGGAAAGAAATAAAAAAACTATACATGCAACATGCAACAAGTGTGTCATGTCATTAGCTTTCCATTTTATCTACTTCATGTTTTCATTGCTAGGCATGGTTTCTACTGCTCTCTCACTTTCAATTTTACATTAAGTAATAGCTCTCCTAAAACCTAAATCTGTATTTCTTATTATCTAAATAAACAGAAATGTGAAACATGCACTCATTCTTTTATTTCTTTCGTATGACCAGATCAAAAGCTTACAAGCCAGGTTCATGAAATTGTTGGTCGCATCAATGGAAGATTCGGATCATTGACTGCTGTTCCTATACATCACCTGGTGTGTTCCTTTAATATTCGTCTGTTGAAAATTATATTAATGCTGATAGAGTCATCACATATCAAACAGGATTATCTTTTCGGTGAATCTTCCTAAAATCTCACTGGAGTATGTAATTCATCAGTACTGATTGCATATAATTTTCTTAGTTTCTGCCATGTGATGTGTTCATTTTACACCTTTTATTAGGATTGATGAATTTATAATTAATGTTAACTTGTTTATCGAATTAAAGGGTAAAATATGGGAGGTTGGGCACCTTTGTTGGTTCATTTAATGCACCAGCTCATATGAAACAGTATTATGCATAAAAATTTACTTGTCAATCAATGAAAATGTGCAACATAGACTGATTGATTAGTAGGCGATAGAAATGTCAATAATTATTTTGAGATTTTCTTCTTGATGTTATAACATTAGGCTGGTTCTTTATTTTGTTTCTGGACTCTTTCTCCATGTAAGAATAGTTAAGTAGTATGTTGGAAATGTTACTTATCATGCACTCTAAATAGGTACTGCCTTTTTCTCCATTTTCTTTAGCTGTTACCACTGACTGCCCAGAATGAACCACACATATCGAACTCCTTTTAACTTTAAAGCATTCAAATTTGTTACACATTTTGTTATTTAACAATTATGTGTGTTTGTGTGTGTGTCTATATATATATTGTAAGTAGCTCCATATGCTAGATTTTTCTCATATACAGTACTGTTCTGGTTCTTATTCATAGCCTTGCAAATTAGAGGAATGGCCTGCTTTTAGAGATCTGGAAGTGCTGTGTATAACAGACTTTCAGCTACCAACCAATTAAAACATGATAAGTCCAATTGGGTAAACAACTAACTATTGGCAACAATACTGAAAGTTATGATTTTCTCATCATTGAAAAAAAATTGGCCTTGGTTAATTTAAATTTTGTACTGATTATCGTGTGCCTTAGGAAGTTTGCTTATGAAGCTAACAATGGCCAAGGATAGGGCTGTATTAATTACTATGAACTTTTAATGGCCGCATACCATACCTAAATAACATCAATCATTCTTACATGTGTATTCTGATTATTGACATACATCGTTTGTTTAATATTAATCACGTTGCTATAGCTGATTTAATGAATTTTCTATGCCTGCAGGATCGATCTCTTGACTTCTATGCATTATGTGCTTTGTATGCTGTTACAGGTACAATCTTGTGATTTTTTAGATTTTTTTTTATTCTGAAGATTTCCTGTGAATAATTTAATGTCAAGTTGTTAGGTGGAAATAGTTAGCCTCAAGAAATGGTCATGTGTTTAGGTACACTATAAATGGAAATTTCAGTGCCCTTTTTGACATGAGTTCATATAATTTAATTGCCATCTGCAATTCCTTTCAAGCTCTTCATGAGAATTGTGTACACCTGTTTCTCTCTTTAAATATATGTGTTTATGTGGTGAGAAACTGCTCTAATAAAGTTATAGTTTGAGAAGGCACACTTGCCTCCAAATCCAAAATGTGGTTTGCATATTTACCTTTTATTTTTATTTTTTTTTTGCCGATATTCAATTTATTGCAGTAATTTTTTCTGCTAAATAGTATGTTCATACTCTCTCTGTTTCTTTCCCAGATGTTGCACTTGTCACATCATTGAGGGATGGAATGAATCTTGTCAGTTATGAATTTGTCGCTTGCCAAGCTAAAAAAAAAGGAGTTCTCATTCTTAGCGAAGTAATTACAGAAACTTAATGTATTTATATTTTATTATACTTCTTCTTTCCGGGATATTTTAAAGTTGAATTACTTTTTGGCGGAGAATAGATTCTAATGTGAGAAAATGGAAACATCTAGGCTTCTGTACTCTTACATTTTGGGTTATCAAACATTGGTTTCAGTTGGCTTTAGGCTGTTGCAGATAATCTTTTAACTAGGGAGTAGAGATGATAATATTACCCTGAAAAAGATTTTCAAGCTACATGCTGTGTCTATTTCATATCTTTCCAAGGCCACTTTTTAGTCACCATTACAACTTCAAATGATCTTTAAAATTTTCTCTTATTTAATTTCCTTCTATGAAATACTTTCAATTTTCAATCAGTAGTTACTTTTCCCTGCATCTTTTGAAAAAGCTCTCAAATGGCCTTGCTTAATGAGAGGCAGGGCCATGTTACCGAACACCATTTGTTCCCAAATGCCAAATCTCTTGCAATTTGCAATTGTCTGCAATTGGATGAACGATATACTAAGTTTCATCTTTGCTTCTTGAAAAAATTGTAGACTATTTGTTTAATCTCTGTTTGTAGAAGGATATTGATGCTTCTCATCTTGGCATTTAAAAGTTTACTTTTGCATATTTGGTTCTCTTATTTAGATGTATATGTGTAGTCGATTATTTAAACATGTATGTACACTGTTGATATAGTAACTGACTGCTGGAATTCTTCCAGTTTGCTGGTGCTGCGCAGTCTCTTGGTGCTGGGGCAATTCTGGTCAACCCCTGGAACATCACAGAAGTTGCCGCTGCAATTGACAAGGCTTTAAATATGGAACCAGTGGAAAGAAAGAACAGACACGAACATAACTTTGAGCATGTAACACAGCACACTGCTCAGGAATGGGCAGAAACTTTTGTCAGGTACATTGCATTCTAAATATCTTTTTATCCTTATTATATGTTGGAAGTTTGCAATTTATAATGAGGGTGACGTTTCTTATCGGAGCCTGTTGTTTTATACATGTTTGTTCAAAATTTAGCCTGCATTTTAGACTCTTGTGCGATAATAACAACAACAATAATATCCTATCTTTGATTTTGTTCAAAACCTTCTGTTACTCGGGGGAAGTTATAAAACTCTGCTGATTGGATTATACTTTCTTTTCAACCACTACTTTTTATACCATAGATGTCTGCTTTTAAATTCTGAACTAAAATAATTTAGCAAAGAATAGATGTTATGCTTGGGATTTTATGTTAGATCAAGAGTACCATAATGCACCTCATCTTTTAATATCTGCAGTGAATTGAATGATACTGTTGTTGAGGCACAGCTAAGGACAAAACAAGCTCCACCCCGACTCCCAACCAAGACTGCAATCGAACGTTATCTGCAGTCAAGTAACCGATTGCTCATTTTGGTATGTTGTCTTATGAAGCTTGTGACTTATTTGAATACTGATCTTTCAGGAACCCTTTTAGATCTTCTGGTTTAAAACCAACCATTTTAATTCTTGTTTGAATGTTTCCTTGTTGCTACTTTACAAAGACAGAAAAGCACTTGATTGCAAACTATCAATACATTTATTTTTTCTCTTGAAAACTAGGAAAGTTGCAATGGAGAATAGATCTGAAGCGTTATTACTCGAAGTGAGAATAATTGGCTGAAAGGGAAAAAATTGTGATTTCAAAACAGAAATATTTCAGCAGTTTAAAAATTAAAACCAAATAGGAAAACCAGCAAGATGCTTGGTGGATAAAGGATAGCTGTTTTAGCACCTCAATAAGTCAAAACAATAGCCATCCAAATCTTTTAGGGGTTGTTTGTGAGTAAAGTTTTGGAGGGAGTCGGAGGGGAAGAGAAAGCTACAAGTCCTCCAAAATCCTCCCATCCCCTCCAAACTTTTAACTCTCAAACAAAGACTAAAAGTTGTAAAGAAATGAAGAGGCAAGTTGAGGAAATGAATCATGCAGTCAAGACTAGAATTTTGATTAAATGGTCTCTGGCCAAGTGTGCTGTGCTTAGATTACACAATTTTTCATTAATAATAAATCATGAAAAGTTTCATTCACTTTGTATTTAAGCATGTTATCTTGACATGGTCATACCGACTGTAGGGGTTTAATGGAACTTTAACTGAACCTGTTGAGAAAAGAGGTGACCAGTTTAAAGAAATGGAGCTCACTGTTCATCCAGAACTGAAACAACCCTTGAAAGAACTTTGCAGTGACCCAAAGACCACAATTGTTGTGCTAAGTGGAAGTGGTCGAGCAGTTCTAGATGAAGTAATTCTCGTCACATTACTCCCTTCTTTGCAAAATATTCGATCAAGTTTTAACTTATTGTTGTTACAGAACTTCAAAGAGTATGACTTGTGGCTGGCAGCAGAGAATGGGATGTTTCTAAACCCTTCAAAGGGAGAATGGATGACAACAATGCCAGAACAGCTGAATATGGAATGGGTTGACAGTTTGAAGGTTCTCATTTTGAAGCTTCAATTCTTTGGAGTGTGCCTATTCATGATATTGACTTATTCTGGTGATCCTGTGTTTCCAGCATGTTTTTTTGTACTTCAGGGAGAGAACACCGCGGTCGCGTATCGAAGAAAGGGAAGCTTCACTTGTATGGAATTACAAACATGCAGGTTGTTTTTCGTTGTGTTTGAGGGGACATTTTATGTTCTGTTCTGCCTCTTTTTTTTTTTTTTCACTTGCTAACTCCTTACAACTATCATAGATGTTGAGTTTGGAAGAGTTCAAGCAAGGGACATGCTGCAGCATCTTTGGACAGGCCCAATTTCTAATGCGTCAGTTGAAGTTGTTCAAGGTAGCAGATCCGTTGAGGTGCGAGCTGCTGGAGTTACAAAGGTGAATTCTTCTCTCTGTTAATTGACTTCTCTGTTATGTTTTCACCTTAAAATTCTCAAGATGATTAATCTCAAAGCTCTGTACCTATTACCTGATTAATCAGGGAGCAGCTATTGACCGCATCCTGGGTGAGATAGTCCACAGCAAATCCATGACAACACCGATTGATTATGTCCTCTGTATAGGACATTTTCTTGCAAAGGTGAGTTTGATTTTCATTATTAAGTCCAATTATTTGTTTACTTCTATCAGCATATGCATGTATGTTTAATGTTGTTTACTCATATGCTAAGAAAATCTTACAAACTCTAGATGATTTTCATTATGTATTTTTGGTTTAAAATGTGTTTCAAACCCTGTTGTTGTGATCCATTTTTCGTACTTTATAATTAACTGATGACCATTTGAAAGAAACCGCAGATAAATTCTTTACTATTGTAAATCCAAACATTATAAAAGTCACTACACATTTGTTTGGGAGCTGGGAAAAATAAGTCTGATCCGTCAATAATCCTATATATTCAATCTCTCTTACTTTAATTTTGATGAATAGACTTGCTCTTAAACTGAGTGGTGAACACAATGGTAGGAACTGAACTTAACATTACTGATTGCAGCAGGATGAAGACATATATGCGTTTTTTGAGCCCGAGCTTCCTTCTTCCGGTGCGGCTCATTCACGAAGCAAGGTAACAGATGGAATCAAGTTTCCAGGTGAGAAGCCATCTTTGAAGATCCCTCCTAACAAAAATGGAACAAAGTCATCTCAAAATAAGGCACAACGGCCTGCTCCAAATTCTGAGAAGAAACCAACCAACCATGTCTGCCGTGCACCACGCCGGCCGGCTCCTGAAAAGATCTCTTGGAATGTGCTTGACCTAAAGAAGGAGAATTACTTCTCTTGCGCCGTTGGACGAACGCAAACGAATGCTCGGTATACACTTGGCTCTTCAGATGACGTTGTTGCATTTCTGAAGGAACTAGCTGGTGCTTCTTCAAACTCTCTATTTCAGAGTACCTGAGTTTAGATTCTGTGGTTTTTGTACATGACCTCAGAACTTGGCATATCCCTGGGACCTACTTCCTTGTCCCAGGCCCCAAAGAGAGAAAGGAATGCAAAGGAAAAAGGAAATTAAAGTCTTTCTTATGGGAGGACGAAAAGGAACATTGACATTCTCAAATTCAATAGATAAAGAATGTAGGTATCATAGTCTCAGAATTCCTTGTATATGTTCTGCTGCCTTCAATTTAGTCATGCTCATTTCTCTATTGTAGTCTTGTAGCCTTCTCAGAATCCTTCTCTAACGAGTAGTTTAATAAGGGTTTACACTCTTATATATCCTAAATTCCGAACATTCAATTCTTTTTTCTTTCTTAAGCATTAGGAAGATCTTTTGGAGAATGTTTTAAGTGGATATATCATTATCGATTTATTAACAATAGTCGCCAACTTATGACCTAATTGCTAGAGACTACTTTCTTGAATTGAAAACATGGTGCATGTTATTACCGATTGCTCTTTCCTTCACTTGACAGCTGGATTTGTCTTCAGCTTGACCTTTTTATGTAACCTTCTATTGAATAAACTAATGTAGACATATAAAAATGAATATTTGTGTTTGGTGCATATTCATGTTTGGTGCATATTCAAAGTTGTCTTTAATGTCATTTTGCACCGTTTATCGTAGAACACTTCTGTGTAATTTGGATTAGCTATGATGTTTTATCAATAATTGAGCGTATAATTAACACATATTATTTAACGAATGAAGGATAAAATTGCCTAAATAAGGAGTTCAATCTATTTTTATATTCTTTTCAAATCATATAATTGAATTCAAATTTCAATAGGAATCAAGTCCCGTCTGTAACATCATTTTATTACAAAACACCTATATATGTTTTCCGAAATTTTCAATTAGATAGATGGTTAGAGAAACATTTAGAAGGCCATATCATTATTCTTAAACAATTTCAAACTTGCATCTGATGAATCTGCTCATAGAAAATGAAAAATCACACTCGTCATCTGAGTGATACCTAATAAATGATACCATTTTCCCCTCTAATTGTGTTCTGAAGTAACTTACCTGTTTACTTTTCATATTTTGTAATATAAAAATGTTATTTAAATATTAAAATGGATAAAATCATTCACCAACAAAAAATATGGGGGAGTGGGATTTTTATTTAAATAAATAAAAAATATTTTATTTACTAAAATAGACATTTTGTAGTATTTTTACTAAAATCCATCACATCATTTATTTCGTTTATAGTGTAAACAAAATATGATTGCCGTATAAACGAGATAAGGTACAAAGCAACGTGGTCGTATCACGTTTGTACATGTGGTCGTATCACGTTTGTACACGTGGTATATAACGACCTTATCTCGTTTATAGTGTAAACGAGTTATGTGCAATCTTATTTCGTAAACGAGATAAAACTAAACCCGTTTGGATTTCTTTTTCACCCATTTTTTTAACTTTTATCCAATTTTTACCCTCTTCTAACTGTATTATCGACTTACTCGGCGAGCATGGTGCGTACAGATGTACATGATTCGGATATCAACCGACTGAACGGGACATGACACATCGTAGGGACAACCGACTTTAAGGTTAGTGTTGTTTTATTTTTGTTTATGTTAGAGCATACTAGCATGAGGACCTGTACACTTGCACGGGATCAAAATTTTGTCAACATTTTAAAAAATGAAATCATTTAATATACCCAAGATATCTTGGACAAAAAATTATATCTGATATTAATATTATAGTTTAAAAAAATATCATACTAATTTGATTGTTAATATAAGGGAAGAAAAAAAGATAATCAAATACTTTACATTTGTTTACAGCAACTATTCATACCATATAGCAAATACATAGATTAACTAACAAGTTCACATAGACACATAATATACATATTTTAAATTTTAGAGCATGAAAAATCTAGATTCCAAAATGTAATACATATCCAAAATAAATGAAAAGCTGTTGGATTTCATTTACTCTTGTACTTTTACACGAACATACATATACATAAACATCATAGTTGAAAATTCAAAATAAGCTAGAATCCATAACCTAACTATATCACATCATTTATATAGGACATTGTGTACAATCCCTAGTAAAGTAGAACCAAACAAAAGGGAATGATCAAATTATGCTAGTCTTTGGACATAACTAAAAAAAATGGATGGGACAGACATAGCATCTTCACATTCATTTGTAACATTGGATTCAGTGCCTATAACTTAACTATTTCTTAGATTAGTAGGCTATTTCACAATAACACCAATAACTCCATTAAAACATCTCAAGAATCACGGTTCTTGAGAACATTGGAAGTTGGGCCAAACTCCTCATCAGCAACGTCACCAAAAACTTTCTTCAGATTTCTCTTAACCTTTGCACCCCTAGGAGGATTCTCAACAGTCTCTTTCTTGATCACATGAATAGGGGATCCATCAAGAACAGCAAAAAGTATTTTCTGCCATACAAAAGAATGGAATAATTAAATAAATGTATATAGCAGAAAAGATGCAACCATATAAAGAGGCACATCATCTTAATTTTCCAGTCCAAAAAAAATTTATTATCACCCCTAATTCGTGAAACACAGCAGATAATTTAACCAACCAACACATTCATAATTTAAATCACTGCCAATAAATAAATTATCGTAATTTTCCTGGGAGGAGAATTCAAGAGGACCTCAATTTCGAGGCTGCACTCCCTATCAACAGGTATACTCTCATCAATATTTTTTTCTTTCTCTTTCATAATATCAACTTCACTACTAATATCATCCAATCCAGGAACTTCAACATCCTTTTAACCGAGAAAATCAATAAAAGGTTTGTAATTTGTCTTCATATTGGAACAATTCCCATCAAAAGAAATATCCTCGACCAGCACCTAACACAGATCCTTCTTGTCAACAACATATTCATGGTCACTTAAAAGGATCTTTCCTAAATAACCATCCTAAATAAAATTTATAAAAAAATAAAAAAATAAAAAGAAACCAACAAAGAAGAAGCAAGAATAAACTAAAACAATATTATCAAAGAGGTAAATATCAAATACAAGAGTATCAAAATGCAACCTTGACTGGAGTACATTCATCATCTGCATCATAGTTAGGCAACTCAAACATGGCAATAATAGCAGCAGCATCGCAAACTCTTCTCACACAGAAAGTTCCAAAATATTTGTCAGCACCAACTCAAACATGGTTCTTAGCAAAATCAAGGAACAAGTACACATTCAAACACAATCAACAAACAATTATATATAGAATAAAAGAGACTTTATCCATTATTAAACTCAACAACAGATAAAAAGAATAAACTATATACTTGTATCCTTTTGAACCTCACCAAACAAGTCAGCACATGATTTTTTCAATAAATAAACAGCCTCACGATCAAATAAGACAAATACACCATATCCATTATCATCCTCAACGGCTATTTTGATCTTATATCTTACCATAGAACAATTACCCAATAAGCAATTTGACAAAAAAAAAACACAAGAAAATAACTATAATTAGAAAAATGGAACAAGGAGAATGAAACAACAGAAGGAAAAAGGAAAAAAAAAAAGACAAGATCACAAAAAAATAAACACAACAAACGTAGGAGTCACATTGGTAACATAGTACTGACAAAAATTACAATAATATGCACCATCTTAAGATTGAATTGACTTCCCACAAACACAAGTTGAATACCACCAAGATCCTTCATCCACAATAGATCTCATAATACCAAAAACTACAAAAGATCTTTTCTATTATAACATAAAAATAAACTTTCAGATACAAATGGAAAACATAATTTTGTATAAGTTTTTCATCAAAAGACAACTAAGTCAAAATTGACTAAAGACATCAAAAACTTAATAAACCTCCTTGTTATCATGGAGTTCCTCAATAGTGCATCTCCTAGTAAGCCGAATAAAATCATCTTTCAAAGAAACACCCTTACTCTCATTAACAATAAACAATGGTTGTGTTCTATTGATACCTTGATCAACCATACTAATTATCATAGAAGAATTAAAAAAAATCAAAAAAATCTCAAAAATAAGATCAACTAAACTTAAAACACAAATAAAGAGAATAAAATGAAATCATATAAAACTATAAATAGGAACACCAATGAACTAAATATGTCATTTATTAAGATACTATCTAATAACCTGTTTTTGAAATCAACAACTTCAGCCAAATCAAAATTAAAGAACAGGCAAGTAGCATGCATAACATTTTGGAGACCAACCTGTCCTACAAAACACACAGCTGAATAAATAAAAGAGAACAAAATAAAAAATAAATATAAAATAAAAAAATTCAAAAAAATTGAGAAGTCTAAACATCATAATGTTCACTACCCCTAAAGAATTTAACTTTGACAAGTTGGATCACAACAACTGGCTGCTCCATATAACCAAAACCTAAGAAATGATGTACTTCATCCACGTACTCCCCAAACAGAGCACAACGTATTATCAACCTGAAAAAAATATTTTTAAAAACTTAGATTCATTAACAATTCAATATAAAATACCACAAAAAAACTCATAGAACAGTGCCTAACATAAATAATAGGTAACTAATACAAAATATAATCAATATCAAGATAAGATGCATAAAACAAACTCTTTTAAAGATAATTCAAGAAAGATCATCTTCATCACTTTGTCATCTTTCACATACTCTTTCTCTTCACCGACAGAAGTTAGCAAACTAATAACATCTATCCAAAAATAAACATCAATAAAATTACAGTACAAAAGTGTACATTTCCATAAAACATTAACAAAAAAAATAATAACAACAAACTGAAAGAAAAATAGAAAATGAAGGGGATAAGGAAGATACAAAGTCACCTACCAACTAAGTAAACATAATTTTCAGTCATTTTCAAAAGCTCATCAAATGGACATAAACTGAAACATGTCTTGAGAATAGCATCATCAGGGATAGGAACAACAGTTGTACGGTTAAGAAAAATCAACTTAAACTCATGTTCTGCTGTCCTACAATTGCCTTGATTTGGAATAATACTAAAATATGCCATTTGGTATGTTTGACCCTCAATAATATTCTCTTTAAATCTATTTATGAGCTGCTTTTTAACAGTCACCTGAATTTTGTTAGACTGAAAAAAAAACCCATAAAAAACAGTTACAATAACTACAATTCACGAAGAAAGAAAATGACAAATAAAATCAACCCACCAACAAGAACAATTTTAATTGAATTTACAACATTATTATTTTCAAATGAAGGAACAATCTAAGTCCTTAGTACCCTAACTTTAAGTCTCCATGTCTCGCTTAGAGGGTGGATCTTAGATATAGAATCAAATGGAGGAGGTATTAGCTCAATCACCAAACACAATAGAGAGAACTAACAATAAATATAAACCAAAAACAAAGAATTTCAGAGAAAGAAAGAGATGCAGTGGACTATACAACCAATGAGTCCTTTTTATAGACAAGTTAAGAAATCATCAAAAGATTTGAATTTGAATACCTCAAAGAAAGGGTAGAAAAATATGTATCACATATCATATACTATCTATCACATACATATTCATACATGTGTAGTTACCACAATCAAAAACACCTATGCTATACTCGCTGGACACTAATTGAATAAGAAAAGATAGATTTTAACAAATTTCATACCATTATAGAGTAATAGAATAGACCTACAATTCAGTAACATCTAATCTACTTGAACATGTACATATACATATGAGTCACAACCAAGAACACCTATAATCTAGTCATTGGGAACAAACTGAATAAGAAAAGACATGTATTAGCAAATTTCATCTCATACTATTATACTATTATACAATAATAGAATTTCCTAAAACTGACTAATAAATCTCATACTATCATAGAGATATAGAATATTTTATAACCCACTAATATCTAACTGAACCTACTAACTCAATATAAACCATTAACATCTAAATTTTAGAATTCCAATTACAGAAAAAAATAAAAATAAAAAAAAGAAATCAACAAATAATAAATATACTTATTAACCAACAAATCAGTTAGATTAATCAATCACAAATAAAATAAAAATATAAGAGTAGCAATATTAAAACACTATTAATATTTTTAAAAACCAATTAATCATTTAACCTAAATATAACACTCAATAGAAAATGGCTAAATACTAATATTAATTTAGAAGTCAAATTCAATATAATTTCTTGGACAACATATCTCCAGTATAGGTAGTAACTGTATGTATGTATGTATGTATGTATGTATGTATGTATGTATGTATATTAACTAAATTATAGTTCATTGCCTCACTGATTTGATAGATGCAATCTATAACTAAAATCTAAAACAGCCCAAAGAAGGAAAAGTCAGAAACTGTCCCAATTTTCTACATAAAAAAAGTTGAGTTGATACATATACGACCTAGTAAGCATATAAAAAGTAAAATCTACTTAAAAATACCAACTACTCCTCTCAATCACATCAATCATCACCACAAACAACAAACACATATAAAAAATGGTCAACACATCATCCATAATGTAATGTGAGAAAAAATAAAATAAATAAATTACTCTATTTTTTAAATAATATTTTCTCTAAAAACAATAATATATTATACACAAAAATTTATAAGGTGATAAGTCCTAGTTATAAGAGCATATAAAAAAAATACAACAAAAAATCAACATACAAAAAAAGGTAAAAAATAATCCGTAGAATAAATTAAGGTGATTGCTCTCATACCCCAATATTTGGGATAAAACTCATATCCTGGATATGTGGACCAATACAATATAGACATGTGCCATCATTAATTCTAGTCAATTAATAATTGAAAAATTTTAAAAACTTAAAATGTAATGTATTTTAAAAGTGTATTAACTATTATTTGCATACAAATACGAATACGCATATATGTTAATCATATATGATTAACTATGGTTAAGTATTTTTGTTTATTAAAATTAATATAAAATTAAAATAAAAAATCTCTTCCCATTCCCATCAGCGTTATCTTCCTCCCAAAACACCAAGTATTTTATTATTTTTTGTTCTAAGTTAGACTCATGAACACCCAACCTTTCAGATCGGAACCTCTCCACCATCGCCGTTCACCGCCGCCGTTCACCACCGCTCACCGACACCGCCAGATCCCTTTTATCTCACAGGCATTCATCTATCTCCATCTCCATCAGCCGTTGTTAGCCTTCGTGACCACGATTATAGCGCCCCCTGTGTCCGCCTCCAACAGCAGTGTCGCCGCCGTCTCTCATGTCCTGACCCTCCATGACCCCTATGTTCGCCGTCTCCGATCTACCAGTGTAGCGACGTTCTCCATCACCGTCGCTGACGTCCACACCCCTAACATTAGGTTAGGTGTTCATCCTCTGGTTCAAACAATAAATTTTATTTTTTTGTTATCTGGGCTTATTTCTTTGCATGTTCAAACTGTCAGTTTTATTTTGTTGATTTCTTTATGGAACAAATTTTCTGCCATGGATACAATTTCTCGAGCTCTATATCTACTATATAGATTGATCAATTAGATTAATTGCACTATATGTTATGATTGACTCTGGAATCTGAAGTAATCACTTGCCTAATTGAAATTATCTTTTCAGTTGTTGAGCCAGTATAAGTTTACTGTTTAATCCTAAAATTGCTATTTGGATTCTTCTTTAATTATCACCCCAAATTACAGAAGAAATAATAAATGATTGGCTGTGTGTATACCAATTCCATGAAAAGCATTTGTATTAGTCAAACAGGTTGCTGATTACTTTCATTCACATTTTAAGATTCTGATTAACAATGAGAATTAAAATATTATCCACAATAAATTATTTTCAATTTAACAGATTAAAGTTTTAGGAAGAAAAGAATAAAGAAAAGGAAGAGAAGAAAAGTTTAAAGAGCGAATTTAATATTTAATTTTCTCTTGAATGCATCTGAATTATTTTGAAGTTTCAGAATTCGACCTATCATAAAGTTCGGTTAAGCTTTTTTTTTTCATTTTTGATTGGAGTTTCGGAACTTGACAAATCATGGCTGTCTAATTTAATTCAATTTTTTTTTTGTGTTTGAAGATAACTTCATCATTTACATTTTTAATTTTTTATCTAATTTAATTTGGTTGTTTGTCTTTCATCTCTCATGTCTATAGACATTTAAAATATTTCATGTTCAGTTTAAGTGTATCTTTTCTGTGATTATCATGAGTTGTGCAGAGAATAACATGTGAAAGTCTCCCTATTTCAAATTATGATTTATTATTCACAATACAGTTGTTATATTTTTTATGGGATTTTTTTAATAAGGGGTTTTTGAATCTGATAGATTATAATTGCTTAATTTATCATTTATTTTATTTTTGTTAAGTTATTTTTTGTAAAGTTTGTTAGTATCTTAATTAAATATTTTTATGATTTATTTTTTCAATAGAATTTCATCATAAACATGAACATCGATGACAATAAGAATTTAAAGGAGTCTATCGAATGTGATGAGCTGTGTTTTGGGTATGATAGTAGTTCTGATAAGGAGGAGGAAGATCTTATCAACAATGAGAGTAAATTTAGTGAATCCATGGAGGTGTCGAATTGTAGATATACAATTCAAGAAGTTGAGAAGAAGTTAAACGAATTAAGCTATGATGACATGTGGGGTATTGAGTTTGACACCGTTGATCAATATTGTGATTTTTATAGAAATTATGCTAAAGTGCACGGTTTTGTTGTGAGACTTGACGAAAAAGGATAAGATTTCAATGGAAACCTTAATATGCGACAGATGGTTTGTAATAGAGAGGGTACACGTAGAAAAAAGTACTTGGAGATGGAGAACAGAAAAAAGGATCACAAGCCAATCACACGTGTAATGTGTCAAGCAAAGATTAGATTTCACTATGACTTGATTTTACAAAAGTGACAGGTCACCAAATTTGAAGAGAGTCACAACCATGACCTTATCCCACCTAAGCTGACTCTGAAAATATTGCTGGTATTAGATATGGTGCTCTAGCAATACTGTGCTTCACATTATGTGAGTCATCATCAAAGAACTGAGATGACTTCATGGAGATTAGAGATGACATTTTTGGACTAATCCAAAAACTTAAAAAGAGACGTGATCCTGACTCCAATGTTCTTTCTAATGCGTGTATGGTCAGTGACCCAATTGTTGTGAAGACAAAGGGAGTCTCTCGTCAAAATAGATGGGCAATAAAATCTCGTAAGTGTTCTCATTGTACACGTTATGGTCATACGATTCGAAGGTGTCCAGAATTATACAGTAGAGACGTCCTACATACTGGTCATCACCAATCGAGTGATGAACTCAATGATGCGAAGGTAATTTTAATTTTCTGTTTTATCAAAATTTTTAAAGATTATTTATCTATGTATTTAAATATTATCTAATGTATTTTATTGTATTGTAGAGTTATTCTGAGGAATAAACAAATCACCAAAATAATGATGAGAGCAATGTTCAGAGTGTAGATCACAGATATTTTAGTGACAATGGAACAAATGAATTAGCTATACAAAAAAATAAGAATGGAGTTAAGGCTACGAAGGTATGTTAATGTGAACTTGAATATATAAATTTGCCTTTTCATAAGAACCATTCTTATTTTCTTTTTTTCTATCTTTACTTCCTTGTCTAACCTGAAGTCTTGTATATAACTTTTGTAATTTTTTTTTCAAAAACAGTAATTTGTAGCAATTTTATTATATATACATTTTACTTTTACATTTCATTAGATATATATTTTGTTTTTATTTAGTTAAAATTGTACTTGCTTAATCATGTCATGTGAGATGCCTGTATGTAGGATACAAGAGTTGATGTCACAAGTTTGAGGTCCAAAAAGTATAAGCGAAGGTGTTCTAATATACGTAATGCACATAAGGTTCGTATCATGAATGGAATACACATATAATGCCTGTTGGTTTACCTCAACCCATAATGCCTTTCTTCCCCCCTATACCGCCAAATTTTTATGGTCCTTTTACAGGATTTACTCAAACCTCACCTCCATGTACACCCTCCTTCGATTCACATGCATATGCCTCCATATCCTCCTCCCTTTGCATCCCATATTCCCAGCACACCACTAACCGATGCTATTATGGAAAAACTGAAGTCTCCCGTAGATAAAAGTGCTAAAACAATAGTCAAAAAGACTAATACTAATGTTGGGCGTAAAAAAGAATTACCACGCAAATGTTCAGTTTCAGTTGGGAAAAAGCTCTATTCTCCAAAGTCGTCACCAACTGAAATTTCAAAGTCTTTGTTTGATAAGGGTTCTCCAACTGGATATTCCATCAACCATAACACTTTGCCCAACTTAAATTTGTGCCGAAACGATTCTGTAATCGAAGCACCATTTGAAAGTTACAATTTTTTGTTCTTTTTTTTTAAGTGAATCTTTTGAAAATTTTAGATTTTCTTGCATTCTAAAATTTTAGTGTTATAAGAATTCCCTAATTTATTTTTATGTATTGGTTCAATTATAGTGGCTTCCAGTTGTATTTAGACCACTTGCTGGAATGGAATTAGATGAGACAAACATACAAGTGGCCACATATATATTTGGATCTGACAAAGAAGATGAAATTAATAGGTAGATATGATATCAACATGCATATATTTACATTTTTTTAGTGTTTTATAACATTATATATAAGACTTTAAATAATTACATTTTTTTTATTACAAAAAAATCATGACAGACATGAAATTTTAGCAAGAGGTTCCAAGTTTGATGCAAATAGAGACAATTTTTTCAACTTAATTCCTAAGGAATGGATTGATGAAGATGTAAGTATTTTTTTTCTTAATTATCACTTTTTTTTTAAAATAAATATAATTATATTAATTTTCATGTTTTATTGTCTAAAAAAATGAGCCAATTGAATCTGATCTATTTCTATTTAGATACTATGTGTGTATGCTCATATGCTAACTAATGAGAAAAGGTCAGATTTGGGGTGTCTAAGACATTGGTATATGCCTACTGTATTTTTTGTAAGTAATTCATTATTAATTACATGTAATTAACTTATTTTATTCTTATATATTATGTTACATATTGTTAATGTATATTTTTATTATTGTTTAGAAACTTGCACTCATGGAAAAAATCCTCCTTCCAAAATGATAGTACAGTATCAAAAATCTTTTATGGGAAAGGTAGAAACTCTTCATAAGGTAAAAATACTTTAATTTGAACTAAATATAATCTCAATATTCAATACTTACTTTTATTAAAATTTTTTTAATTTGATTTTATATTTAGATATTTGTGCCTGTCAATGAAGATAACATCCATTGGTATCTTGTTGTATTTGATATGCACGACCATCAGATAATTTGGTTGAACTCTAAGCCAAATTATGAAAAAATGGAGAGAAAGGATTTTAATATTAGGAAGCTGGTAATTATTTAAATTTACAACGTTAACATCTATGATTCATATGTAAGCTTTTGTATAAGAGTAGTGTTTAACTAATTTAACTTAACCAATTAACAGGTTATGTACATTGAAGAGATGTTTCAAGATGACTTATTTTATGATCTTAAAACCATTGTTAGGCCTAAAGTTTCTCGTTTCGCTAATCCAAAGTATATAGAAACAGGAGAACAAAAAATTGGCTCGTAATGATCACGTCTTATCTCTATTTTATTTCTCTTAATATTATGTTGTATACTTTCTTATGTGTGATTTTTTTTCTACACTATTAAAATAGTAATTATTGTGGAATTTGGGTAGCAACTTGGATGAAAGATTGTGCTAAAAATGGCAATTATTCCATCAAGGTACCCACACTTTAATATTATTAAATAATTATTAATTAGTTTTAAATTCATAACTTGTTACTTATTATTTTATATTTCAATTTTAGATTGACGACACAACAAGAATGCGCATTGCTCTTGATTTGGTTATCAATTAAAAAGTAATTTTATTTGAATGTAAATTTTTTTGGAACAATCTGGTAGAATTGTTGAGATTGTTATGTGTAGTTTTTAATATCTGTTTTTGGAGTTTGAAATTAAGTTTTCTTATTTTTATATTTTGTAAGTTTTTAATAAATATTTTTTTAAAAATTTTTAAATCTACCCACACCTTTCTCAAATTATGATCCATGCATATTTAGTGGCATAATACAATTAAAGCCATTGATTTTATGCCTCAAATTAATGTCTATAATTTGTTTGATTTTAAAAAACAACTATTTCGGTATTTCCATTTAAAGATACATTAATTTAATTTATTGTTTTTAAACATACCTTATTAAATTATTAATACATTACAACTTTATACTTGAATGGTGAGAATAAATGTTAAACAATGATTATTTATTTGTATGATTATTAATACGTTACTACATTAATTTAATTTAATTATTGCCTTTATACTTGAATGATGACAATCAGTCATTATTCTGATACTAATCAAGTTCAATTCAAATTTTAAAACAGAAATTATTTGTTTGTTTTTAGAATATTTTAAAAAAATAATTTTAGAAAAATAATACTGGTAAAATTATGTGATAATTTTTTTTGTTAAATATAAAAAATAATATAAATACATAAAAAATATTTGTTAGTAATTACACGTATATTAAAAATATTTGTTAACTATTAGTATTATTATTCAAGTAAATAATATACAATTTAACTTTCCAAGGTTACTTGAAAAAACTCTTAAATGAGATAATATTTTACTTTATCATTGTGCTTAACAATAATGATGTTAATAAATAAATAATATAATAAATAAATAATACGTTACTAATCAGTTTTAAAAGTGAATAACTTCAAATACTTCTCATCTAAATACGTTATAAAAAAATAATTGATCTCCAACTTCTTCTCTTTCTCCAAATCTAAGTCGTAGCCCATAATGCTCCTTTTGTCTTGCATAGAGATTAATTCACAAAAATCGGCAATTTTGGCCAACTGAAAGTAAAACCAGCATTCTTCTATACAGTACTAAAAAGAAAACGGTCAATTTTGCTAATTCTCTCTCTTTTTTATTTGGGTATGGTTTGTAGATTGGCAATGGAGATATGATGAATTGAAACCAATAATATCTCTGCACAACTCATGATAATCAAAGAAAAGATACACTTAAACTAAACATGAAACATTTTAAATGCCTATAGACATGAGAGATGGAAGACAAATACAACTAAATTAAATTAGATGAAAAATTAAGAATGTAAATGATGAAGCTGCCTTCAAACACAAAAAAAATTAAATTAAATTAGACAGCCATGATTTGTCAAGTTCCGAAACTCCAATTAAAAATGAAAAAAAAAGCTTAACGGAGCTTCATGATAGGTCGAATTCCAAAACCTCAAACATAACTTAGCTGCATTCAAGAGAAAATTAAATATTAAATTTGCAAATGCTTTTTTAGGAATGACTAATGCAAATACTTTTCATGGAATTGGTATACACACAACCAATCATTAATTGTTTTTTCTATAATTTGGGGTGATAATTAAAGAAGAATCCAAATAGCAATTTTAGGATTAAACGGTGAACTTATACTCGCTCAACAACTGAAAAGATAATTCCAATTAGACGAGTGATTACTTCAGATTTCAGAGTCAATCATAACATATAGTGCAATTAATCTAATTGATCAATCTATATAATAGATATAGAGCTCGAGAAATTGTATCAATGGCAGAAAATTTGTTCCATAAAGAAATCAACAAAATAAAACTAACTGTTTGAACATGCAAAGAAACAAGCTCAGATAACCAAAAAAATGAAATTTATTGTTTGAACCAGATGATGAACACCTAACCTAATGTCAGGGGTGTGGACATCAGCGACGGTGATGGAGAACGCCACTACGCTGATGGATCGGAGACAGCAATCACAGGGGTCACGGAGGCTCATGACGTGAGAGACGGCGGCGACACTGTTGTTGGAGGTGGAAACAAGGGGCGCTATAATCGTGGTCACGGAGGCTAACGACGGGCGATGGAGATGGAGATAGACAAAGGCCTGGGAGACAGAAGGAATCTGGCGGTGTCGATGAGCGGTGGTGAACGGCGGCGGTGAATGACGACGGTGGAGAGGTTTAGATCGAAGGGTTGGGTGTTCAGGAGTCTAACTTAGAACAAAAAACAATAACTACTGGGTGTTTTGGGAGGAAGACAACACTGATGGAAATGGGAAGAGATATATTTTAATTTTGTATTAATTTTAATAAACAAAAATACTTAACCATAGTTAATCATATATGATTAAAGTATATGCATATTCGTATTTTTATTCAAATAATAATTAATACACTTTTAAAATACATTAAATTTTAATTTTTTAAAATTTTTCAATTATTAATTGACTAGGATTAATGATGCCACATGTTTATATTGTATTGGTCCACATATACAGGGTATGAGTTTTATCCCAAATATTGGAGTATGAGAGCAATCACCATAAATTAAAAAAAAATATAAAAATTAAATTAAATTCATATTCATTTGAAACAAAAGGAAGAACACACAGAAAATATACTGATATACTATTCAGTACTAATTCAATAGGAAAAGACATGATCCAACAAATCTACTGCTATTATATAGTCATAGATTATCCTACAATCCACCCACACCAAATTGAATCCTACCACCTCATCATAGACTTCTAACCTATAGACTATGAACTTCTACCAAATCCATATAATAAAAGTACATAAGTCAATATAGGTATTCCATATTATTGCATCAGAAATAGTACACTAAACTGAACCTATGAAATAGATTCTACAATTATTAAAATTTTAATTTTATATGTATAGGAGTTAGAAAACATATAAAAAATAAAATCTTATTGGAAATACCAAATATCTTTCTCAATCACATCAATCATGATAATTAACATGAGAGACCTATAAAAATTAACAAACACATCATTCACCACGGAAGATTAAAAAAAAAATAAACAAAATAAAATAAGTAAACTGCTATACTTTAAAAAAAATATTTTGTTGAAAAACAACAACACATTATAAACAAATAAAATCTCATAAAATGGTAAGTCATAATTACAGGAGCATATTAAAAAGAAGACATACAATAAAAAATATACAAAATAAATAAAGAGACAGGAAAAAATCCTATGATATTGCAGTGTTTGACTAAACTTTTTCATGATGTATTAATTTAAGTAAATTATATATTTTTGCTAGGAATATTAGAAATAATAAAAAATTAAAGTAAAATAAATAGGTAAGAAATAATATTAATGAGTACTTTAATCTACCGTTAAAACTAGTACAATATATTATAATTTATACCCTCACTTTCAATGATTTTTCTTATGAAAACTCCTGTTACAATTAAAATAATCTCTTCCCATCTAACAGTGAAATATATCACACAGAATTACAGACAAGTATAATGCATAAAAAAATTATTAAAAACGTTGAACATATAAAACACATTACTATTAATATTATAATTATTAAGAGTAAACTTTTTCATATTGACAACAACCAAAAAATCGTAAAAGCAAATATTCGAAATCACTTGGTCATTTTTTTATTTATTGAATTTGTTACAATACATAGTTGGAGATGCAATCTTTTTTGTTATCTTCAACATATGATTTATAGTAGTCAATAGCACTTATGTCCATCCAAGTACTGAATGCATCTTTCTAATCTTTTTTAGTAGATGTTGATAGATAATCAAATTGAGTATATAATTTTTTGCTATAAATAGCATGATGTGGAAGATAAGCAGAAACATGCTGCAAAAAATTAATAAATGCAAAATGATATGTTAAATTAAAAGTAAAATAAAAACAAAAAACAAATATACCAATATAACAATAACAATTTGACAGAAAAAATTTTAACAAATAATATTAATAAATACTTTCACCAGTCTACCTTCCTAATTAACAATAAAAACAAAAAAAAATAACAATAAGAATATTTTATTTTATAACAACAGAAAACAAGTCTTAGCATGAAATCCTGAGCTTCCACCTATTATATATTATTTTTGAGCAATTAACTATTTGCAAAACTAGTTAATGAATGAAATATATTTAGAGCAACTAAATATTTACGAAATTATAATATACTTTTATAAATCAATTGCTTTATTACCAAAAAATGCAAACTCTTGTTATATTCAAATGGTCAGAACAAGCAACAATTGAAAAACCAACGAAAAATAAGGTTAGATCCAACATGTAAAAATATAAATAAATCTCATATAAAGTTTGCCTATTTCTTTTTTATGTTATTTGGTGTGCAAAGTAATAATAAATAACTAATAACAAAAGGTAATCATTTAGACATTTCAAAAAATTAAACCAAAAAGAAACATATTAAGCACCACAAAATAGAGAAGCAAATTAAAGGCTTCTACAAATATAACCCATAGCTTTAAAAAAATTGAAATCACAAAGGTTCAGCATGATTCGGAACCTTTAGCATTGCGATTGCTATAAATCTTTTAGAAAAGACTATTCTACTATGATAGAATATACTTTAAACAAAATACCCACACCAAATAGTAGTATTAGACCTACTAACTACAAAGGACAAAAAATCACACTATAAATAATACCAGATAACAACTCAAAGCATTAGAAAAAAAATTAAAATCAACATATAATTAATCATACTTACCATGAAAGAAAAAGTAGCATGCATTGTATAACACTAATAAAATAGATTCTAGAGGAAAAAAAAATCTCAATTCTTTCAATTAATCACTTAAATCGAAAGCATATTTAAAATTAGCACAATTACACAGTAGCAAATTTAAAGTAAAATTAAACCAAGATGTTGCAAAGGCAATTTTTTCAACTATCCAAAATAGTCCACACAAAAAAAAAGCAATTACTCACAAGAAAAGCACGACAAAAACCACGATTACAAAAAATCCGAAAATAAAAAAAGGCACGAACTTCATACTAATAGTAACATAAAAAAACACGAATAATAAAATTTTTTGAAATTAAAATACAAACAAAGACACAAAATCAGCCACTCACACTAATGAAACCACATTAGACATTAGTTATCGACTAACCGTTGTTCTAATTTAATTCAATTCAATAAGAATATCAATCATTAACCAATATTGTAATAAAGCACATATATAAATCAACTCTTCTTATTCATTCAATCAAATTCTTTCATTATTTTTAGAGCAAGAATAATACAAAATGATGAAGATTGAATGAACATATTGAATAGTGATAGGGTTACCGTTGAAGCAATGATTCATCTTCATCTTCACAATCAACATCATAGCTAGTGTATCCATACAAACTAAACAAAGCAAAAGGATAGATTAGAGGCTTTTAAACAAAAAAATATATAAAATAAAAATACATAAGGAGTTAATAAGATCTAAAAAAGAAAAAATTAAATGATTATGCTAATTACCAAAATATATAATAAATCTAAAATAAACACAATTACACCGTAGTAAATTCAAAGAAACAAATACCATAAAAAAATAAAGTCAAAACCACAATTGTAAAAAAATCCAAAAGACGAGAGTAACAATTAATCTTCATCTTTACAATCAACATCATAACCAATATATCCATCCAAAATTAACTAAAATCAGAAGAAGAAATTAGTAGCCTTTAAACAAAAGGAAAGGAAAAATACGAATAAAGAAAAAGAAATAATGAATAAGATTTGAAAAGGAAAAAAAATATTGGTTGATTTAGGTAATTACTTAATTCTAAAGCATATACAAAATTAACAAAATAACACAGTAGAAAATTTAAAGTAAAATTCAAACAAGTGGATGAAAAATAAATTTTTTCCAACGGCCCTAAATAATACACAAAAAGAAACATATATTCAAATAAAAATTAAGACAAAAATTACAACTGTAAAAAATTCTAAAGATAAAAAAAACATAAACTTGATGCCAACAGTAATACCAAAAATCACGAATAATAAACCCTTTCAAATTAAAATACATATAAAATATGGAATATCAAACAACCACCAAGAAAAAAAAAGATAAAATATAAAGTTAAAAATAAAAGAATTTAATAAGATCTGAAAGGAACAAAAAGCCAATAAACCAATCACAGTTACAACTAATACAGAAACTTTCACAGACAGGGAATAGTATGGCACATTTATTCGATTCTTCTCATAAATAAGACTCTATTGTTATTTTATTAAAAAATACATGTAATACATATTAATTCATAAAAATAAACAATACCTCAATTATATCATTTTCAACAAATACACTGTATCATTTTTAACAAAAGACACTGTAAAATTGGACACAATTCAAAATATCAAGGTTTGAATAATTTTCCTTAAAAAAGGTAAGAAGAAAAATTACTTAACTTAACTTGAAGGTAGAAGAGCTTCTTCTTCCAAGCCAGGCCATCAGCTAACCCAGAGAGAAGCAAAGATTCTTCAGACTGCCTAATTCAGCTAGCTAATCAATGTCCAGCCAGTAGTTAGCCACCAATAGTAATTTTGAGAATCTATTGGAGTTAAAGTTGCTTGGTAAGATGCTTAAGTAATACACAATTCCTGCAATCAAAAACTGTAAATATTGGTAACCTACCCAAACAATACATATTTTTTATCTTTATAGCAGACTATAATTAGAATTAGAATTCAAAAATAACTATGTAGCATACAACAAATAAAATATAATATTTTTAAAAAAGAAAAATCTTATGATTTAGAACATAATTTTTTAAGAAAATTTGTTAATTGTCCGTCATTATTTATCCTGGATTGAAGTTGCTGGCTTGAGAGTTCTCTTAAGGTTGGATATTTGTGCTTTAAATAACTAAAACAACAAAAGCGATTTGCAATAAACTTATGCTAAAACAACATCACCACAGACAACTTCCAATATTTTACTAATACTATTATTAGTATTAGTATCATCCAGCAGAATAAAATATACACAAGTATCTCAATTAAAAAATAAATACTTTAAAACACACAAAGAACACTCACAAATTCATAAAGATTCATGGAAAAAAAGATTTTGATTTATCTTTTCACAATTAAAAGATTTCAAATTTTTTTCGTGACACATCACAATTAAAAAAAAGTAAATTAATATTTTTTGAAACAAAATCAAAGAACACATGAAAAATACCCTGATGAATCATCATCTTCAAATACTAATAGATGACAATTCAAAAAACAGTAAATTCTAGTTATTCGAAACAAACTCAAAGAAACCATAGAAAAATACGATGATGAGTCATCTGAACCTGTCCAGCTGAATGAACATTTGTAACAGGCTTCATCGCAACTAAACCCCTCACCATTGGAGACAACACTACCATCGCAAAGATTTGCACCAAAACAAATCACAGAGAGCTTGAGAGAAAATAGGCCAGACAAAGGGGCGATTCTTTGAGAAAGTGAGCGAGGTTGTAGGTGGTGCAACGCATCTCTTCGTTCACGAGACAGCCCAATCACAACCAAAAAACAAAAATACCAAAATATATACATCAGCATAAGTCAGAGAAACAACTCAAACAATTGTACCCCAAAAATATAAGAAATAAGTATATTTCCAATAAAAAAATATGATGAATATAAAAAAGAAGTAGATACACACAAATTATTTAAAATAGTATAATCCTAGTGGATATAAAGCATATTTCAATTCTCTATGCAAAATATTATTACCTTCCTCCCACCAAAAGTTTTATTCCAATCATCTTCACTTGGACCGTCCATTATACACGATGAACATTGACCTTCGTCTGCTTTTTCATATCCTGTCACTGTTTGAAGCCCTAATCCACCAATCAAAATAACCCTAATTTCCATATTATGAACATCTAAAAAGATAGAGAAAATTTCACACTGGTTATAATCCTCCGAGAATACTAAGGGTATATGATATGATACTATAGGTATCATATCATCATATAACAATAGTATTTTCATGAGCTTCTGGCTATTGTGAAGTTTTGTCCAATTTCTGAGATTTTCATAGTACAAAAAATCAGGGTTAGTCTGATTAGTAGGAGCGAGAATTAGAACAATAATAGGAAAAAAACACCACAGAAGAAGTCCACTCGGTAGATATGAGTTTGACCTTCACTGTCTTCCTACTCCTCTTCTTCTCTCCAAGACAGAAATATATATCACTGTCTAAAAACATATATGAAAACAAAAGAAGTAAAAGACAGGAAGTGAGTTAGAACAGTAATTAGAACAAATAAGTACACTCTATAAAAGATGGACTCAAGGAAATAGAAGTCATTGGCATTATATGGGTGACTATTTCATTACAAATGCAATCATATACTCCATATACTAAATTATGACACATAAATCTCAATTTTTATGTTTGTCTTCTCCGTCAAATAGAAATGTGCTATATCGTTAATGAAATAGAATTTTCCAACCACCCTAAATACAAAGCATACACTAACAACAATCAAGTCATAAGATTGATTTAAATGAGCATAAAATCGTTAAAGAAAAGTTACATTATTGACAATCAAAGAAAAAAATAACGATAAAACTACATGTAACTCAATATATCCTCCTAAAGTAGTAATTGTAGACAAGAAAATAATGGAGTGGTATCATTTGGGGCTTAACTCAAACACACAGTGCACAACTTCGAGGTATCAACAAAATAACAAGTAGTAAACACCACCATATACAAACTCAAATCAAATATTTCCCTTTCTCTTAACATATTCTCATTTATCTTTTTCCACTTGAAATATATAATGCCATAAAACCTTCAGGTCACTAAAATCATGAAATACTACACCTAAGAAAACCTTAAAGACACATATAAATTCATTTAGCCAGTATCTGAAAAGAAAGCAAGATTAAACATAGCAACAAATAAAATAGAAAGGGGCAACCATGAAAGAGAAAAATGAACCAAAGCAATTTTTTAACCAATTAATGCAGTTGAAAAACCGACAACAGAAAATTGGATGAAAAATTTGCCATACACTATTGCATTTAAACAAGCACCTAGAAACCATCATTAGTGATTTGCTAACTTGGAAAAATCTTAAATAATGGTTATTAACTTATTATATTGAATATAACATGAGACTCCCATTAACCAAAAAGAGTACACATTGCATGAATAAAGTGATACCAGTAAAATACACTACCCAAAAAAATTTGATCTGCCGAAGCAACCTTTTTTTGGGAAATTAAACCCATAGATGTAGCACAAAAAGACACACACTTCAAATTATATCATGGAGTTCAATTACATCATTGTATTTACTATTTAGTAAACCACCAGTGTAATACCCTCACTACCAGAAGTCACACTTTCGGCTGCGCCACTCTGATAGCAAGAAGTATTACGACTACTTTATATACAAAATATTAAAATAGGAGCTTGTGACTTGACACCGTATCGCTGATTTCTTTGAAAACAGGAAATAAATACTATATCTTAAGAAAATACAAACAGGCATAAATTCATATACAAGACTTCTTACATAATATCTTATAATATAATATATATAAAACATACAACTATTATCCCTCTTACAAAATTGTAATAACAAAGACGAGAGAAGAAAATAATCTAATTAATACAACAACATACAATCCAAACGCAGTATAACTCTTCTTAATGCTTCTTCATCCAATTCCTGAAAAGGTAAAGCTGTAGGGGGGGGTGAGAACCTAACCACACGGTCTCACCATGGAGTTTCAAAGTTGTCATAAGAAGATATCTAATAAGAAAACTGTTTTAAAGTTCAGTAACTATTATTGCCTTATGAATCTTTTAAAAACCAAAAGGTAATTGTTCAAAATCTTTTCAAAGAAACAATATTTAAACTTTCAGAAATCCAAAACCTTTCCTTTCTTAAAAGAAAATCTCAATAAAAAACCAACCATGCAATCAACAACACAATCATTAATTCAGTATCAAAGTTTATTCTCAAATGTAGCACGCCAAGACAAACACAGGCAAGACAGACAAGGAAAGCACAAGTAGGTAGTAGTTACAGGAAATAGTTCAAGTAGCAGTTAAGAACATTTTAGCAATTAGGCAAACCCAAATAAGTTCAAACCCAAACAAAGCATACAAATGCATATGATACATGCCTGTCATATGGCTGATGAGGCTCATCTGTCGGTTATCCAGCCAACCCGACAAGTCTGAATTGTCCTTAGACTGTCCCCCGACGTGCATCTCCAAGAGTCTATGCATAGTTTTTTTTCTCAAATAATCAATATTGCTCAATAGGGATAACATTACCGGGAATTTATATAGTGCCCGGTCACACTTACGTCGTAGGATCAACAGAGTATCGAGTTTTCAACCTGGTACACGTGGTGGCAAGCCATGGTACTTTATACAGGGAACCTTGTATCTCAGATAATTCAAATTCATAAGCCATATGAATAATTCAAAGATCATATCTCATCATTCTCAATCATTCATCAATCCAAATCTCATTTCCAAATTCATTCAAAAACCATATTTCAAAGAGAATTCTCATCATCCTTCTTTCCATTCCGTCCTTCAACAATCCCAATTCAAAACATAATTCATTCTTTGATAAATAAATCAATCTTAAAACATATAACGTTTAAAAACAAATCTTTTTAACTAATTACTTCAAATAAAACTTCCAATTTTATAAAATTTTGGCAGCATCTCCTCTAAAACTCGAACACTGCCACCCTTTTCGGGTCCCATCCAAACATTTCTCAAGCCTTTTCTCAACCATTTCTAAATCTCAAACATTTTCCAAAATTCAACCAGTTCCAATATCAAATTATTTCAAATCAGACCAATTTCAATAAGAAAACTCTTTTTAAAATCAAACCAGTTCAAGTATTAGATCATTTATAAAATCAGACCGACTCAAAATCAAACCACTTTAACTTCAAACCAAGAAAAACTACTTTTCATAATAATCAATCAAATAACTTTTTAAACTCATTTCTTATCAACAACCGTACTTCACTCAGGCAATCAAACAACCACATCCACAAGACAAACATAATCACAAAAATATATTTTTGCATCAATATTTATTGATAACAACTCTGTACTATAAAATAAATCTTAAGAAAAACCCTACCTCAATTATTCGCAATCCACATAATTAAACGCGTTGAATCCCTTTTTCCCGTGGCTCATCACAACGGCAACCACAACTGCAGTTCCAAACCACTTTTGCAGCAACCATAATTACTCTAATCGCAATAAGAACTAACCGAAACTCAATCAAATAGCAAATAAAATTGCAAAATTCTCAATAAACTTTAACGCATCGCTAGCAGCGAAAGTTCCAAAACAAGAAAAACTCATCGAATCAAGAGGGAAATAAAAGTTGGAGCTGTTGCAAATCCAACGACCCTCACCGGCAAGAACGGGACCTGACAGACATAATGGAAAGTGAAGGTGATGCAGAATAGCTATGGTGGTTAATCTAATCAGCACCGAGTGAGGCGTATGACAGAGCAACTCGTGATAAACAATCCCTGGCACAAACAACCTCAGCAACAACTCTTATAGTAACCAGAATTTTGACCGACAATGAGGAAAAACCTGAACAAGGCTAGAGCTTACCAAAAAGGTGGCGGCTCTAGCGGCGGTATTCGGCAACAGGGCTATGGTGGCAGCAGGCAGCGGGAAGCTCAGTAGCAACAGAGGCAGAACATAATAGCGACGCACGGCTTCCATCTCTTCCATCGCGTTCTGGTCATCTCCCAACGATGGCGTGTATGGCGGCGATGACAGATCTGGTGGCAGATCAGATTAGTTCGGTACCGGAGATCTCCTTCTCACGCATTTTCTCTCTTCTCGGCGACAAAACGGCTCCCTTGCGCTTGCTTTCTCTCCTTCCTCGACAGCGGTTCGTAGACAGATCGGTGGCAAGATAGACATGACGACATGGCGACGTGGCGGGACACGAACGGTGAGCTCCAGGCCGGCGGTGGCAGCTCGCGAGGACGACGACAACGAGGCGACGATGGCAGGACCCAGTGGCGCTAGCGCAACCTTCCTCTTCTCTTCTTCTGAGGATCGCAGCTCACTCATCTCTGGAGCCCTCTCCCTCTTCTCCGTTCTTCGCGCGCTCTCTCTTCAATGCAACACGGCGGCGTGGCGGCAGTGATGGCCGCCGGCGCTGCCCTTCCTCTTTCCCCCTTCCTCTCTTCCCGTAGCTCCCCTCCTTCCTTTCCATTCCTTTCATTATTTCTTTTCTTTCTTTCATTTTGTTTGCTTTTTTTTTGTTTTGAGTATGTTTCTAGAATAGGAGAAAAGGAAAGGGTAATGGCGGCTGGGGAAACGGGAAAAAAGAAAATATTAAAGCTAGGGTTTGTTGTATAAACATTAGGATTTGTATAAAATAAAAATATTAATAAGATAATAGGGTTAAGTAATAATTCAAATTAAAATTTAATATAAAATGATTATCTTTAAAATACCATTTTATTATCAACTTGAGATCTATTTTTGAATAAATACTAATTCAACAAAAATTGATGGTAATTAGATTAATTCTCTTTATTTATAAAATAAGGTTAAAAATCTATATATTAAAATTAAAGTATATAAATTATTCATTATTTTTCAATTATAAAAATTCTAAATAATAAATAAGAGTTTATTCAATTTTTATATAAAAATATCTAAAATGTAGTCTTAAATAAATATAATACATCATAATAACTTATTAATAACTTTTAAAAATTTAGGGGTCTTACATCTTACTCCACTTATAAAATTTTCGTCCTCGAAAATTAACTTAATACACAAAATACTAAAATAGTTTTGAATACTTTACTTTTATATACTTTAGAAAAGCAGAGGTCTTGGTAGATATATGTATATAATTTTCCAAATACCGAATAATTCGTAAAACTTAGGTATAAGGGAGAAAAAGTGTGGTCTAAAGCAAAAGCGCAAAAGTTACAAGATGGTTTAAAACAGGAATGTCACATGGGTTACTAACTAAAACTTGAAGTACAAGAAGGTACAAGTGTTCCAGTTAGTTTTTTTTTTTTTTTGCAAAAACAAAGGGGTATCTAGATAGCAAAAATTTGAAAATAAGCTAATGTAAACAAACAGGATAACATCCGCGCATAGACCTCGTACCAATTTTAGAACTGCAACCGCTCAACTCCATTAGTCACTTCACAACCCTATAACCTGTCACCAGCTTAACATTCGTAAACTTTTTACGAGGAACAACCTACCACACTCCTCATAACATCACACACTTACCAATCCACCTTTCACTTTTACAAATAATATTTTTAAAGTTTCATTTGCTACCCCTAAAACCATACGTGATTCTAAGGAAATCCTCGAGTTTATTCAGGAATATACAAGATTTTGAAAAGAAGGACAAGCAACAAAATAGCCTCCGCAAGAGTTTTGGAAGAACTGATGAAACTGCAAGTAAATAAGAATATACAAGCAATGAAGAGTGTTAGGAAAGAAATCATTTTGGTAACCTTAAGAATAATACCCGAATAAAAGAAGTCCGATAGGAACGATAAAAGAAAATGTAGTGCGGTAGCTTGAACAAAATTAAGTTGAGTCAAAGAAGCATAAAGTTTATAAAAGGAGAATGCCTAAAACCAAAAACAAAGCATACAAGACTCAAAAGTAGGATTAAAAATACTTTTGAATGCATTGCTCATAAAGAGTATAAAACTTTTCAAAAACTATTTCATGTTCTTAAAGAAAAGGTGCGCAACAAACACTTTGTAACAGAATAACAAAAGTATAAATATGGCATTATTTTAATACAATTTCATGTTGAAGTAGATTATGTAGAATTTATAAAACAAAGTAAACACCGGTTGGACTAAGAGCAAACATATTTTCTCAAATATTTTAGAAAGATAGTTAGGTACACAACTCAACCAAAGGTAATCATAAAAAAATGGGAGAAAGTCAAATGATTGTTCAAAAATTCTCAAAGTTCATATTCAAACAAACGTGTATAAAAGTTATACCACAGATAGAAGTCAAACTCTATTTAGAAAAGAGAAATCCGAGATAAAAATTTTCGTAAACACACTTTATCTTATCTGAAAACTTCTCAACTTCCATTCCTTTTGAATTCTCATCTGTATCCATGTTCAACTATTATCTTTGACTTCCAACAAACTCAGTCAAGGTTTTAAACTCATTCATTATTAAGTGGCAATCTAAACAATTGATCTTAGTTTGAAAACTTAGCAACCTGACACGTGCTCGAACACATCAGTGCAAAATCAAACGCCATAACCTGCGACATTTTCAAACTCACCAAATTCACCTCCTGTGTTAACAAGCTGTGTACTAGCAAACTAACATATTGTTACCTATGTTTAGGAGTCACCGAAAAATTTGAGTTTATTTAGAGGGATACAACACCTAGGAAAAGCAAATCAAATGACAAGGACAACATTCGTATGAGGTCAAAAGGATAAATAGAATCGTAATTTAACAGGAATGCACAATATCAATGAAATGTTCTAGAATGGGAGTCAATTTACATCTTTCTTAGGAGGTCTGAATCAAAGAACTTCAATAGGAATCATAAGAAAAGTTAACATATCCAACCGAAACAAGTTTAGGCCAAATAAAGGACATACAAAGTTTGCAAAAGAGAAGATAACATGATTCAAGACAATGTTTACAAGATGTTAAGAGGATGACATGAAACACACTTAATTAGGACATCCATTAACAATGGATAGAACTAAGAAAATTATTTCACCTTCTTTAAAGAAGATATGAAACAAACGTTTTTCAAAGGAAATTTTAGAAACATAAGTGTTGTATTATGTCAAGACAAGTTCAAGTCAAAATAAGGTATAAAAAACTTGTTAATTTTAACTAGGTAAAATGCAAAATCTTGGAAGATACTCAAGTATATAATCAGGTAAAAATTTGCATAGAAGATTGTAGTATGATTGGAAGAATTTAAGTTGTATTCAAACCACATAAAAGCTTTCAATATCCACATAAGAAAGTGCATGCAAAAGTAAGGACAATCTTGTTGAGATTTTCAAAAAATAGTTGTGGGCATAATCGAATAGAGAAAAATAAAAGTGAAATTCCTTTAAAAGATCCTAAGTAAAAATTCAAAAGAATGGTATAAGACACAAAGTATCACAACAGAACAAGATACAAATGAAATACAGAACATAGGTCGAAAAGATCAAACCGCATAATTAGTTCACTATGACAATAACTCTTAGAGTTCAAAATTGCTTAAAATTAAAGGGTTGTGCATGTACTTCTTAAGAGAGATATTTCAAAAGATTCAAGCAAACTTATAGGAATATATTAAAATAGAAAACAAATCAAATTAAAACTTCTTTAGAAAGGACTGAAACAAAATTTCCGAGAGGATTAAATAAACGGTGCAGGTTTGAGTCAATTCAAGGGTTTTCCTAGCTCATGTAAAGGAATTCAAAATCGATGACCACACTGTAAGAATCAAAAGAGAAAACTAAGAACCGATCAACTAGATTATGCGTAAGAAAATTCAAATTGCTTTTCAAGATGTAGTCAAGCAAGTGATTCCAAAATGAAGAAAAGAGAAATAAATGATACGCAGATAACATGGCACAATTAAAGGATTATACGTCGATACGGAATTAACTTCAAAATTAATTTCTAACGCTCTCAAATCCCATGAATCGTATCACTTATCAATCGTACTTTATCTATGATAATCCATTAATGTTTTTGTAGACATAACTTTTAACATTAAGTTGGCCAGACTTAACATCAGTAGTTATGCAACGATAAGCTAATAGCATTAATCAATAGAGAGTCATATGCATAAAACTCTAATTCTTGTTACATGGACAAGACCTACAACATGACAGACACTCAGAGAATGCATTAAAGCATGGTCAGTCCATCCCCAAGGCTCTAATCAGGATGAACTGCTCTGATACCACAATATAACACCCTCACTACCAGAAGTCACGCTTCTGGCTGTGCCACTCTGATAGCAAGAAGTATTACGACTACTTTATATACTAAATATTAAAATAGGAGCCTATGACTCGACACCGTATCGCTGATTTCTTTGAAAACCAGAAATAAATACTATATCTTAAGAAAATACAAGCAGGCATAAATTCATATACAAGACTTCCTACATAATACCTTATTATATATATATATATATATATATATATATATATATATATATATATAACATACAACTCCTATCCCTCTTACAAAATTGTAATAACAAAGATGAGGAAAGAAAATAATCTAATTAATATAACAACATATAAACCAAACGCAATATAACTCTTCTTAAAGCTTCTTCATTCAGTTCGTGAAAAGGTAAAGCTGTAGGGGGTGAGAACCTAACCACACAGTCTCACCACGGAGTTTTAAAGTTGTCATAAGAAGATATCTAATAAGAAAATTGTTTTCAAACTCAGTGACTATCATTGCCTTATGAATCTTTTAAAAATCAATAGGTAATCGTTCAAAACCTTTTCAAAGAAACAATGTTTAAAATTTCAGAAATCTGAAACCTTTCCTTTCTTAAAAGAAAATCTCAATAAAAAACCAACCATGCAATCAATAACACAATCATTAATTCAGCACCAAAGTTCATTCTCAAATGTAGTACGCCAGGACAAACACAAGCAAGACAGACAAGGAAAACACAAGTAGGTAGTAGTTACAGCAAATAGTTCAAGAAGCAGTTAAGAACAGTTTAGCAATTAGGCAAACCCAAATAAGTTCAAACTCAAACAAAGCATACAAATGCATATGATACATGCCTGTCCTATGGCTGATGAGGCTCATCTGTCGGTCATCCAGCCAACCTGACAAGTCTGAATTGTCCTTAGACTGTCCCCCGACGTGCATCCCCAAGAGTCTATGCATAGCTTTTATCTCAAATAATCAATATTGCTCAATGGGGGTAACATTCCTAGGAATTTATATAGTGTCCGGTCACACTTACGTCGTAGGGTCAACAAAGTATCGCGTTTTTAATCTGGTACACGTGGTGGCAAGCCATGGTACTTTATCCAGGGAACCTTGTATCTCAGATAATTCAAATTCATAAGCCATATGAATAATTCAAAGATCATATCTCATCATTCTCAATCATTCATCAATCCAAATCTCATTTCCAAATTCATTCAAAAACCATATTTCAAAGAGAATTCTCCTAATCCTTCTTTCCATTCCGTCCTTCAACAATCCCAATTCAAAACATAATTCTTTCTTTGATAAATAAATCCATCTTAAAACATATAACGTTTAAAAACAAATCTTTTAACAAATTACTTCAAATAAAACTTCTAATTTTATAAAATTTCGGTAGCATCTCCTCTAAAACTCGAACATTGCTACCCTTTTCGGGTTCCATCCAAACATTTCTCAAGCCTTTTCTCAACCATTTCCGAATCTCAAACATTTTCCAGAATTCAACCAGTTCCAATATCGAATTATTTCAAATCAGACCAATTAAAATAATAAAACTTTTTTTAAAATCAAACCAGTTCAAGTATTAGATCATTTATAAAATCAGACCGACTCAAACCAAGAAAAACCACTTTTCATAATAATCAGGTAAATAACTTTTTAAACGCATTTCTTATCAACAACCGTACTTCACTCAAGCAATCAAACAACCACATCCAAAAGACAAACATAATCACAGGAATATATTTTTGCATCAAGATCTATTTATAACAACTCTGTACTATAAAATAGATCTTAAGAAAAACCCCTACCTCAATTATTCGCAATCCGCATAATTAAATGCGTTGAATCCCTTTTTCCCCCGGCTCATCACAACGGCAGTTCTAAACCACTTTTGCAGCAACCATAATTACTCTAATCGCAATAAGAAATAATCGAAACTCAATCAAATAGCAAATAACATTGTAAAATCCTCAATAAACTATAACGGATCGCTAGCAGCAAAAGTTCTAAAACAAGAAAAACTCACCAAATTAAGAGGGAAATAAAAATTGGAGCTGTTGCAAATCCAACGGCCCTCACCGGCAAGAACGGGACCTGACAGAAATAATAGAAAGTGAAGGTGATGCAAAATAGCTATGGTGGTTAATCCAATCAGCACCGAGTGAGGCATACGACAGAGCAACTCGCGATAAACAATCCCTAGCACAAACAACCTCAGCAAAAACTCTTATAGTAACCAGGATTTTGACCGACAATGAGGAAAAACCAGAACAGGGCTAGAGCATACCAAATAGGTGGCGGCTCCAGCGGCGGTTTTCGACAACAGGGCTATGGCGGCAACGGGCAGCGGGAAGCTAGGTTGCAACAGAGGCAGAACATAACAGCGACGCACGGCTTCCATATCTTCCATCGCATTCTGGTCATCTCCTAGCGATGGCGTGCATGGCGGCGATGATAGATCCGGTTGCAGATCAGATTAGTTCGCACCGGAGATCTCCTTCTCATGCGTTTACTCTCTTCTCGGCGACAAAACGGCTCCCTTGCACTTGCTTTCTCTCCTTCCTCGATGGCGGTTCGTGGATAGATCGGCGGCAAGTTAGACGTGACGACATGGCGACGCGGCGGGACACGAGCGACGAGCTCCAGGCCGGCGTTGGCAGCTCGCGAGGACGACGACAACGAGGCGACGGTGGCGGTACCCAGTGGCGCCAGCACAACCTTCCTCTTCTCTTCTTCTGTGGATCGCAGCTCACTCATCTCCGGCGCCCTCTCCCTCTTCTCCGTTCTTCGTGCGCTCTCTCTTCAATGCAATACGGCGGCGCGGCGGCAGTGATGGCCGCCGGTGCTGCCCTTCCTCTTTCCCCCTTCCTCTCTTCCCGCAGCTCCCCTCCTTCCTTTCCATTCCTTTCCTTATTTCTTTTCTCTCTTTCCTTTTAATTGCTTTTTTTGTTTTGAGCATGTTTCTAGAATAGGAGAAAAGGAAAGGGTAATGGCAGCTGGGGAAAAGGAGAAAAAGAAAATATTAAATCTAGGGTTTGTAGTATAAAACTTAGGATTTGTATAAAATAAAATATTAATAAGATAATAGGGTTAAGTAATAATTCAAATTAAAATTTAATATAAAATTATTATCTTTAAAATATCATTTTATTATCAACTTGAGATCTATTTTCGAATAATACTAATTCAACAAAAATTGATGGTAATTAGATTAATTCTCTTTCATTTATAAAATAAGGTTAAAAATCTATATATTAAAATTAAAGCATATAAATTACTCATTATTTTTCAATTATAAAAATTCTAAATAATAAATAAGAGTTTACTCAATTTTTATATAAAAATATCTAAAATATAGTCTTAAATAAATATAATACATCATAATAATTTATTAATAATTTTTTAAAATTTAAGGGTCTTACAACCAGCATCACCAGCTGAGATTAATCCAACTGTTTAGTATAAGTGATAATAGAAATTTGATAACTACATTATTTTAGAGGAACAGATAGAATCGATATACTCTACCTGTTTTGGAATCTAAATCAAGTAAAGCTAGTATTTCTATATACCCATTGTTATCAAATAAAAGGTCCTCACAAACTAATTAGAAAAAGGAATAGCCTAAATCTTATAATCAAACAAATAAAGAAGTGCTTACATAACCATATCCTTTATTCATGTATTTTATTTTGATTCTCATTTATCTTTTTCCATTTGAACTGTATAATGCCATAAAACTATCATTAAAAGCAATTAAAATTAACCATGACAGAGAAAAAAGAATCAAAACAGAGATACCAAGTAAGATGGTCATAGACCATATCTCAGAATGCTCTCAGAAAAATAAACATAGAGCACACAAATGCATTCACAAGTTGAAAACTGCAAAGAGTAAAAAGTAAGAGTAGTTGGTGACAAACTAAAACATGTTTAGAATAATACAACAATCAAAATGATTCACCGTAATTACACGGAGGTATAAGACTCGTCTCCTCCATCACTTCCATGTTTATAATTTAGTGACACAGGGGTAGCATAGCCTCCAGCCTACCTAGGATGGTTGTACTTGAAGGAAAAATCAAATTTGTATGACCCTGTCTTCATGTAATACTGCATTTTTAAGCATTAGTAGATATAATCAATACTCAGAAGGAAACTCAAACTACAAAGATGAGTCAAAAAAGAAATTCAAGATTATTCTATCCTCAACATACAATAGAATTATAGATTACCACGGAACACATCATTTCATATAAAATAAGGAATCACAGGAGTCAATTGTCAAATGAAATATCAATGCATATCAAAAGTATAAGCAGAACCATATTAAGTGCCTGGTACAAAGGCTGGCCAATTTGCTCCGAGTACTCCCCTCCTCTAGTCCTAGCAACAGCACCAACAGCATGAAACATTCACATATCACCAAATCATTAGATCACTGCAAATATATGAATCTCAAAGTTTAATTGATTAAAAAAAATAGTGATTCAAAGGAAAACCCTTCAAACAAAAATACTTTTGATTCAATAAGCTCAACAATATCACACTGATCATAGCCAATATCAAATCAAACTACACTAAGAAAAACTAATGATCACATCAAGTGCAAAAATAACACAACAAAAAACCTTCCACCAACTTAAAAATCAAATGAACTATAAATTTTAACTCGGCCTGGTCACGGGGATGGTTGAAACGGCAGTGGGAACCATAGCCATAAAATCCAGTCCTCAAATAGTAGATACAATCAGCCTCACCAAGCCTCTAAGGATAAGATTCCTTTGCAGTACCTAATCCTATTTGCCACACCGACTCTGCATTTTTCAAAATCAGGACCAAACACACTTCACAACACCTCATATTCTCCTATAAGATAAATCACAATCGCAGAAAGCCACAAACATTGGGCAAAAAGGGAAACGGTTTTCATATTTTATTATATGAAAAAAAATAAAAAGAACAGAGTGGTTGGGGCATTATATCAAATATAATATAATATCATACATTCGAGGCCAGTTCCAGTCCACTTCGGCGATGGATCAGACAGAGAACCCTCGCTAGATTGGCTGTACCGCTCTATTGCGCAGATGATAAACCACTATTTTATGGTTTATCTTGTGCTCAATTGAGTGGATTTTATCAACTCTTTACCCACTTATTCATAATATTTGCATAGTTTTATATTTCCTTCCTGATTTTGTACTATGATTGAAAACGTGCTTCTTTGATCTTATATTTGCTTATTATTAATCCTCTCTTATTACCATTAGATGCCTTGATATGTGTGTTAAGTGATCTCAGAGATTATAGGGCAGGAATGGCTCAGAGGATGGAAAGGAAGCATGCAAAAGTGGAAGGAATACAGAAAGTTGGAGAAATTGCTAAGCTATCCAGCCTGACCTCTTTGCACTCAAACGGCTATAACTTTAGCTACAGAGGTCCAAACGATGCGGTTTTAGTTGCGTTGGAAAGCTAACGTCCGGGGCTTCGATTTGATATATAATTTGCCATAGCTGCCCCGACGCCAGGAGACGCGAATGCGTGGGTCACGCGGACGCGTGACCTGGCAGGAACACAACCCACGCGGCCGCGTGAGCCATGCGGCCGCGTCACTTTTCCGTGACCTGTACGTACCAGAATACGCTGGGGGCAATTTTTGGGCTGTTTTTAACCAGTTTGCGGCCCAGAAAACACAGATTAGAGGCTATAAAGTGGGGGAATCCATTCATTCATGAGGAGGCTCTCACATTCACAATTTTAGGAGTAGATGTAGTTTTTAGAGAGAGAGGCTCTCTCATCTCTCTTAGGATTAGAATTTAGGATTTCTCTTAGTTTTAGGAGTGACTCTCAATCCCAGGTTCAACGTTCTTTTACTTTATATTCCTCTTTTTACTTTCAGATGCTTCAATGCTTGTATTAGATATGTTGCCTATTTGGCTTATGCTACATTCATGTTATGATTTTCTTAATTAATATTATTTGAGGTAATTCAGATTTAAGATTGCTTTGCTCTGTTTAAGATTGCTTTCAATTTAATTTAGATATTTTTCTCCCTTTTGGCCTTGGTTAAATAATTGGTGACTCTTGAGTTATCAAACTCATTGTTGATTGAGAATTGGAATTCTTCAAGAATTAATTCATCCACTTAACTTACCTTCATAGTTAGAGGTTAATAAAGTAGGAGAAAAATCCAATTCTCATTACAATTGATAAGGATAACTGGGATAGGACCTCCAGTCTTCATACCTTGCCAAGAGTTTATTTTATAGTTATTTATTTATTTTATTTCTTCTTATGCAACATACTGCTCCCTAATTTCTCAAAACCCCAAATTTACAATCTCCATAACCAATAATAAGAACATACCTCCCTGCAATTCCTTGAGAAGACGACCCGAGGTTTGAATACTCGGTTATCAATTTCAAAGGGGTTTGTTACTTGTGACAACTAAAACGTTTGTACGAAGGGATTTTTGTCGGTTTAGAGACTATATCTACAACGCGACTGTTTTTATGATATTCTTTACTGGCGAAAATCCTAATGTCAAAATGGCGCCGTTGCCGGGAAATTGCAAACGTGTGCCTTATTATTGGTTATTGTAAATATTTGCTTTTTGATTTGTTTTTATTTTTTATTTTTATTTGCTTTTTCGTAAATTAAGAGGTTATTGATTTTTATTTTAAAATTTTTATCTTATCTTATCTTATTTCAAAAATCAAATTTAAAAATTTTCAATTTTCAAAAAAAAATTCAAATTTCAAAAATTAAAAATTCAAATTTCAAAATTTAAAATTCAAATTTCAAAATTTAATTTTCAAATTCAAAATTTAAATAACCTTTTAATTTCAATTTGTTTTTATTTTTGTTTTTATTTTTTTGCTATCATGAACTCTCACCCCTTTGGCTATGAGTCTGGTTACAATAATGTTGCAGGAAGAAGAAATTACAATGAGAACAGGCATCAAGGTTAGAACAATCAAAGATGGGAGGAGCCACAAGGACTTGATCAATCCTCATGGCAACAACCACCTCCAATGGACTATCAACAACCACCACCATATGCTTATGAACCCTTTCCTCAACATAACTTTGGACCACCAAACTCACAAGCCCCTTCCCGCCATTCACCTCCATATGACCCTAACCCTCAACCACCATACCAACCACCTTATGAGCCATATGAACCATATATAGAACCACCCCAATTCCAACCCAATTACTCCCAAGAACCACCACTTCAATATTCATCATCTCCATATCCATCAATCCAAGAGCACTATGATCCTACTTATGAAAGCCGAGTACATCAAGAGACAAAGGATCGTTTCAAGGAAATAGTGGATCGATTTCAGGCAACCATTAAACAACTGGAGCAAGTAGTAATTCAATGGGTTTCTAGGCGCTCAAATATACAAGAATCAGCCACAGCTCCATGTGGACAGTCTACTGAAGAGCGTAGCATGACGGAGATACCAGAAACCCCAGTGGACAAGACAGAGAATAAATTCGTACTAGAACAAGTAGAAGACGCTGTCATTGTTCAAGAAGAAGAAGAAGTGGTTGAAGACTTAGGAGATGCAGAACCTCCATGGGAAAGTCAAGACATAGAGCCTCCTTCCAAGACAGTTGAAATTGATGCTAAGGAGGGTGTACAACCTCCAAAGCATATCATAGTTGAAGACTTGGAAGAGGTTGATCAAGAGATGGAGATTCAAGAAGAAGAAGCACAACCTACCATGCCCTTGGAAAGCAATGAAGAGGAGATTGAATTGAAAGAGAGCTACCAAGAGGAAGAGGTTGAAATTGAAGAAGCTTGCAAAGAGGTGGTAATTATCAGAGCGGAGCACAAGGGAGTGGAGCTTGCAATTTCATTAAAAATACCTCCCCCTAAGTTGCCATCATCCTTCACAACATTCAAGTGGGTAAAATTCATATCCCTTAGCTTTCTAATCCCACTTGAATATGGGCTATTGGAGACGGATGGTCAACTTAGAGCTCTTTGTGGCATCAAGAATAAGAGGAAGATGGTCAGTGGTAAGAATTGTCCTGCAAGGTTCATCATGGTTGGAAGCTTTAAGTTTAAACGCAAAGGTTGGTATAAAGCTCAACTAAATAGGTCTAGGAAGCTGTTTGGTCGCTACAGTGAGAATTCAGATCACCTTTCACCCGGCTGGAAAAATGCAGATCGAGACAAAAACGGGTGTAAAAATAAAGTTTGGGATCCTGGAATCTGTTCTGGCATTTGTCACCCCGGGAGCCTAAGAATCTGTTTGAAGCTTCTTAAGGGCTTTACATGCTTAGTTTGGGATCCCGGAGGACACTGGAATCACAAACATTGGTGGAGCTTCCTGGATGAGTTCAAGCACAAGCCACCATAACAGGAAGCTCACCAAATGTCCAACTTAAGGACTTTAACTAAAAGTGCTAGGTGGGAGACAACCCACCATGGTACGATCGTTCATTTTTCATTTTATTTAGTTTTATTTGTTTTCTAGTTTTATTTTATTTTATTATATTGAACCTGGAGTTTTGCGTCACATTCATATTAACACTGCATTCTTCATTTTTCAAAAAAAAAAAAGGATTTACGCACGTGACGCGGCAGCGTCGCTGACGCGTCCACGTCGTATGTGCGTTAGGAGGAAAAGAAATTGAACAGAGAGTTACGCAGGAGCAGGGCTGGAGGCGTGCCAAGGGCACAAATCGTCCCACGCGACCGCATCGCTGATGCGGCTGCGTCATTTGCAAAATGGCTTCCCCACGCGTCCGCGTCACCTACGCGACCGTGTGGCCCTGGATTTCGACATAACAAGGTGTATGGCCGAACGTTGAGCTGGAATTGGGCTGGAATCGTGCTGGAAGCCCAAGCCTTACCACGCGACCGCGTGCCCCACGCGGCCGCGTCAGTTTAAGAAAAAGGCCACCCGCACGATCACGTCGACCACGCGACCGCGTCACCCTGGATTTTGGCAATACTAAGTTTTGAACAGAGAGTTGTGCGACCGCGAGGCTGCACTCGTGCCACTAGCACAAATCAAGTCACGCGATCGCGTGCCCCACGTGTCCGCGTCACCTGACCTTATTGCGCACCACGCAACCGCGTCACCCACGCGACCGCGTCGCCAGCGTCGCACAACCTTTCTAGATTAGTGCCAATTATGGTTTATCTTGTGCTCAATTGAGTGGATTTTATCAACTCTTTACCCACTTATTCATAATATTTGCATAGTTTTATATTTCCTTCCTGATTTTGTACTATGATTGAAAACGTTCTTCTTTGATCTTATATTTGCTTATTATTAATCCTCTCTTATTACCATTAGATGCCTTGATATGTGTGTTAAGTGATCTCAGAGATTACAGGGCAGGAATGGCTCAGAGGATGGAAAGGAAGCATTCAAAAGTGGAAGGAATACAGAAAGTTGGAGAAATTGCTAAGCTGTCCAGCCTGATCTCTTTGCACTCAAACGGCTATAACTTTAGCTATAGAGGTCCAACCGACACGGTTCTAGTTGCGTTGGAAAGCTAACGTCCGGGGCTTCGATTTGATATATAATTTGCCATAGCTGCCCTGACGCCAGGTGACGCGAACGCATGGGTCACGCGGACGCGTGACCTGGCAGGAACACAACCCGCGCGGCCGCGTGAGCCATGCGGCCGCGTCACTTTTCCGCGACCTGTACGTACCAGAATACGCTGGGGGCGATTTCTAGGCTGTTTTTAACCAGTTTGCGGCCTAGAAAACACAGATTAGAGGCTATAAAGTGGGGGAATCCATTCATTCATGAGGAGGCTCTCACATTCACAATTTTAGGAGTAGATGTAGTTTTTAGAGAGAGAGGCTCTCTCCTCTCTCTTAGGATTAGGATTTAGGATTTCTCTTAGTTTTAGGAGTGACTCTCAATCGCAGGTTCAACGTTCTTTTACTTTATATTTCTCTTTTTACTTTCAGATGCTTCAATGCTTGTATTAGATATGTTGCCTATTTGGCTTATGCTACATTCATGTTATGATTTTCTTAATATTATTTGAGGTAATTCAAATTTAAGATTGCTTTGCTCTGTTTAAGATTGCTTTCAATTTAATTTAGATATTTTTCTTCCTTTTGGCCTTGGTTAAATAATTGGTGACTCTTGAGTTATCAAACTCATTGTTGATTGAGAATTAGAATTCTTCAAGAATTAATTCATCCACTTAACTTACCTTCATAGTTAGAGGTTAATAAAGTGGGAGAAAAATCCAATTCTCATTATAATTGATAAGGATAACTGGGATAGGACCTCCAATCTTTATACCTTACCAAGAGTTTATTTTATAGTTATTTATTTATTTTATTTCTTCTTATGCAACATACTGCTCCCTAATTTCTCAAAACCCCAAATTTATAATCTCCATAACCAATAATAAGAACATACCTCACTGCAATTCCTTGAGAAGACGACCCGAGGTTTGAATACTCGGTTATCAATTTCAAAGGGGTTTGTTACTTGTGACAACCAAAACATTTGTACGAAGGGATTTTTGTCGGTTTAGAGACTATATCTACAACGCGACTGTTTTTATGATATTCTTTACTGGCAAAAATCCTAACGTCAGTAGACATAATAAAACCAGAGCTGATGGAACAGAGAATAAAAAGGTTCTTTCGATGAAATCAGGTATGTTCCCCCTCCATAGTGCAGATTATAGAGAGAGAAAGAACTAACGATCGATCCTCTCATCTTACACACCCAGATTCTACGCGTGCTCCTGCTCCCTCCCGAAGAATCTCTTGCTGGATCTCATCACGACGATCAATCGTTCCTCATCAGCGCCTTTCTGCAACTCCACAGATCTCCATCATAATCCCTGGAGGGTATTTGATGGTTCACAACTACAGGAGATATGTTGAAATTCTATAGAAGAAAAAAGAAGTGGAATCAGAATGAGATTTCCATCAGAATGAGGGTTTGTAAAAGAAAGAGAGAGAAGAGAATAGTGCAGGAATGAAAGAAAGAGAGCGGACGAACGATGGCAGAGGTGGCAAGAGTGATCCAAAATGTGACACCAGTAAAGAGTGAGATCTGGGTTATTTTTGATGGAGGAAAAGAACTGGGATTAGATTGAGAGTGAAGCTCGAGTCAACCCATTAAACTTCTTCTGTAAATAGAAAAAAGAGAATAGAAGCGAGGAGATAAATAGGATTTCAATGAGAGAGAAAGAGAAAGAAGAGAAGGAAGAGGCACCATAAATGAAGAAAAAGAAGACAAAGAAGATGAGTTATGTTAGGGACCCTTGAAGTGACATTTTTTGGGATAAAAGAAAACTACAAAAAGCTAGAAAATCCCACTTCAGATAAGAATCTTCCATCATACTTACCATGGATGCAAGGTAACTATTATTTATAGTTTTCTCATCTTTGTTTATGTAATTCGATATGATGTGCAATAACTTGAGTCTTTGTTATTTGTGAGTGTCCACAAGTTGATAGGCATGGCGCAACAGAGCAGGGACCAGCACGAGCAGAAAGTCCTATGCTAGCGTCAGGCGTTGGATCAGTTACGGTTGGATGAGGTAAGCGAGCTTATTTTCTTCAGCTACCAATATATGAATTTCTATCCTATGTTACCACCTATTATTGATGATTATCTTACATATTACGTTGTAGTTCTTGTGGACGCCGTATGACGACTTTGCACTGCAAGATCTCTGCCCGCTGTGGCTGAAGGATGAGGCAGAGTGAGGGACATGGATGTTTGTTGTTTTCCTCATCTGCTTCAACATATTTGAGTTTCACCACGTAGACTGGGTGAAATGCCAGTTTAGAGGTGAGCAGCAAGTGCTAGGGGCCTCGGTTAACATCGAAAGGTTCCTGACCACCACAAGACGGGGGTGAGGATGTGTGGTGACCTACTAGGCTATAGGAGTGGTATAATTATTTTAGCGCTCGGTTTGAGGAGGGACATCAGATCTCATTTAGCTGTTCATAGATTATCGACCTACATAGAAGTATTGGGATTGGTACTGATAGGCCTATTGCGTTAAACACTTGTCCAGGCAACAAGTGCTTAATGACCCCAGGCTATTTGACTTACCAGGTGACGTCCAACCTACAACTAGCCAGTTGAGGGACATCCTTCACCATCCCCGGAACGTCTGATTGTTGTTGGCGTGCCATGGAGGTTCAGAAGGACACCCGAAGGCCTACCAAGAGAGAGAGGGGTGCCAGAGAGCGCGAAGGGGCATAGAGGGACATGGTCAGGCCTTGTAGGGAGCGCTTGGATGTGGAGTCCGAGGAGGAGGCTGAGTATCACCCAACAGGAGGAGCATGGTGATATCCCAGATGACCAGGATGACTCATCGCCTCCTCCATCACCACCACCCCCTCCTCTTCCCCACCACCTCCACCATCAGGGTCAAGTGCACAGGCTGCTCAAGACGATTGGGATACTACCCCCTGGATGGCATGATATCGGGGCATCTAGCAGTCGTTGTGAGGCATCAATGGTGGAGTAGATCCAGTTCGAGCAAGAATTCCAGATTTATACCGCCGACCAGCACACGATGTAGCACGTCGTGGATCAGTTCCGCACAGGCAAGGAGCAGAGCATAGAGCATGGACATCAGCATTCATCTGCTTCTATTTCTACCACAGTTTGGGTGCCGTACACATCACTGGGGTCTGGCACTTCATACAACACATATGTCGACCGGTTGCACAGTATGCAACACCACCATCGGTGGACTATGGTCTCTCAGCACTCGCAGCCTCCTCCAGGCCCACGTCCTTGCAGGCCTCACCGACAGGAATAGGCACAGCCTCTGCCTTGTGGCACCAGACAGCACTTGTATTATCCAGGGGATCACCACCGATGCGTTATTAATGTTGTATTTTGTTATCTCATAGTTTATTAGTGTTGTATTTATATTTGTATGCATATGTTATATAAACAGTGCTATCTCTGGTCTTTAGTTCGTGACATACTATGTCTGTTATTTGTATGCATGTTTATGTAATTGTCTTAACTTCTTGGAATTTCAGTTTTATAATTCAAGTTCAATGCGAACGACGTAAACAAAGAAAGCAGTATTCACCTACATAAATTGACCAAACTAATGATAGATGTCTTACATCCAAGTACAATATAAACAATGTAAACAACGTCCATGCACAAAAGTGACCATACTAAAGATACAGCACGTTACATTCAAGTATAATTAAGGGAACTATATAAACAACAATAGAAAACAAAGATGAGCAAACATGCGATACTAAGCAAAGCCTCGTTTATAGGTTAGTTCGAACAGTCTTTTTGGGTATGCCCGGTTTGCTTGCATAAAACACATATCTTCTCTTGGCGCTCGCCCTCATCTATCTCATTGCAGAACCTTGTGGATACAGGTCTGCCAGTAGACTTCCTGCGCATGGCTAGATTAGGACATAGTCGTGTCCTATACCACTCTGGCCAAAGCTTCTCGTCTGGTATCGGTGGAAACTCCACCTCATACATCCTGAACACAGCATCCTGCCTATACACCAGATGCATGTAAGGACCCCATTCGACACTTGCAGCGGCAAGGCGGCAAGCGCATGACGACATGGGAAATGGAGTGACTGAAAAATCCCACAGTCACACATGCCTGCTGTCAACCAAACACAAAATGAACTTTGCGACCTACCCTCGAAAGGCTCTAACTCCTCAACCACAAACAATGAAACTCATCTGTTGTAGTGAGTAACGTGCATCTTCGAGATCCCCTATCTGTTCTTCTCAATAGCAGCTATCAGCCATTGGAAAAATTGTTTCCCCACCCCCAGTTGTGACTGTGCCTCCCTTCCCTTCCTGATGAACAACTGTTGCAGCCTGTCGTAGGTGCAATGCACAATGGCTGAAATTGGTAAATAACGTGTACCCTTAAGTACTGCATTCATACACTCGGAAAGGTTCGTTGTCATGTGCCCAAATAGGCAACCACCGTTGCAGTATCGTAGCCAGATCTCTTTGTTGAACATACCAGTCCAGTCTGCCATCTCTTGCGACAAACCTCTCAAGACATCCATGTACCACTCATACCCAGCCTTGCTTGAACTATAAGCAGCATTTATCTATCGGTTTCCCTTAGCAGACTTGAAATGCAACATGAAGTTCGCTGCCATGTGCCTGACACAATAAGCATGGAACACTCTAGAGGCTGCTAACCACTATCCTTGGCTCTCAGTGCAGCCTTGATAGCCTGGGATCTATAAGATATAATAAACAGGTCATCCTGTGGGGTCATATGTCGTCTTAGATTGGTGAAGAAGAAAGACCAAGACCCCGTGGTCTCAGACTTAACAATTGCAAAGGCTACAGGAAGGATATTGTTGTTACCATCTTGTGCCACTACAATGAGCAAAATACCACCATATTTTCCAAACAAATAGGTGCCATCGACAAAGGCGAACGGCTTGTAATGCTTGAAAGCCTCCACACAGGTAGGGAAGGCCCAAAATACTCTATCAAACATGCTACAGTCACGCACCATAAGGTGCCCATCATAGTACGGTATAGGCCTAACTCACATATCATTCTGAGACAATAACTCTGTAATGCTTGTAGCAATCTTGACACACTATTGTATGACTCTTTTCAATCACCATATATCTGCGATAGCTTTTTACTTTGCCATCCAGACTTTTTTGTATGAGGGTTTGAAATGATAGTTGTGCCTAACTGCACCTTGTAGAACAGAGATGCTGACGGATTGGCTGGATTGTATCAACAACAGGATGACACTGTAGATGAGACTGTTGTCCAACTCTCAGTGGTCCTGGGACATGGTGGGTGCTAAACACGTGTGCGCTCCTCCAACCCTACACACTTCCCTAACAAAATTACACATACATGGTTGGCATTTAATCCAAATTTAACAATCATAAATGAGAAAATACACCACGCAAAAACTTGAACTCACCAATAACTGAGATTATGACGGAGGGCAATACGGAGACTCCAAGGACAGCCTGCTGCATATTACCGACAATGCACATGGTATTTTAATCGATCCGAATCCACAACTCAGCACTTTGCACTTTTGCGAATACGGTAATTCTTGACACCCTGCATTATTGCATCTCTGCTTTTGAACATGCGTCCAACCTGAAACTTTACACCATCGTCTAAGTTGTAATCGTCTTCACCCATGTTGGAAAATGGAGTTAACTCGTGCATTACGTCTAGATCCATCATATGATAGTGATTGGGTACATCTGATAAGACCGGAATCGAGTGCGGGGTGAGCAGAAGATACCGAACTGGTGGTATCCGCAACATATTCCTTGTCGGAGTCCTCATCATAAACATCTATTTCTTTCACTGGACTAGCAACGTGTAGCAGTGGTGGTGCGAGAGGAGGGTTGTCCTGCACAAATCTTACTGTCTAGATCCACCGCCACCGACATCACCTACCTCCGCAGAAAGCTCCATCATTTGTTATGCCATGATTCTCCCATGGATGTCAAACATTTCCGATCGGTGATAGCAACGAATACCCTACCCTTTCGTTCTCTTTTCTCTCGCTACCACCAATGCTACCCAATATCAGACTCTTCAATTTTGACAAAGAACTTATTTACCGGGTATGCAACAGAATGGAATTCTCACACTTACAAATCACACCAGTATCACTGTTTCTCATATGGCACTTGGGATGCACACTTACAACCACATATCCACTACTACGAAAAATTTTGGCTTATTTTTCGGAAGAAAAATGGAAGAAAAAAAGAAGTAAAATATTTATGGAGAATACAAAGGGTTGCATATCCTTTTATAGCTGCTGAAAATTTGTCGTAATGTATCTCGTTTACACTGTAAACGTCATATATCTCTTCTTATCTCGTTTACAGTGTAAACGAAATAATATTGTATGTATCTCATTTAGACCGTAAACAAAATAAACACGGCTACCCTCTTGTACCTTATCTTATTTACAGTGTAAACGAGATACGTGCAATATTATTTTCATTTACACTGTAAATGAGATAAGAGATGCGATAGATTTTGGTAAAAATGCTACAAAATATATATTTCGGTAAATAAAATAATTTTTTATTTATTTAAAAAAATCCTGGGGGAGTGAGGTAAAGAGCAGGCAACAGGCTTTGAGGGAGAGACACTATGAGCCGGATATCTAGGGATATTAATGGAAAATAATTTTTAAAAATTCCAAAAAAATAAATATAAAAAATACCAATACTATTTAACTTAATAGATAAAAGCACATAATTCATTTATTTTAAAATACAATATGAAGTTAAAATATAAGATTTTTTCTATAATTAATTGAAAAAACACATTATTTCCCAAAAAAATAATTGGACGTTATTTATTGTAGTTTGCCTAGACATTGGGCGAACTGCAATCAACTCAAACAACTTTTCTAGTGATGCGGTGAATTGTACCTCACTCAAACTCTATAAATACAGCGAGTGTGCAATGAAAATTCACTCGCACCAGATCTTATCTCTTATTTTTTTACCTCTTTCACTTCTTTCTCTCACTTTTTTACTTTTAAAATGTTTTGGACACCGTTATTAGCAATTCATTCTACTGAAAAAATATTATTAGATCATAATATATCTGTTATATTAAGTTTTGCTCAATCGATATTTATTGACATGTCCTTGGAAGTGAGATATTTAGTGACACTGAGTAATTTTATTTTGCATACTACCAATCAGTAACACAAAAAGTGGGTGAAAAAATTTATTACAGATATCCAATGAAAGTAAATGGCACTTTTTATTACAAAAGATATTATTTTAATAAGTATGAATTAATTTATATTTTTTTGTGTTGGACTGTTTGATAGCATTGTTCTGTCTTATTTGACATTGGTATCGGTTATGTAATGATAATGATACAAAATTAATCAACGACTGACACAATCATTTTTTTAGAATCCATATTTTAAAATTATTCATTTTTTCTGATTGATCTATGTGAGGGGAGTTTTTCAGAGGTCAGTGATGACCCCCAGTCAAGTGGAACTGCGAGACAGAGTATTAAAAGATTGGTAGTTAATCTAAACATGCCACCTGAAGACAGTAATGAGGGATCAAATCATGAAGATCTAAATATATCGTCAGAGGGCATATGGCAAGAAGATGTTGAAAACTACGAGGGCTCTGCAATTGGAGACTTAATGACCAATCTATATCAAGTTAACCCTGTATTTTATAGGGGGGAGGTAAAAGTTGAACCAGTATATATATCTGATGATGATGAGGAGGATGATATAGAGACGAACAACTTCACAGACTCATAACTCGCACTGACTTGGCCTACTATTTTCTAGCCATCCGAATATATAATCATTCCCCTCACTTTACCACGTTGAATCTCGATGTAATGAACCAAAATTGATTTTTTGGTCAGGGAGGTTCTGATGATAATACGACCAATGAGTTCATTGTTGGACAACAATTTGAGAACAAGGAGAAAGTTCTTATGGTAATAACGACGTATAGTATTAGGAGAGTTGTGAAGTATAAGATATTAGAAAGTGATCATTTGAAGTATTTAGTTTAGTACACTCAGTTTGGTCCCACTCAAGCATGTAGGCTATATATCCGAAGTCAGCTCATATGAGAAACTGTTTGACCGAGCTGTACGGTCCGGGTTGGGCGAGGACAAAGCGGCCGACCTCCTGTAAGGCTGTCGACACTGACCTCTTCACAAAGAGCTCGGCCAAATCACCATAGATGCCCAAACAGGCCCAAAACAGAGGATTACAGCCCCCTTAGAGGCGGCTGGTCAAAGGATAGGTGATATCACCTACAAAAGATAAGATAAGATAACAAACTTATCTCAAGGAAGGTCACTCAACACCACTATAAATACACTAGAGCACCCACTCATACTCCAATTTCACAAAAAACTTGCTTAAAGCCCGTGCTGACTTAAGCTTCGGAGTCTCTTGCAGGTACCAACCCCCTCCGGTGATCAAGGACCAGCAGCCCCTCAAGTTCCAACAAGTCGAGTACGGAAGCTCTGATCACACTAGAAGATCTCGTCTGAGATCGACCTCAACGTTTCAGGTAACCCTCGGAACAGATAGTATATATAAAACTTAAAAAATATCAGATAATTAGGACATATTAAACCTAATATAAAATTAATAATAAAGAATATCAGTGTAATCCTACTAAGTTTATAATTTATTTTTATATGTTCTAATCTAATATGCTACAATTAATAATTTATTATTTTTATACTTAATTTATAATTTATTATCATATTAGACTAATAATAAAGAACATCCACGTAATGCTATAATATAAATTATACTATACCACTCTAAAGAGACTTTAAATTTAAATTAAAATCATAACCTACTCTATTGTAAATATTTATTTTCATATATTATAATCTATTCTAAAATACTTATTCTTGTAAAACTAAAAACTACTTTATATATTACTATCACCTCTAAAATCATAAATTTTTCTAAAATATTTATTCCTATAATAATTAATAAATAATTTTACATAACAATAATCTAACTATTCATATAATACTATCATTAATATTATCTAAAATAAATAAATAAATATAACATGATCAATAAATAAAAACAAGAGCAAAGAGAAAAAAAACTAACCTGGTGAAAGACGAATAATAAAGGGTGAGTTAAGAGAGAATGGAAGAGGGATCGAGAGAAAAGTAGGGAGGTAATTGAGAGAAATGTAAAAGTGAAAATGATGGAGGAGGAGCGCCTTTTATAATGGGTGAACTCTACCCAATTCATTGCATTACAAGCGAACTACATTTCAACATGTAGTTCGTCAAATTACTAGGCGAACTGAGGTAATCATCATGCAATTTGCCAATATCTTAGACAAACTGCGTCATGGATAAAAATGAATTTTTGTAATTAGTGTGTTTTTATTTTGTTTTAGGAAATAATGTATTTTTTAATTTATTGTAAAAGAAATATCAAAATATAACATAAAAATTGATCTTTGTCATTTCAATGTCAAATCCTTTTAAACATATGGATAAAATACTATTTTGATCGGTGACGTTCAAACTAAATCCTAGTAAGATTTCTAATGTTTTAAATATTCTATTTTCGTTTCAAAAAATTTTAAACGAATTCAATGTTATTCTACTATTAAATTTGACATAAATATTAACGGAATAAATATGATGAACGTTAACAACATTATTAGTTAAGTCATATTCTTTTATTTTCATGTGTTAGAGAAATATAACTAATTATAATACTTTCTCTTTTTGTTCTCTTTATACAAAAATCTCAAATCCTAACTAATGGTTATCAGTGGCTAAGAGAAGAGGGGGGAGAGGTTGAATCTTAGCCCCCTTTTTGCAGAGAACACTTTCTGCCTTTCAGGAATGCTTTAAGAGATATTTCTACTTTTTGTCTCGTCATTGGTCAAGAGACATTTTCTTTTTGTCTCGTAACCGGTGAGGAGATATTTTTCAATTTTGTCTCCTAAGCAACAGAAACAGTAATGGAGTAGAAGAGAAAGAGAGAATCACACCAAGATGTATCCTGGTTCAACTGCTAAGTGCAATGCAGCCTACGTCCATTCTCCATCACAACAATGACGGAATTTCACTATAATCAGACTGATTACAGACACCAATTCTTCCCTAAGAACTACCCTTCCTATCCGAGACAAGTCCAGAATCTATCCCCAATCCTGAACTTGACTTGGTCACCTACCAAACTTTCAACTGCTAAGTGCTAACCCAACTTGCAAGGGAATTCCCACAGAATCATGATACACAACATATAGATGTACAAATGACCTCTAAGACACCTATGGCTTTTTCTTTAATTTTGTACACTCTGCCTTTTTTCTCTCACTGGCTTTTTCTTATAAACCTCACACTGTTTGCCTTTTTCACCATGAGACTCAGACAGACAAAACTAAAGAAAAATACAAAATGAAACACATTGAAGGAGAAGAACTTTTGTTAGCTTGGGTAGCTATGAGAACTCTGTGCTTACTCTCCTTGCTTCAACCCTTGGCCGTTCACCCTTATTAAGTTATTATAGAAGGGGAAGCTTCCAAGGTTGAAACGGTTCAACTGAGCCAATTTCTTCTTCTTCAACACCAAAACCGGTTTCGAACAGAGAGAGGAGAGAGGGAAAATCGAAAGCAAATCAACATGCAATTACCTCTCTCTCATCCCTTCTCATCAAGCTTCATCAATCTGAGCCTTCTATCTTGACTTGGTCTCCAAGAAAGATTTCTGACCCTTGATGAGCTCTTGATTCTTGACAGCTCCATCTATTCTATTTTTGCTTATTTCTCCACGTAGCTACAGTAGCTACCTTCTGTGATGGATGAACAAAAGTGGAAACGAGCTTCACCTCAGAGATCTTTTTCTCTGACCGAATCGGATTGCTACTACTTTAGGTATGGAGATCTTGAAACTTCTTCTCCACATCTTGCCTTTAGTGGAAAAGATCTCAGCCACGTCATACTGTAGATCTTCTTTTTGCTAAGGCCATTATCACCTTAGCCTCTTGCTTGTTCATAGCTTCTGTTTCTTCTTCTGATAACATGCTTCTACAATCTTCTTTCCTGAAAAATGAAGTGACCAAAATATAGAGAGAGAAGAGAGAGAAGAGAGAGAACGGTGAAGCTTTTAGTAGAAGCTTTGAAGGAAATTAAACTCAATTTAATTCCTAGTTCCAATTACCAAGACCTGAAGACTTTTGCAAATTGAACCCCCTTTTTTGTGATCACCGAATGGGTTTCTAAGGCTTTGGGTCAATTTGATTTTCTTCCTTTTAATTTTTCAGCCACTATTTCTCTTCTTTCTTCTTATTTGAATAAGTGATGTGAATGAAGCAAGAGAGAGAAGAGAGAAGAGACAAAGCATTCAATGCACTATTAACTCAATTTAATTTTGAGTTTCGATTACCTATGCATGCAATCAATTGAGTTGAAATTTGAATTCTATTAACCAATGGAATGGGTAACCGAACGAAGTTTTGGTTCAATCCTTTCTTCCTTCTTCCAATTCAGACCCAAGGATTTATTGGTCTAAGAGAATTGTTGACTTGGGTTTTGTCTTGACTTCTTGGGCCACTTTAAATTTCAGCCACTTGATTGAAAATCATATTGTCATAATGCAAGCTTTGTTTGATGGTTAAATATTATCAAGGTGGACTTAATTTTAAATGGGCCATGAGGAAAATAATTTTTATTTTTTGCACACTTAAACCAAATTCATCGTACAAACAATTGAAAATAATTTAAGCACATAAACATATTTTAATAATGTTTGATCATTATTATAGTTTAAGTTTTCCAAACTCAACACTAATAATTACCAACGTTCTAAAACCAAAGAAAAAAATTTATATTGATAATTGTTGGTGAATTGATTTTGCTTATGCATTGAAATTGAATATTATTGACTTTTTAATATATTAATTATTGGTATCAAATTTAAAAACATGACAACATTAAACTTATTTAAAACTTGTTAGTATTGAATATAATGTTTAAAATATCAGAGAGCAAATCAAAATTTACTTCAAATATTTGGAACCAAAGTAATTTTTTATCTTAAATAATTTTTGTGTATTGTCAATCACAATTTTACTATAGTGTTCTTCGTATCCCATATTAACAAATTTAATAATAATTAGAATTTTAATTTTGGAGTTTTCTGTAAATAAAATAAAAAACATATTATAATTTCACATGTCATGAAAATTTAGCATGTCATCCACATTTGTGGGTGGAGTCCTCCCCTCCCATGTCCAGTTCATGTCCAGTTCGTATTTATTCGTGTAGTTTGGATCTCTTTTTTTATGGGACTTGACAAATCTCCATTTTTATTCTCGTGTCTTGCGGATACTCATTCGAGTTCCTTTTTGCAAATTATTATTAGAGTTTTACTAACTTATATTCAAAGAACACATTTTAAAAATACCACAAAAAAATGTTTGACTAAAATTATTAAAAAATTAAATTTATTTTACATTTTTAATGTTTTGAATACATTAAAAAAACTAAAAAATGTTCAATTATTATACTTTTAATATGTGTTCTTAAAACATAAATTAGCAAAATTATAATCATCATCATTATTATTGGCATTTCTACTGCACTTAGATTTTTATTTTTTATTTTTGATGATGCTCTCATAAATCATTAACTGATGTAAGATTGCAAGTGAGAATAGGGAAGGAACTGATTGCTAATTGATAATATGAAAGTAAAAATGAAAGAAGAATAAATATTTTTTTTGTCTTTGTCTTTTTTTGAAAATTGATAAATCGTCTTTCAACATTAAAAAATAATAAATCGGTTCTGTCATCGATCCTTTCGTTAGACAAATTGGTCTGTGTCTATTTTTTCTATTAGACAAATCAATCATTGTCTATTAGCCACAAAAAGATGGGTGTGTTTAACGAAAAAAATAGATAAAAATTAATTTATTATTTTTTAAAAGTTAAGAGACGACTTATCAATTTTCAAAAAGAATAGAACCGAAAAAAATATTTACTCACAAAAGAATGAATATAGTCTTTGCTTGCCTCGCGTGTCTCGTGTTACTCATGGCCGTGGAAGAGAAACAACGTTCCCCCAACAATTTCGCTGTTGAATTTCAAATAATGTTTTTATGGTCGCTCGTGCATCGCGCTGCGGCTTATCATGTAATAAAATAAAATAAACCCATGTAATAATATATGTATATGGCATCTGGCATGTTGTCTCATATATAAGGTTTTTATTTATTTATTTTCTAGATGGAGCCAAAGTCCAAGTGCAATTTGAATTAGAATATCGAGTTTGAGTGCAATTTAATTTAGTATGGAAAGTTGGTAAGGCCCCTTTCTGTTTCTGAACGCATCCCTGACAAATCCCGCCAAAGAAGACCACCTTGAGTGAAAATTTGTTGTTATTATTGATTAGACTATTGTTATGCCATTTTACTCGTGTCTTTGTACATTGATATAGGAACTCATTTTTTATTAATAATCTAGCAACACAGTAATAACATGGCTAATGAATTTGTTTTTTAATTTAAGATCAAAAGTATGATAGAAATGTAGATATGAGCAACTCTAATGGAATATTTTTGGAACAGAAAATAGATAAAATAGTTAAGATAAGATATTAAATGATAAAAAATCACACCTTACAAAATAATTAAGAAAAAAAAATTAAAAAAATTTATTTTTTATTTTTGATATTTTTAAGAAATAAATTGATTTAGAATTAAAATTTATATTAAAATTTATAGATGAAATAAAATCGGTCTCACTTTAAAATAGCAGTATTAGCTTGATAGAAAATTAATAAAATTTTACCACTTGTATTAGTTTGATGGAATAATTAAAAATAATATAAAATTTTAATTGAATTGAGGCTAAATATTAAAATAGTAAATCTTATTTTTTAGTTTTAAATTACTATTTATGATATATAGTCTTATAAATATTATGTGTAATTTTGTGAGATTCAAACTAAAATTAGACTTAAAATTAGTATTAAAAGAGTTCTTGGTTGTTAATGTTGTTTGTCAATTTAATGACAAAGTAGAATGAGATCCGCGCATAAGGCAAATTAATTATATAATATATTCTAATATTGTTTACAAATTGATAAGAAAATATGCATACTACTGTTAAATTTAAATTATTTTATATTAAAATATTTAGTTAACAATTTGTGTATAATTTTCATATAATTATTCAATAAAAATATAATACAAATTTGATTATAGATTATTGTTTTTAGAATTTTAATTCATTTATTTTTAAAAAAAGACATAAATTTTTTATATTAGAATTATACAAATTTACGTTTTTGTTATTTTTATTGTTTGCAAATAATTAAAGAAAAAAGTTTAAAAAATGAATTTAAATGAAAACACCAAAAATATAATATAAAATTATAAATTAACTTTATAATTATGATATATTTAAATATATTTAATAAAAAATGTGTCTAATTTAAATTTATTTGGGACAGTTTTCAATAATTTGTATAAGAAATTAGGAAATAAAGTAATAGTAATAAGAGTTGTATGTAATATTATTTGTAAATAATCATATTCAGGAGGTTATGAATTGGAATTCGAGAGTCTCTATTCTTTTAATTCAGATGACTGCAAATAATGTTGCAGATTGTATGGCTAAAGCAGCTGTTTCTGTCGCGGACATTCACTCGAATTGGAGCCAACCATGGAGTGAGCTTCAACATCTAATAGATTTAGATATGACCCTAGCCAATTAATTTAGTTTTGTCTCTTTTTTTTTCTTTCTTTTCTATTTAGTCACCAAAAAAAAAACATGATTTGTAAATAGATCAAATAATGTAATAGTAAGAGTCTTAAATAATATGTATATGTAAGTCGAATAATGTGAGATTTGAATATTTGTAATTGAAACTTCTTATAATTATGATTATTATAACATTTTATTTGTATATATTTTTTGTATTTAATTAGTAATTTATATTTTAGTTGAATAATTTTTTAAAGCTGATTGGTTGATGCTTATATGTTGTCATATAGAAGTACCGATGTGTCATCATTAAAAAAAACAAGATGGCTAAAATGCATTGTATAAAAATTTGGTATTAATTTTTTTATAGATTATAAATAGGTAGATAGATAAATAAATAGATTATTTCATGCATTATATATTTATATCTACTACTGATAAGGAAACGGATATGAAATAAAAAATTTTTTTTCGTATTTGGTTTTATCCATATTGGCCTTTTGACTAACGTTCCTTTTAGTTTTGATATCACATAATCTAATTTTCATTTACATTTTTTTATAATAACTTTATTTTAATGTACTAATAGGATAAGTCAATATTTATAGTCTTCTTGTTCTCTTTAGAATCCACCAATAGCGATAGCATAAATTTGTTTTGTTGATAACTATGTCACAACAACCGATAGAGGTAAAAAGTAATCAATTTTGGCAATATAACAATACGCAATTAATTAAAAATATATATAATTTTACACTCCCGTCCATAAAAATTAAAATGACATCTCTTCTATATTTATATTCTATTTAAATTCAAATGATGGTTAGCAACTGAAAGTAAAGAGAACCAGAACCAAATAATAACTTAGACTGGTGTCAGCATAGTTTCTTGCCCATCAAGTGTTAATACTTAACAATAATGCTTCACACCAAATGGAGAAAATCGAATGAATATCTCAGTTGCATTCTTTATCAGTGCATATACAAATGCGAACACAGTACAATCATAAACCTCAAGGGATACATATGATATGAGCAATAAAAGAATTCGTGTCATATAGGTGTAACACTAAATGCTCATAATAGAGAACATTAGAAAACTAGAACAAAGGTATAGAAATGAAAACGAAGGAACAATAGCTAACAACGTAGTACTTGTGACCCTCTAAACACAGAAACTAGATGGTACTACCAATGAAATAATGAGTGTTCTATGTGAAAAAATGCAGAGAATAAGCAAGATGATGCTTTAAGCCATGAAGCTGCTTAATTTTTCAAACCAGTTTTCTTGTTTGGCTCGAAGACATATTTGATCAGTGATTCCTTGATGGAAAGCAGTTCTGGGAATTCTTTCTTCAACTTTGATGCGTCCATCTCGTTGTTGCTTCGCGCTGCAACAATCACTTTGGCTTGCTCTTCAAGGGTGAAATTAACCCACTTGAAGTTGGGGTCAATGTAGTCCCTGTACATCTCCAGGATCTCGTTGTGACTCACGGCCCCTGGGTTTGTGAAGTTCCAGATGCCGCTCAGGTTGCGCTTTGCCATCTCGATTGAAATAGGCAGGAGCTCGTCCAGGATAGTCATGCTGTTTGGAATGTTAACCACCTTGTTATAGCGAGAAATCTTGGTAATGAAGTTGCGCGGGTTGCTCAGATCAGAAGAAATGGGCATGCGAACCCTGAGTGTGCATACATTGTCATATTCTTTCAAAAGCTCCTCAACCTGAAGGAAGTTCATACATCACATATCAGGGAAATTATTAATAATAATCAAAAGAGAACAAACTACATCATGAGAGAAGTCTCACCATAGCCTTAGTTTTGGAATAGAAAGAACCAGCAAAATTAGGGGTATCTTCCTCCTTGAAACCTTTGCCAGATCCCAGAGGGTGAGCTTCATCATACTCAAATATGCAACCAGTAGCATAATTTATCATCAAGAGACCATGCTCTCTGCTGACATCAGCCAATGTTAAAGTCCCGGCAACATTGGTGCGGATGGTTTCAGTCTTATGAGTCTCACACCAATCAACATTGGGTCTGCCGGTCACTCCTGCAGCATTGAAAATATGTGTCGGCTTGATATTCTGAATATCAGCAACAAGTGATGAGCGATCCTCTAGGCGCCCTTTTCCATATTCGTACGGAATCCCTTGCTTTTCACACAACTTCCCAAGCAATCCACCTATCCATCCTGTTCTGCCATAGATCAAGAACTTTAGAGCAGGCTTCTGGGGAGTGCCGGTAGCGCTCTTGGTTGGTGGAACCACCATTTTAGTGTTAGTCGAGACATATGATGCAGGCTTTTCCTCTTCCGATCCATCAAAATGTCTCTCCATACCACCAGGCATCATGAGCATCCTTGGATGAGGAAGCAATGCACCACTGACATCACCCCACCAATCAGGATTATTGATGTACCAGTCCATGGTTTTCTTCAACCCCTCTTCCCAAGTGGTCCTCTCGGACCACCCCAAGTCCTTCAGCTTTTGATCATCAAGAAAGTATCTCTGGTCATTGAATGGTCTGTTCTCCACAAATTTTATGCTTGTCTCTGGGTCCATGGAGAATAGTCTGCATATATCTTTGGCTACATCAATAACTCTTCTTTCCTTCTTGGTCCCAATGTTGTAAACATGACCAACTTCTCCCTTGTGAAGGATAACTTCAAAAGCCTCAGCGACATCTTCGCAGTATAAATAGCTCCTCACGTTAGAACCATCTCCATGAATCGGAAGAGGCTTGCCTTGCATGGCCAGGAGGATGAACTTTGGAATTAGCTTCTCAGGAAACTGGTTCGGCCCATAGACATTGTTTCCACGTGTTGTGATCACAGGTAAACCATAGGATCTACCATATGCCATGACAAGCATCTCTGCCCCAGCTTTTGTGGCAGAGTATGGATTTGTAGGAAGCAGCTGAGAAGCCTCATGGTTTCCAACCACGGCATCCTCCTCTGTCTCCCCATAGACCTCATCAGTGCTCACATGGATGAACCTTTTGATCTGACCAGTCACCTTGCAAGCCTCTAACAGGACATGAGTGCCGTAGATGTTGTTCTTGGTGAACTCAAAGCTGTTACCAAAGGAGTTGTCAACATGGGTCTGAGCAGCAAAGTGCATTATCGTGTCAATTGACTCAGTGATGAGAAGGTAGTTGACAAGGTCAGCACTTCCAATATCACCCTTCACAAACTTAAAGTTGGGGCATGACTTTGAAGGAATGAGGTTCTTCAGATTAGAACAGTAATCAAGCTTGTCAAGAACAACAATTTTGTAGTCAGGATACTTCCGAATGAGCCGGTTGGCCACATGAGATGCAATAAATCCAGCTGCCCCAGTAATGAGAATATTCTTTGGGGTATGCGTCGCCATATTGAACACCTACAATCAAAATAAAAGGCAAATCAGAATATAGCAACAATTAGAACAACAAATCCAAATATCATATGCATATATAAAAACATTCTAAAATAAAACTTATTTAACTTTTGAGAAACAATTTAACAAAAACTGTTAAATATATGCAGAAGGCAAAAAATGAGTATGAGGAACTGTTCATTCATATGTAAGTGATCTACAGAATTATAGGTCAAAAGCTCAAGCTGCTACAACGGGCCAAATAGAAAGAACAGAGATTAAGAATAAGACATGTCCCGCCAAGTGGAGTCAGCCACATTAATTAAACAAGCCGTAACAGATGCAACAAATCACATTTTCATGACGGTTGATTCGAACCAAACAGAAGGAATATATCAAAAGCTAGATTTTTCTCTTCCTTGCACTGCATCTAAGCAATAGAAAAAGCACAAAACAAAATATTAAATAATAGGAGACAAATTTAAAAAAATAATAATAATAAAAGAAGTTACTTTAATGGCACAAAACACAGCAAAGTACAACGAATTTATAACATAAGCCAATCGACTTTGCTTCAAAATCACAAATCCAACACAGATCTGAACATTTCACTAGCTTCGGCTCAAGCAATCACGTGGATCAACACACAATAACATAATGTAACAAAAAATGAAGATCATCATCATAATCACCAAGATCACAAGTTAAATCACGTGAATCAAAATTCACCACAGATCCAACAAAACATAGCAACACCCAGCCAGATCACACACACACAAAAAAAACCGTCATTTGCCCAAATTTCAAACCTTTACGAAAAGCACAATCAAAATGGGCAGACAAACTACAATCATAATCATAATAATCACACATTAAAAATGGAAGAGAGAGAGTGGAGAATCAACTTACGAATTGGCGAATGAGGTGAGGAGCGGTGAAGATGGAGAAGAGAGAATTGAAGTAATTGTGAAATAGAGACAGAAAGAGAGAGAGAGAGAGAGAGAGAGAGAGAGAGAGAGAGAGAGAGAGAGAAGAGATGAAAGAAAAGAAAGAAGAACGCGAAGAAGCAGATTCAGATTTGGAGTCTACACACTTTCTATGTATTTATACTTATACGAATACGCGCTTCTCTGTGTTTGTGTTATGATTATGGATCAGCTGTGAGATTGTGCTCAGAAACAGTTAACGGAGGAGAGAGCCAAAGACTTCTTAAATGACGAAATTACCCTCCCATTCTACCCAATTATTGTATGGGACCCACAATCGCTTTTTTCCATTCAATTTTCATTAATTCCTATTTATTTCTCTTAAATCACTATTATTATTATTATTATTATTATTATTATTATTATTATTATTATTAGAGTAAAGTATACTTTTTGTTCTTGAAGTTTGATAAAAATTTAAAAAAAAATTATAAATTTTATTTTATTTTAATTTTGTCCTAAAATTTTTTATTTGTATCAAATATATCCCTAACGACTAATTTTTTAAAAAATTTAAGATCAATTTAACAATAATTTCATAAGAACAACCTTCAACACAAGCAAATCAAGCATAATTTTTATGTATTATTGTTAAATTGGACTTAAATTTTTTAAAAATTTAGCGGTTGAGAGTATATTTGATACAAATCGAAAACTTTTGGGACAAAATTGAAACGAAATAAAACTTAGAGGTATTTTTAAAATTTTTGCCAAATTTCAAAGACAAAAAATGTACTTTATTCTTATTATTATTATTATCTCTTAAACCACTGCTTTTTTCAACAGAAAAAAAATCTCTAATTTTTAAAAATACTATATGTAACAATTTTAATAGAAAAAATAAATTAAATATAATTCTTTTAATTTCATATCAAGTGAATATATTTAAAAAAATTTTATCTTTCATGTAATATCTTTAAATATTTTTAATTACATCATAAAATATTAAAATGATATTTAATCTCATTTATTGAAATCAAAATTATATTGTAAAATCTATTTTATTGCCAATATATCATTATTTCCAATTGATAAATTTGTTCGAATAATGACGGTTAAACAATGGTTATTGGACTAATTTATTTGTGCAGTTAAGAGAAGTACCTTTTTAGAAGAAAAAACAAAACCATAAATAAATAAAAAATATACTTCGATATATTGATAAAATTAATTTTTATTAGAATAAGAAGTAGTTAGTTATTGGGATGACAAATATACAAGTACTTTTTTATGTAAATTACAATTATGGTCATGAGGAAAAAAACTATTTTACCTAAGATGATGTTTGGAAAAAAATATAAAATATGGTTTGCTTATTATATATTACTTATTGGTATATAAATAAAAAAATCACTTAAAATTTTAATAGAATATACTACCTGTGTTATTTTTTGTAATGATATTTTAAAAATAAAGTATTATTTTAGTGCATAATTTTTAAGTTAAATCTTAATTTTATCCATAACATTTAAAATATCATATATTTGTTATAAATATTTTATTTTTTTATTTTAATTATTTTATCAATATTTTTTATTTTAAACAATTTATTTTTTTATTATCATGCATCGTCTTCTAGATAACCACAAAAATGATAATTGTGGTAGTCATAATGGATTTTGATTTTGATTAAATGATAAAAATAAAATGTAATAAAATTTGATTTTATCATTTAATCAAAATCAAAACATTTTTTATAATTATCAAAATCAAAAGAAAAAAAAGATATAATAGAAAAAAAATACTTTTGTAAAAGAATATTTTGATTTTGATTAAATAACAAAAATAAAATAAAATGTATGATGTTTTAAGATAGTGCAATGGAATAGTAACCATAATTTAATCTAATCTCATTTTTAAGATAGAAATTTTTTATTTGTTAATTAATAAATACGTTAAAAATAAATCTTGTTACCTTTTACATAAAAAAATTATTAAATCTTAATTGATACTTTTAGCATGTGTGTTTTTAGGTATAAGTTAGTTAAACATTAATTTTTTAAAAACTTTTCTAGAAATGCAATAAAGTTGTTTATTTCGTACTTCTATTTTTTAAAAAGTACAAACAAATTATTGAAAAATAAAGTAAATACAATTTAAAAAAAAAAGTTGCTTTCTCTAGAAACGTAATAAAAGTAAACACTTATTTTGTTTAAAAAAAATTATCCTAAAAACACAAATAAACGCGCCTATTAATTAGTTACTTCTTTGATTGATTTGGTATCAATATCTAATTGTCACTTATTTCAAATAATTGGATTATAGGATTATTATTCTTGCATTATAAAATTTTTTTTGGGTGAGATTTAATTCTATCCCATTAAATTCTAATTTTATATATGTATATATTATATATTTATATAAAAATATATTTTAAATAGATATTAGACTAAAAATTTTTTATTATATATAAAAAACTTTTAGTAATTAAAAAATTATTAATTGATAATTTAATATTTTTTATATAAAAATCAATTTTATTTTAATTTATTATTAAGTTATATAATATTATTATATTTTTTTAGTAACTTACGGATAAAATTGAGTACTCATAGATTAAGAACAGATAAAATTAAAATTAGGATATTTTTAACCTGCAAATATGATAAAATTGAGTTTATATAAAAATTTTAACTTATATATAAGATTAAAATTAAATCTAAACTCTAATTTATTCTATTCATTGCTACTCCTATTCTTAATTAATGAGATAGAAGAGGCATTTATGAGTATTAGATATAGTAACAGATTATTTATTAGGTTGAAAAATAAAAGAATAATATTATATGTATATTAAAATTAACTACTAAAATTAGTTATTGGTATAAAATATATATTAAAATATAAATAAATAAATTAAATAATACATATATTTATATATAAATATATTAATGACTAATTTTGATATACAAATAATATTTTTGAAAATAAAAAAGGTTATGGCGACTTAGTATTACATGTGACATTTACAATCCTACACATCACACGAGTCAACGTTGGAGGGCTTGAATTTTGAATGTCGATAGTAAAAGGGCAAATTACGAAATCACAAATACTAAATAAATACTTAATTTGTGTATAATTTCTGTTACTATAAATAAGTGTATTTTGAGTAAAATTACTCTCAAATATATCTACTGGAGATAATTCTACTAATTTATCTATTTATTTTATTAAGGCTTAATTTATTTAATAATTTAAAATCTAAAATTTATTTGTTAAATACAAATTTATCTAATTTACACAAGTGACGCAACACACGTTATTATAGACTAACTGGAGATATTAATGTAAGGATGCTAGCTATTTTGTATTTTAAGAATATAATAGTAATAAAAAAATTTGATGTATTTTTTTATGTGAAAAATATAACAAATTATTTTTAAATAAATTTTAATAAAATACCTTTTAATAATTTTAAAATAATTTAATTATTTTATTAATCTTTATAATTTAAAAATTTATAATTAAATTTTTATGCTAAATTAAAATTTTCAATTATATTTTTTGTTTAAAGATACAATTCTTTTTAAAATATTTATTTCAGTATTTGATGATGAATTATAAAATATTTTAAAAATAAATATTTAATTATAAATTTTTATCTATTATAAAAATTTAATTACAAATTTTTAAATTATAAAATTTAATTAAAAATTTGATAAAACTATAAATACTAACAAATTAATTAAACCTTTTAAAATATACTCTTGCAAATTTTAATCAAAATTTACCTGATAAAGGTTGAGGTGAAACACTTGACCGGAACCAGATTCGACGAATACTTACCTGGTTGGCCACATTGGTCCACCGACAAAGAGGGGGAGAAGTTCAATCAATTTCTGCAATTCATACTTTAGGGATCTCAATTTGGGTAGGTAGCACATCTTGATTTAGCGTATACAGTGAGATGGGATATCATTTATTTTACTTCCTTTTTATACTTTTTCTTTGTCTATTTCTTATTGAAATTAATAAGGGCAATATTGTAAACGAATAGCTTCATCTAATAACGGATGAATTATCTTTCTTTGTCCCAAAGATGACAACTCATCCTTATGAAAAGTAGGGGATGTAAGGTGTTCCTTTTCTTATCATACATCTTACTACAATAAAACTCAAAATTAAAATATGCTCTTTATTATTCTAACTAAGGTTTAATTATTATATTCATTCTCTGATTTTATTAAATTTATAATTAAATTTTTATAATTTTTAATTAATTTTTATATTATATTTAGTTTTGTAATTAATGGAATAATTTTTCTAAAACATGCAATAAAATATTTAATTATGTTTATAATTGTAAATACTTTTAATTTACATAAAATATTCTATCAATTCTAACATTTTTATACTGATAAGAATCTAATTATAAAATTAAATATAATATATAAATTTAATTGAAAAAAAAATATATCAACCTAATTACAAATATTTAGTGAAATTATAGATATTAACAGAATAATTAAACTTTTTAATAATGGTATGTTTTATTGGTAAGAAGGAAAAATCACAACACAATTGATCCCTCCAAAAATTAAATACTCAGTACAAAAGCACGCTAAAAATCTTCGGAGAAATTTTTAAAAAATCCAATGATAATAAAATTACCGTCGGATAAAATCTGATGGTATAAATATCGCTAGTAACTATTTACTGATGAATTTTTGAAATCCGATATTAATTACTCTCAGAATCTTCCTACGGTAATTGCTTCTAAAGTCACAATTTTTATGTTATTACCGTTGAAAAATATCCAACGGTAAAATTAGTGCCATTTTAAATTTTTCACTCCTTAATTACTGTCAAAAATTTCTCTCGAAAATTATGACTATAATATTATGTAATAACATAATATTAAAAAATAAATTATTATACTGTTGGATTTATTTTTAATAAAAAGGTTAATTTTTATTTAATATTTTTTAACTATAATTAACATAATTATAACCTATTAAATACTAAATAATATTATAATAACTAACATTCAAATTAAAAATTAATGAAATATAAATATGTTTCATTAAAATAAAAGCTACAATATAATCTCAACGAATAGTATTGTTAAACTACATAAAAAACACTAAATTCTACGAGTTCTCATGATCGTCGTTGTCATTCTCTTCATGATGGTCTCGCTGCTGGTCTTGATGTAGTGGCACTGTAGGTGCCGATGTCTGTGCTAGTGTAAGTGCAGATAAGGACAAGCCGCCTCTAGCACAACTATCCCCCTGCTCGCATCTGTTCATAGTAGATAGCCATCTTACCTTATAGACTCCGTTTTCGCATCCTAAACATCCTTCTCCACATTCATGTGAGGAGCTTGTTGTACCTCTCCTTAGTCAAATGGATCTGCTAATGAAAATTAACGTTATGCGGATCTGCAGGGCAGGTAGCCCAGGTGGAGGAAGCCCTGAAAGCAGACATGCGCAGGTTGCTAACGAAAAATGATCCCATTCTAAAGATGCGGTTCTTCTATGACTTAGATACGGTGTGGTACCCCACGACATTAGAATCCAGCATGGATGTGCTTGAGGCATTGCCGTTATCTGTCGTCTGCTAAGATTGTTGTGTCGCGATCTCAAAGTTCTGAATGTATAAAATCCTAACAATTGAATGTGAATATCAATATATATATATATATATATATATATATATATATATATATATATATATATATATATGAATGATAGTATGTTATAAATTCTATAAAAAGTCGATCACTTACATAAATGTTCACAAATCACTCATAAGAAAACCTTTCCTTGTTTTCCTTGAGCATGTAAGTTTGCTTGAAGACCTCCTGATGCCAAGGCATCTTAGGCTAGTTTCACTAGTCTTTTTCTTTGTTTTTAGTAGGTTTTATGCACTTTCTTACATTATAAGTAAGCAATTGGGTTAGAAATTCATGTATGTCTAGATTCATTCAACCATGGTTAATTTGATGTAATTTCATGAGAATTATGTCATAATTACTTGTATGATAAGAATGATGAGATTTCTTATGACTTTAGCAAGGCTTTGATGCATGTATTGGTTGATTACAGGTGAAGAAATTCATGAAAGGAGGTTGAAGAATGGCCAAGGAAAGGAAGAAGAGGAAGCAACATTGAGAGGGACGAAACAGAAGAGCTTCTGCATAATTTGCTGATGCCCACGTAGGAGGGAACGTTGGTAAGCCAATGTTACCCCCAACGTTGTGCTAAAATGTGCTTTCTGAAAATTGGAAAAAATTGTGGCGACGTGCACGCGTGCTGTACGCGCATGCGTGGATTGGAAATTCTGACAATCCACGCGTGCGTGCTGGAAACGCGTACGCGTAGATGGAGTAACGTTGGACCAACAATGCTGCCTCAAACGTTGGTAGCCAATGTGCGCGATCTGAGTTCCAAAATGTTGCATTTGAAAAAGCGCAACGACACGTACGCGTATACCGCGCGTACGCGCAAGCGTAACTTTTGATGATTCACGCGCACACGCAGGTCACGCGCACGCGTGGATAGGCCAACGTTGGAGGGAACGTACCAGTCCAACGCAGAGGCTAACGTCTTAGAAAATCTTTCAAAAATTGGATTTGGGATATTTGCATTCACGCACACGCGCAGCTTACGCGCACGCATGGATGCGTATTTTGGACCCAAATGCGCAAATGCGCAAGGCACGCGTACGCGTGGGTAGAAGAACATTGGCACTCCAACATTGAGTCAAACGCCAATGACAGCAACCAGAACCCAATTTCTAAGGAAATGTTTGGCCCAACATTTACCCTCCAATGTGGACCCAAATGTGAGCACCAGAACATTGCAATTCAAGCACTCCTCTCCTCGCAACAGTAAGGAAAACCAATTGGAGCAACTTCAACCCAATTCACTTAAGGCCAAAGCCCAATTCAGAGATTTAACATCAGTGGAAGCAAGTGTATAAATAGCTTAGAATTCAAGTTAGTTAAGAGTTGCTGGGAGACTAATACTGTAACTCTGGCAATTTTCCTTTTCGGCAATTCTTTCAATTTTGCAATGTATCTTTCAATTCCAATTTCGATTCTGAGAGCTATGAACAACTAAATCCCTTTCATTAGGTTAGGAAGCTCTATTGTAGTTCAATGGATTAATAATAGTTTTCATCTTCTTCTTCTTTCTTTTCTCTTGATTTTTGTTAGAAAGCTTTCGATCTTAATTCAAGTGGGTAGTTTGTCTTGACAGAGAAGCTACCCATAATTGGAATTCCTCTGATCCTTGAGAGAGGGATGAGGAATTCATGCTAGAAATACTTTCTCACATTGGGTTAGACTAGGGGTTGGATGGATATTGTGACATTTAATCCTACCAATAATTTGATCTATGAATTTGTGTGGTATAATCAGTGACCAAACTTCAACTCTTTCTATGAGCAATTAAATCAAGACATTGGGAAATTGTTCATGCTTAGAGAGATTAGTGATCCAAGATATTGGGATCCAATCATCTAAGATTGCCAAGCAAAGTCAATGAATGCATTGATTGAGGAAGAGATGAAAATGATTTCATCCAGAGAATTCAATATCTCCTGAAACCCAATGAATCCCCAATTCTGATCTCACCCATTCTCTTTACATTCTACCTTTTTAATTTCATGCTTAATCCCCATTCCCATTTAATTACTTGCAATTTAAGTTTCTGCACTTATTATTCTGAAATTTAATTTCTGCCATTTACATTTCTTGCACTTAAGTTCCCTGCCAATTTACATTTTGCAACATCAATTAAATTTCTGATTTCGCTCAACTAGAACAATTCTCCAATTAACATTGATCAACCAACCAATCCCTGTGGAATTTGACCTGTGAGTTTTTACTTGACGATAATCCGGTGCACTTTCCGGTAGAAAATTTGTTGCGAGACAAGTTTTCACAGTATCAAGTTTATGGCGCCGTTTCCGGGGATTGATTTTGTATTGACGATTACTAAATTGGAGGATAACTAGATTGAGCATTTTTCTTTTCTTTTGTTAATTGAGTTTCAATTTCAGATGTTTGATTTTACTTTCTGCAATTGTAGTTGTTTCCCGTTATTTTTCTTATTTCCTTACTTTCCAGTAAGCTAACCCACTAACCATCTGATAAATTACTCTAACCAAGCTAACTATACTCTGTTTAGTGGATTCTGCACTTGCTATTTCTTGTACTTGTTCAATGTATGACAGGTAAAAGAAGGAAAACCTCAACCTCTTTTGATAGTGAATCGGAGAGGACCTTCCTTAGATTAAGGAGGGAAGCAAGAGGAAAGAAGGTTATTGGCGCAGATGAAGAGGAGGAAGACTTGGATATAGACATGGAGGATGATATGGAAAACCATCAGGAAAGAGAGGTAAACAATCATGCCAGAGGAGGTGCAGCTAACCCTGTTGGACAAGAGAGGAGAGTGTTGGGTTCCTATATTAATCCCAATCCTGGGAATTATGGGAGCAGCATTCAAAAGCCAACCATCCATGCTAATAATTTTGAATTGAAGCCTCAGCTCATCACACTCGTAGAAAACAATTGTTCTTTCGGAAGAAGTGCCCAAGAAGACCCTAATCAGTATCTCACTACATTCCTAAGGATCTGTGATACAGTTAAATCTAATGGTGTTCATCCTGACACCTATAGATTGCTACTGTATCCATTCTCCTTTAAGGATAAAGCATCCAAATGGCTATAATCATTTCCCAAAGAAAACTCGACAACCTGGGAAGATGTGGTAAATAGATTCTTAGCAAGGTTCTACCCTCCTCAAAGAGTGAATAGATTGAGAACCGAGGTGCAGACATTCAGACAGTAGGATGGTGAAACCTTATATGAAGCATGGGAAAGATTCAAAGATTTGACAAGGAAATGCCCCCCGGATATGTTTAATGAGTGGGTGCAACTGCACATCTGATCTTTTATGAAGGGCTTTCCTATGAATCAAAGAAAGCTGTGGTGCACGAAAAACAATCTCCGGCAGTTGTCTAAACTCAAACAATCCCCGGCAACGGCGCCAAAAACTTGGTGCACGAAATTGTGATCATCAATGGCGCCATCAACATGGTATGCTCAATTGCAATCTCAACTCTTTATCACAACTTCGCACAACTAACCAGCAAGTGCACTGAGTCGTCCAAGTAATAAACCTTATGCGAGTAAAGGTTGATCCCACGGAGATTGTTGGTATGAAGCAAGCTATGGTCATCTTGTAAATCTCAGTCAGGCAGATTCAAATGGTTATGAATGATGAATACAACATGAAGATAAAGATAGAGATACTTATGTAATTCATTGGTGAGAATTTCAGATAAGCGTATGGAGATGCTTTGTCCCTTCCGTCTCTCTGCTTTCCTACTGTCTTCATCCAATCCTTCTTACTCCTTTCCATGGCAAGCTGTATGTTGGGCATCACCGTTGTCAATGGCTACAGTCCCGTCCTCTCAGTGAAAATGTTCAACGCGCTCTGTCACAGCACGGCTATTTAGCTGTCGGTTCTCGATCATGTCGGAATAGAATCCAGTGATTCTTTTGCGTCTATCACTAACGCCCCACAATCGTGAGTTTGAAGCTCGTCACAGTCATTCAATCCTTGAATCCTACTCAGAATACCACAGACAAGGTTTAGACCTTCCGGATTCTCTTGAATGCCTCCATCAATTCTAGCTTATACCACGAAGATTCCGGTTAAGAAATCTAAGAGATAAACATTCAAGCCTTGTTTGCTTGTAGAACGGAAGTGGTTGTCAGGCACGCGTTCATAAGTGTGAATGATGATGAGCGTCACATAATCATCACATTCATCATGTTCTTGGGTACGAATGAATATCTTAGAACAAGAATAAGCTGAATTGAATAGAAGAACAATAGTAATTGCATTAATACTCGAGGTACAGCAGAGCTCCATACCTTAATCTATGGTGTGTAGAAACTCCACCGTTGAAAATACATAAGAACAAGGTCTAGGCATGGCCGAATGGCCAGCCTCCCAAAGAGGGTTCAATCATAAAAACATGATCAAAAGATTCAAGTGATCAAAATACCCCCCCCAAATACAATAGTAAAAGGTCCTACTTATAGAGAACTAGTAGCTAGGGTTTACAGAAATGAGTAAATGACATAAAAATCCACTTCCGGGCCCACTTGGTGTGTGCTTGGGCTGAGCATTGAAGCATTTTCGTGTAGAGACTTCTCTTGGAGTTAAACGCCAGCTTTTGTGCCAGTTTGGGCGTTTAACTCCCATTCTTGTGCCAGTTCTGGCGTTTAACGCCGGGCAGTTTTGAGCTGATTTGGAACGCCGGTTTGGGCCATCAAATCTCGGGCAAAGTATGAACTATTATACATTGCTGGAAAGCCCAGGATGTCTACTTTCCAACGCAATTGAAAGCGCGCCAATTGGGCTTCTGGTAGCTCCAGAAAATCCACTTCAAGTGCAGGAAGGTCAGAATCCAACAGCATCTGCAGTCCTTTTTAGCCTCTGAATCAGATTTTTGCTCAGGTCCCTCAATTTCAGCCAGAAAATACCTGAAATCACAGAAAAACACACAAACTCATAGTAAAGTCTAGAAAAGTGAATTTTAACTAAAAACTAATAAAAATATAATAAAAACTAACTAAAACATACTAAAAATAATACCAAAAAGCGTATAAATTATCCGCTCATCACAACACCAAACTTAAATTGTTGCTTGTCCTCAAGCAACTGAAAATCAAATAAGATAAAAAGAAGAGAATATGCAATGAATTCCAAAAACATCTATGAAGATCAGTATTAATTAGATGAGCGGGGCTTTTAGCTTTTTGCCTCTGAACAGTTTTGACATCTCACTTTATCTTTTGAAATTCAGAATGATTGGCTTCTCTAGGAACTCAGAATCCAGATAGTGTTATTGATTCTCCTAGTTAAGTATGATGATTCTTGAACATAGCTACTTTATGAGTCTTGGCCGTGGCCCAAAGCATTCTGTCTTCCAGTATTACCACCGGATACATACATGCCACAAACACATAACTGGGTGAACCTTTTTAGATTGTGACTCAGCTTTGCTAGAGTTCCCAATTAGAGGTGTCCAGGGTTCTTAAGCACACTCTTTTTGCCTTGGATCACAACTTTATTATTTCTTTTTCTTTTTTTTTCGAATTTTTTTTGTATTCAATGCTTTTTCTTGCTTCAAGAATCATTTTTTTATGATTTTTCAGATCCTCAGTAACATGTCTCCTTTTTCATCATTCTTTCAAGAGCCAACATTCATGAACAACAAATTCAAATGACATATGCACTGTTCAAGCATACATTCAGAAGTCAAAAGTATTGCCACCACATCAAAACAATTAATCTGTTATAAAATCTGAAATTCATGTAATTCTTCTCTTTTTCAATTAAGAACATTTTTCATTTAAGAAAGGTGATGGATTCATAGGACATTCATAACTTTAAGGCATAGACACTAAGACACTAATGATCATAAGACACAAACATGGATAAACATAAGCATGAAAATTTGAAAAACAGAAAAATAAAGAACAAGGAAATTAAAGAACGGGTCCACCTTAGTGATGGCGGCTTGTTCTTCCTCTTGAAGATCTTATGGAATGCTTGAGCTCCTCAATGTCTCTTCCTTGCCTTTGTTGCTCCTCTCTCATGACTCTTTGATCTTCTCTAATTTCATGGAGGAGAATGGAATGTTCTTGGTGCTCCACCCTTAGTTGTCCCATGTTGGAACTCAATTCTCCTAGGGAGATGTTGATTTGCTCCCAGTAGTTTTGTGGAGGAAAGTGCATCCCTTGAGGCATCTCAGGGATTTCATGGTGAGTGGGATCTCTTGTTTGCTCCATCCTCTTCTTAGTGATGGGCTTGTCCTCATCAATGAGGGTGTCTCCCTCTATGTCAATTCTAACTGAATAAGAGAGGTGACAAATGAGATGAGGGAAAGCTAACCATGCCAAGGTAGAGGACTTGTCCGCCACCTTATAAAGTTCTTGGGATATAACCTCATGAACTTCTACTTCCTCTCCAATCATGATGCTATGAATCATGATAGCCCGGTCTATAGTAACTTCGGACCGGTTGCTAGTCAGAATGATTGAGCGTTGGATAAACTCCAACCATCCTCTAGCCACGGGCTTGAGGTCATGCCTTCTCAGTTGAACCTGCTTCCCTCTTGAATCTCTCTTCCATTGAGCACCCTTTTCACAAATGTCTATGAGGACTTGGTCCAACCTTTGATCAAAGTTGACCCTTCTAGTGTAAGGGTGTTCATCTCCTTGCATCATGGGCAAGTTGAATGCAAACCTTACATTTTCCGGACTAAAATCCAAGCATTTCCCCCGAACCATTGTAAGCCAATTCTTTGGGTCCGGGTTCACACTTTGATCATGGTTCTTGGTGATCCATGCATTGGCATAGAACTCTTGAACCATTAAGATTCTGACTTGTTGAATGGGGTTAGTAAGAACTTCCCAACCTCTTCTTCGGATCTCATGTCGGATCTCCGAATATTCACTCTTTTTGAGTTTGAAAGGGACCTCGGGGATCACCTTCTTCATGGCCACAACTTCATAGAAGTGGTCTTGATGCACCCTTGAGATGAATCTCTCCATCTCCCATGACTCGGAGGTGGAAGCTTTTGCCTTCCCTTTCCTTTTTCTAGAGGTTTCTCCGGCCTTAGATTCCATAAATAGTTATGGAAAAACAAAAAGCAATGCTTTTACCACACTGAACTTAGAAGGTTTGCTCATCCTCGAGCAAAAGAAGAAAGAAGAGAGTAGAAGAAGAAGAAATAGAGGAGATGGAGGTGGCTTTGTGGTTCGGCCAAGGAGGAGAAGTAGTGTTTAGGTTGTGTGAAAATGAAGGAGTGAAGATGGGTTTATATAGGAGTGGAGAGGGTGTGTATGGTTCGGCCATGTATGGGTGGGTTTGAGAGGGAAAGTGGTTTGAATTTGAATGGTGAGGTAGGTGGGGTTTTATGAAGGATGGATGTGAGTGGTGAAGAGAATAGTGAGATTTGATAGGTGAGGAGTTTTTGGGGAAGAGGTGTTGAGGTCATTGGTGAATGGGTGAAGAAGAGAGAAAGTGGTGGGGTAGGTGGGGATCCTGTGGGGTCCACAGATCCTGAGGTGTCAAGGAAAATTCATCCCTGCACCAAGTGGCAAGCAAAAATGCTCTTGATGCCAATTCTGGCGTTAAACGCCGGGCTGGTGCCCATTTCTGGCATTTAACACCAGCTTCTTGCCCTTTCCTGGCGTTTAACGCCAGTCTGGTGCCCCTTTCTGGCGTTAAACGCTCAGAATGGTGCCAGACTGGGCGTTAAACGCCCATTTGCTGCCCTTATTGGCGTTTAAACGCCAGCAAGGTTTTCCTCCAGGGTGTGCTGTTTTTCTTTCTGTTTTTCATTCTATTTTAGCTTTTTCAATTGATTTTGTGACTTTCCATGATCATCAACCTACAGAAAACATAAAATAAAAAAGGAAATATAGATAAATATAACATTGGGTTGCCTTCCAACAAGCGCTTCTTTAATGTCAGTAGCTTGACAGTGGGCCCTCAGGGAGCCTCATAGATACTCAGAGCAATTTTGGAACCTCCCAACACCAAACTTAGAGTTTGAATGTGGGGGTTCAATACCAAACTTAGAAGTTGGTTGTGGCCTCCCAACACCAAACTTAGAGTTTGACTGTGGGGGCTCTGTTTGGCTTTGTTTTGAGAGAAGCTCTTCATGCTTCCTTTCCATGGTTACAAAGGGATATCCTTGAGCCTTAAACACAAAAGATTCTTCATTCACTTGAATGATCAATTCTCCTCTGTCAACATCAATCACAGCCTTTGCTGTGGCTAGGAAGGGTCTGCCAAGGATGATGGATTCATCCATGCACTTCCCAGTCTCTAGGACTATGAAATCAGCAGGGATGTAATGGTCTTCAACTTTTACCAGAACATCCTCTACAAGTCCATAAGCTTGTTTTCTTGAATTGTCTGCCATCTCTAGTGAGATTCTTGCAGCTTGCACCTCAAAGATCCATAGCTTCTCCATTACAGAGAGAGGCATGAGGTTTATGCTTGACCCTAGGTCACACAGAGCCTTTTTGAAGGTCATGGTGCCTACTGTACAAGGTATTGAGAACTTCCCAGGGTCCTGTCTCTTTTGAGGTAATCTCTGCCTAGACAAGTCATCCAGTTCTTTGGTGAGCAAAGGGGGTTCAGCCTCCCAAGTCTCATTACCAAATAACTTGTCATTTAGCTTCATGATTGCTCCAAGGTACTTGGCAACTTGCTCTTCAGTGACATCTTCATCCTCTTCAGAGGAAGAATACTCATCAGAGCTCATGAATGGCAGAAGTAAATCCAATGAAATCTCTATGGTCTCAGTGTGAGCCTCAGATTCCCATGGTTCCTCATTAGGGAACTCATTGGAGGCCAGTGGACATCCGTTGAGGTCTTCCTCAGTGGCGTTCACTACCTCTTCCTCCTCTCTAAATTCGGCCATGTTGATGGCCTTGCACTCTCCTTTTGGATTCTCTTCTGTATTGCTTGGAAGAGTACTAGGAGGGAGTTCAGTAACTTTCTTACTCAGTTAACCCACTTGTGCCTCCAAGTTTCTAATGGAGGACCTTGTTTCAGTCATGAAACTTTGAGTGGTTTTGATCAGATCAGAGACCATGGTTGCTAAGTCAAAGTGGCTCTGCTTAGAATTCTCTGTCTGTTGCTGAGAAGATGATGGAAAAGGCTTGCCATTGCTAAACCTGTTTCTTCCACCATTATTGTTGTTGAAACCTTGTTGAGGTCTCTGTTAATCCTTCCATGAGAGATTTGGGTGATTTTTCCATGAAGGATTATAGGTGTTTCCATAGGGTTCTCCCATGTAATTCACCTCTTCCATTGAAGGGTTCTCAGGATCATAAGCTTCTTCTTCAGATGAAGCATCCTTAGTACTACCTGGTGCAGCTTGCATTCCAGACAGACTTTGAGAAATCATATTGACTTGCTGAGTCAATATTTTGTTCTGAGCCAATATGGCATTCAGAGTATCAATCTCAAGAACGCCTTTCTTCTTATTCGTCCCATTGTTCACAGGATTCCTTTCAGAAGTGTACATGAATTGGTTATTTGCAACCATTTCAATGAGTTCTTGAGCTTCTACAGGCGTCTTCTTCAGATGAAGAGATCCTCCAGCAGAGCTATCCAATGACATCTTGGGCAGTTCAGATAGACCATCATAGAAGATACCTATGATGCTCCATTCAGAAAGCATGTCAGAAGGACACTTCCTGATCAATTGTTTGTATCTTTTCCAAGCTTCATAGAGGGATTCACATTCCTTCTGTCTGAAGGTTTGGACTTCCACTCTAAGCTTACTCAATTTTTGAGGTGGAAAGAACTTTACCAAGAAGGCATTGATTATCTTTTCCCAAGAGTTCAGGCTTTCTTTAGGTTGTAAATCCAACCATATTCTAGCTCTGTCTCTTACAGCAAAAGGGAATAGCATAAGTCTGTAGACCTCAGGGTCAACCCCATTGGTCTTGACAGTGTCACAGATTTGCAAGAATTCAGCTAAAAACTGATTAGGATCTTCCAATGGAAGTCCATGGAACTTGCAATTCTGTTGCATTAGAGAAACTAATTGAGGCTTAAGCTTAAAGTTGTTTGCTCCAATGGCAGGGATAGAGATGCTTCTACCATAGAAGTCGGGAGTAGGTGCAGTAAAGTCACCCAGCACCTTCCTTGCATTGTTGGCATTGTTGTTGTTTTCGGCTGCCATGTCTTCTTCTTTGAAGAATTCTGTTAGGTCCTCTACAGAGAGTTGTGCTTTAGCTTCTCTTAGCTTTCGCTTCAAGGTCCTTTCAGGTTCAGGGTCAGCCTCAACAAGAATGCTTTTGTCTTTGCTCCTGCTCATGTGAAAGAGAAGAGAACAAGAAAATATGGAATCCTCTATGTCACAGTATAGAGATTCCTTGAGGTGTCAGAGGAAAAAGAAAAATGGAAGGAAGAGGTAGAAGAATTCGAACTTAGAAAGATAGAGTTCGAATTGTACATGTTAGTCCATAAATAGAAGGATGTGAGAAGATGGGAAGAAATTTTCGAAAATAAATTTAAAAAGATTTTAAAAACATTTTAAAAAATTGAAGAATGATTTTCGAAAAATATGATTGGGAAAGAGATAAAGTGTTTTTTCTTTTTTGAAAAAGATTTTGAAACTAGAAATCAAAAAGATATGATTGAAAAGTTATTTTGAAAAAGATGTGATTAAAAAGATATGATTGAAAAACAATTTAAAAAGATTTGATTTTTAAAATCAATGACTTGGCTAACAAGAAAAGATTTGATTCAAACATTAAACCTTTCTCAACAGAAAAGGCAACATACTTGAAATGTTGAATCAAATCATTAATTGTTAGCAAGTATTTTTGAAAATGGAAAGAAATTGATTTTGAAAATATATGATTGAAAAGAAATGATTTGAAAAAGATTTGATTTTGAAAAAATTATGGAAACTTGAAAAAATTTGAATTAAAAACAAAATCTTCCCTCTTGTGCCATCCTGGCGTTAAACGCCCAGAATGGTATACATTCTGGCGTTTAACGCCCAAAATGCTACCCTTTTGGGCGTTAAACGCCCAGCCAGGTGCCCTGGCTGGCGTTTAAACGCCAGTTTTCCTTCTTCATTGGGCGTTTTGAACGCCCAGCTTTTTCTGTGTAATTCCTCTACTGTATGTTCTGAATCTTCAATTCTCTGCATTATTGACTTGAAAAGACACAAATTAAATATTTTTTTGGATTTTTAATTATGAGGAAAAATCAAAATGCAACTAAAATCAAATAAATAATGCATGCTAGACACTTAGAAGTTTGTATACTACTGACACTAACAAATTGAGAATGCATATGAGAAACAACAAAACACTCAAGACAAGAGAATTTAAAGATCAGAGCAAGGAAATCATCAAGAACAACTTGAAGATCAATGAAGACACATGATAAATGCAAGAAGAACAGAAACATGCAATTGACACCAAACTTAAAATGAGACACTAGACTCAAACAAGAAATATTTTTGGTTTTTATGATTTTGTAATTTTTTTGGTTTTTTCAAAAATTATGTGGAAAAAGAAAATAAAGAGATTCAAAATTTTTAATAAGAATTCCAGGAATCATGCAATGTTAGTATAAAGCTTTAGTCTAAAGGAATTAGACATGGCTAGCCAAGCTTCAGCAGGACATTGCATTCAAGAACTAAATTGATGAAGATCAATCAACTTTGGTGATGATAAGAACATCACCTTGAAACACTAGAATTCATTCTTAAAAATTCTGAAAAATACCTAATCTAAGCAACAAGATGAACCGTCAGTTGTCCAAACTCAAACAATCCCCGGCAACGGCGCCAAAAACTTGGTGCACAAAATTGTGATCATCAATGGCGCCATCAACATTGTACACTCAATTGCAATCTCAACTCTTTATCACAACTTCACACAACTAACCAGCAAGTGCACTGGGTCGTCCAAGTAATAAACCTTATGCGAGTAAGGGTCGATTCCACGGAGATTGTTGGTATGAAGCAAGCTATGGTCATCTTGTAAATCTCAGTTACGTAGATTCAAATGGTTATGAATGATGAATAAAACATGAAGATAAAGATAGAGATACTTATGTAATTCATTGGTGAAAATTTCAGATAAGCGTATGGAGATGCTTTGTCCCTTTCGTCTCTCTGCTTTCCTACTGTCTTCATCCAATCCTTCTTACTCCTTTCCATGGCAAACTGTATGTTGGGCATCACCGTTGTCAATGGCTACAGTCCCGTCATCTCAGTGAAAATGTTCAACGCGCTCTGCACAGCACGGCTATTCAGCTGTCGGTTCACGATCATGTCGGAATAGAATCCAGTGATTCTTTTGCGTCTGTCACTAACGCCCCACAATCGCGAGTTTGAAGCTCGTCACAGTCATTCAATCCTTGAATCCTACTCAAAATACCACAGACAAGGTTTAGACCTTCCGGATTCTCTTGAATGCCGCCATCAATTCTAGCTTATACCACGAAGATTCCGGTTAAGAAATCCAAGAGATAAACATTCAAGCCTTGTTTGCTTGTAGAACGGAAGTGGTTGTCAGGCACGCGTTCATAAGTGAGAATGATGATGAGCGTCACATAATCATCACATTCATCATGTTCTTGGGTACGAATGAATATCTTAGAACAAGAATAAGCTGAATTGAATAGAAAAACAATAGTAATTGCATTAATACTCGAGGTACAGCAGAGCTCCACACCTTAATCTATGGTGTGTAGAAACTCCACCGTTGAAAATACATAAGAACAAGGTCTAGGCATGGCCGAATGGCCAGCCTCCCAAAGAGGGTTCAATCATAAAAACATGATCAAAAGATTCAAGTGATCAAAAGACCCCCCCCAAAATACAATTGTAAAAGGTCCTACTTATAGAGAACTAGTAGCTAGGGTTTACAGAAATGGGTAAATGACATAAAAATCCACTTCCGGGCCCACTTGGTGTGTGCTTGGGCTGAGCATTGAAGCATTTTCGTGTAGAGACTTCTCTTGGAGTTAAACGCCAGCTTTTGTGCCAGTTTGGGCATTTAACTCCCATTCTTGTGCCAGTTCCGGCGTTTAACGCCGGGCAATTTTGAGCTAATTTGGAACGCCGGTTTGGGCCATCAAATCTCGGGCAAAGTATAAACTATTATACATTGCTGGAAATCCCAGGATGTCTACTTTCCAACGCAATTGAGAGCGCGCCAATTGGGCTTCTGTAGCTCCAGAAAATCCACTTCAAGTGCAGGGAGGTCAGAATCCAACAGCATCTGCAGTCCTTTTTAGCCTCTGAGTCAGATTTTTGCTCAGATCCCTCAATTTCAGCCAGAAAATACTTGAAATCACAGAAAAACACACAAACTCATAGTAAAGTCCAGAAAAGTGAATTTTAACTAAAAACTAATAAAAATATAATAAAAACTAACTAAAACATACTAAAAACATACTAAAAACAATGCCAAAAAGCGTATAAATTATCCGCTCATCAAGGAACCACCCAAACTTTAGGTGGAAAAACCAACAAAACCAAGGCCAAAACCACAAACCTCATAATTCCAACCAGTACACCTACCAACAATCCAATCCAAGATCATATCAACATCCATATAACAATTTTTCCCAGCCACCATACCAAACCCAAAATAACCACTCTCAACAACCTAATTCCAACCAACCATCACCACATGATGATGATAGAATGTCCAAAATTAAAGCTATGTTTGCCAATCTTTGCAAGGAGTCTCAAGACATGAAAAATTTTAAGGAGGAGGTGAGAGCTAGTATGAAAAGTCGAGGAGAAACCATTAAGAAGCTTGAGCCCCAAGTGGGGTGCTTATCTTAACAATTCCCAAAAGTCCACTAATAGCTTTTCAAGTGACACAGAAAAGAACCCAAGAGGAGAGACCAAGAAGATAAAGTGGGAAGAATGCAAGGTAATCAATTTAAGCAGTGAAGAGGTCCTAGAGGAAGATACCAGCAAGCCAACGGAGCATAGCCGAGGCATTTCCCAGGGAAATTTGGAGGAAAAAGAACAAGGAAATGGACATGTACAAGGGAACGAACCAAAAAGGAAGGAAATTCTGAAACCTTACGTGTCAAAGGCACCAATTCCCCAGAGACTCAGGGGAGGTGAGAAAGAGAAGTCATACTCAAGATTCTTAGATATGTTTGCATCCCTCAGTGTCAACATACCCTTCATCAAAACTCTCCAACAGATGCCTACTTACATCAAGTGCATGAAAGAGTTGCTGACCAAGAAAGGAACCTTGAAAGTGGGACAAATAGTGATAATGAACAAGGAATGTAGTGCCCTCATCAAGAATGATTTACCTCTGAAGAAAAAAGATTTGGGGAGCTTTCATATCCCCTGTGCCATAGGAGATACAAGGATTGATAGAGGATTCTGTGATCTAGGAGCCAGCATAAATGTGATGCTTCTACCTCTTATGAAGAGGCTGCAAATCAATGAATTGAAATCCACATATGTAGTCATCCAATTGGCCTATAAGACTTAGAAACAAGCTGAAGGAGTAGTCGAGAATGTATTGGTCAAAGTGGAAAATTTCTTCCTCTCCACTGGCTTTGTTGTTCTGGACATGGAAGAAAGTCACCTCCATCCAATCATCCTGGGGAGACCATTTTTAGCCACTGCTAGAGCGCTCATCGATGTGGAACAAGGAGAGTTAATACTGAGAATACATGATGAACATCTCATCTTCCATGTTTTCAAACCCACACCTAAATCTGAGCCAGAACCTAAAGAGCTAAAGGATGATCACAGCAAAGTGTGCCTAGAGGAAAGCAACAGTGAACCAGAAACAGGACCCCTGAAACAATCCTTGGTGAACAAGCAAGAATTTCAAGGGATACAGCAACCAAGGGAGTCCAAGGAAGAGTTGAAGCCATAAGAATCAGGAAGAGCAGTTAACAAGGACTTCCCAAACACAAGAGTCAATGGAGCACTAATGGAAGAAGAGAAAAGAGTTGTGAAGAAATTGCCAAGGGGATGGAGAAATAAGAAGATTCCTACATAAATTTTTTCCCCTGGAGACAAGGTGATATCAGCCCACCATCCACCAACCCCACCCCATCTTCCAACCATTCCATCTCAGTTACCTCAAGTGTTCACCATCAAAAAGGTCCTCTCCTTGGAACATATAGAAATCATCAAGGAATCAAGTAGAGAAAGCTTCACTGTGCGAGGAGAGGACATGAGGCACTACAATCCACCCTGACAGAGACCAACCGTCAAACTAATGACGCGAAAGAAGTGCTCCATGGGAGGCAACCCATGCTTTTGTTTATTGCTTTTACTACTTTGACATGAATAATCATTGGTTTACTAACATGGATTCAAGCTCTCAGAGACAAAGTGAACACTTGCATATGATATCCTGAAGTATATGATCCATCTCTAAGTTTGGTGTGCCTATAGGCACCCTAAGATGCTTTTCAAATAGTAATGATCATATAGCCCTCTTAATATATGCCTAATTGTTTTATTGGAGTATATAGCCAAATCTTAAGTTTGGTGTTCTATATATACTAAGAACACAAGTGATGAGAGTCAAATTTGAATTAAGTCTTGAATTTCATGAAGTGCAACTATGTTTTACATTTTACAAAAAAAAAAAGAATTATATATATATATATATATATATATATATATATATAGATATAGATATAAAGTGCTTCTCATAATGATTTAATCAAAGGTGACAAAGATGTTGTAAGATTTTAATGACATCATCCTTTAAACCACATCGTCAACACTAAGTTTGGTGTCCACCAAGATTAGAAATGCACACAAGGAGTCACGATTGATTGAACACTCATGAGGAATACTAGTTCAATTTTTGTTTTAAACTTAAGCATTCCATGTCATATGTTTACTGTCACCTATTTTATTCATTTCTTTGCCTTATAATGGATAGGTATACAGAAGAACAACTATATGAAGAGGACAAAGCAATGAATGGTAAGGCTAGCATGAAGACAAAAGTAGGTCACATGGCTTGGAAGGTTTCTTCTTGGGAATAAAAGTCTGCACATCCTTGGGAGAAACACCAAATAAAGACCGACCCCACATGTCCAAAGAAGAGGCAACCTTTGTCCTTATTCATATTTGCATGCAAGCCATTCATTCAACCACTTCAAAAAGCATCTTAACCGTCCAATCTTCATCATAATTGCTATATATAGCTTCCACTTGGACCGTGTTTCATAGCTCCAACTTTAACCTTCCTGCAAGCATAAATTTGATCCTGTGTCCTTAAGGTTCAAAGCCACAACCGTGCTGCCTTAAGCCTCAAACCCTTCTTATCTCATTGAGATTATAACCTCATTTCTCTCTCAAACCATCTTTTCATCCAAAAATTGCACTACATTAGCTATCCCTCTTCATCAACCTTCAACCTCTATTCAGGTAACTATCAAGGAAAGTATGGCATCTTCTTCAAATCTCAAAAGAAGGAGAGGAAAAGAACCTATTGCTGAGGAGGGCGAAGACACTTATGATCAATGGAAGTTCAGATCACGGTTCCACCAAATGCAACTTGAGTGGATGACAGAAAAAGGAATATTTCCAGAGATCCCTTTCCAGCTACCTGATGATGGATGTCCAAAAATAAGAGCAAAGATCAGAAAGAGGAAATGGGAGGAACTTATCTCACCAATCACCAGGATCAATGCCAACATTATAAGGGAGTTTTATGCTAACATTGCAAGCTATATACAACTATTGCTCCAACTTACAAGAGTTATGTAAGGGGTGTGGAGGTAGAGTTTAGTCCGAAGACCATCATGAAGGTCTTAGGACTAAGGGCAGCACATTTTGATAAGCCTAGGTACCAAGAAAGAATAAATGGCAACCCGGATTATGATGAAATTTCTAGTGATATCTGTATGGTTAATGCTGACTGGGTGAGGGACAATCATAGAAGGCACAAATACTTGAGAAGGGGGGATCTTATCCTTGAAGCAAAAGGGTGGTATATATGAGCTTATAAAGAGATCAATTTTGGGCACAGTGAACACTTCAGAAGTTAACAAGAAAAGGACCGTCATGTTGCACTGCATAATGGTGGGAGGAGAGATAAAGGTTCACGAGATCATTGCAAATGATATTCAAAAGATCTTGGAGAAAAAATCTTTTGAAGCCTGGCTACCCAAGAACCATCATACAGTTATGCATGAAAGCCAGAGTGTCGCTGGAGGATGCAAACCCAATCTGGCTGAATCCAAGCATGCCCATGACCCTAGAAAGGATGATGAATGTTACAGTGGCCCAACAACGTTGAAGACCACAAAGGAGGCAAAGGAGAGAGAAAACACAAGACGAAGAACAACAGGAAGAAGAACAAGAAGAAGAGCAACAATTCCAAGCACAAACCAACATGGACATGAGCCGGATGCAAGAAGCCATTGAAAGGCTATCCGAACAATACATAAGAGCTCAAGAAAGACAAGAAGAGCTCCATTCACAATAAATGAGAGCTCAAGAGAAACAAGAGGAGCTTCAATTGAGGATGATAAACTAGCAGAGAGATTTTCAGTCAAGATTTTTGGTTATAAAAAAAGAACAATCTTTACAATTACAAGAATCTTTCAACCAGCTGGCCCAGCATCAAGTTGATAATATGAGGGATTTCAAGGAGTTCACTACTCTTCAAGATGCAAGATATGAAGTTCAACTTGATTACAACATGAATGCTCAATCCAAGCTCAACTATGTGGTAGAACATCTGCCTGGTCTGAACCCAGCATTTCCAATTTATGATCAATACTTTAAGGAGCGAAGCGAGTTGAAAATAGATAGAGCAATATGCCATGAAGAAACAGTGGAAAGGACAATGAAAAAAGTGGGATTCTGGACAAAGGTAAAGAGAAAACAAAAAGGAAAGGGAGAAATTAGCAAGCAAGCAGGAGAGAAGAAGAAGAAAGACAAGTAGGATAAAGAATGAAAGGTGGACTTGCTCCTTTTCTATCATATTCAATAAAGAAAGAACATGTCTGTTTGACTTGATAGTAACTTTTAGTTTAAATCATTTTGCATTCTGTTGTGTTTAATTTTTGCCATAAATGTGCTAGCCTAGGTGTGTATGTCTCACTTTCACTTTCTTAAATGTTTGTCTTGTTCCCTAGTTATTTTAATTAAATAAAAGAAAATATTTGAACAAGTGAAATAGTTCCATTTGGCAAGGAAAAAAATAAAGATTGAGTGGTGGTATACATGTCTGATGATGTAGGTAGCTCACTAATAATGAATAAAAGGGTAGAGTATCCCTCTTTAGTGAAAACTTGGCTGTTGTCTATGAATCTTAGCAAATAAGAAATTCTGGGATGAAGGAAAAACAAATAAAAAAGGAAAGAAAAAGAAAAGCCAAAGGTGGTAGCAAAAAAATAGAAGAAACACAGAATAAGGCTAGACACTAATAGTTTGGACCTTAAGACATATGCCTGTGGTGTTTCTATACTAGGATCTGCTTGGATGATTAGGTTCTATGAAGTACCTTAACACTTGGTAACTTGGGTTAACTAACCTGGGATTATCAACCAAAAGTCCATTATCAAGAGCAACCTAGTTACAAGGCATTTAGTAACCCAAAGAGGTACTGGGCACCAATGTCTTAAGAAGAATTGTGAGTTAAGTATCTGTAGTGAATATGTGTTGAGTGAAAATAAGCTAAAAAGCTACTACAACACATGAAACTAAGCTACAAGTGAGAAATAAGCTCACAGAGAAAGAAAAATAAAGAAAAGCAATCACCAAGGATGAGTGAATAATAAGAGGTCATAGCAGTATGTTAGTTGATGCTTAAAAGAGACATTCCCTACCTAAGGATCAATAAAAAGTGAGCTACAACATTCTCTACATAAAACCCCATGAATCAACTCCAATTACTTACTGATATGGACATTATCTTTTGTTTCATTCATTTTTCTCAATGCAGTGCTTGCTCGGGGACAAGCAAGATTTAAGTTTGGTGTTGTGATGCCAAGGCATCTTAGGCTGGTTTCACTAGCCTTTTTCTTTGTTTTTAGTAGGTTTTATGCACTTTCTTGCATTATAAGTAAGCAATTGGGTTAGAAATTCATGTATGCCTAGATTCATTCAACCATAGTTAATTTGATGCAATTTCATGAGAATTATGCCATAATTACTTGTATGCTAAGAATGATGAGATTTCTCATGACTTTAGCAAGGCTTTGATGCATGTATTGGTTGATTATAGGTGAAGAAATGCATGGAAGGAAGTTGAAGAATGGCCATGAAAAGGAAGAAGAGGAAGCAACGTTGGTGGCCAAGTTAGACCACCAACGTTGCCTCAAACGTTGAGAGGGATGAAACAAAGGAGCTTCTGCATAATTTGCCTATGCCCACGTTGGAGGGAACGTTGGCAAGCCAATATTACCCTCAACGTTGTGCTAAAATGTGCTTTCTGGAAATTGGAAAAAATTGTGGCGATGCGCATGCGTGTTGTACGCGTACGCGTGGATTGAAAATTCTGACAATCCACGCGTGCGCATTGAAAACGCGTGTAGATGGAGTAACGTTGGACCAACAACGCTGCCTCAAACGTTGGTGGCTAACGTGTGCGATCTGAGTTCCAAAATTTTGCATTTGAAAAAGCGCAACGACGCGTACACGTATACCGCGCGCAACTTTTGATGATCCAAGCGCACACGCAGGTCACGTGAACGCGTGGATAGGCCAAAGTTGGAGGGAACGTTGCCAGTCCAACGCAGAGGCCAACGTCTTCGAAAAGCTTTCAAAAATTGGATTTGGGATTTTTGCATTGATGATTGGTTTTTTGTGTGGTCTAGAATTTCACAAATGAAATCTCGTTGCAAGTATAGTTTCTGAACCAACAATAATCCTTTCATACAAAAATTTGTTTGTCACAAGTAACAAACCCCTAAAATAATAACCGAAGTATTCAAACCTCAGGTCGTTCTCCCTAAGAATCACAATAAAGTGTCTTGTTATTGGTTATGAGGTATGTTTTTGGGGTTTTGGATGAGAAACATGAAAAGTAAATGGTAAAGGAAATCAAATGACAAAAAGTTCTTGGCAGGGTTTGGTGGTCAAGGATCTCTATCCTAATCACTAACCATAACATGAGAATTGGCAAGGATCAATCCCATTAAATCATCCTCTAACTAGTAACTAGTAAAGGAAAGGCAAATGAGCTATATCAATAATCCAAGTCCATAAGTCCTATTTCTCCACCAAATCAATTAGTGAGAACTAGAGTTAATGGCTCCCAATCATCAATTACTTGGACATTAGTAACTCAAGAGTTTCTAAGTTACCTTTCCAAGCCAAGAGCACTAAAATCTACTCTAACATCTTTCCAAGCATTTCATCAAACACTTGGAGAGCACAAAAGGAAAGTATAATAAAATTGCAAGGAAAGTAAATCTACACTACTCAATTGCAAGGAAATTAACAACAACAAATCAAAAGAAACACACTTATTATGAATTTACCTCAAATTGAATTGAAAGAGAATAGAAGAAACAAGAGTAGATCTACAACAAAGCATAGAAACAACATAAAGCAAAATTACAACAAAAGAATAGAAGAATGATGAATGTAACAACAAGGAATTGAGAAGTAGAAGTAGAAGAGAACATGAATTAAAATCTAGATCTAGAAATTCTAATCTAAATCCTAATTCTAGAGAGAAGTGAGAGCTTCTCTCTCTAAAACTAACTACTCCTAATCCTAATGTGAATGAATGAACAAAAGATGTCAATTCCCTTCACTCCTTGGTCCTTTAAATCACTTCTGGCACCAAAGTTGGTTGCAACTGGGCCCCACAGCTTCTCAGAAATCCTTGGGCACGTTTTCTATTTAAAAATCATGTGTGGCCACCGACGCGTACGCGTACAGTGCATATGCGTGTCCCTTGAGTTTTTGCAATCCACGCGTGCGTGTCTAGTGCGCGTGGGCGTGGATGAGTGTGTCCAAATCTTTGGCTTTTTCATGTGTTCTCCACTTTGCATGCTTTCCTCTCCATCCCTTTGATCCATTCCTAGCATTTTCAATCTGAATTCACTAACAAACATATCAAGACATCTAGTAGAATCAAAGGTGAATTAAAATCATCAATTTAAAGGTCTAAAAGCATGTTTTCACACTTAAGCACAATTTAGGAGACAATCATGAAACCATGCTGTTTCATTGAATAAATGTGGGTAAAAGGTGATAAAATCCCCTAAAATCAATACAAGATAAACTCTACAAATGGGGGTTTATCAACCTCTCCACACTTAAACCAAGCATGTCCTCATGCTTAAACCAAGAATGAACAAAGGATATCAACACTTATTCAAATCTGCAATTGAATTGAGTTATTGAATATTTTTACAAACTTGCATGAAAAGTGATGATCATAGGTGGAGACATGTAATTGAGCATCAAACCCTCACCGGACGTGTTTGCACTCTATTCGCTCAAGTGTATAGGGTCGATCCACTCAATCCTCCCCTAATCATGCTTTCTAAGATTTGTTTTTCTTCTAACAATCAACAATTATTTCATGCAAGCATTAAATTATCATGAGGTCTTTTCATAGGTTGTAATGGGGTTAGGATCAAGGTAGGATGCATATTTGGTCAAGTGGGCTTGAGATTTGAATCTTTGATTAACCTAGACTTTCCCACCTAACCTATGACAACCTATACAATTAGAACTAACCTAACTACCCATCCTTCACTTTTTACATACCCATGCATTTTCTTTTGATTTCACAACACATATGCATTGAACTTTATTGAACTTTACTTTAGGGGTATTTTGTCCCCCTTTTATTCTTTCTTTTTTTCTTTTTTTCTTCATTTTTTTCTTTTTTTCTTTTGTTTTTCTCTTTTTTTTCTTCTTTCAAACTTTTTACAAGAACATCAATGCATAAGGTCTATACATTTGATTAACACATGAGTATGTATCCGATTCCCAAATATAGAAATACAAAACAAAAACACCCTTTTACCTCAACCAATGTCCCAAGTTTCCCACACTTGAATGATACTCACACTCACTAGCCTAAGATAATCAAAGATCCAAATAAAGGACATTTATTGTTTTTCGCTTTAAGGCTTGTAATGTGCTAAATTAAGAACAAGTGGGTTAATCGTAGGCTTAAAGTTGGCTAACAATGGAGAGTAAAGGGTAAGGCTATTTGGGTAAGTGAGCTAAATGAAATGATGACCTCAATTATATAAATACATGAATACACAAAATAATGGAAATAGAAAATTAAACAAATCAAATATTACAATCATAGAAAGAGAATAATGCACACAAGAAGGAAAATAAGTGGTTATAAGATGTAACCACGCAATTAGGCTCAAAACTCCAAAGGTTATGTGGTCTTAGCTCTAAAATCATGTTCCACAATATATATAAGTCAAGCAAGTTGAATGAGAAATTTTCACTCAAATCAATTGGGATGCCAATGCCCTATTAAGAATGTCTTTCTTGGAGAATTTCATGATTTTGACTAAGCTTATTGTATATATATGCAACAAGAAGTCCTAAAATGAAATTGCAATTCAAGCACTCCTCTCCTCTCAACAGTAAGGGAAACCAATTGGAGCAACTTCAACCCAATTCACTTAAGGCTAAAAGCCCAATTCAGAGATTGAACATCAGTGGAAGCAAGTGTATAAATAGCTTAGAATTCAAGTTTGTTAAGAGTTGCTGGGAGACTAATACTGTAACTCTGCCAATTTTCCTTTTTGGCAATTATTTCAATTCTACAATGTATCTTTCAATTCCAATTTCGATTCTGAGAGCTATGAATAACTAAACCCCTTTCATTGGATTAGGAAGCTCTATTGTAATTTAATGGATCAATAATAGTTTTCATCTTCTTCTTCTTTCTTTTCTCTTAATTTTTGTTAGAAAGCTTTCGATCTTAATTCAATTGGGTAGTTGTCTTGACAGAGAAGCTACCCATAATTGGAATTCCTCTGATCCTCGAGAGAGGGATGAGAAATTCATGCTAGAAATACTTTATCACATTGGATTAGATTTGGGATTGGATGGATATTGTGACATTTAATCCTACCAATACTTTGATCTATGAATTTGTGTGGTATAATCAGTGACCGAACTTCAACTCTCCCCATGAGCAATTAAATCAAGACATTGGGCAATTGTTCATGCTTAGAGAGATTGGTGATCCAAGATATTGGGATCCAATCATCTAAGATTGCCAAGCAAAGTCAATGAATGCATTGATTGAGGAAGAGATGAAAATAATTTGATCCGAAGAATTTAATATCTCCTGAAACCCAATGAATCCCCAGTTCTGATCTTACCTATTCTCTTTACATTCTGCCTTTTAAATTTCATGCTTAATCCCCATTTCCATTTAATTACTTACAATTTAAGTTTCTGCACTTATTATTCTGAAATTTAATTTCTGCCATTTACATTTCTTGCACTTAAGTTCCCTGCCAATTTACATTTTGCAACATCAATTCAATTTCTGATTTTGCTCAATTAGAACAATTATCCAATTAACATTGATCAACTAACTAATTTCTATGGGATTCGAGCTCACTCTATTGTGAGTTTTTACTTGATGATAATCCGGTACATTTGCCGGTAGAAAATTTGTTGCAAGACAAGTTTTCGTGTATCACCTCCACTAAAGGAACAAAACGCTCAAACAACTTTGTCTGCACATATTGGATAATAATAAAAAGGTGATAATTAATTAAAGAAACAAATATTAAACTAGCTAAGCATATTTAAAGAAGTTATATCATTTTGGCATTTATCTTCATGATCGTTGCAGAACCACCTGTGCACTTCAACGCCTTGGACGATGCCCTTTTGGCCCTATTCATGGGCTGACGATGTTTGAAACTCTCATCTATCTCCCAGTACAAGTACAAGGCCTTCTTAATGTCGAGTTGAAGACACTGCATTCAGGTGATCCCTCCTCTTCTACACATCCTCTAACATCTGCTGAAAATGCTTCGTCATGCAGTGGTGGAAGATCTTCTTTATCATCTGGTTGCGAGCCTCATCCCACATGAATTTCTCATACACAATGAAATAATATATCATTATAACCCAATGTTATAAAACTATAAATGAAATGTAATTAATAGAAATAATTAACTTACCGCCCACTTGTCAAATCATCTCTCTCAGATATTGGTGCGGAATTTAAAATTCACAAACTAACCGGTAAGTGCACTGGGTCATACCAAGTAATACCTCAGATGAGTGAGGATCAATCCCACGAGGATTGATAGACTGAGCAACAATAGTCGAATGACTCACTTAGTCAATCAAGCAGAAAGTGGTGTTTGGAGGGTTGTAAATCGCATTAAGTAGTACTTCAGAGAGTAAAAAAGCAAATAGTAGAATTAGTATGGAATATATATGAGAAACCAGTTAAGGTTTCGGAGTTGTTTAGTCATTTGGATTAAGTTTTTCTACCAACTATTCTAATTATGTAAGATTTGTTTCATGGCAAACTCTAATTGATTAAACCCTAATTTCTTAGTAATTTAGTCTCCTCTAACCTAATCAACCACCAATTTTTTAATCACTTAATATAGATTAGAGAGTTAGGTTAGGTTCAATTATAGTTTATTAGCCACAAAAACCATAATTACCTAGATATAAGAAGATTATATGTCACGTATCTCATTAAATCAAAGCAATAAGCAGTTTAGGAGGAATTTACTTTCAAGCTAGTATTCACGTGAGATAACCTTTCTAAGAATCACAAAAATTCATATAGAACAAGGGTTGTTCTTTTGATATACCCAGATTCATAAGATGAAGAACGAAAGTAATTCTTGAAACTAAATCAATACATTAATTAAAATAGAATGATAATAGTGTTAATCCATAGAAATAAATAGAGCTCCTAACTTTAACCAAGGAGGTTTAGTGGCTCATGAATCAGAGAGAAAACTAGGGTTCAGAAAATATGAAAGTGTGTGAGTGCGAAGATCCTCCAAAGGGTTAAATCTTTTCCCTTTTATATCTAACCTAATTTGATTTGCAACTAAAATAAAATAATAAATTTTAAAGCTAAAAGATTTTGTTTGTAAATAAAAATAATTAAAACAAAATAAGATATAACAATTAGAAGCTAAATCCAACTAAAGATGCTACTTTGGTAAAAGTGTGATCCATATTGCTGGCGCTAAACACCAGATTCAGCGTTTAGTGCCCAAGGGGGGCAGAAAGTCTCCTTTGCGTTCTGGCTTGTTGGCGCTAAACGCTAGGCTTGGCCTTCAGCACCCTAGTGGGCAGATAGCTCCCTGTGCATCTGAGTTGCTGGTGCTAAATGCCCAAGTTCGTGTTTAGTGCCAGCTTGATAGGTTCCAAACTCTTCTCTTTCCTTGCATACGAACTCCGCCAAACCAATCCAAACTTCACCTGAATTAATTAAAATACAAAAGCAACTCAAAGTAGCATCCAAAGAGGTTTCAAACACTAAAATAAGATTAAAACTCATTAAAACTCATTAAATTCTAACTTAAAATATACAGAAAATAAAGAAACGATGCTCACGCATCAGATATCAGGAAAAACCTTCTTGTAGTTGGACCAAGGGTGGTCATAAAGCAACTTGATAGTATTTGTACACTCTTATATACAAGCATTATTATCTGGCACAAACCTACGATGAGATAATTTATACTTAGTAAAAAACAAATATTAAAGGAAAACTAAATATATATAGTATATACGATTTAAAGAAGTTTAATATTTATCAGTGATGCTATCAGGCTAAATCAGCATTTTACTGACTTATTGTGCTGTGGGATTTGGCTGGGATCCAAATATGGGAGAAACCTAACACTGCTTCGGGGTTGACCAAGGTGAGGGCGTGGATGTCGGGGTTTGCTGAGGAGGTGGAGGAGTCGACTCTGACTTAGATCGAGGTGGAGCAATAGCTACAAGACCCCAATAATTGGAGTTGGGGATCATGATGAAGGTTGATCCCCTGGAGCCTATTCTTGTGACGTGGCAGGTGTAGCAGATGTAGAAGGTAGTTGAGTAGTCGTCGGGGGTGAGTCACCCACCTTCTACCTATCTACGAAGGCGATCCTTGCTACTATTTCTGCTAGACATGTCTACCTGAAACATATAATTAAGATAGTTAAACTTCCTCCGTACCCATTATTCCTATCATATATCCACAAGCAATGACTTGAAATCATTTTGCTACAAACAACCCATAATTCAATAAACAACACAACTTAATTATTAAATTTTTAGAAATTTTGGCAGGGTTTTGACTATAATTAGCGACCTGCAGCAAATGTAGTTTTCAACTTTTACAATCCACACATATCTTTAAACAATTATAACAAAAATTTGGAAAAGTTTTTTCTTAATTCATGGACTTCTACCACAAAAATTTCTCAGTTTTCACCGTTTAAACAACAAGCATATATTAAAACAAACAACCAACACATCTTTTAAAATTCTTTAGAAGACAGAGTTTAAGCTATAATTACCGACCTCCACCAAATGCAATTTTCAAGTTTTACAAAACAAACATGTATTTAAACAATTATAACAAAAATTTGGTAGAATTTTTTCTTAATTCAAGGACTTCCACCACAAAAATTTTTCAATTTTCACAGTTTACACAATTGCAAGCATATCTTAAAACAAACAAACATTCTAGCAAATATAAATTCCTAGCCATTCTAGTGTACATCCTCTCATTACTCCACAATTTCTCAGCAAAAAATAGTTTCAACAAGGCGCCACAACGTTCAAACGAAAAAGAAAATCCTAAAACGGATACAAAGTAAGTTAAAGTTAAAAACTTAATTAACCCAAAATCCTAATTAACACTAAATTAACTTACTTTACCTAAATTCAATCCTAAATTAATCTAAATTCAACTCTAAACAAAATTCAACCTTATTTAATAAAAAGTCAATAACAGTTTTTAAAAAATTCTAAATTAATAAAAAATTGAAAAAATAATTTATCTAAATAATTACCTAATTTACCTAGCCTAACCATATTTAATTCCTAATTAGACAAAATTAATCTAACAAACAATACAATATAACTTTAATCACACATTTCATAAAAAAATTAATAAAAAATTAATAAAAGTTTTAATAAAATCCTAAATTAATAAAAAAATTCTTTAAAAAAAATTATCTAATTAGTTACCTTAATTTAAACTTCCCTGAACTAACCTTATTTAATTTTTAATTAGGCTAAATTAATCTAACAAACAATACATTAAGATCCTAACCACACATTTCATAAAAAATTAAATAAAAAATTTAATAAAGGTTATAATAATCTCTTAAATTAAAAAATTTTGTAAAATGAAAAGTTTGATGAAAATTCACCTCTGCTTGAGTGGTGGCACAGGGGTGGTGGCGTGATGATAAATAAGGTAAGGAGTGTAATTTGTTTGAGTGAAATAGAGTTTTAGATTTTTCTCTTTTGAAAAAGCAAACAAAATGGAGAAACTGCTTACCTTTGGCGTAGTGGACCTCGATGGCAATGATTGTAGCACAATGGTAACTTCCAACAGCGAAGACATAGTGGCGTTGGTAGGTGGTGATGAGGAAGAGTTGTGCCCAGAGACTCCCACAACAACAGCGGCCACGTTCTACAATGCGACGGTGATGGAGGAGTGACTGCGGAGGTGGCAGAGGAAGGTTGCAGCAGCCATCAATGGAGGAGAGGAGAGAGAGAAGAGAAGAGAAAAAAGAAGAGAGAGAGAGTGGATTTGCAGAATGGGAAGAAGGGGCTTTCGTTTCAAATTTACCGTTGGATATACTGGTAGAAAAAGTCGACAGTAACAATTTGATAGTTCTCAAAATGGCGCTTTCATTTTTTGACATTACCGCCAGATTTTTTTGCTGGTAAATTTGACGATAACATTAGCGCTATTAAATTCCGTTTCATGCCAAAACCCACCGTCAGATTTTTGGATGAGAGACCAAATCTAACGGTAATTTTTTGGCCAGAAAAATTATTATAACATCAATCCCACATAAAATTTGACAGTAAATTCGGCAGAAATGTCCCATCCAAAATTCAACAACATCAGCTATTTTCCTATAGCGACTATAAAGGGTTGAAGGTTCTCAATGGCCTAGAAAAAGGGGAGTTGAATCTATGGCCACTTTTAATCTTGTGCACTTTAATTTTGCTGTTGATTATGCAGGAGACAATTTAATTTTGTCTCTCAACAAATGAAACAGGAACAGAGTGAATAAGAGAATGTAATAGTGTGTATTGCTATGACATCTCTGAAGTTAATAAAGCAGGAGACAACTTTGTTTTGTCTCATAACGAACAAATTATAAAGAGCAGAAAAGAAAATAACATAGCCATATATCCTGGTTTAACCACCATATGCAGTGTGGTCTACATCCGGCCTCCACTACAAGTGGTGGAATTTTCATTATCTTTATCAAAGATTACAAACATTAATTTCTAAGGATTCTACCTAATCTTATTAGGAACAAACCAAATTTCTAACCAAGCTTGATTTGGGTAGGTTCACTCCCTAGACTCTCAATACTAAGTACTCACCCAACTTAGCAAGGAAAACCTCTCAGATTCATGAAAATAAAACAGAAATAATAATAAAAGAGATTGGCATAATTTCTGGCTTTTGTCCAAACTTACTCTCTTTGATTTTTCTCTCAATGACTTTTATTGATACCTCACTGATTTGTCTTTTTCCATTGATTGAAACAAAAAAAAAAGACAAAATTGAAGAACAGAAATTTCAATGTAAAGCCATGAAGGAGAAGAAGGTATAACTAAAGTGCTATAAAGACCCAAATAGTATGCTCACTCTCCTTACTTCAATTTCTAGTCATTTACCCTTTTTTTATTAAAGTAAAGCTTCTAAAACCTGAGTTTGGTAAAGATACTAATTCTAAATAGTAGAACACCTTTGACTCTATCTTCTTCCCATAAAACTAGAGCAGAGACGCAGAGAAGAGATATGACTGCAACAACATTTCATGGTTGGTAGAGTTGGCTTGGATTCTGATCTAGCTGCTTCTCTTTCTTTCTTTTCTTTTGACTTCAAAGATATGCACCATTGATTCATTCTTTGGCTCCAAATTTCAATTGTGACCTTTGATTTACAGCAGAGAAAGTTAACATCCATTTTCTTCTTCTTACCAAAAAATGTACAGTGGAAAATGGTTATTTCAACAAGTTAGGGTAGTTGCACAAATATGGCAACTCAGCTTCTTAGATTAGCTTCTGTACCAAATCTGATTTGATTTTTCTTTTGCCTCCAACATTTGACCTTTTTTCTATTTTTCCTTTTCAATACTTAAGCTTGGTGATTTACTTTTTCATATTGCTTGAACCCACTTCTGAACATGCCATTTAGCTTGTGAGACTTTTTTTTCATCCTTGTTTGTGGTTACAGCTTGTTTGTTAAAGTCTTGGAGGGAGAGGATATTTTTTGCAATGGAATTCGGGCTTGCTTAGTTGCTTTTTATTTTTTGCACAATAACCACACATATTACAAAAATTTTTGGAGTTTTAACCCAACCAATAATGTTTTGTCATCATCAAATAATTATTATTATTTTTCATAAACTCAACAATCTCCCCCTTGATGACAAACATTCTGTAAGAAAATAATTTGTAATTAAAAGAGGTGAGAAAAGTTAATGATACTTCCCTTTGATGATCCAACTTTTTGTTGATCTTTCCCTTTCTTTCATTCGAGTTTCGCTCTTTAATGTATGCTTTTTCTCAGCCTATAATTATCATTAAAATAACAATATATGTGCAAAAATTATAGCCAATATACATGAAGATTAGAGATAAGAAAAATAAACTATCAAGAATATAAATTATCATCCATAAATCTACAAATTCACAAGATAGCCTAGTCTAACAATGCACCATAGCAATTTATTTTTCATTTTGACTCCCTCTTTTGTCATCAAGAAGGGCAGAATGAAACCAACTATATTTTGTTAGACGCAAAAGCTAATTAGTTTAGAGTTCAAATTCAAAAAGATTAAAGTCATCCAAACATAGGAATAAAAGATAGTGTATTAAAAGATCAAAACACAAAAGAAATGGTGTTTCATTAGCAGCAATATAGATAATTCTCTAGACATCAAATCCCTCATCCTTGGTTTTCAAGAGCTCTTCATCCTCATGGTCAGATTGGATTGGTTCTTCTCCCATGGAATCAATGTACTTCAGAAATACTTCAACTCAGCCATGAGTTTTTCTTAAAAAAATTTTGTTCTAGACCATCAATGTTCTTACTTGTTCAAGACCATTGATCAGGTACCTGTGGGAGGAAGATGTTCCCGCGGCAGAGGGTGGAGAAATGCTTTCATCATCTTCTTCTTCTCTTCCAGAATGGTGTCCTTTTCAGCCCCTTGTCCCTTTTTATTTTGATTGTTTTACTGCACCATTGCCTTTCAAATAAGAGGTTCTATTCTCTTGTTTCTTACCAGTGAGATCAACACCAAACTATTCAAAAATACAAGTTAAAAATATGTCATATGATAAAGAAATATTTTTGTCACTTCTGATGCAATCATACATGTGACGCATCATCAGATATGTAAAAGAAATTTTAACTTTATTGAGAATGGCATAAAGGACTAAGGTGTCGCAGAATGTGACTCTTTGATAAGAATCGCTTTGGGACAACAGAATGTGAGTAATGATGCGGTGCATTTAGGCTCTAACAGGACCTAGAAACCTACGATTAGGAGTAACACTATCCATGAGAGAAATATTCACACATATGTTGCCCAGGACCTCTTGGTGTGAAATACCAAGATCATAATCCCATTTTTCAGAAGTGCAAGCATTAACACCTAGATCATAATAACCTAGAGCTTTACTAATGGTGTCTTTGTTTAAAAAAAGTTCACGACCCTTTACATATGAGTGGATGTTTTCCTCATGATAATACATGTTAGCATAAAACTCACGAACCAACTTAAGATAAACAGAATTTTAGATTTTGAGAAGATGTTCCCAATCCAGAAAAATAACGTTATCCACAAAGTTAAGATTTTTTTTAGCCAATACATCTAAATCAGCAAGATAGATGCAACATAAGGGACAATTGGCCACTACATCCCAGTGAAACTCATAGTTCATACTAGATGAAAAGAGAAGAGGGTTGAAATAAGAGTGTGATAGATTTACAAAATGAAATTTGAAACCAATAGACTTAAGGTCATCAGGTTCCTTGACAAACTGAAACACGGGACGATTATTACCTCTGTTTGAGTGATTTGATGGAGCTTTAGAGGTAGAGCATCCTCGAGTAGGAAAGGAGGATCGAGGAGAAGATAGTGGAGAATCTTCCTCTGTCATGGGTTTCTTGCCCTTGGTTACATTAGCTCAAGAAGGGCTGACACTTGGAGATGCTATAGATGGACGGCGAGTAGTATTTTTCGTCTAAAACATAGTTTCAAGAATAAGTGAAATGCAAAAAGGAATGAGAGTAAATGTGTATGTAGGTGTGTGCTTGAGTTTTGGATGGAGGATTTCTTTGAGGGTGATTGGCAAAAGAGCTTCTATGAGTATCTACTTTCTTTCTCATTTTAGAGAGCACTAAAAATGTAGTTTCTAAAAACAATGAAAAGAAATGAGGTAAGGAAGATGAGCGATTTTCTTTAAATAACTGCATGAAGACAATTTTTGAAAAACAAAAATATTTTTAAAATAATTTGAAAAAGGGTATCCGGAAGTAAATAAAAGATTTTATGTAGATGAATAAGTAAATTTTTGAAAAGACAAGACCAAAGAAATATCTTGATGATCTGAAAGTGATTTGACTTGGTAGAAAAGGACAAAATTAAAATATATAGATTTGTGATCTAAGAAAGATGAGGCCCACTTATAGAATAGAACCTTTTTTTGGTCCCGAAGGTAGGTTTTAAGGAAACACAAGGGACTGCGAAAGGACTTTAGCTGGATCCATTTGTTCAAAAATGAACAATTAGCGATGATCAAGGGAACCTTGAAGGACTCATCATCTGTCCAAAATTGTCTCTTATCGACCTGAGGGACAAATCACTCAGAGAAACTCATAATCAAATTTGATTTATGAATCAACACAGATAATATCCAAGGCTGTTCTCAACTTGCAGAATCTATCCTCAGCTAGGAGTTTAGTAAAAATATCAGCAAGTTGATCTTTTTATCTAACAAATTGAATGTTAATATTTTTCTTATGAACATGTTCTCTAATTGAATGATATCTACTTCAATGTATTTAGTTCTAGAGTTCAAAATAAGCTTTTTTGAAATATTTATGGTACTCATGTTATCACACAATAAAAAAATGTTATTGGCTTTCAATTTATAGTTAGCAAGTTTTGTTTTCAACCATAATAACTGAGAACAACAAGATGATGTTGCAATGTATTCAACCTCGACAATGGATAAAGCTACTATGGATTGCTTTTTGCTTGCCCATACATTAAGAGATCTTCCAAGAAAGCAGTAAATACTATATGTGTTTCTATGATCCACTTTATCTCCGACAAAACGTGCATCACAATATATAAAAATCATCAGACTTGGTTTGTCACAAACCAAAATCAGAAGTGCGATGAACATATCTAATAATCCTTTTAATGGTTGAAAGATGGGCTTCTTTATAATGCGATTGGAATCTAGAACAAACTCCAATACTTTGAACTATGTTTGGTCTAGAGGAAATAAGGTACATGAGAGAACCAATCATTTTCCTAAATCTACTTTTATTCACATCTTTGCCATTTTCATCCTTTTCAAGTCTAGAATTTGGATGCATTGGAGTGCTTATCAGCTTAGCACTTTCCAATCCAAATTTCTTAATCAATTTTTTGGCATACTTTCCTTGGTGCACGAAGGTGCCACTAGAAGTTTGTTTGATTTAGAGACCAAGAAAGAAGGCAAGTTCTCCCATCATGCTCATATCAAACTCACTAGTAATTAGTTTACTAAAATCAGCACACAAGAATTTATTTGCTGAGCCAAAGATAATGTCATTCATGTAGACTTGAATAAGAATAAAATGATCATTAGACTCTTCAATAAATAAAGTAGTATATGTGGTACCTCTTTGAAAATTATTTTTTCAATAAGAAAGAACTCTGTCTTTCATATTAAGCTCTAGGAGCTTGTCTCAAACCATAAAGTGCTTTGGAAAGTTTAAAAATATTGTTTGAAAATTTTTGTTTTCAAAACCGAGAGGTTGAGCCACATTTAAGAAATTACATTTAACATCAATTTGAAAAAGTTTAAACGCTTGGTGAGTGGCATAGGAAAGTAGCAATCTTATGGCTTCCATCCTTGCAATTGGTGCAAATGACTCATCAAAGTCAATTCATTCCTCTTGATCATATTCTTGTGCCACGAGTCTTGCTTTGTTCCTTACTATGCTTTCATCTTCTCCCAATTTGTTTCGAAAAATCCACTTTGTTCCTGTCATTTTCTTTCCATTGGAGTCAGGTACTAGTGTTCACACATTATTTTTCTCAAATTGTTGCAGCTCTTTTTCATAACCTTGACCCAAGATGAATCTTCTAAAGCTTCATTCATATTTTGTGGCTCAATTTAAAAAATGAGTACAAAATTGTTTTGCTCCATCCTACTTTTACTTGAAGATCTAGTTGTGACATTTTGTGACAGATCTCCAATAATGAATTCTTGTGGATAATTCTTCAAGAATTTTTGTTCCCTTGGTCTGGGAGTTCTAGGATCAGGTTTGAATAGAGTTTGGTATGTTTGGCTATGAGTTTCAGGATTCTCAATAGTTTTAGGAGATAAAACAGAATTGTCTCCTACCGAATCGACTGTCACAGTAGGTTGAACGACCTATGGCAGATCAGAATCTGCTTGAGCTTGATTCTCATTCTTGACATTACTATTTGAAGCACCTGCATTTTCATCTTTCAATGAACTTGAAATAACATTATAATCACAAAAAGGAACATATATGAATTCCTCAACAACTCTAGAGTCTTTGTGATAAAGCCTACAAGCTTTGCTAGATGTGTAATAGTTAATGAAAATCCATTCATATGTCTTTTGGTCAAACTTTTCCAAGTTATTCTTAGTATTTAATACAAAATATTTGCATCCAAAGATATGAAAATATTTTATATTAGAAAGGGTTTCTTTCCACAACTCATAAGGTATTATCTTCAAAAACTTTCTAATGATTGTTATATTTAAAATGTAACAAGTAGTGTTGACCGCTTTAGTCCAAAAAAACTTAGGGATATTGCTTTCACACAGAATGTCTCTAGCCATTTCTTGAAGACTTCTATTTCTTCATTCAACAACACTATTTTGTTGAGATGTTCTTGGACAAAAAAAGTTATGTGAAAAATCTCTGGTTCATCATAAAATGTTTCAAAAATATGATTTTTAAATTCCTTTCCATGGTCACTTCTAATAGATACAATCTTTAAATTCCTTTCATTTTGAATTGCTAAAAATCTCAAAATCTGAAAAAAGCATCATTTTTATGAGCTAGAAAAAGAATCCAACTAAATCTTATATAATCGTCTACAATAGCTAAATCATAATGTTTACCACCTAGACTTTCAGTTCTAGTTAGACAAAAAAGATTAATATGTAGCAATTCAAGAGATCTTTTAGTCAAAATGTCTTCCTTTGATTTAAAAGAACTTTTTGTATGCTTTTCCATTTGGCATGCATCACAAGTGATGCTTTTGTCAAATTTGATTTTAGGAAGACCTTTCACTAAATCCTTCTTCATTAGCTTGGTTATTTGAAAAATGATAGCATGACATAGCCTTTTATGCCATAGCCATTTTTCAAAATCCATGGAATTAAAACAAGATACATTTTGACTTTTGAGTTCATCTAATGTGAGACCATATACATGATCACATCTCTTTGCTACAAACAACACTTCATCCTATTTTTCCTTAACAACAAGACATCCTAATCTTTTGAAAATTATCCAATAACCTAAGTCGCAAATTTGGCTAATACTCAAAAGATTATATCTCAACCCATCCACCAAAAACATATTTTCAATACAAGTAGAAAAATCTTTACCGACTTTACCAATGGCAATGATCTTTCCTTTTTCATCATCACCAAAAATCACAAATCATTCATTATACTTGTTTAGCTTGATGAAGAAACTTGACTTTCCAGTCATATGCCTTGAACATTTACTATTCAGGTACCATATGTCATTTTTCATCTTAGATGTAAGGCAAATCTCATCAAGTTGATCATGACCAACCATGATATGTAAACCTCAAATAATTAGTAAATAATTAACCAATAAATTAATTATTAATTAAAAAATTAAAAAATTAAATTTTATAGTTTCATGAAGTAGAACTAATTAAAATAGAAATTTTAATACTAATTTTTAAATATTTTGACCCAAAATTTGACTGAACAAGCCAAACTGGTTGAATCGAGCCCAAATCAGGACCAAGGCCCAACCAATTTACTTCATCCTTTTTAAACTTCAGCTCTTCTTCCCTAAAGTGAAAAGGGAATCATGCTGAATGAAGGAGGAGGGCCAAGAAACGCCAAACCCTCACCCAAACCTTTAATCTCACATAACTTTCAATTCGGAGCTCCGATTGACGAGCTGTAAGCGGTCACGCGTTCATATTGAAATTCTCTACAAAATCTAATAAATAATTTGGTAAGGGAATCACGTTTTCTCACCCAATTCTCTCTTTTTTAGTTCATGATTTGGATTTTGGTAATTGAGAGATTTTGTGATTTTGATAGTTTAGGGGTACTCTAGCAGTGGATAACCATTGGATTTTATCCATTTGACTCGTAGGTAACGATAAAGAAACCCTAACCCTTGTGAATTGGTGATTTAGTGAGCTCAATGTTGATTATTGTGATATTGTATGAATTAGATCGTGTTTCTTGTTGAATTGGAGTTAAATTTGTGGATATTGGAAGCTTGAAATTGAATCTTGGGAGCTGAAAATTCAATTGGTGAGGAGTTTGAGCTTTAGAACTTGATGGACAGTGGATAATTAAGGTGTTTTGGGCTTAGGGAGGAATCAACCAAGGTATGATTTTGGTTTCTCGTAGTTAATGTTTAATGTCATGTGAAAACTTAGGCTAGAAGGCCTTAAGATAGGAATGAACTGAATAAATTACTGATGGATTGCGTATATGGTATGTGATTTGTGATTCAATTTCGTAAACAATTTGCTATTGGGGTTGGTTGATTTTTGGAAAAGATTTAATATTGGAATTGGTTTGATTTTGAAATAATTTGATATTGGAAATGATTTAAATTACCAAGAGGTGTTTGGTTTGGTGGTTGGGACCCTTGAGGGGTGGCAAAAGTCCATGTTTTAGAGGAGATGTTGCCGAAATTTTTATGAAAATAGGAGGCTTCGTTTGAAGTGCTTATTTAGAAAGATTTGAATTTTTGAGAATTTTATAATTTGATTTTTAGTTATTAAGAAAAGAATTATGTTTTGAGTATGAATTGTTGATGAACGAAATATGAGGTGTGATAATAAGGAATAAAGGATTATGAGAATTGATTTTAAAGTCTAATGGTTGAATGAATATGAATCAATTATAATTATAATGAGATGATGAATGAGTTTGATTGAGATGATGATGACTGATTGTGATTGATATATTTGTGATTGGGAATGAATTTCTGAATGTGACTCCGGGTAAAATGCAGTGGTGTTATCCACTTGCTCCGGATAAGAGTGAATAAGTCGAGTAAGATGTAGTGGTGTTATCCACTTGCTTCGGGAGAGTTTGAGGCTACATATAAGATGCAAGGGCTGAATTTTGCCGCAGCTTGCTCCGGGTCAAGAACTGTAACACCGCCTAAGTAAGAGGCAGTGGTGAGGTTGTCCCCTGCTCTGGGTACGCGGGTAAGATGCAAGAGTTGCGGCATTGTCCCACTTGCTCTGTGTTTGATGTTCTGTCCAGGGTTAGCTACTGGACATGTCGGGTTTGGTTTTATAATCGACAGATGAGACTCATCGGCCATAGGGCAGGCATACATCATATGCATATGTGTGTTTTGTTTGATCGTGCATTAATTAGGCTTGCCTATGTGATTATTATGCTTACCTGCTATAATTGCTACCTGCTGTATCTATATCCTACTTGTATTTTCTTTGTCTATTTGCTTGTCTATGCACTAAAATTTTGGAGAAATGGAGGAAATGGAAAGTGAAAGATTGTATCACAATTATATTGGAGGAGACAGAGAGTGAATTATAGGGTTAGAACTTAATGAGACAGAAAGTGAATTGTAGAATTTAAGTTAGATTGAGACTTGAATAATTTAGAGAGTTTTACCAAATTAATGGTTTAGTTTATTCCTTTAAGTTTATATATGAGCGACGGAGTTTTACGATTGCCTCTGGCTTTCCCTAAACCTTTTATATTAACTATTTGGGCACCTTTACCATGCTGAGATCCGGATTCCATACATATTCTTTTTCAGATATAGGTCAGGAGGTACCTCATTGAGCATTTTGGAGGCTCTGTGGAATTGAAGAACTCTAGGGACTTAGGGTTGTCTTTTATTTATGTTTATATATGTATATAAATTCTCTATCTTGTATTTTATGCGTGTCCCTCTTAGAGGTTGACTTGGAGAAACATGTTGTCAGTTTTAGGAGTCTGTGATATTTTAGATTATATATATATATATATATATATATATATATATATATATATATATATATATATATATATATATATATATATATATATATATACTCTGGCTGGCCTTTGCTTCACAGGTCGAGTTTGGAGCTTGATATTTGTATTTTGGAATTCTAATCTATGTTTACGATCTTTTAGCCTTCCTTTCGATCTTGCTTATCCGTCTATGCTTGTCTTTCGTGAGTGATGCGATTGCTGTTTCGATTTTGCTTAACTTCTTTTTCAAGGCTCCTAGTTATAACTTCTTTCAACTATATCTATGTACGTATTTTATTTTTAGAGGTCGTAGCGATTCACCAACCTTGATTTACGTCCTAGGCGTAAAGCTCTATGTGGTAGGGTGTTACATGAGACATACTTGTGCTTCGTATTCGAACTTATCTTCATAATCAAGTCATTCTCAAGGTCCTCCCATGATGCCACCGGCATCTTCTTTTTGTCTTTCTTCATCTTGTCCTCCTTCTTAATCTTAGGACAATCAAACTTGAAATGGCTAGCCTCCATGCAATGATGACATATGACCTTGCTGAAATCCCTCTTATGCTCCTTTAAACTTAAGCCTTTACTCTTGTCTTTGCTTCTCTTGAGTAATTTTATCAGAATCGGACCGACCAATTTGGTTGGATCGGAAACCTGGTGAACCAGTAACAAAGCCAGTCCGGGTGAGCTAGCTGACTGAAAAAGGAAGAGAACCAGTAATACCCGATTTGAACCGGCCGGGTTTGACAAAAACTAGCAAATCGGCGGGTTTGAAAAAAACCCAAACCAGTTCGGACTAAATGTTCTTTTTCCTTCAAGTGAAACGGCATCGTTTCCATTATTTTTTTTAAATAAAATGAAAGGCTAAAAGCCTAAAACCCTAACCCGATACCCACTTCCCAGTTCTCACTTCTCACACCCAAAGTCCCAAATGGTTCAGAGTGAGAGAGAGAGACGCGTTCAGATCCGTTCAGCCCTTCTCGCACCACTCGACGGTCCTGACCACAACCAGCGCCACCTCCACCGAATGGTGCAACATCTTCAGCTACTGCTACTCAGAGTCGTCGTCTTGGTGGCCCTTGTGTAGCTCGGCTCATCGCCTCTTGTCATGTACTGTTGTGTGTCTGTCGCCGTCCTCCTTTTGTCAGTCTGGTCATCCAATCGTCGCTGTTGTCGTTGTTGGCACCGTGCTTCTTCTCCAGTCTCCCTCTTCTCAGCCAGCGGTGCATCATCCATAAGGTACGTATTTTTATTTTTTTAAGTTATTCAGTGTTTCAAATTTTCAATAATTTAGTACTTCAGTTAGAATTAATTGATTAATGATGTTGAATATCTATGTTAACTATATTTAGTTGATTATGAGTTTATAACTTGTTGGTTTCTATTAGATTGTTCAATTTTTTGTTTTATCTTGTTACTGTAATATATTGTTAATTATAATGTAAGATATTCTTGTTATATGTAATACATTATTGTTATATTTAGTTGTTGTTGTATATTATTCTTAGAATCTTAGCAGATTATTGTTGTATATTATTCTGGATATTTGGTAGATTAGTCATTTAGTCCTGGTTGATTAGGAATTTAGGATGGCATCAAATACACCATCAGAAACACCAACTTTCCAAGAACAATGATCAACTTCTGATGCAACAATTGGAACCCAAAAAAATAGCAATAGAGGAAAAATTGATCCTGCATGGGGCCATTGTAAACAAGTTGTGGATAAAGGAAAAACTGTTCTATTATGTATTTATATGTTTTTTTATGTGGGACCGGGTTAACCGATTGAACTAGTGACCTAGTGACCTAGTAGCCTGACCGGTTCGATCACCGGTTCGATTCTGAGAACTATGCTCATGAGTCTTCTCAACCTTCTAGCAAAAGACACAATTTCTTCATCTGAAAAATTGTCATTGGAATCCTCTTTCAATAAATCAATATTGAATTGCGAAGCCACTCCTTTTTTTGTGTGTCTCGGTTCAAATGTGCAATTTCATAAGTAAGAAGTTTTTCTCTTAACTCATCATATGTTATTTGCTTCAAATTGCTACTTTCAAAAATAACATTTGCTTTTGTTTCTCACTCTTTAGTGAGACTTCTAAGTATTTTTCTCTCTAGAACTTGTTCGGTGTGAGTCCTCCCCATAGAATCCAAGCTATTGATAATGATTGAGAATCTTTCGAACATTTCATCGATGGTTTTTCCTTCCTTCATAGAGAACATTTCACATTTCTTTCTAAGCATATCAATCCTTGTTTCCTTAAATTGTTGTGTGCTTTCATGCATGACTTGGAGTTTATCCCAAATCTCTTTTGTTGTTTTGCATCTAGACACCTTTTGAAATTCCTCAAAGCTAATGGTGCAATGCATCATGTTGATAGCCTTGGCATTTAGCTCCACTTTCTTCTTATCTTCATCGTTCCATTCATCTTCTTCTTTGGGAGTCACCACTCCTTCAGCGCTTGTCTTTTTTGGGACTTACGAACCATCCACAATGATCTTATATGTTGTAATCAACAGACTGTACAAATATTCGCATTCTCTCCTTCCAATAAGTGTAGTTCTTTATGAATAAAGGGGAAAGAAGAGAAGAGAGAGTGGATTCAAAAAATGAGGAGAATGGGCTCGCATTTCAAATTTACTGTTAGATATACTGGTAGAAAAATTTGACAGTAATGATCTAATAGTTCTCAAAATGGCGCGTTTCATTTTTGACCTTACTGTCAGATTTTTTTGTTGGTAAATCTGATGATAGCATTGGCACTATTAAATCCCGTTTCGCGCTAAAACTTACTGTCGGGTTTTGGGATAGGAGACCAAATTTGGCAATACTTTTTTGGTCAAAAAAATCATTATAACATCAATCCCACATAAGATTTGACGATAAATTTAGCAGAAATATCTCACTCAAAATTCAACGGCAATCGGTGATTTTCTTGTAGCAACTATAAAGGGTTGAAGGTTCTCAATGGATAGAGAAAGGGGGTTGAATCTATGGTAATTTTTAATCTTGTACACTTTAAACTTTAAACCATGATTTAAGATAAAGTTGCTGTGAAGTCTGTGCTGTCGATTATGAAGAAGATAATTTCATTTTGTCTCTCAATGAATGAGACAAGAACAGAGTGAAGAAGAGAATGTAACAGTGTGTGTTGCTATAAAATCTCTAAAGTTAATAAAGCAGGAGACAATCTTGTTTTGTCTTATAATGAACAAATCAGAAAGAGCAGAAAAGAGAAAACAACATAGCCATATATCCTGGTTCAACCACCATATGCAATGTGGTTTACATCCAGTCTCCGCTACAACTATAGTAGAATTTTCACTATCTTTATCAAAGATTACAAACACCAATTCTCAAGGATTCTACCTAATCCTATCAGGGACAAACCAAACTTCTAACCAAGCTTGATTTGGCTAGGTTCACTCCCTAGACTCTCAACACTAAGTGCTCACCCAACTTAGCAACAAAAATCTCTCAGGTTCATGAAAGAAAACAGAAATTGTTACGAGGGTTACTTGAAACTGTAGGTCAATCTCAGACGAGATCTGCGATGGTGATCGGAGATGTCGTGTCCGACCTGTTGGACTTGGTGGTGTTGCTGATCCTTCGTCACCGGAGGGTGGTGGTACCTGCAAGAGACTCCGATGCCTAAGTTAGCACGTGCTTTAGGAAGATTTTTCGTAGAATCAGAGTATGAGTTATACCTGGGTGCTCCAGTGTATTTATAATGGTGTAGAGTGACATTTCTGGGGATAAGATAGTTATATTATCTTATCCTTGAGTAAAGTCATCTTATCTTTAAGGGGAACCGCCTTTATCTTTCTTTAGGTTTTTCCGCCTTTAGATTTGGGCTGTGTCCTTTTGTTTGGGCCTGCTTCGGCTTCTTATGGTGATTTGGCTGAGCTCTTTGTGAAGAGGTCAGGTAATCCTGACCTGAAGAGGTCGGTCGACTTATCGTCAATCAGTCCGGGTCATACAGCTCGACCCAGGGCATGAACAGTGCCCTGCTTGAGCTTGGTCTTTCTTTCGAGGTCGTGTCTTTGCTAGACTTTGGCGCCTTTTGGGAAAGTCGAGCTCGAGCATTTGTTGTTCTGTCGATCCTTTTTTGTAGAACTCCTGATAGATTGCAGAGCGTTTTGTCTCACCCCCTTTTTAACTGCAACACACGTTTTGCGTCCCTTTGGAAACGTACGAAGATTTAAAGGCTCATTAAATTCTTTGCCGTTTCCTTTTGTTTCCTTCTTTATATCTTCATTTGCATTTCAAAGTCTCTCTTTTCAGTTTCTCTTTTCTTTGCTTACTGCAACTTTTCCCTTTCTCATTACTCTTTCTATTTCTGTATTTTCGCGTTCTCTCTTGCTTCGAAGAGGCGATCGTTTGGCGTTTGTTGCTTTCAATCTTCGACCAGTTACCGTCCCCACTCCACTGCAGGTTGGTTTTTCTTCTTCTCTTTCTTACTTCCCACACCGTTCTTTCCATGCTTTGCATTGTTCCAATTTTGAAAAAGTTTTGATCTTGTTTGAATTTATGTTGGAAAGTTTGAATCTTTCTCTGCTTTTGTTGTGTCTGATTATCGCTGTAATGTGTGCTCTGAGGGTTTCTTCTATTTGAATGAATCGCCATTTTTTCAGAGAAGGATCCTTTTCTGTTTGTAGCTTTTGAAGTAGTGAACTATTTCTTTCAAAAAGGTTGGATCTTTGATGATTTCTTGCGTGGTCTGTTTGATGTTGATGGTTTGCTGTTTTGTATGGTTTGTTGATAAACTGTAAAACGATCGTTACTTTTTTATGATTTTTTTTTGCGAATCGTAACTTTCTTTGTGGAGTGTCACTGTCAAAGGAGGGTTGTTTTCATGTTGAGAGATGTCGGGGCATAGACTGTAGATTTCCTTCTTTTCCTGGGCTCTTACTTTGTTATTGCCTCCAAAGGATGCCCCTGGACCTTGGTGGGAGTCCTGGGGTTTCCTTTTACTACTGTGTTTGACTTCTAACATTCGCATGCTATTGTCCGAGCTATCTTTTATTTTTGTCCGAGCTGTTTCCTTATTTGCCCGAGCTGTTTTGATTAGTAACCCACTTTTTCCTTTTTCTCACTGTAGGACTAGTTGGCCCATGTCTTCTCGCAAAAATATTGTCGAGATGTCTACTAATGTCCTGGAGGGCATGTCTGATTGGCTGGATTCTCTTGTCCTGATGTGTGTCAGTGTGGTTGATTTCAAGTACTGCGTGTGACTTAGAAGGCATCATAGGATCTGTGGTAATAGAGATCAGGAGAAAAATTACGAGTTGATAGTGCCTAACTTTGAGGAGAGGGTTTGTTTCCATTCTCTGACTCAAGGGGAACGTCCATTCTTTTATGCATATGACTACTTTTTTAGTCAAATGAACATCACCATTCCTTTTACTTCCTTTGAGACCGACTTGTTGTGGACCTGCAACGTAGCTCCTTCTCAGCTTCACCCGAACTCGTGGGACTTCATAAAAATCTTCCAACTGCTGTGTCAAGAATTGGGTGTCCAACCTTCTCAAAACTCTCTTTCTTTATCTTTTTGTTTTGACAAAACCTGGGATAGCTAAGAAGAAGACTTCTTGGATTTCTTTTCGGGCTGCCCAGGGGAAGAAATTATTTTCCATGTATGATGAGTCTTTTAGGGATTTTAAAAACTTCTATTTCAAGATCCGAGATGTTGAAAGAGCTCGGCCTTTTTTCCTAGACCAAAATAATGAACCTGCCTTCCCCTTATGCTGGCAGAAGAAAGTGGTAGTGTCTAGGTATTCGTGGGAAATGTTAGATGAGGTCGAGTGGCCCTTTGTGCACGTGTTGGAGGAGAATTGGAGGCAACCTCCCCATCTCGAGACGAAGAAGGTTTTAGGGGATCCCTCACTTCTCTGAGCTGAATTAGGTATTTTACCGATTTCTTTGCAAGCTTTTTCTCTTTGTTTTATTTGTTTGGTTTGTCAGTCCATCCCTTTCTTATTTGCAATTCTGGTTTTTGCTGTGTTTTCAGAGATGGTAAAGACCACAGATTCCATGAAGGCTTTTAAGAAGGCCAAGAAAGCTACAGCTGCTCAGAATATCTCGGCCAAGGCTGTGGGGGAAGGATCTTCTCAAGTCCCCCCTATGAAGCCGATCTCAGGCATTTCTGGGCCGAGGAAGGTTATCCATACTCCTCAGGTCCATTTGGTGGATCCTTCCCAATCAACTTCTTGTACTACCTCTTCTCCTACTGTCGTCCCTCCTCTAAAGAGGCAGAGGACTGTTGAGCCCTCAATTTGGATGTCCCTGACTTTGATGCTGTGGGGTTTGTGGACAATCAGATCATTCCTTATGGCCGACTTCCTATGAATGATGCGTCCATTCTTCACCATCTGGATTTTATTACCCGAAGTAGTGTTAAGATGGCACACATAGAAGCATCCTTATTCCAGACCGCTCAGGATATTTCGATTCATGCAACAAAGGCCTTTATGGAGGAGGCCAAGTCGGAGTTTGATAGGATCAAAGGTTTAAAGGATGAACTTGATGCGAAGGTGGCGAAGCTAGAGATAGATTTAGAAAATGAGAAGACCTGTGCTACTGCTGCCGTGGCTGCTGCAACTCTAGCTGAGGAGATGGTGTAGAAGCATAAGAAGAGCTATGTCTGTACTTATGGCGAGTTGCTGGAGGCCAGAGAGAGGTTGGAGTCTGCTCAAGCTGATTATACCGAGCTCCAAGGCCATCTCATGGGCAGTGTGACTGATGCCTATGAGAACCTGAAGGCTCAAGTTCGAGTTCTTGCTCCTGAGCTCGATCTGACTCTCTTCAGTTTGGATAATACTATGGAGAATGGAAAGATTGTTCCGGCCCCAAATGATGATGAAGAGGAAGATCCTCCTCCAGAGCCGTCGGTTAAAGCTTCTGTCACCACTACTTCTTCCACCCCTGCCACTGAGGTCGGCCCTCCTGAGTCAGATCCTGATGTTCAAGTTTTAAATCGTGAGGATGGGATTGTAGATGCAACCCCTTTGAATGGCATTCCTCCTTCTGCTCAGGATGCGGCTACGACGAAGACTTCGGACCCTTTGTGACTTCTGATATATTTGTATAGCCTTACTTGTGGGCTTTTGAACTTTTATTTTTGTAACTATAACATGTGTTGACTTCTTTGACATTCGGTTGCTTTTCTATAGCAACTTTATTTAGGAAAAACAAATGCTTTTGAACTCTTGAGGTCGACTTTCAGGTGACCTTCTTCATTATAGCAGCTTTGTTTCTTTTTGCTATGTTTGTTTGCAACTTTTAGTACTTCTAAGAATCTTTAGAGTGTTGGAGTTTTGCTGTCTGACCTTTTTTTGATTGCATTTATGTTTGTTTATTTCGAGTGTTTAGTCAAAGTGATCTTTGAGGCTAGCTTGTGGAAACTTTTTAGTCTGAACAATTTCTGATAGCTTTGTTGTGAGGTTGTGGTTTTTTGGGTTGAACTGTGTCCCTTCTAGCGCACGCCTTTGTTGGTCCGACTTCTTTCGCCAGTCCTTCTCGACTTATTTCTAGTAATCCATTTTTAATCAGGGCTGGCCAGGCCTCTTTTTATGGATTACTTTTTATAACTCTTGTCGCTTTGATTTGGTCTGGTCCGACTTCTTTATGTCGGTCCGTCCTAAGTTATTTTTAGCAATCCATTTTTTCTCAGACCTCGTCAGGCCTCTTTCTATGGATTACTTTTTATAACTTTTTGTAGCTTTCATGTCAATTTTCTGACTTCTTCATGTCGGTCCGTTCCAAGTTATTTTTAGCAATCCATTTTTCCTCAGATCTCGTCAGGCCTCTTTCTATGGATTACTTTTTATAACTTTTGTCGCTTTTGTCGATTGGTCCTACTTTTTCGTGCCAATCCATTCTAAGTTATTTTTATCAATCCATTTTTTCTTAGACCTCGTCAGGCCTCTTTCTATGGATTACTTTTTATAACTTTTTGCATTAATATGTTTTTTTCGCTTTTTCATCTTGCCGATTTTGTAGAAATCAGGCGGTGAATTTGGTTCTCACTTAGCCGCCCTTATCGAAGTTGGGCGGTGAATTTGGTTTTCACCTTGCCGATCTTTGTCAAAATTTGGACGATGAATTCGATTTTCATCGTGGTTGGGCGGTGAATTTATTTTCACCTTGCCGACCTGTAGCTTAGTAATCAGGCGATGAATTTTTATGTTCAGATTAATGCGTCTTGATAGAGAGGCTTTGTAGAGAATCTGGAAAGTTTTATTCAAATAAAAAAATAGACATGTAGGCAAAATATATACATGTGGGTGCTTACCCTTCTAAGTCAGGTAATTTTGCATATCTTGGCTTGGTGCCTCGTTAAAAAACCTTTTCAGGAAAAAGAGTGCACCTTGTCTTAAGATCTTTTATTACCTCCTAACTATAATACCTTCTTAGGTTGCAGGCGTGCCATGACCTTGGTAGCTCTTGCCCCTCGAGGTCGGACACCCTGTAGTAGTCTTTTCCTAGTATCTCTATAACTCGGTAGGGTCCTTTCCAGTTAGCTGCTAGCTTTCCTTCTCCTGGTCGACTTGTTCCGATGTCATTTCGGATTAGGATGAGATCGTTGTTGGTGAAACTTCGCCGAACTACTTTCTGATTGTATCTTGAGGCCATTCGACGTTTTAATGCTTCCTCCCTGATCTGAGCTCTCTCTCAAATTTCTGGAAGTAGGTCGAGCTCTTTCCTTTGATTTTGGGAGTTGACCTCTTCGTTGTAGTGGATCATTCTGGGGGATCCCTCTTTGATCTCTACTGGGATCATTGCCTCCATTCCATAAGCCAATCGAAAGGGTGATTCCCTCGTTGTGGAGTGTGGAGTTGTCCAATAATTCTATAGGACTTGTGGGAGCTCTTCAGCCTAACCTCCTTTTACGTCATGTAGTCTCCGTTTTAACCCGGCTAGTATGACTTTGTTGGCAGCTTCTGCTTGTCCATTAGCCTGGGGGTGTTCTACGGATGTAAATTAGTGCTTTATATTCAAATCAGCTACTAACTTCCTGAAACCCTCATTTGTGAATTACGTGCCATTGTCTGTGGTGATGGAATGGGGAATCCCAAACCTTGTAACAATGTTTCTGTAAGAGAATTTCTGACTTCTTTGAGCAGTGGCATTAGCTAGAGGTTCTGCCTCAATCTATTTTGTAAAGTAATCTACCCCTACAATAAGGAACTTGACTTGTCCTGATCCTTGGGGGAAGGGTCCTAGGAGGTCGAGTCCCCATCTTGCGAATGGCCAAGGTGAAGTTATGTTGATGAGTTCCTCTGGTGGGGCAATGTGGAAGTTAGCATGTTTTTGGCATGGTGGGCATGTCTTTACGAACTCTGTGGCTTCTTTCTACAAGGTCAGCCAAAAGAACCCGGCTCGGAGTATTTTTTTGGAGAGAGCTCGTGCTCCGAGGTGATTGCCACACATGCTACTATGTACTTCTTCCAAAACCTCCTTTGTGTTGGAGGTCGGCACACATTTTAATAGGGGTGTTAAAATTCCTCTCATGTACAGGATGTTGTTTATGATGGTGTAGTATTGTGCCTCCCGTTTTAGCCTCCTCACCTTCTTCTTGTCTGTAGGGAGTATCTCTGCTTTGAGGTAGTTGATTATAGAGATCATCCATCCTTGATCCTGACCTGATATGGCTAGGACCTTTTCTTCCTCCAAAATTGATGGGCTCTACAATATTTCCTGAACGAGGCTTCTATTACTGCCCCCTGGTTTGGTGCTGGCTAATTTTGAGAGTGCGTCAGCTCGGGCATTCTGTTCCCGAGGTATATGGCGGACCTCTTATTCCCCGAGTTGTCCAAGTTGTTTCTTGGTTTTATCCAGGTACTTTTTCATGGAAGGATCCTTAGCTTGGTAGCTCCCTGCTATTTGTGAAGTGACTACTTGTGAATCGCTGAAAATGATAAGCTTTTGAACTCCAACCTACTTAGCCAGCCTCAAACCAGCTAGTAATACCTCGTATTCAACCTGATTGTTCGATGCAGGGAATTCAAATTTTAAGGAAAGTTCGATCTGAGTTCCCTGATCGCTTTTTATTATCACACCTGCGCCACTCCCAATTTTGTTTGAAGAGCCGTCTACGTAGAGATTCCATTTTATAGGAGTTCCCGGGGTGTCAGTGTACTCAGCAATGAAATCGGCTAAATACTGAGACTTGATGGCCGTCCAAGCTTCATATTGAAGATCAAATTCAGATAGCTCAACTGCCTACTGCAGAATTCTTCCAGCTAAGTCTGTCTTCTATAGAATACTTTTTATGGGCTGGTTGGCCCGGACCTTGATGGTATGAGCTTGAAAATACGGGTGAAGTCGTCGAGAGGTTAGTATGAGAGCGTAGGCAAATTTTTCTATCTTTTGATAGTTTAGTTCGACCCCTTACAGGGTTTTGTTGATGAAGTAGATGGGTTGTTGCCCACTCTTATCTTCTCTGACTAATGCTGAGGCTATTGCCCGACTTCCTACTGCAAGGTATAATATGAGTGCTTCTCCTTCCCGTGGCCGGGTAAAAATGGGTGGTTGTCCCAGGAACCCTTTGAAATCCTGGAAGGCTTGCTCGCACTCTGATGTCCATTCAAACCTCTTCCCCTTCCTTAGTGTGGCGTAAAAGAGGAGAGATCTTATGGCCGATCCGGCTAGAAAGCTGGACAAGACTGCTAGTCTTCCGTTGAGCTGTTGTACTTTTTTGACGCAGGTCGGACTTTTCATGTCGAGTATAGCCCGGCATTTATCCGAATTCACCTCAATTTTTCGTCGTGTTAACATGAAACCCAGGAAATTGCCGGTTTCTACTGCAAAGGTGCACTTTACAGAGTTAAGTCGCATGCTATGCTTTCTTATGGTATCGAACACTTGGGCGAGGTCGGACAGTAATGACCCCTCACTTTGTGTTTTTACCAACATGTCGTCCACATATACCTCTATGAGTTTCCCGATAAGATCTGTGAAGACCTTGTTCATTAATCTTTGGTAGGTAGCTCCTGCATTTTTAAGTACAAATGGCATAACGACATAACAGTAATTTAATTTTGGAGTTAGGAATGAGGTATTTTCCTGATCAGGTGGATACATTGGGATTTGATTGTATCCCGAATAGATGTCCATGAACGAGAGGTACTTGTGTCCGGAGGAGGCATCCACTAGAGTGTCGATATTTGGGAGTGGATAGGGATCTTTTGGGCAGGCTTTGTTGAGATCGGTGTAGTCGGGGCACATCCGCCACTTCCCATTTGATTTTTTCACCAAGACAATATTAGCTAGCCATAGTGGGTATTTGACTTCTCTTATGAATCCTGCTTCCAGTAGAGCTTGTACCTGTTCTTCCACAGCTTGGGATCTTTCTGGTCTGAGTTTTCTATGTTTCTGTTGTACTGGCTGAGATCCTGGGTATACTGGCAGCTTGTGGCATATTAGTTTGGGGTCTATGCCCGGCATGTCTGCGGCCTTCCATGCAAAGAGGTCGACATTGTTCCTTAAGAACTGAATCAGAGGCTCCTTTATATCTCCATTTAAGGTTGCCCCAATATTTGTTTTTTTGTCCAGGGTGTCTCCGATCTGAACTTCTTCAATCTCGCCCTCAGGTTGCGGACAAAGTTCTTCCCGACCTTGAACTCACCGAGCTCGATGGTGTGGATTTCTTCTCCTTTGCCTCTGAGGTTCAGACTTTCGTTGTAACAGCATCGCGCTATTTTCTAGTCACCTTTTATCGTAGCGATCCCCTCTGGAGTTGGGAACTTCATGCATAGATGTGGAGTCAAAACTACTGCGGCGAGCTGATTCAGTGATGTCCGACCTATCAAGGCGTTGTAGGCTGAGCTTACGTCGACTACGATGTAGTTTATGTTGAGTGTCCTTGATCGGGTTTCCTTTCCAAAGGTTGTATGTAGCGAGATATATCCAAGCTGTTGGATTGGAGTGTCTCCTAGTCCAAACAGTGTTCGGTGGAGATTAGCGTTGGCCAATATGACGGTAATGACCATGGGATCGTCATGTCCCAGGATGATGCCTGCCGTGTCCTCTTGGGTGAAAGTAATAGTAGGGAGGTCGGGTGATCCTTCTCCTCCTTCGACATGGTATACTTCTTTAAGGTGCCTTTTGCAAGATGACTTTGAGATCCCCCCCTCCTGCGAATCCTCCGTTTATCATATGAATGTGCCTCTCTGGGGTATGAGGTGGTCGTTCAGCTCGTCCGACCTCCTCGTCCCTTCTTCTTTTTCTAGGCTCATCTGATTTGTTGGCTAAATATCAATCTAGTCGTCCCTCTCTTACCAGTTTCTCTATGAAATTTTTTAAGTCGAAGCACTCGTTGGTAGGATGTCCATAGATTCGGTGGTATTCACAATATTCTATCCGATTTTCCCTTCTTTTTTGCTTTTGATTGGACGAGGTGGGGGAATCATCTCGGTGTGGCACACTTCTCAGTAAACATCCACAAGAGATATCCGGAGAGGGCTGTAATTGTGGTATTTCTTAGGCTTCTCTCCATGTTGATCTTCTTTTTTCTTAAACTCTTTATCCTTATCCCAGGAGGAGTAAGAGAATCCGGGTTTCGAGGTCTCTCCAAGCCGAGAATTTTCTTCCATGTTGATATACTTCTGTGCCCGTTCTTGCACTTCATTTAAAGATGTTGGGTGTTTCTTTGATATGGAGTGAATGAAGGGCCCTTCTCGCAGGCCATTGATGAGACCCATGATGGCTGCTTCTGTTGGCAGGCTTTTGTATGTCAAGGCATGCTTTGTTGAATCTTTCCATGTAGCTACGCAGGCTTTTCCGATCTCCTTGTTTAATACCTAGCAAGCTTGGAGCGTGCTTGGCTTTATCCTTCTGGATGGAAAACCTGGCGAGAAACTTTTTAGTGAGGTTGTCAAAACTTGTGATGGATCTTGGAGGCAAACTGTCGAACCACTTTATTACTGTCTTCATTAGAGTAGTTGGGAAGGCTTTGCATCAAATGGCGTCCGAGGCATCAGTGAGATACATTTTGCTTCTAAAATTACTGAGATGATGCCTTGGATCGGAGATACCATTGTATGGGGTCATGTCGGGAGCTTTAAAATCCTTTGGAACTTTAGCTTTCATGATTTTCTTGGTGAAGGGTGACGTTAGGATTTTTGCTAGTAAAGAATTTTGTAAAAATATAGTCGCGTTGTGAGTATAGATTCTAAACCAATAGAAAATCCCTTCGTACAAACGTTTTGGTTGTCACAATTAACAAAACCCAATAAATTTATAAATCGAAGTATTCAAATCTCGGGTCGTCTTCTCAAGGAATTGTAGGGAAGTATGATTTGTTATTGGTTATGGAAAAACAGTGTTTGGGTTTGAAAAAGGTTTTAAGCAAGAGAAATAGATTGCAAGAATTAATAAATTAATAACTAATAAAACTCTTGGCAAGGTATGAAAACTGGAAGTCCTATCCCAGTTATCCTTATCAATTGTGATGAGAATTGGATTTTTCTCCCACTAAGTTAACCTCTAACTATGAAGGTAAGTCAAGTGGATGGAATAAGTTTGGTTCCTCAGGTCCTAGTCTTTCCTTGGAAAAGGCTAGAGTTATTGGAACTCGAGTTAATTCTTGAAGAATTCTAATTTTCAGTCGACAATGAGTTTGACAACTCAAGAGTTACCAATTAATCAATTAAAGCCAAGAATATAAAAAGCTAGATAAAAATCATAGATCTGAAAATACCTCAAATTATATTATTTAAGAAAATCCTAACATGAATGGTGCATAAGCCAAATAGGCAACATAAGTAATACAAGCATCAAAGTATCTGAAAGTAAAAGAGAAATACAAAGTAAAAGGAATATTGAACCTGATATGAAGATGAGATAAATCCTAATCCTAATAGAAATCCTAATCCTAAATCCTAAGAGAGAGGTGAGAGCCTCTCTCTCTAAAAATTACATCTAAAACCTAAAATTGTGAGTAATGATTGAATGATCTGATTCTGCTCCACACCCAGCCTCTAATCGGTATTTTCTGGGCCGAGAACTGGGTCAAAAACAGCCCAGAAGTCACTCCCAGCGCTTTCTGGTCCGTACAGATCGCGGCAAAGTGACGCGGAGGCGTTGTCCACGGGTTTGCATGGATTGAAGTTCGCAGATACGACGCGGGCGCGTCATCCATGCGTTCGCGTTGCCTAACTTTCTGGAAGCTATATCAAATTATATGTTGTTGCGAAGCCCTGGATGTTATCTTTCCAACGCAACTAGAATCGCATCATTTGAATTCTTGTAGCTCAAGTTATGATCGTTTTAGTGCGAGAGGGTCAGGTTGACAACTTTGCAATTTCTTCAACTTCTTGTATTCCTTCCACTTTTGCATGCTTCCTTTCCATCCTCTGAGCCATTCATGCCCTGTAATCCCTGAAATCACTTAACACACATATCACGGCATCTAATGGTAATAAGAGAGGATTAATATTAGCAAATATAAGGCCAAAGATGCATGTTTTCAATCATAGCACAAAATCAGGAAGGAGAATGTAAACCCATGCATTTAGTATGAATAAGTGTATGAAAGATTGATAAAATCCACTCAATTAAGCACAAGACAAACCATAAAATAGTGGTTTATCAATCTCCCCACACTTAAACATTAGCATGTCCTCATGCTAAGCTTAAGAGAAGCTATAAAGGAGTGAAGAGGAATGATAGAATGTATGAAATGCAACCTATCTATATGAATGCAACTACATGCAAAGATGTTTCTACCTAATTGGTTAAAAGTAAATAAGTTCTCCAAGACAAAAATAATTCAAATTTCACTAATTCAAATCATACAGTGAAAACAAGTAAACTTGTAAGAAGATAGCTCATGAAAGCATGGAACATAGAATCAAGCATTGAACCCTCACTGGTAGTGTTTGTCTCACTCTAATCTCTCTAGTGTATAGGGTAATCACTCTATTCTTCTCTAATCATGCTTTCTAAACTTTGTTCTTCATCTAACCAATCAACAAATATTTAATGTACCAATGCAAACATCATGAGGTCTTTTCAAGGTTGTAATGGGTCTAAGGTAAAGGTGAGGATATATGTATAAGGCTAAGTGAGCTAACAAAGTGAATCCTTGATTAGTCTAAGATCTCACCTAACATACACACTTTATATAATTTAAAATGCTTTACCTAGCTACCCAAATTTTTCCCACTTTTGTATTACACGCTCATGTATCAAACTTGTTTTTTATTTTTGTCCCATGTGCATTGATTCTTTTTATTTTGCAATTGGGGTAATATATATATATATATATATATATATATATATATATATATATATATATATATTTGTATCCCCTTATTTAATTACTTAATAAAATTTTTTATTTATTTTTATTTTTATTTATTTATTTTTATTTTCTTATCAATGCACATGGTAATTTAATTATTTTGATTTCACATGAGCATGCTTTCCAAATTTTCAAATAACTTATTCAATTCAATTCCCTACTTTTTTCTATCATCCCATGTTCCCATAAAATTCTCCACACTTAAATTATACACAATATCTATCTTAAGCTAACCAATAATTCAACTTGGGAATTTTTATTTTGTTTTTCTGCTTAAGGCTAGTAATGTGGTTATAAAACAAGAGGGGAGTAAAAAGCTCAAGGTGGCTAACAAGGGTGACATAAAAGGGTAGGCTTTATTTGGGATAAGTGAGTTAATAATCAAATATGGCCTCAATCATATGCAAGCATGTACATACACTAAATAATGGACATATAGAATGGAACAAAGCAACGATTGCAATCATAGAGAAGAAAACACACAAGAATAAAAATTTATGGTTAAATAATGTAACCATGTAAATAAGCTCAAATCTCACAGGTTGTGTGTTCTTTGGCTCAAAAACCATGTTCCAAATACAACTTCAAACAAATTTAACACATAGAAAATTTTAAGTTTTAATTTAAATTAGTGAAATATTATAAAATAAAGTCTTGAAAAGAAATTTATTACTTCAACCAAGTGGTGGTAAAATATGCACAAAATCTAACTATAATGCAATCAAACATGCAAATGCAAGAACTAACTACAGAGAAGTTTAAACATTGGTGTTGAGTCAGAAAATAACTAACCCATGGAGATCGGTATTGACCTCCCCACACTTAAAGATTGCACCGTCCTCGGTGCATGCTAAGATGTATAAGTGGACGGGCTGCTCCAACTGATGCCTTTCGCTATAGATTGTGCAGATTGACTTGTTTGTCTCCCCATTTAGAAGCTTTCCCTTTTCCTTCCTCGGTGGCCATCCTAAAAGAAGAGGAAAAGAAGGAAAGTAACCCAGAAGTAAAGATAAGAACATAAATGAAATATGGGTGTTAATGCCAAATAATAAAGGTCTCAATTACATGGTAGCTACAACATGCAAGAGAGAAAATAGTGGAAGCAAATGGCATATCAAGAGTGCAAAAATTGCAACAATGGGGAAGAGAGTGGGTAAAGAGAGATAATATAAATTCATGTCAATGCAAAAGTAATACAGGTATAAAAGATAGGCATTGATTTAATTAATATTACTTAACAAGAATAAAACAAGTCACTAAGCACCAAGATAATACCAGAAAAGATACAACAGTTGAATAAGAAAATTTAACACCAATGAAAAAGAAAAAGAAAGTAAGAAAGGAGGAAGAAAGAAGAAAAGATAGAAGAAATTAGGATTAGAAAAGAAAAGATAAGATAATTGGCACTGGTCTGGATAAGCTGTGCGTCGCATATGACGCGGACGCGTGGTACACGCGATCGCGTGGGGTGTGATAAATACAAGTGACGCGGACGCGTGGGGCACGCGGACGCGTGACTCGATTTGTTCTAGTGGTGCGAGAGTAGCCTCGCTTACGCACAACTCTCTGTTTAAATGCATTTTTGCCAAAAATATGGGGTGACGCGGTCGCGTGGTTGACGCGATCGCATGGATGGCCTAAATTTGAAAACGGCGCGGACGCGTGGGGCATGCGTACGCGTGGCAGGGCTTGTGCTTCTAGCATGAGTCCAGCCCAATTCTAGCTCAACTTTCGGCCATACACCCCTTTTTACGTCGATTTCAGGGCACGCGTTCGCTTGGGTGACGCGGACGCGTCGGAGGCATTTTTCTCACATGACGCGGACGCGTCAGCGACGCGGTCGTGTGGATCAATTTGTGCCAAAGGCACGCCTCCAGCCACGCTCTCGCGTGACTCTCTGTTCAATTTTGTTTTCTTCTCAACGCACCTATGACGCGGATGCGTCAGCGACGCTGGCGCGTCGCGTGCGATTTCTTCTTCTTTTAATTCAGTATGCAGAATGCAATGAATGTTATGCAAAATTCCAGGTTCAATCAAAACTCAAAAATAGACTAAAATTTAAACTGAAAAAGGAACGGTCATACTATGGTGGGTTGTCTCCCACCCAGCACTTTTAGTTATAGTCCTTAAGTTGAACATTTGGTGAGCTCCTTGTCATGGTGGCTTGTGCTTGAACTCATCTTGAAACTTTCACCAATGCTTGGTCTTCCAATAAGCTCTATCCATACTAAGTAAATTCCTCAAGCTTTGATGGAGTTCTTCACAAGCTTTGAGCTCCCAAAATTGATCATCATATAGTCCCAGATCCCAAATCTTGTTTCTACACACGTCTTCAAGTTGATTATCATGATGCCATCCGGGTGGTTCAACTTTAGAATTCTCACTGAAACGTCCAAACAACTTCCTAGACCCATTCAATTGAGCTCTATACCAACCTTTGCATTTAAACTCAAAGCTTCCGACCATACTAAACCTTGCAGGACAATTCTTACCACTGACCATCTTCCTCTTGCTCTTAATGCCACAAAGAGCTCTAAGCTGACCATCCGTCTCTAGTAGCCCATATTCAAATGGGAAAGTAAAGGATAAGGAGAGGAATTTTACCCACTTGAATGTTGTGTTGGACGGTAATGGTCTTGGGAGAGATATTTCTAATGAATTTGCAAGCTCCACTCCCTTGTGCTCTTCTATGACAACTTCCACCTCTTTGTAAGCTTCTTCAATTTCAACCTCTTCCTCTTGGTAGCTTTCTTCCAGTTCAATCTCTTCTTCATTGTTTACCAAAGACATGGGATGTTGTGCTTCTTCTTCTTTAAACTCCATATCAAGTCCAATGGAAGAGGATTCAAATGTAGATAAGAATTCATCAATGATTGAATCCATCTCTTGATCATCCCCTTCAATGTTTTCAACCATGAGATGCCTTGGAGGTTGTACACCCTCCTCAACATCAATTTTAAATGTTTTTGAAGGAGGCTTTATGACTTGAATTTCCCATGGAGGTTCTGCATCTCCTAAGTCTTCAACCACTTCTTCCTTTTCAATGGCAGGCGTAGCTTCTTCCAATTGTTCCAATACAAAATTGTGCTGCTTATTGGCCATCGGAGTTTCTGACTTCTCCTTCATGCCACGTTCTTCAGTAGATTCTCCACATGAAGCTATGGGGGTTCCTTGAATGTTCGAACGTCGGGAAGGTAATCGAATTATCGCTTGATCCAGTTGACGAAGGGTTGCATAAAGTTTTTCCACTGTTTCCTTGAGACGATCCCTTGATTCTTGTTGCGCTCGGCTATCATAAGTAGGATCTTAGTGCTCTTGGATTGATGGATATGGAGGTGGTGAATATTGAGGTGGTGGTTCTTGGGAGTAATTGGGTTGGAATTGGGGTGGTTTTATATATGGTTCATATGGCTCATAAAGTGGTTGGTATGGTGGTTGAGGGTTAGGATTATATGAGGTTGTTTGGTAGTAAGGGGCTTGTGAGTATGGTGGTCCAAAGTCATATTGAGGAGGGGGTTCGTAGGCATATAGTGGTTGTTGTTGATAATCAAAAGAGTGATCACCATAGCCATTGCCTTGATATGCATCACAGAATGGTTGTTGATAGGCCATTGGAGGTGGTTGTTGCCATGAGAGTTGATCAAATCCTTGTGGCTCCTCCCATCTTTGATTCTTCCAACCTTAATGCATGTTCTCATTATAGTTCCCATTCCTAACAATAACATTGGAATCAAACTTGAAGCCAGAGGGGTGAGAGTTCATAGTAGTAGGAGAAAATAAAAACAAAAACTAACAAAAAGAAAATATTTTGAAAAAGATAGGATTTTTTGAAAAAAAGATAAGATAAGATTTTGAAAAAGATATGATTTTTGAAAAAGATAAGATAAGATTAAAAAAAAGATATGATTTTTGAAAAAAAAGATAAGATAAGATTTTTGAAAAAGATATGATTGTTTTGAAAAAGATTTGAATTTTGAAATTTAAAACTAAGATAAGATAAGATAAAAATTTTTCAATAAAAATCTGAAAAAAAAATTTTGAAAAATATTTACAATAACCAATAATAAGGCACACGTTTGCAATTCTCCGGCAACGGCGCCATTTTTGACGTTAGGATTTTTGCTAGTAAAGAATTTTGTAAAAATATAGTCGCGTTGTGAGTATAGATTCTAAACCAACAGAAAATCCCTTCGTACAAACGTTTTGGTTGTCACAAGTAACAAAACCCAATAAATTTATAAACCGAAGTATTCAAACCTCGGGTCGTCTTCTCAAGGAATTGCAGGGAAGTATGATTTATTATTGGTTATGGAAAAACAGTGTTTGGGTTTGAAAAAGGTTTTAAGCAAGAGAAATAGATTGCAAGAATTAATAAATTAATAACTAATAAAACTCTTGGCAAGGTATGAAAACTGGAAGTCCTATCCCAGTTATCCTTATCAATTGTGATGATAATTGGATTTTTCTCCCACTAAGTTAACCTCTAACTATGAAGGTAAGTCAAGTTGATGGAATAAGTTTGGTTCCTCATGTCCTAGTCTTTCCTTGGAAAAGGCTAGAGTTATTGGAACTCGAGTTAATTCTTGAAGAATTCCAATTTTCACTTGACAATGAGTTTGACAACTCAAGAGTTACCAATTAATCAATTAAAGCCAAGAATATAAAAAGCTAGATAAAAATCATAGATCTGAAAATACCTCAAATTATATTATTTAAGAAAATCCTAATATGAATGGTGCATAAGCCAAATAGGCAACATAAGTAATACAAGCATCAAAGTATCTGAAAGTAAAAGAGAAATACAAAGTAAAAGGAATATTGAACCTAATATGAAGATGAGATAAATCCTAATCCTAATAGAAATCCTAATCCTAAATCCTAAGAGAGAGGAGAGAGCCTCTCTCTCTAAAAACTACATCTAAAACCTAAAATTGTGAGTAATGATTGAATGATCTGATTCTGCTCCACACCCAGCCTCTGATCGGTATTTTTTGGGCCAAGAACTGGGTCAAAAACAGCCCAGAAGTCACTCCCAGCGCTTTCTAGTCCGTACAGATCGCGGCAAAGTGACGCGGAGGCGTCGTCCACGCGTTTGCGTGGATTGAAGTTCGCAGATGCGATGCGGGCGCGTCATCCACGCGTTCGCATCGCCTAAATTCGAAGCAGCTATGGCAAATTATATATTGTTGCGAATCCCCGGATGTTATCTTTCCAACGCAACTAGAACCGCATCATTTGGACCTCTTTAACTCAAGTTATGGTCGTTTTAGTGCGAGAGGGTCAGGTTGACAGCTTTGCAATTTCTTCAACTTCTTGTATTCCTTCCACTTTTGCATGCTTCCTTTTCATCCTCTGAGCCATTCATGCCCTGTAATCCCTGAAATCACTTAACACACATATCACGACATCTAATGGTAATAAGAGAGGATTAATATTAGCAAATATAAGGCCAAAGAAGCATGTTTTCAATCATAGCACAAAATCATGAAGGAGAATGTAAACCCATGCATTTAGTATGAATAAGTGTATGAAAGATTGATAAAATCCACTCAATGAAGTACAAGACAAACCATAAAATAGTGGTTTATCAAAGGGATCTTGATCTTGATCTTTGTGGGGGTTGTCACCATGATCGATTTGAGTGGTTTTGGTCTTTAGATTTGCCTTGAGCTTTAGGAGCTTATCCTCTAGTTCTCGGTGTCGCCTGGTTTCTCTTCGAAGGTCCCTCTCGACTTTCCGTTGATGCTTGGCTTCTTTTTCGAGTTGTTAGAGACGTTTTTGTTGAGCTTGTAAAGCCTTTAGAATTTTTGTGTTTGGGGGATGCTTGTCTCCCCGTTTTGAGGTGTGTCTTTGGAGGTGGCGTCTGTGTTTTTGTTTGGTGTTCTGTCCACCAAACCAGATTTGTGATCATTGTCATGGTCGTCTGCCATGGTGATGGGATGACTTCCAGGGTCCCCGACAACGACGTCAATGTTCCGAGGGTTACTTGAAACTGTAGGTCGATCTCATACGAGTTCTGCGATGGTGGAGCTGTCGTGTCCGACATGTTGGATTTGGTGGTGCTGCTGATCCTTCGTCACCGGAGGGTGGTGGTATCTACAAGAGACTCCGATGCTTAAGTTAGCACGTGCTTTAGGCAGGTTTTTCATAGAATCAGAGTATGAGTTATACCCGGTGCTCCAGTGTATTTATAATGGTGTAGAGTGACCTTTCTGGGGATAAGATAGTTATCTTATCTTATCCTTGAGTGAAGTAATCTTATCTTTAAGGGGAACTGCCTTTATCTTTCTTTAGGCTTTGCCGCCTTTAGATTTGGGCTGTGTCCCTTCGTTTGGGTCTGCTTGGGCTTCTTATGGCGATTTGGCCGAGCTCTTTGTGAAGAGGTCGGGTAATCCTAACCTGAAGAGGTCGGTCAACTTGTTATTAATCAACCCGGGTCATACAGCTCGACCTAGGGCATGAACAGAAATGATAACAAAAGAAATTAACATAATTTCTAGGTTTTCTCCAAGCTTACTCTCTTTGTGTTTTCTCTTCGTGACCTTTACTGATACCTCATTGATTTATCTTTTTTCATTGATTGAAACAAAGAAAGATAAAACTGAAGAACAGAAATTTCAATATAAAATCATGAAGGAAAAGAAGGTATAGCTAAAGTGCTATAAAGACTCAAACAATGTGCTCACTCTCCTTACTTCAATTTCTGGCCGTTTACCATTTTTTATAAGAGTAAAGCTTCCAAAAGTTAAGTCTGGTAAAGATACCGATTCTAAATTGTAGAACACCTTTGATTCTGTCTTCGTCCCAAAAATTAGAGCAGAGATGCAGAGAAGGGATATGGCTGCAGGAGTGTTTTATGGTTGACAGAGTTGGCTTGGATTCTGATCCATCTACTTTTTTTCTTTCTTTTCTTTTGACTTCAAAGATCTGCAAAATTGATCCATTCTTTGGCTCCAAGTTTCAATTGTGACCTTTAACTTTCAGTAGAGAAATGTAACCTCTATTTTCTTCTTCTTACCCGAAAATATGTAGCAAAAAATAGTTGTTTCAACAAGCTAGGGTAGTTGCACAAAGATAGCAACCCAGCTTCTTTGATTAGCTTTTGTACCAAATTTGATATGATTTTTCTTTTGTCTTCAACATTTGACTTTTTTCCTATTTTTTCTTTTTAATGCTTAAACTTAGTGATTCACTTTTTCATATTACTTGAACCCACTTCTGAACATACCATTTAGCTTGTGAGACATCTTTTCATCCTTATTTTATGGGTACAATACGTGGTTAAAGGTCTTGAAGTGAGAAGAGGTTGTTTGCAATAGAATTTGGACTTGTTTGGTTACCCTTTATTTTTCTGTACAATAACCACACATTACAAAAACTTTTAGGCTTTTAATCCAATCAATGATATTTTGTCATCATCAAATAATTATTATTATTTTTTTTTAAACACAACAAGAATAAATCATTAAAATAATACATAAAAGTTATATCGTTGATAAAAATAATTCAAAGATATGAATGATAAAAAATATTACAAAATAATAGGATATTAGATATATATTCTCAAAAAAATTTTAGAAATAAGATTTTGATACAACTTTTACAAGTTTTATTAGGAGATATAAAAATATTAGAACATAGAGAAAAAGGTGTTGTCAATGATAAATTAGCTGCCAAAACGACATAATTGAATGATAATAAATAACAAGACATAAAAGTTTATGGAGCTAAATTGCTAGAGCATCATGAGGAGTCACTTGAGAAATCAGATCAGAACAATATTTCTTGTAATGAGATAAGAAGAGTATGAGAAATACGAGTGTGCAAGGCTCTGTTAGGCCTAAAATCCGGCTCGGACTCGACGAATATGTTGTTGAGCTGAAAATTGTAAATTTTACCTGCGTTATTTTTGGGTTAGATTTGGGTTATGTTTTAGATAAACTTAATCCAGTCCAAAGTTATATTATATATTTTTTAGATCATTTGTCATAACTCGACTTAGAAAAAAGAAGACAACAAAGCTGACCTCCATTAATATTAGTCATCCTCTTTGACATTGGCATTAAGAATAAACACAAGAAAGTCATTTATAAGAATAGACAACAATAAAACAAACAAAAACCATCAAAGTAAATTTAATACATATATCAAAGTATTACATATCACTACTAGTATTCTAATTCATCACCATACGCTGCTACAGTTGTTGTTACACTCAATGCACCTATTTGCTTTCTTTTGTGACAGCAAGTTGTTCCCATTGGTGCTTTAATTTGAACTCATTCACACATTTGTGTTGTATTGAGACATTTTGAAAATAATTCTTAAAACTATTAGCTCTATTCTTGACAAACCTTTGTTCACATGTAATTTTTTTATCCTTTGAACTATCTAACCATATACCTATTATCCAATATTATCTTGAACTCCTCTTCTTTCAATTTATCTTCTTCTAGTAGAAATTTCATTGACATGTCCAAGCCTTCGACCATTGCCTCTCTTCTTGATCTACCTTGCACTAGATCTCACATAAGACAAATTATTTGCTCGCCATTTAAGGTTAGGTATGTTCCTGCAACATATATATTTGTACCCGATTTATACACTATGTAGTTCTACCAACTTAGCCCACATTCATCAGTGACACTCTTCTTTTGGGTTCAACTACCTCTTTTTAACTTATTTCCAACAGTTTCTAATTTATTCCCAAGATCCTTCACACGGTATTACTCTATTTTAAAAAATATTTGGATTCCTACAATTCCACACTACCCATAAGATAGCAATATATATATATATATATATATATATATATATATATATATATATATATATATATATATATATATATAATCCATATATTTTTTTCAATCCGTATACTTCTTGATTCAACCATCATTCAAATCAAACTCTTACTTCATTAGGTCCTACCCAACTTACTCTTCCCCAATTTATGGCTAACCACCAAAGCTTACGTGAGAATTTACATTGAAAGAACAGGTGTATTACTAGTTCTGTTGTCTCACCACATAGTGCACAAACTGCTTTGTTTTGGTTCAAGATGCCTCTCCTTATGAGCTTCTCCCTTGTGTTTACTGCGTCCATCATCACAAACCACAATAGCATCTCAACTCTCAGTGGAACAAATCCTCGCCAGCACGTGCTTCATGTTTGGTACTCTATGAATTTTTCCTGTAATTGTATCAATGAATGTCTTGACAAAATATTTTCATCTAAGCTATGTGTCCACACCATGTTGTTCTTATTACCTGCACAGAAAAATACATAATCTAGAATATTTTCTAACTCTCTCACTAACTCTTTCTCTCTCTCAAAGAATTTTTTTCACCATTGGAGTCCAAACCATGAATTACCAACCCACAAGTCATGATAGCCAATAATAGAACTTTTTTTAGTCAAATTTATATACAACCTTGGGAATTTTTCTTGAAGCGACTTCTCCCATACCCATATATCTTTTCAGAATCTTGTGCCTTTTTTATCACCTACACACATCCTCCACCCTTCCTTATTTATATTTTTGTAAATATAATTTTTTCAACCATCTCCACTATATCCTTCGACAACTGATGAGTCCATATTTGATGACAATTTTTGGCTTAAATTGGACGGATTTCATCATATAAACTCACACTTAATCACCAAAATAGCATACTTTTGTGTTTTATCCCTAATTTGAATCTAAATGTGAAAATATGTATTTTTGTGCCTAAATTTATTATTTTAACTCCACTTTTATTCCATTCAATGCCGTGATATATTTTGTAAGTGATTTCAGGTCAATTAGGCAAGAATGGGTTGTTAGAAGTGGAAGGAAACATGCAAAATGGGAGATTTTATGAAGAAAACAAAGGATAAGAAGTCAGTCAAGTGTGCCTATGCACAACTCCTGTGCGTACGCAAAAGTACAAAAATCAGCAAGTGTGCCTACGCATAATCCCTGTGCATACCCACAGGTGAAAAATTAGCAACTATGCGTACTCATACATCTGTGCGTACGCACAAGTCCCAGCGCGTGACTTCATTAAAATGTCACGTGGCTTGCAATTTTGGAACTTTCTTGGCCCAATTTTGGAAGGCTGGAGGCTAAAATTGAGTGCTATATAAAGGGAACTTCATTCCATATGAAAGCATTAGCTTAGGATTAGTTTGAGGAAGCTTACTTTTAGATAGAAAATGCATTTGGAGTAGGAGTAGTGTAGATAGAAAATTCTCTCTTAGGGTTTACTTAAATTTTATTGTAGCATTTTATAGTTAAGTTTCATCTTGGATTTTGCTCATCTTCATTGTAAGTACTCTTTAATTCCCTCTTTAATTACACTACTTTTGCTATATTTTTCTCTTATTAGAGTTACTTTATTAATATATGCAATTTTGGTTTCTTGAAGTTTTGGTTGATTAATTTAGTATTTTATGGTTTATATTTGCTTGATTACATGTTTATTGTTGATATTGTGAATAGTTTGGTTATAGTTTTCTTTTTCTTTTGCAATTTTACATGTTTTGCTTTTATGCCTACAAGATGTTTGTGAAAATGCCAATTATGAGTTTTGACTAGATTTTCACACCTTGGCTTGGAAAATGAGTTCCTAGGATACTAGAGTCATAATGTTCGACATTTAGTGGTAATTCTTGGGTAGTTAGTTGACTCTTGTTTTCATTGACGCTAGCTTTATACTAAGAAATTAGTAGGTTAGATAGGACTTATGGATTAAGGTCAATTATGCTTGTTAGACTTACTCCTCGATGTTAGGGGTTGACGAAGCGAGATTGACTCATCATAGTTGCCATAGGTGTGATTATGACAATGATAGGATTCCTTAATTCTCATTCCCAAGTCAAGGGTCTTTTTATGCATTTATAACATTTTCACTAAATTTTGATCTAGTTTCCTTTTTAATTGCATTAATATCCTTTTTGATCATTTGTTAGTTCTTTTATTCCTTAGTTCTTTTAATATTTCGTTCCTTGATTCAAAACCCCTTTTTTTTTCCTTACAACCAAGAGTGTGACATCTTAATTGCATTGTACGAGGGAGATGACCCGAGATTTAATTACTCTCGGTTATTTTAATTTAAAAATTAAACTTTGATGGTGGGAGTTAGTTGTTGATTTGGGCTATACTTCCAACGAAGAGATTCTATTTTGTGAAATTCTAGATCAACACTAATTCTCGCATCAACAACCCATTAGACCTCTTACAATTTTGCTTCGTCACTGGAATAATCATGTCCAAATCATAACACAAATTTATTATCTTTTTTTAGAGTTGTCCATTCTCACCAGAGAATCTCCATCACCACTTAAATAACACCATTGTATTTTTCATCTTTACATCTCCATTCCTAAACCTCCATGCTCCTTTGGCTTTTGAATTATGCTCTATTTAATTATTGACATTATTTTTTTTCCTCTTTTTCGCCCCAGAAGAACTTTGTCTGCAAGGATATCATTTTCTTCGCCACTATCTTCAGCATCTTAAAAAAACCCAAAAAATACATCGATAAATTATTGATGACCGATTTCATAACTGTTAGCCTCCTTGCTTTTGACAGTAAATTTGCCTTCCAATTGCTCAGTTTCTTCTCCAATTTATCTAACATTGGCTTTCAAGTTGATATTCTTCTTGGATTGGCCCCAAAGAAATACTTAGATATTTCATAGATAGTGATCCTATAACGACCTTCAATTTTAAAAATATAAATATAAATAAGTTATAATTTATTTTATAAATTGGAGTTTCTTGTTTTTAGAAATTATTTTATTAAAAGTAATTAAATTAATTTATAACTATTTGAATTGAATTAAATTCATATTCTTATATATTTTTTTTGTTATGATAAAATATTTTATATAATTAAAACTATAATTTTAGTAATTTATAAATAATGAAAATTATATAAATATTTTAATTAAGTAATTGATAGTTTTAATTTAAAAAAAAGTTCAGTTAATAATATTATATCGAACTCGATATCCGTTGATATGAGTGAATAGCGGTATTTTTCAGTGAACTTAGCTTTGCTAAGCTTCACCGTATATCTTTTATCTTTATGTTAATAATGTCATTTATATTAGTAACTCATATATATATTATTACTTATGTTTTAATATATCAAGTTTTCATAATTATCCGTTTAAGATATTTATAATTTGAATCGCTGACTAAGCAGCTTAAACAAGTGACACATGGACTTAATAAACACTTGTCCCTTTAATAATTCCATCATATAATCTTCTTTCTCCTTTCATTTCAATTCCTTTCAATGGAACCAAGAAAAATCAAGAGGGAAGGAGCCGTGAGTGAGAGAGAATGAGAAAACAATGGCACCGTAAATTTCCAGCCTCGATTTCTTAAAATCTGTAATTCCAATAAAAAATCTAATCCAGTAAAAGTGTTCGTATCCTCCTCCTCTATAAGTTGGCGTTACTTTTGTTCGGTAGAAGCTGATGGTGACATAGCTCCCTTTTCCCTTGAGTTTGGCCAACTAGAGTTTTAAGACGCACAGACAAATTCTAACATTTTCTTCTTCAGCAGCTCGGTTAAAAAACTTCTCCATAGCCTCAAGTATTTTGATTTCATAGGGAGGTAGAGTTTCGGTAAATTCACACCAATTAAATTTGTGTTGGATAAGTGAATGGTTGTTGTGATTGATTATTGATGGAGTTTGATTGACTTTATATTGAATTTTGTTGATATATTATTATATGTGATTAAGCATGTGATTTGGTCATGTTTGTGCTGCCCAAACTGTGATAATGAAACTGATTTGGGACTATCATTGTGTTAGTTTTTGAATAAAATGGGTGATATTTAATGGCCGAGGAATTAAAAGTTGTAAAAAATCAGTAACCGTAAAACTCAAAAATAGATTAAGATTTAAATGTATATTATAAAAAGAAAATAAGGAGGGTTTCGGTTCTTGGTGAAGAGAAGAATCAGCCAAGAAGAATTATTTTTGAAAAAATATACTTGTATTTTTATGAAAAGATTGAGTTTAATATTATAATTATATAAGTTTTTTTTGGTATTTTGAGTAATAAATAAAGTTCAGGAGTAAAACGGATATTTTATAAAAGTTCAGAGTTATTTATATAAATATGAAACAAAGTGAAGGTTTAAATATAATTTTATAAAATATCGAAGTCAAAAATAAAATATTAAAGAATTCATAGTTTAGAAAGTAATTAATAAAAGTTTGAAAATAAGGTTTTATAAAATAAGTTTTAAGAGTATTATAATATTATTTTAAATATTTGTTTAAAATTACTCATTTACATTAGAGTAAATTATTATTACAAATTATTATTTATCAAGATATTATTTTATAAAAATATATATTATTGTATGTATTATGAAAAATAAAACAGAGAGTGGTAAACAATAGACAAATTTTTCTAAAAGTTTTAGAAAGACAAATTTAAGGTAAGGATCTCATTATTCCCTCTTCATAAAATATTTAGGAAAAGATGAGGGAAGAGTATGAAGATAGTTTTTGATATTAAAAGTACGGAATTAAAAGAATGATGAGAAAAGAAAAGAAAAGAAAATAATTTAAAGAACCTCTACCATAGGAGAGCAGAGAATAGAAAAGAAAAGAAAGAAAGAACGAACAGAAAAAGAGAGAAGCAGAGATGATTGTTTACCTGTTGAAAACGAGCAGAGATATGGTGGATAGTCCACTGAGATTTGCTTTCCAGAGATACATCAGCCAATCCAGGGGATGATCGCACCTGTAAGACAGAGGTTGCTTATAGAGGTTATCACTACATACATTGGCTAGAGAGAGCCTCACATGTAAGACAGAGGTTGCTTATAGAGTTTATGTTTGCATACATCGGCTTAAGAGGGTCGCACCTGTAAGGCAGAGGTTGCTTACAGAGGTTATGACATTGGAAACCAAACTCAGACAAAGGTTGTTGAGTTACGTCGGGAGTGGGTCGAAACCGACAAATAAGCTCATTACCTGTACTAGGGATAGACTTGCATCATACTTGTTTGCGCATATTTGTTTGTGAGTGTAATTTTCTGTGATTGTGGGTGTGCTAAATGATTGTTTGAATTCTGTGTTCTTTAATAGTTGAATTAGATGGTACCTTGTTGACTGTTATTGCTGACCAAGTATATATAAAATGAACTTAACTTCTAACCCCGACCTTACTAAGAACTCCCCAGTTCTTACCCCCTATTAAGTCAATCATATATTTTTTTCATTTTGAAACCATGTCAGCTGTCTCTTCATAAAATTCCTGTAGAAAAATTTCAAGGAATAATTTCTTACACCATGGAGTAGTAAAATCAGTTAGTATCAAATAATTTCTTACACAAATTTGATGGAAGAACGAGTCAGTTCTTCATATAGATAGTTAGGTATTACTGTCAGCAACTTTGAATATTTAGGACTGTTGGTGGTGCCAAAAATTCTATCACTGCATTTAATAACTATTTTAACAAAAAAAAACTATATTATAGTAGCTAAAACACAAGTCAAATGACTGATTATTATAATATGTTAATTTAACATGTGAGAGTGTATGACCTTAAATATGTAAATCAAGACCAGAATAATAAAAAAAATATAAAAGGAAAAGAAAGAAAAATGAGAGCTTGCATTAGAGAGAGAATAGAATCACAGACGTAGTATGCAGATCAGCTCAGCTCAGATCAATGTTCATGCCTACACACTCTACTAACATTAATTTACTTGATTTGTAGACAAAAAATTTTTACCTGTGAATTTAAATTTTAAATGAGTTTTGAACTGTCATTCACATGGTGAAAGCTCAGAATACGTCTTGAGTGCACTCTCAGATTTTTATCCAGCTTCACCATGTCCTGAAAGAAAGAGGGAAAGTAAATTATTTGCCTAGCAACTTAATCAATCTTACTATTTCTTGGAGGCCTGTGACAATTCGAATGGCAACTTCAAGTCAAATACAACAACCTACTATTTTGTTCCTATATAAACTATTGATAGCAAACAACTGACAAATGGACTCTTGTGTGGTCTAGAATTTTACAATTGAGTTCTCGTTGAAAGTATAGCTTCTAAACCAACAAAAATCCTTTCATACAAAAACTTGGTTGTCACAAGTAACAAACACCTAATAAAATTAATAACCGAAGTATTTAAACCTCAGATCGTCTCTCAAGGAATTGCAGGGAAGTGTTCTTGTTATTGGTTATGTAAAGGTATATTTTGGGGTTTTTAAGATAAGAAGCAAGAATAGTAAATGGCAAAAGGAATAAACTAATAACTAGAAAAGCTCTTGGCAAGATATGAGAACTGGATGTCCTATCCTAGTTATCCTTATCAATTGTGATGAGAATTGTTCATTGCTCTCACTTAGTCAACCTCTAACTATGAAGGTATGTCAAGAGGATAAATCAATTGATTTCCCAGGTCCTAGTCAACTCTTATCGAGAGACTAGAGTCAATGGAATTCAAATCAACTAGCAAACATAACAATTATCCATCAACAAACGAGTTTGATAACTCAAGTGTCACCAATTACTCAACCAAAGCTAAGAGATTTAATAATAGAGAAACAAATAATAAACATGAAATACCTCAAATTGCATTAATAAGAGAAATCAAATCTAACATGAGAATTTATAAATTAAAGTAATAGAATAAATAAAAGTAGAAGAGAAACTAAATTAAAGAAACATTGAACCTGGATTAGAAAGAAATAAACCTAAAACTAAGAGAAATCCTAAATCTTAAAACCTAGAGAGAGGAGCGAGCCTCTCTCTCTAGAGAACTACATCTAAACGTAAAATTATGTGAACGAAAAGTGAATCATGAATGAATGGATTCCCCCACTCTGTAGTCTCTAATATGTATTTTCTGGACCGAAAATAGGGTCAAAATAGCCCAGAAATTGCCCCCAGCGATTTCTAATACGTACAGGTCACGGCTCTGTCACGCGTACACGTGGATTGAACTTTCACCAGGTCACGCCTACGCGTGCGCATCATCTAATCATAAGGCAACTATGGCAAATTATATATCGTCACGAAGCCCCGGATATTATCTTTCCAACACAACTAGATCTGCCTCATTTGGACCTCTGGAGCTCAAGTTATGATCGATTGAGTGCAAAGAGGTCAGGGCTGACAGCTTTGCAGTTCCTTCAGCTCTTGTATTCCTTCCACTTTCGCATGCTTCCTTTCATCCTTTAAGCCATTCCTGCCCTGTAATTTCTAAAAACACTTAACTCACATATCATGGCATCGAATGGTAATAAGAGAGGATTAAAATTAGCTAAATTAAGACCAAAGAAACATGTTTTCAATCATAGCATAAAATTACGAAGGAAAATGTAAAACATGCAATTTACATGAATAAGTGTGAGAATAGTGGATAAAATCCACTCAATTAAGCACAAGATGTACCACGAAATAGTGGTGCATCAAATCTCCCCACACTTAAACATTAGCTTGTCCTCATGCTAAGCTCAAGAGAAGCTATAAGAGTGAAGAGAAATGGTAGAAAGTATGAAATGCAACCTATCTATATGAGTGCAACTACATGCAAAATGCTTTTACCTACTTAGTGAAAAGTAAACAAATCCTTCAAGAAGAAATATGAACTAGATCTCACTAATTCAAATCATAAAATAAGGTACAAGTAAACTTGCAAAAGAAAATAGCTCATGAAAGCCGGGAATAAGGAATCAAGCATTGAACCCTCACTGGAAGTGTATACACTCTAATCACTCAAGTGTTTGAGGTTCGATTCTCTCAATTCTCTACTAACCTTACTTTCTAAGACTTGCTCTTTGGTGGACGAAATTGTGATCACTACAACTTCGCACAACTAACCAGCAAGTGTACTGGGTCGTCCAAGTAATAAACCTTACGCGAGTAAGGGTCGATCCCACAGAGATTGTTGGTATGAAGCAAGCTATGGTCACCTTGTAAATCTTAGTCAGGCAAACTCAAATGGTTATGAATGATGAATAAAACATAAAGATAAAGATAGAGATACTTATGTAATTCATTGGTGGGAATTTCAGATAAGCGTATGAAGATGCTTGGTCCCTTCCGTCTCTCTGCTTTCCTACTGTCTTCATCCAATCCTTCTTGCACCTTTCCATGGCAAGCTGTATGCAAGGGTTTCACCGTTGTCAGTGGCTACCTCCCATCCTCTCAGTGGAAATGTTCAACGCACCCTGTCACGGCACGGCTATCCATCTGTCGGTTCTCAATCAGGCCGGAATAGAATCCAGTGATTCTTTTGCGTCTGTCACTAACGCCCCGCCCTCAGGAGTTTGAAGCTCGTTACAGTCATTCAATCATTGAATCCTACTCAGAATACCATAGACAAGGTTTAGACCTTCCGGATTCTCTTGAATGCCGCCATCAGTTCTAGCTTATACCACGAAGATTCCGGTTAAAGAATCCAAGAGATATCCACCCAATCTAAGGTAGAACGGAGGTGGTTGTCAGGCACACGTTCATAGGTGAGAATGATGATGAGTGTCACGGATCATCACATTCATCAAGTTGAAGAACAAGTGATATCTTAGAACAAGAACAAGCGGAATTGAATAGAAGAACAATAGTAATTGCATTAATACTCGAGGTACAGTAGAGCTCCACACCTTAATCTATGGTGTGTAGAAACTCCACCGTTGAAAATACATAAGAAAAAGGTCTAGGCATGGCCGTGAGGCCAGCCTCCCAATGCTCTAAGATAGCATAAGAACAAAGATAGCTACCAAGATGAAAATACAATAGCAAAAGGTCCTATATATAGAGAACTAGTAGCCTAGGGTTTACAGAGATTAGTAAATGACATAAAAATCCACTTCCAGGCCCACTTGGTGTGTGCTTGGGCTGAGCATTGAAGCATTTTCGTGTAGAGACTCTTCTTGGAGTTAAACGCCAGCTTTGGTGCCAGTTTGGGCGTTTAACTCCCATTCTTGTGCCAGTTCCGGCGTTTAACGCTGGGAATTCTGAAGGTGACTTTGAACGCCGGTTTGGGCCATCAAATCTTGGGCAAAGTATAGACTATTATATATTGCTGGAAAGCCCAAGCTGTCTACTTTCCAACGCCGTTGAGAGCGCGCCAATTGGGCTTCTGTAGCTCCAGAAAATTCACTTCGAGTGCAGGGAGGTCAGAATCCAACAGCATCTGCAGTCCTTTTTAGTCTCTGAATCAGATTTTTGCTCAGGTCCCTCAATTTCAGCCAGAAAATACCTGAAATCACAGAAAAACACACAAACTCATAGTAAAGTCCAGAAAAGTGAATTTTAACTAAAAACTAATAAAAATATACTAAAAACTAACTAGATCATACTAAAAACATACTAAAAACAATGCCAAAAAGCGTACAAATTATCCGCTCATCACAACACCAAACTTAAATTGTTGCTTGTCCCCAAGCAACTGAAAATCAAATAAGATAAAAAGAAGAGAATATGCAATGAATTCCAAAAATATCTATGAAGATCAGTATTAATTAGATGAGCGGGGCTTTTAGCTTTTTGCCTCTGAATAGTTTTGGCATCTCACTCTATCCTTTGAAATTCAGAATGATTGGCTTCTTTAGGAACTCAGAATCCAGATAGTGTCATTGATTCTCCTAGTTAAGTATGATGATTCTTGAACGCAGCTACTTATTGAGTCTTGGCCGTGGCCCAAAGCACTCTGTCTTCCAGTATTACCACCGGATACATACATGCCACAGACACATAATTGGGTGAACCTTTTTAGATTGTGACTCAGCTTTGCTAGAGTCCCCAATTAGAGGTGTCCAGGGTTCTTAAGCACACTCTTTTTGCCTTGGATCACAACTTTATTTCTTTCTTTTTCTTTCTTTTTCTTTCTTTTTCTCTTTCTTTTTCTTTCTCTCTTTTTTCGAATAATTTTTTTTTTGTATTCACTGCTTTTTCTTGCCTCAAGAATCATTTTTATGATTTTTCAGATCCTCAGTAACATGTCTCCTTTTTCATCATTCTTTCAAGAGCCAACATTCATGAACCACAAATTCAAAAGACATATGCACTGTTTAAGCATACATTCAGAAAACAAAAGTATTGCCACCACATCAAAATAATTAAACTGTTATAAAATTCAAAATTCATGCAATTCTTCTCTTTTTTAATTAAGAACATTTTTCATTTAAGAGAGGTGATGGATTCATAGGACATTCATAACTTTAAGGCATAGACACTAAGACACTAATGATCACAAGACACAAACATAGATAAACATAAGCACTAAAATTCGAAAAACAGAAAAATAAAGAACAAGGAAATTAAAGAACGGGTCCACCTTAGTGATGGCGGCTTGTTCTTCCTCTTGAAGATCCTATGGAGTGCTTGAGCTCCTCAATGTCTCTTCCTTGACTTTGTTGCTCCTCTCTCATGATTCTTTGATCTTCTCTAATTTCATGGAGGAGGATGGAATGTTCTTGGTGCTCCACCCTTAGTTGTCCCATGTTGGAACTCAATTCTCCTAGGGAGGTGTTTAGTTGCTCCCAATAGTTTTGTGGAGGAAAGTGCATCCCTTGAGGCATCTCAGGGATTTGATGATGAGAGGGGTCTCTTGTTTGCTCCATCCTCTTCTTAGTGATGGGCTTGTCCTCATCAATGGGGATGTCTCCCTCTATGTCAACTCCAACGGAATAACAGAGGTGACAAATGAGATGAGGAAAGGCTAACCTTGCCAAGGTAGAGGACTTGTCCGCCACCTTATAAAGTTCTTGGGATATCACCTCATGAACTTCTATTTCTTCTCCAATCATGATGCTATGAATCATGATAGCCCGGTCTATAGTAACTTCAGACCGGTTGCTAGTGGTAATGATTGAGCGTTGGATAAACTCCAACCATCCCCTAGCCACGGGCTTGAGGTCATGCCTTCTCAATTGAACCGGCTTCCCTCTTGAATCTCTCTTCCATTGGGCGCCCTCTTCACAAATGACTGTGAGGACTTGGTCCAACCTTTGATCAAAGTTGACCCTTCTAGTGTAAGGATGTTCATCTCCTTGCATCATGGGCAAGTTGAATGCCAACCTTACATTTTCCGGACTAAAATCCAAGTATTTCCCCCGAACCATAGTAAGCCAATTCTTTGGGTCCGGGTTCACACTTTGATCATGGTTCTTGGTGATCCATGCATTGGCATAGAACTCTTGAACCATTAAGATTCGGACTTGTTGAATGGGGTTGGTAAGAACTTCCCAACCTCTTCTTCGGATCTCATGTCGGATCTCCGGATATTCACTCTTTTTGAGTTTAAAAGGGACCTCGGGGATCACCTTCTTCAAGGCCACAACTTCATAGAAGTGGTCTTGATGCACCCTTGAGATGAATCTCTCCATCTCCCATGACTCGGAGGTGGAAGCTTTTGCCTTCCCTTTCCTCTTTCTAGAGGTTTCTCCAGCCTTGGATGCCATAAATGGTTATGGAAAAACAAAAAGCAATGCTTTTACCACACCAAACTTAAAAGGTTTGCTCGTCCTCGAGCAAAAGAAGAAAGAAGAGAGTAGAAGAAGAAGAAGAAATAGAGGAGATGGAAATGGCCTTGTGGTTTGGCCAAAAGGGGGGAGAAGTAGTGTTTAGGTTGTGTGAAAATGAAGGAGTGAAGAAGGGTTTATATAGGAGTGGGGGGAGGGTTATGGTTCGGTCATGTATGGGTGGGTTTGGGAGGGGAAGTGGTTTGAATTTGAATGGTGGGGTAAGTGGGGTTTTATGAAAGATGGATGTGAGTGGTGAAGAGAAAGATGGGATTTGATAGGTGAAGGGTTTTTGGGAAAGAGGAGTTGAGGTGATTGGTGAATGGGTGAAGAAGAGAGAGAGAGTGGTGGGGTAGGTAGGGATCCTGTGGGGTCCACAGATCCTGAGGGGTCAAGGAAAAGTCATCCCTGCACCAAGTGGCGAGCAAAATTGCTCTTCATGCCAATTCTGGCGTTAAACGCCGGGCTGGTGCCCCTTTCTGGCGTTTAACGCCAACTTCTTGCCCTTTTCTGGCGTTTAACGACAGTCTGGTGCCCCTTTCTGGCGTTAAACGCCCAGAATGGTGCCAGATTGGGCGTTAAACACCCATTTGCTAGCCTTACTGGCGTTTAAACGCCAGCAGGATCTTCCTCCAGGGTGTGCTATTTTTCTTTCTGTTTTTCATTCTGTTTTTGCTTTTTCAATTGATTTTGTGACTTCTCATGATCATCAACCTACAGAAAACATAAAATAACAAAAGAAAATAAATAAAATATAACATTGGGTTGCCTCCCAACAAGCGCTTCTTTAATGTCAGTAGCTTGACAGAGGGCTCTCATGGAGCCTCACAGATGCTCAGAGTAATGTTGGAACCTCCCAACACCAAACTTAGAGTTTGAATGTGGGGGTTCAACACCAAACTTAGAATTTGGTTGTGGCCTCCCAACACCAAACTTAGAGTTTGACTGTGGGGGCTCTGTTTGACTCTGTTTTGAGAGAAGCTCTTCATGCTTCCTCTCCATGGTGACAGAGGGATATCCTTGAGCCTTAAACACAAAGGATTCTTCATTCACTTGAATGATCAATTCTCCTCTATCAACATCAATCACAGCCTTTGCTGTGGCTAGGAAGGGTCTGCCAAGGATGATGGATTCATCCATGCACTTCCCAGTCTCTAGGACTATGAAATCAGCAGGGATGTAATGGTCTTCAACTTTTACCAGAACATCCTCTACAAGTCCATAAGCTTGTTTTCGTGAGTTGTCTGCCATCTCTAGTGAGATTTTTGCAGCTTGCACCTCAAAGATCCCTAGCTTCTCCATTACAGAGAGAGGCATGAGGTTTACACTTGACCCTAAGTCACACAAGGCCTTCTTGAAGGTCATGGTGCCTATGGTACAAGGTATTGAAAACTTCCCGGGATCCTGTCTCTTTTGAGGTAATTTCTGCCAAGACAAGTCATCCAGTTCTTTGGTGAGCAAAGGGGGTTCATCATCCCAAGTCTCATTTCCAAATAACTTGTCATTTAGCTTCATGATTGCTCCAAGGTATTTAGCAACTTGCTCTTCAGTGACATACTCATCCTCTTCAGAGGAAGAATACTCATCAAAGCTCATGAATGGCAGAAGTAAGTCCAATGGAATCTCTATGGTCTCATTTTGAGCCTCAGATTCCCATGGTTCCTCATTGGGGAACTCATTGGAGGCCAGTGGACGTCCATTGAGGTCTTCCTCAGTGGCGTTCACTGCCTCTTCCTCCTCTCCAAATTTGGCCATGTTAATGGCTTTGCACTCTCCTCTTGGATTTTCTTCTGTATTGCTTGGAAGAGTACTAGGAGGGAGTTCAGTAATTTTCTTGCTCAGCTGACCCACTTGTGCCTCCAAATTTCTAATGGAGGACCTTGTTTCAGTCATGAAACTTTGAGTGGTCTTGATTAGATCAGAGATCATGGTTGCTAAGTCAGAAGTGTTCTGCTTAGAACTCTCTGTCTGTTGCTGAGAAGATGATGGAAAAGGCTTGTCATTGCTAAACCTGTTTCTTCCACCATTATTGTTGTTGAAACCTTGTTGAGGTCTCTGTTGATCCTTCCATGAGAAATTTGGATGATTTCTCCATGAAGGATTATAGGTGTTTCCATAGGGTTCTCCCATGTAATTCACCTCTTCCATTGAAGGGTTCTCAGGATCATAAGCTTCTTCTTCAGATAGCTTCCTTAGTACTGCTTGGTGCATTTTGCATTCCAGACAGACTTTGAGAAATCATATTGACTTGCTGAGTCAATATCTTGTTCTGAGCCAATATGGCATTCAGAGTGTCAATCTCAAGAACTCCTTTCTTCTGATTTGTCCCATTGTTCACAGGATTCCTTTCAGAAGTGTACATGAATTGGTTATTTGCAACCATTTCAATTAGTTCTTGAGCTTCTGTAGGCGTCTTCTTCAGATGAAGAGATCCTCCAGCAGAGCTATCCAAGGACATCTTGGATAGTTCAGAGAGACCATCATAGAAAATACCTATGATGCTCCATTCAGAAAGCATATCAGAGGGACACTTTCTGATTAATTGTTTGTATCTTTCCCAAGCTTCATAGAGGGATTCTCCTTCCTTCTGTCTGAAGGTTTGGACTTCCACTCTAAGCTTACTCAATTTTTGAGGTGGAAAGAAATTTGCCAAGAAGGCATTGACTAGCTTTTCCCAAGAGTTCAGGCTTTCTTTAGGTTGTGAGTCCAACCATGTCCTAGCTCTGTCTCTTACAGCAAAAGGGAATAGCATAAGTCTGTAGACCTTAGGGCCAACCCCATTAGTCTTGACAGTGTCACAGATTTGCAAGAACTCAGCTAAGAACTGATGAGGATCTTCTAATGGAAGTCCATGGAACTTGCAATTCTGTTGCATTAGAGAAACTAATTGAGGCTTAAGCTCAAAGTTGTTTGCTCCAATGGTAGGGATAGAGATGCTTCTCCCAAAGAAGTCGGGAGTAGGTGCAGTAAAGTCACCTAGCACCTTCCTTGCATTGTTGGCATTGTTGTTGTTTTCGGCTGCCATGGGTTCTTCTTCTTTGAAGATTTCTGTTAGGTCCTCTACAGAGAATTGTGCCTTAGCTTCTCTTAGCCTTCGCTTCAAGGTCCTTTCAGGTTCAGGATCAGCCTCAACAAGAATGCTTTTGTCTTTGCTCCTGCTCATATGAAAGAGAAGAGAACAAGGAAATATGGAATCCTCTATGTCACAGTATAGAGATTCCTGGAGGTGTCAGAGGAAAAGAAAAATAGAAGGCAGAAGTAGAAAATTCGAACTTATCAAGAAAGATGGAGTTCGAATTGTTCATTAAGGAATAGTGTTAGTCCATAAATAGAAGGATGTGAGAAGAGGGGAAGAAATTTTCGAAAATTAAGTAAGATATTTTAAAAATATTTTGAAAAACACTAATTGATTTTCGAAAACCAAGAGTGGAAAAGAAATCAAGTGATTTTTGAAAAAGATTTTGAAATTAGAAATTAAAAAGATTTGATTGAAAACTATTTTGAAAAAAATGTGGTTAAGAAGATATGATTGATTTTAAAAGATGTGATTGAGAAGATATGATTTGAAAAACATTTTAAAAAAAGATTTGATTTTAAAAATTAATGACTTGGCTATCAAGAAAAGATATGATTCAAACATTAAACCTTTCTCAACAGAAAAGGCAACATACTTGAAATGTTGAATCAAATCATTAATTGATAGCAAGTATCTTTGAAAATAGAAAGAAATTAATTTTGAAAAAGATTTGATTGAAAAGATATGATTTGAAAAAGATTTGATTTTGAAAAGATTTTGAAAACTAAAAAAAATTTGATTTGAAAACAAAATCTTCCCTCTTGTGCCATCCTGGCGTTAAACGCCCAGAATGGTGCACATTCTGGCGTTTAACGCCCAAACTACTACCCCTTTGGGCGTTAAACGCCCAGCCAGGCACCCTGGCTGGCGTTTAAACGCCAGTCTGTCCTTCTTCACTGGGCGTTTTGAACGCCCAGCTTTTTCTGTGTAATTCCTCTGCAATATGTTCTGAATCTTCAAATTCTCTGTATTATTGACTTGAAAAGACACAAATTAAAAATATTTTTGGATTTTTAATAAAAAGGAATAATCAAAATGCAACTAAAATCAAATAACAATGCATGCAAGACACCAAACTTAGCAGTTTGTATACTACTGACACTAACAGAATGAGAATGCATATGAGACACATAAACACTCAAGTCAAGAGAATTTAAAAATCAGAGCAATGAAATCATCAAGAACAACTTGAAGATTAATGAAGACACATGCATGAATGCAAAAGGAGCAGAAACATGCAATTGACACCAAACTTAAAATGAAACACTAGACTCAAAAAGAAACATAAAATATTTTTGGTTTTTATGATTTTGTAAAATTTTTTTTTTTGGATTTTTCGAAAATTAAGTGGAAAAATAAAATAAAGGTATCAAAATTCTTAATGAGAATTCCAGGAATCATGCAATGTTAGTCTAAAGCTTCAGTCTAAAGAAATTAGACATGGCTGAACAAGCTTCAGCAGGACATTGCATTCAAGAGCTAAATTGATGAAAATCAATCAGCTTTGGTGATGATAAGAACATCACCTTGAAACACTAGAATTCATTCTTAAGAACTCTGAAGAAAAATACCTAATCTAAGCAACAAGATGAACCGTCAGTTGTCCATACTCGAACAATCCCCGGCAACGGCGCCAAAAACTTGGTGCTGTTGCCGGATCAGAAATTTGGCACTGATGTTACCGGACCAAAAGCTTGCCGAAAACTCGAACAATCCCCGGCAACGGCGCCAAAAACTTGGTGGACGAAATTGTGACCACTACAACTTTGCACAACTAACCAGCAAGTGTATTGGGTCGTCCAAGTAATAAACCTTACGCGAGTAAGGGTCGATCCCACAGAGATTGTTGGTATGAAGCAAGCTATGGTCACCTTGTAAATCTTAGTCAGGCAAACTCAAATGGTTATGAATGATGAATAAAACATAAAGATAAAGATAGAGATACTTATGTAATTCATTGGTGGGAATTTCAGATAAGCGTATGAAGATGCTTGGTCCCTTCCGTCTCTCTGCTTTCCTACTGTCTTCATCCAATCCTTCTTGCACCTTTCCATGGCAAGCTGTATGCAAGGGTTTCACCGTTGTCAGTGGCTACCTCCCATCCTCTCAGTGGAAATGTTCAACGCACCCTGTCACGGCACGGCTATCCATCTGTCGGTTCTCAATCAGGCCGGAATAGAATCCAGTGATTCTTTTGCGTCTGTCACTAACGCCCCACCCTCAGGAGTTTGAAGCTCGTCACAGTCATTCAATCATTGAATCCTACTCAGAATACCACAGACAAGGTTTAGACCTTCCGGATTCTCTTGAATGCCGCCATCAGTTCTAGCTTATACCATGAAGATTCCGGTTAAAGAATCCAAGAGATATCCACCCAATCTAAGGTAGAACGGAGGTGGTTGTCAGGCACACGTTCATAGGTGAGAATGATGATGAGTGTCACGGATCAGCACATTCATCAAGTTGAAGAACAAGTGATATCTTATAACAAGAACAAGCGGAATTGAATAGAAGAACAATAGTAATTGCATTAATACTCGAGGTACAGCAGAGCTCCACACCTTAATCTATGGTGTGTAGAAACTCCACCATTGAAAATACATAAGAACAAGGTCTAGGCATGGCCGTGAGGCCAGCCTCCCAATGCTCTAAGATAGCATAAGAACAAAGATAGCTACCAAGATGAAAATACAATAGCAAAAGGTCCTATATATAGAGAACTAGTAGCCTAGGGTTTACAGAGATTAGTAAATGACATAAAAATCCACTTCCGGGCCCACTTGGTGTGTGCTTGGGCTGAGCATTGAAGCATTTTCGTGTAGAGACTCTTCTTGGAGTTAAACGCCAGCTTTGGTGCCAGTTTGGGCGTTTAACTCCCATTCTTGTGCCAGTTCCGGCGTTTAACGCTGGGAATTCTGAAGGTGACTTTGAACGCCGGTTTGGGCCATCAAATCTTGGGCAAAGTATGGACTATTATATATTGCTGAAAAGCCCAAGATGTCTACTTTCCAACGCCGTTAAGAGCGCGCCAATTGGGCTTCTGTAACTCCAGAAAATCCACTTTGAGTGTAGGGAGGTCAGAATCCAACAGCATCTGCAGTCCTTTTTAGTCTCTGAATCAGATTTTTGCTCAGGTCCCTCAATTTCAGCCAGAAAATACCTGAAATCACAGAAAAACACACAAACTCATAGTAAAGTCCAGAAAAGTGAATTTTAACTAAAAACTAATAAAAATATACTAAAAACTAACTAGATCATATTAAAAACATACTAAAAACAATGCCAAAAAGCGTACAAATTATCCGCTCATCACTCTTCTTCTACCAATCAACAGAAATTTAATGCACTAATACACAAATCAAGAGGTCTTTTGAGGGTTGTAATGGGGTCAAGGTCAAGGTAGGATTATATTTGGTCAAGTGGACTGAAATCTAAATCCTCAATTAAGCTAAACCTCTCACCTAAATTAGGACAATCCATATAATCATAATATAAAATCAACAACTACCCATTAACTGTGTTTACTACATATGCATTGCTATTACCATTTACTTTGGGGCGTTTTGTCCCCTTTTTAGCATTTGCTCTTTTGCTTTTCTTTTTCTCTTTTTTTCTCTTTTTTTCTTTTGTTTCTCAATGCATATGATTAAAGTATTGAATGCAATAATATGTGCTTAACATTCTTGTTCATATTTTCTCAAGAATACACAACACCCGATTTTCAAACCAAATGTTCTAAACCCAACTTCTCCATACTTAAATCATGAGCACTTGGTGGCCAGCTTGAAAGATGGAGAAAGGAAAGGGACATGTAATTCAAATAGCTAGAACCGGGAGAAGGAGGGTTCAAGTGATAATCACTGCCAAGGTAAAGGATAATGTCTTAAATACATGGTCACGACTACATGCAAATAGGACAACAATTGAAGTCAATGAAGGCATAGTAGAGCAACTAGATGCAAAAGGTTTAAAAGAATGCAAGCAAAGGTATGAGAAGCATAACTCAAGCATCAAGTAATAAATGTGCCAAATAAAAGAGCATTTGTAATGATGACAATTGTGAATGATAATCCCAATTACATGTGGACTGCAAGTGTTTTGAGAAAGAGGCATTTCAAGTAAAAGAGGAGTAAAACAAAATAGAGTTCAAGATGCCATAGGCTTTTTCACAAACACTTGGTGAGCAAGTTAAAGTAGGAATGAAAATAATATAATCCAAATGTATATGAGAGCCAAATTAAAATATCAATTGTCAAATCACTCCGCATAATATTTATAGGCTCAATTACAATAAGGTAGAACCCAAATAAAGCTCCAACACCAACATAAAAATGTATGAAAATGAAAAAGAAAGAAGAAGAAATCATAAATAATAAAGCTAAAAGAAAATTTAGAAGAAAGAAAAATAATTAAATGGAGTAATTAAAAGATAAATAAAAGAAAGAATGGAGGGGAGGAAGAAAAGTGCAAAAGGTAGAAGAAGAAGAATGAAGAAGAGAGGAGGAAGGAGAAGAAGAAAGAATTAGGATTTGAAGAGAAAAGAAAAGAAAACTGATTAGGTGGCGCGCTGCGTGCAAGGTGCACGGCGCTAACAGCACGGATGCGTCACGCACGCGGACGCGTGGGTGAGCGTATATGGGAGGGACGCGGAAGCGTCCATCACGCGCACATGTAATTAGGGATCGTGCGAAATACACGAAGCCATCTGCACTCCTGCACAACTCTCGGTGCGAAAACCCAATAACGCCAATTTGCACACCCACGCGTACGCTTCATGCACGCATACGCGTGGGTCAGGTTGTGCGTGAGGCACCGTCCTGGCACGATTCTGGCACAACTCGCTGCCCATATTTAATATTTGTGAACCCAAATACAACGCGTACGCGTCATGGACGCTCGCGCTTGGATGCGTCTTTTTTTTATATATATGCAAAATGCAAAATGCAGAATGTAGATGATTAGGCAGAAATTATGAATGAATACTGTGAAAAACAAAATAAAATAGAACTAGGAATGAAAAGGAACAATCATACCATGGTGGGTTGTCTCCCACCTAGCACTTTTAGTTATTGTCCTTAAGTTGGACATTTGGTGAGCTCCTTGTCATGGTGGCTTGTGCTTGAACTGATCCAGGAATCCCCCACTAATGTTTGTACTTCCAATAACCTCCGGGATCCCAAACTAGGCGTAAAGAGCCTTCAAGCAAGTTAAAGCAAGTGACAAGGCCCCAGGAGTGTTGATTGCTGGAATGAATTCCGGGGTCCCAAACCTTGTTTTTGCACTCGTCTTTGTGTTGATCACCATTGTTCCAACCGGATGGCTTACGATTTAAATTCTCACAGAGACATCCAAACAACCTTCTAGACCCATTCAATTGAGCTCTACACCAATCCTTGCACTTCAACTTGGAGCATACAACCATAGCGAACCTTTCCTGACAACTCCTACCATTAACCGTCTCCCTCTTACTCTTAAAGCCATAAAGAGCTCTAAGTTGACCATCCGTCTCCAATAGCCCATATTCAAGTGGGAAAGTAAAGGTTAAGGATAAGAATTTTACCCACTTGAATGTTGTATTGGATGGTAATGGCTTTGGGAAAGGTATTTCCAATGATCTTGCAAGCTCCAATCCCTTATGCTCTTCTTTGAATTTTTCCACCTCTTTGCAAGCTTCCTCAATTTCAACCTTTTCCTCTTGGTAGTTCTCCTCCAATTCAGTCTCTTCTTCATTACTTACGAAGGACATGGGAGGTTGTGCTTCTTCTTCCTTAATCTCCATCTCTTGATCAACCTCTTCAAATTCTTCAACTGGGATATGCCTTGGAGGTTGTACACCCTCTTCAACATCAATTTCAAGCGTCTCAGAAGGAGGCTCTATGACTTGAGTTTTCCATGGAGGTTCAGCATCTCCTAAGTCTGCAACCACTTCTTCCTCTTCAATAATTACTGCTTCATCCAGTTGTTTTAGTATAAAATCGTACTCCTCCTTGATGATTTCCTTTCTATGACAACTCCCTTCAACCACTCCTTCATCTTCAAGGGTCTCTTCTACCTCCACATTTTGGGCCTCCTCTTGCTCCTCTGGAAATAAGGCCGCATGTAACTGATCCATTGCGACCCTAAGGTGATCCCTTCTCTCTTGTTCCATATCACTAGCATAATTAGGATCGTGTTGCTCTTGGGTTGATGGATGTGAGTGTTCTTCCATAGCGGGTGGTGGTGCAGTGAAGCTTGAGGGTTGAATATTAGAGGTAGAGGGTTGGTCCATGCGGGATATAAGATTTTGGAGTTTAGAGGTGAGACCAATGAGAGAGGTAAGTGTGTTCTCCATGGAGGTTTGTTGTGGATAGGAGGGTTCATTTGTTGGGAGAAAGGACTCATATATAACACGGAGGTGGTTCTTCTTGATAAGGATATAGAGATGGTGTATATTGAGGTGGTGGTTCTAAGTATGGCTCATAAGGCTCTTGGTATGGTGGGTAAGGATTAGGGTCATATGGGGGTGTTTGGTGGTAAGGGGCTTGTGAGTATGGTGGTTCAAAGTTATGTTGAGGAGAGGGCTCATAGGTATAGTGTGGTGGGTGTTGATTGTCACGAAAAGGTCCACCATACCCATTGCCTTGATATGCATCACAGAATGGTTGTTGATAGTCCATTAGAGGTGGTTGTTGCCAAGCGAGTTGATCAAATTCTTGTGGCTCCTCCCACCTTTGAGTGTCCCAACCTTGATGCATGTTTTCATTGTAATTTCCTCTTCCTGCAACACAACTGTAACCAGACTCATAGCCAAAGGGGTGAGAGTTCATAGTAGTAATAAAAATAAAAACTAATAAAAAATAAGCAACTAAGTCCTAAAGCTAACAAAAAGCAAAAAGCAAATATTTACAATAACCAAAAATAAGGCACACGTTTGCAATTCCCCGGCAACGGCGCCATTTTGACGAACGGACTCTTGTGTGGTCTAGAATTTCACAATTAAGTTCTTGTTGAAAGTATAGCTTCTAAACCAACAAGAATCCTTTCGTACAAAAACTTGGTTGTCACAAGTAACAAACCCCTAATAAAATTGATAACCGAAGTATTTAAACCTCGGGTCGTCTCTCAAGGAATTGCAGGGAAGTGTTCTTGTTATTGGTTATGTAAAAGTATATTTTGGGGTTTTTAAGATAAGAAGCAAGAATAGTAAATGGCAAAAGAAATAAACTAATAACTAGAAAAGCTCTTGGCAAGGTATGAGAACTGGATGTCCTATCCTAGTTATCCTTATCAATTGTGATGAGAATTGTTCATTGCTCCCACTTGGTCAACCTCTAACTATGAAGGTTTGTCAAGAGGATAAATCAATTTGATTTCCCAAGTCCTAGTCAACTCCTATGGAGAGACTAGAGTTAGTGGAATTCAAATCAACTAGCAAACATAACAATTATCCATCAACAAAGGATTTTGATAACTCAAGTGTCACCAATTAATCAACCAAATCTAAGAGATTCAATAACAACAAATGGAGAAACAAACAACAAACATGAAATACCTCAAATTGCATTAATAAGAGAAATCAAATCTAACATGAGAATTCATAAATTAAAGTAATAGAATAAATAAAAATATAAGAGAAACTAAATTAAAGGAACATTGAACTTGGATTGGAAAGAAATAAACCTAAAACTAAGAGAAATCCTAAATCCTAAAACCTAGAGAGAGGAGAGAGCCTCTCTCTCTCTAGAGAACTACATCTAAACGTAAAATTATGTGAATGAAAAGTGAATCATGAATGAATGGATTTCCCCACTCTGTAGCCTCTAATATGTGTTTTCTGGACCGAAAACTGGGTCAAAAACAGCCCAGAAATCGCCCCCAGCGATTTTTGATACGTACAGGTCGTGGCTCTGTCACGCGTACGCGTCGTGGATTGAACTTTCGCCAGGTCACAAGTACGCGTGCTTCACGCATGCGCATCGTCTAATTGCAAGGCAACTATGGCAAATTGTATATCATTGTGAATCCCCAGATGTTAGCTTTTCAACTCAACTGAAACCACCTCATTTGGATCTCTGTAGCTCAAGTTATGATCGATTGAGTGCAAAGAGGTCAGGGCTGACAGCTTTGCAGTTCCTTCAGCTCTTGTATTCCTTCCACTTTCGCATGCTTCCTTTTCCATCCTCTGAGCCATTCCTGCCCTATAATCTCTGAAAACACTTAACACACATATCATGGCATCGAATGATAATAAGAGAGGATTAAAATTAGCTAAATTAAGACCAAAGAAACATGTTTTCAATTATAGCATAAAATTAGGAAGGAAAATATAAAACATGCAATTTACATGAATAAGTGTGAGAATAGTGGATAAAATCCACTCAATTAAGCACAAGATGTACCACGAAATAGTGGTGTATCAACAACATATATTGTAATGTACTCATAAATTGACTAGTTTGATATTCCAAGTTTCAGAGCCTGCAAGCACAAGCGCAACAGCAATAACAAGGGAGTAAACTAACACCTTATCAATGGAAAATAAATCACGGAGAATTCCATCATTTTCCAATAGATCCCACTGACAAAACCATACTCTTCACTTTTTTCGTATTGCCAAACCTAAAGCCAAAAATCAAAAAGCAAAGAAACCAAATCAGAAAACCAAATTTTCAGAAAATTACATTAACTCAGAAACGGAAGTGCAGAAGCCTGCTGAATAGAAACTACAAAACCATAAAATAGAATAAACTACCATGCTTTGAAATAGATTGAGTAACAAGCATCACTTAATCCCACCTTCATCTACTTACGGTAGAGAAGCTAGTTTATAAACTGCCAACTGACAGTAACCATTATCTAATAAAAGAGGCAAGGAAAGAATTAACTAATTAAGAAAGCAAAGTGGCAACAAACATTACTGCATGATTAGTAATTTAGTAAAAGGAAAAGAATAGTTGCACACACACACAACACAAAACACACAAGAAGAAATGATCTTCAAGAAGTTGGAAAAGTTGCATAAAGCGATGATAATCTTCTTTCTTATCTTGAAGAGACCTTAATTTTAGTAGACAGATAGCATCATAGTTGCATAGAACTTCCAATATACCTTTATCACGGATACACTGCTGCACCAAGACCGTTCTAGGTGGCGGTGCACCAAACACACTCACACCCTCAAGAAACTCCCATTTAGTATTTCTTTACCAAAAAAATTAAAGACAAAAATCAGAAACCATTCCAATAAGCAATTTACATTATAACCAAACAAAATAACAAATGATTATATCACTCAAACCTTATATCAAGTATCTGTAATATTCGAACAAATTCATGTGTGTCATAATAAAGTATAATTCATATACTAAGATTAAAAGAATACCAGTGAATGAATCTCATTATCCAAGTTGAAATAAATTTCATATGCTTCAATATAAGAAATCAGTACAATTCATATACCAGTAGTGACTTGATAGTTTTCTATGCAGATCCCACTTAAGACAGGGCTTTTTTTGTAGTGTAATTTGTCACAAACTATGAATTTATCTAAAAAATTTATTTATTTAGACTTCAAATATGAATATGATAACTTAAAACCCTAAAAAATAGTAGGATTTGTACCTCTTGGATAATTTGAAGAGCAACCACTCCTCTCCTTTTCTTCATAATTGGTTTCTTCTTCGTCCAACGGCGGTCAGAGATAAAGTAAAAAAGTACTACGCACAGCAAAATGGTGCCACCAAAGCCAACGGCGCAAAGGATGAGCGACGAGTTAGGGAGTTGGATCAAGTTCTACAACAAAAAAAATACAATAAGAAATTTAAGTACTGCAAAATGAAGAAAAAACAAAACAAATAGAAGATTAATAGCAAATTAAACACAGCAAAACCAATTTAATAATAGAACCAGAACAAATAGAAGATTAACAGCGAGAAGAGAGGTATCGATGATTTAAAAAACGGAATAGTTAAAAGGAGAATATCACAAACCCAGGAATTAGGAAGAACGACAGCGGCGTTCACGGGACGGGGAGGATAGCAATGTTCACGAGACAGGGAGAACAGCGATGTTCACAAGACAGGAGAGTATGATGTAGACGTTCACGGGACGGAGATGACAAGACGAGGAGGACATGCCTTGGACCGAGACCGCGAGACGTGCGAGTTTACGATGGCGTGTGCGAAGGGATTCTGTGCGACGGCGTGAGGCTGTAAGCGACGGCGGTTCTGGCGTGTACGAGGGAGAGAAGAGAGTGACGGAAGAGAAAACGAAAAGGCAGATAAGAGAGCGAGAGAAGAGACTTAGGGAGTTAGGGTTCCACTGAGGGGAGAAGGTGATTTTAGATTTAGGGTTTCTCTCTGTGTGCGGCGTCGTAGGATGAGGAATAAGGGTTTTGTTAAAAGTGATAAAAAAAATTCAATTTTTTATGAAAATTTTGTGGCCACATTTTTTAGGAGTGCCAAAAGAGTTAGAAAAAATCGACACGCTTTAAAAACGTATCGATAACAAAAATAGTTTGCCATGCTTTAAAAGCGCGCCCGTAGCGTGGCAAAAAAAAATGTAGCGAAATTACTAATAAGTTTCCACCCTCATAAAAAGCTTACTTGTTTCACTCTATGACCACGCTTTTGAAGCGTTAAAAAAAGTGACCAAATCACTAAACAATCGTCACCCTCATAAAAACGTGGCCATTGATTACTTTTGGCCACACTTTTAAAGCGTGACAAGTAAAAAATGTGCTGACAAACCTTTTCTTATAGTGTAGTTCTCTATTCTTTATTTTCTCTTTTTTGTTTATTCCATTGTTATTTTTCAGTAAAAAAAAATCAGTGCATAACACACAAAGTTTATATATATATATGCTGATGTCATACTAAGTTGTAGAATATTTTCACGAACACAAAGTAGTTGGAACCTCTGGCTATGAAGAATTGGTGCCTAAAACTTATGGAATTATAATTTTCAATGACAAAGAAATTTGCGCAGAGTTTACCTTATTTTCCCACTTGTTCAAGTATCATATGTTAAATTAAGGGTTAAATACTTTTTTTGTTCTTAAAATTTGAGGTCAAAATCAAAATCGTTTCCGGTTTTTTTTCCTTATTAAAATTATCTTCAACGTTACAAAATGTTATTAAATTATCCTTTTCTACATCAATTTTAATTTTTTGACTAAATTACCCTTAACAATAATAAAAATAATATGAAAAAATAAAATCAAACCCACCCCCTTCCGGATATCTTTTCACTCTCTTCCCTCTCTATCCCTTTTCTCCTACCATGGTAATTTAATGGCCACTCTCTCTTCAGACTCTCCCTTCCCCTCCCAAAATTCTTTTTCTCTTTCTTTTTGCCACTCTACTACCTCCGTCCTCTGCCTCCTTTTACAACTTTCCTATCTCTCTCCATCACCAACTTCAACCATTCCTCTATTGGCATCAGCCTCACTTTTCTCATCTTCCACGACGACCATTCCCTCGGTGATCCCGACCCTCCTTAGTCTTCAACGACAACCATGTTGGCATCGATCTCAACGGCGTCATTTCAACTCAAGCCGCCGATTTGGGTCTCTTACTCCAGTGTCAACTCCAAAGATTTTATTTTAAAGTTGAATCTCGAGTTGGGTCTCCTATTCCACCGTCTCTGTCGGCCTCAACAGACCAACTCAGCCACACTCTTCACTGCCTCCAATTCCCTGTTCCTATTTTCTTCCCTTGCTCTCTTTTCTTGTTCGATGTTCTTATTTTCTTCTTCCTATTTTTTATTTTATTTTTGAAGAACATATACATTAGTGTTTTTATTATTTTTGTTCGAAGATCTTTAAATTATAATTAAATTTTGAGCCTGTGATTGCACATACCTCCCTTCTCTACTTCACTGCTTTACTTTTTCTAAAGCTTCATCACCGCTTCTCCTTATCATGGTGGTTAGTCTCTTTTTAACCTAGTTAATTCAAGTAATCTATTTGAATTATCGCTAATGTTTGATTAATTTGCTTGGTTGTGCCATGTTACTAGTAATTGATGATTCTAGAATAATCTATCTTCTAATTGATAATCTACATTACCCCAAATAATATATGTATGTCTGAATTAAGACTTAAATGGTAAGATTTTAAACACTGTACTGTGTTATAGCATTGCTAGTAATTTAATGGAGATGAAATGAAAAATATAACTTCTTAGTTGTTATTGTCATTGAGTTGTTGTTGCTATTGTTGGTGTTGTTTGGATGGAGAGGTGGTGTTGTGATGGGTTTAGATTGATGGATGGATGAAGAGTGGTGTGATGGTGGCAATGGTGATAATTGATGATGCAGAGGGGAGGTTAGTGGTGAGAATGGAAATTTTTTTTGTTTAAGGATAAAATTGTCCAAAAAATGTTATTTATAGACAAAAGGACGATATAATAACGTTTTGTAACGTTGATAATGATTTTAATAACAAAAAAAGGTCGGAGAGAATTTTGATTAGGATGAAAATAATACTTAACCCTTAAATTAATAAATTTCAATGCACGGGTGAAGTATAGGTACTTCTTTTATTTGTCATATTCACATGTCGAACACATTTTGGACATAATATTTATTGATATTTGTTCAACACATATGTCTTTTATATCCAATCGTATCTTAATAATTTTTTTAAATACGTTTGAACACATCTAAATATCATTACATATCAATGTGTTTAATTTTATTCTTACTATGTATTCTTGAAATGAGTTTAAAAATAGTATATATTATTAATTATTAAAACAAAAAATATTTTATATAATTAAAAATATTATTATAATTTATCTAAAAAATTATATATATATATATATCGTATTTTCATGTCTTATAAAAAAATTTTAATTTGTATATCTATATATTTCATATAGTATCTTATTTTTATGTCTTATAAAAATTTTAAATTTGTATATCTACATATTTCATATAGTATCATATTCTATATTCTTATGAGTATTTATGCATCACACTGAATGCACCCACCAGCTCCCAAACTTGTTACCAAGGTCACATGAAAAAAGTGACATATCTATCTTTTATTCTTTTTAATTGAATAAAATATCAATTTCAAATAGAATAAATTAAATTTTTTAAGATGAAAATTAGATACTTTAATTATTAGGAATAAAATTAAGATTTAATTTAAAAATCATAATTAGAAATCTTACGTCATTGTGTTATTTACATTTTAATTAAGAAGATAATTAAAAGATTGAATTTCTCAACATTTTTTACTCCTTAACCCACATTTTATGATAAAAATATTATCATTTTTAATAAATGCGACCCAGTCTGTTTACATAAAATGATGTGTAGCTAGTCACCAAAAAAAAAAAAAATGATGTGTTGCCTTATGTAATGAAGTTGTGAAAGGTTCAATGTATTATGTATTATGTTGTTACATTTTATTGCAAAAGGAAACTGAGAATAAAAGACTTGAGGTGGCATTTGACCTGGTATTCCCCATCTTCTCGGGTCATGGACCATGGATGTGAAATTCCAAAATTATCCTCCTCTATATGATAAAATATAAATGATTATCAATCCATTAATTACACAGTTAAAGCAAAAGGCCCAACCTCAGTATCAGTACTTCTGAGTATGATGTTTAGGGTACTAACTAAATAGGAGGTTGGAACTGCATGATCGATTGATCCTTCTAAATATGATGTTTAGTTACACCAATTAAATAATTAATTTAGCCCCTTTTTAGTTGTAAGATTTTTGTTTATTTGCATGTGACGGAAATTATTTCAACGATTCCATTAATGATATTTTTGCTCAGAAAATATAATTGGTAGTGAACTCTCAAATGATATTCGAAAAGAAGGAAGTTGACTCCAAAATAATTAAAATTGACTAAATTTGTCTAATCAATTTATTGAAGGCACTCAAATAAAAATATTTAAAATATTATTTTATTAAAAATATTTTTTATTAATTAAAATTAAATATATATATAGTTAATAAAATTATATTATTTTTATAAAAATTAGATTAAATAAATTAATTTAATTAAAAAATTAATAAATTATACTTTAAACTAGTCTAAATTAATATTTTTGTATAAAAAATAATTATAATATATTTGTTATAAAAATTTATTAAAATATTATTATTATTATTATTATTATTATTATTATTATTATTATTGTTATTATTATTATTGTTATTGTTGAGTTTAAAGAATTAAAACATTTTAAGATGATGACTAAACATTAATATATTAAAAGTCAATTGCTATATATAATTTATTTTATTTAGTATGCAAAAAATAAATTGAATTGAAACTAATTCAAGAAATAATGATACAAGTCAAATGATATTCGACCCACACACTCAATCATGGCCCAAAATTCATTTGCTACCATCACAAATGTTTTTCATAAGAAACAAAAGCAAAAATCAATCCAAATGAAGAAAAGAAAAAAATTTGGTCCAAGAACATAAATAAACCCATATCCAAACATAAGTTTAAACGGTGGTCAACATTCAAATTTATTCATTCACTTAGATAATAACCAAGTAATTCAAGTTCTATTTTATTTGAACAAATCTCTACACCACCAAACCAAACTTTATCTTCTCTCTCTTCTCTTTTCTTTCATATCATTCATGTGAACTCTTTGAAAAAAGAAAAAAACTCTAAAACTAAGGCAAATTAAAGAACAAAAAACAAAGTTTTCAATTTCAAACAAAAGAGGAGAAGGTCAAAGAAGTTAGGACAAAAGATAAGATCACATCTAAGGACAAATCACAAAAAGAAATTTTTGGATTTGTGTTTCATTGAAGTTTGGCAAAGAAATAATCCCTTTGCAAGCCTAGAAGTAAAAAGCTGAAAATGTTGAAGATGATGAAACTCTGCCGTGAATCAACAATCAAAAATCAAACTTGGAGTTAAAGAAAGAATACACAATTCAGATTTAAGAATCAATTTGAAAAAGGTTAGAAAAGAAGATGGAAGGTATGGCTGCATGCACTGCCTAATCAGTGCTTCTACTCCATCTCTCATATGTGAATATTGTTGCTACTACTGATTTTTAGGAGAAGTCAAACAAAGTGCTGAAGCAAATTTTACTCTGAATGCTTCACTCCTCTATTAAAAGGGTGAACGGCTAAAGATTAGAGTAAGGAGTGAGAACACAATTGTTTGGATTTTCATAGTTCACTGAGCTGTTTATTCTTCTCCTACATGATTCTCATTTAGTATCTCATTTTCTAGTCTAGTCTTTCTATGTTTTAATGGTAAAAAAGGCAAAACAGTGATGTTTGTATGTAAAAAAAAGTCATTAAGTGAAAAAAGACAAGAGAGTTAAACTTGGAGAAAAAGTCATATGTTTATTCTAAAAATTCTTTGAGTTTTTTCTATTTTGTTGGCATGATCCTGAGAGGATTTTCTTGCAAGCTAGGTTAGCACTTTACAGTTGAAAAGTTATTAGGGTGAGTTCCTAGTCAAGTTTGAGTTAGAACTAGATGTGTTCCAGATAGGATTGGTTAGAATTCTAGGGAGAATTGGTGAATGTATTTTTGTTGAGAGATAGTGAAATTCGGTCATAATTGTGATGGAGATTGGATTTAGGCTACATTACATTGAGTAGCTGATACATTTGTGTGTCATTTCTTTTTCTCTTTTCTATTTTTGGTTTTGCACTTTAAAAGACAAAACAAAAGTATCTCTTAATTCTACTATCCAATTATACTTCACTGTAATACACTTTACTCGTAAATCTGTTTCAGCTCTTACCATGTCAAGAGACAAAACCAAAGTAACTCTTGTCTTTTACTCAAATTATCTCAGCAGAATCCTAGGTTGAAGAGCAAAATTAAAAGAGGTCAAAATTCAACTTTCCTTTTCTTAGCCACTGATTTCCATCCATTATTATTATTATTTTGAGAATAACCATTCTCTTTTCTCTATGTCGTTATAAGGTTAGGATTTACGATTTTTAAAAATATATATAATATATTTTAGTCAATTTTTATAATAGGGTTATTATAGTCATTTTTTATAAAAAAAGAATATTAATTTAGATCAATTCAATGTTTGGTTTATTAATTTTTCAATCAAATTAATTTGTCTGATCTAATTTTGACATAAATAGCACAATTTAATCGATTATATGTATTAAATTTTAATTACTAAAAAATATTTTTAAAAAAAAAGATATTTTAAACATCTTTATTTGAGTGACTTCCTCTATTTAATCATTAAAATGAATGAACTTTTATTTCTCGAATTCATTTAAAATTTGGATTAAATGGATTGAGTCCGATTAATTAAAAAAATAGTAAATTATATAGATTTTTGTCTCTTCAATATTTTTTGTTCGACTTAAAGATCCAATCCATTTATTAACAAAACTCTATTTGTTTAAATTTTTGTTCAAAAGTGACATTTTGTCCAAAAAATTTTTAGTTTAAAATTGGATTTTTTTATTTTCTTAAACATAAAAAATAAAAGACCACTAATAAATAGTCGGAACCTCAAAATTGAAATTTTTGAATAAACAAAAAATAAACAGATTAGTACATGTAATCTACGAATTTAGACGGATTAAGTTTAAACAGGTCGGTCTGACCTATTTGACCGTCCTAATTAAATATATGATCAAGTTGATATCTAGATAAAGAAAAATATACATAAAAAAAAAAGCCTTAAAAATTTGTGATGGTTGCGAGCCTAAGAGAGATCAAAGTTGTTTATGGATTATGGTCGAGAAGTCAGAATCGAAAGGTTTCAAATCTTGGAAGCAAACAAGTTTCTTGGCGAAAACGGTTAGTGCTGCTCAAGTTTTATAAACAGGGATATGGAGGACTAGCAAAGGGTTAGAAATTATTGTCTCAGAATAAATTTTAACTCTCATACATCTCAAAAAAATTTTGTGCATTTCTCTAAATCTTATTCGGAGTAATTTTCTTTCACATTATATTTCTTTTATGTTCTTTCATTTTTGCAATTTAATTTCTCTACAAAATTGTCTTTTTTTTTTTTTCTTGTTGTCAAGTTGTTTAAGCTTAATCTTTTGAAATTTTACAAAGGTTGTTTAAACTTTGTAATACTTTAAAATTATGTGAAATATTGTTTATTTTTATCACTAAAGATTAGTCATTATCATTATTTTTAAAAATTTTCACTTCGCATGTATATTCATGATCGCTATCAAATTCTATTCCTTCTTTCTCATGTCAAACTATAATTCTGATATACTCCTTTGACTGTTGCAAAAATAGTTGGTTCTACTTCCAAAATTAGATCTTAAACCTTTAGATTACTGTCAAAACACCATAATTGATAGGAAATCATAGATACAACAATTTTAGGTAGCTAGTTTGTATCAAATATAAAAATTTGAACCCTATTACTTGCAATGTGTAAGCATACAATCATACTCTAACAATTTTAATAAGTATATTTATGCATAAAGCATTTAAAGAATACTTCTATCTATATTTAATAGTAAATGATTAAATTTAATCTAATACAAAAATTTGTTTTCTGCATAAAGATTAATCTGTTAAAATATTTATACCAACAAAACAATATAAAACTTCTACCGTCAAATTCGATGCAATATATAAAATTATAAATCAAGGAGGATCTAAATGTGTGGAATTTGCATCTTCTAAATTTTGAATTTGTACTTTAAAAGATAATGTACAAATTTAGAGGATCCAAATTCAAATGTGTCAATAACATGAAATTGTCTATGGTAGGAAAACCTGCATCTGGTTCTCTAAGGACCATGTAGAAATATTCTAATTGTGTGGTGTAAATTAATTCCGTACATGGAATATTATTTGTATATCTGACCCATAATTTATTGTAATTATAAATCGGTATGATGCGGCAGCGGTTCGTTTGGTTTAGCGAATTCAATATTGGTTAGGGTGCTTTTTTTTTTTTTTTTGGTCAAGGTTAGGGTGCTTATGTAAGAGGTTCAAAGGTTATTGGGCTTTAGTAGCTTTTATTTTATAACTAGCTCTTCTTGACGAAAGATATTCAATAATATTTCCATTGGCTTAGATTATTATAAAGAAATTTATTTGAATTATTTTTTTAATCTGTTCAGATTGGATAATTAAATAGTAGTTGTTTAAAATATATATTTATTTATTAAAAAAAATTATATATTTATTCAAGTGAAAGAAAAAGAAATATATATTTACAATTAATAAGAGTAAAGAAAATTTCAATCCAAAAAGAAAGAATAAAAAAATTTCATGTAAAAAAAAATAGAAAAATATTTTTTAATCTATTTATTGTTTTGATAATAACCGTAAAATTACAAATATAATATCGTCTCATCAATAAAAAAATGAGGTTATTATTTAAGAAAAATTGAGTTGTTGAAATAAATCAATAAAACTAATTTTTTGTCACTGTAAATACATGATGTTTTGTGGTGTCACTAACTCTTCGTACTTTAATTATGGAGTAAATAAGGAATGAAGTAATAGTAAATAATAGTGAATAATTAATAAATTAATAATTAATTTTATTTTGGAACAAAATACTAATTGTAAGAAAAAAACTAATCTTTTAAGAATCTTAATTAAAAGCCGCTCGAAATATATCGGCTAAATAGATAGATATACAACAATAACAGAAATAATAATCATATTCTAATAAAATTAACAATTTTTTATTAAAAAATAAATTAAATATATGTCTTCAAATTACGCTTAGAATTACAGTTTTTGGTTTTGATTTTTTAAGATAATTTTTTTTAGGCCTATAACCTATTATTATTATTATTGTCGTAATATTGACAATAAAAACAATGATAATAATATTAATAATTATAATAATAAGAATAATAGTAATAATAATTTTAATAATAAAAAAATACTAATACTAATTATAACAGTAATAATGATAATAAAGATATTATAATAATAACAGTATCGATAATAATGATACTAATGAGAATAATAAAAGTAATAATATAAGTAAAATAATAATTATAATAATAATAAAATAAGAAAAAAAAACAGTCTAAAAGCTAAGGATGCAAGAAGGATATATCCAAATTTATCCCATTTGCTGAATTCCACTCTTTCCAAACTGACTCATATGTTTTTTGTTATCTTCATTTATTTTTTAGTTTTTTAAAATCTCGATTATACTTTTTTTTCACCTAAAAAAACTTCAAATCCCATGTTATAATATAGGAGTTTTCTTTGGTGAAAAAAGTATAATCTGAACCTTAAAGGACTAGACAATAAATAAAGATATCCAAAAAATATAAAGATCGGTTCGTAAATATTGAATTGTAGTAATTGAGATAAATTTAAATATAAGTTAACTTTATGATCATAGCTAATATTATCTTTCTTGCAATAATCTTAACTTTTATACTAGTTTTTTTTTTTTTGGTCTATTATATTGTTCTTTTTTATTATTGTTATAATTATTATTTTACTTATTATTGCTGTTATTGTTTTCATTAGGGTCATTATTATTGTTACTGCTATTATTATAATATCTCTATTATCATTATTGTTATAATTAGTATTAGCATTATTTTGATTATTAAAATTATTATTACTATTATTCTTATTATTATAATTGTTAATGTTATTATCATTGTTTTAAGAATAATTATCCAAATCAATTCCTAAGAATTTTAAAAGCGGATATTTTAGTCTTCAAAAAAAATTAATACACAAATCAATTTCTAAGATTCTACTCTGGTAGACAAATCAGTTCTCGTTCATTTTTTGGCAGAGTAATTACCCAGATCCGTCTCAAAAAATTTTAAAAGCAGATAATTTAGTTCTAAAAAATTAATATACAAATCAATTTCTAACGTTTTTTCCATTAAACATAACAGTTTTTCGTCTAAAAAAAAAGTTAAATTAAATAATAATAATAATAATAAAATTATTAGAGGTTATTCTACAAGAAATTCAATGTTAAAATCATTTGATATTTTTGTCTAATATAATTAAAAGATGTCCTATTTTAAAAGATATGTTTATATTAAATGAAAATGTTTTAATTTGGATTTCAGAGCATCATTATTCGATTTAGATTCTCTAAATTTTGAATTTTAACTTTAGAAGACAAAGTGTGATCTCTCGCCCTTAAATAATTTTTCTCTCATATTTTCTCTTGGTCTCACCTATAAAATAAATGGTGAGAGATCACACTTTATTCTATAAAGTGAAAATTCAAAATTTAGAGGATTCAAATTCATCATTATTCACCTTACTTGTTTCGAATGAAAAGAGTGTATTAATATGCTAATGTCATTGTCTACATGCACAAAACTAAGTTAATAATAATGAAGGTCGATAGATAGTAAAAGTAAAATAGACGGGAGACTATTATGTCTAACAGAGAAAAACGTTAGGGATTTATCCGTGTATTAATTTTCTTTGGGGACTAAAATATTCGTTTTTAAAATCTTTAGGGACTGATTTGGTAATTACTCTACCGAAAAATGAATTGAGGACTGATTTGTCTACCGAACTAAAACCTTAGAAATTGATCTGTGTATTAATTTTTTTAGGGACTAAAATATCCGCTTTTAAAATTTTCGAAGACTGATTTAGGTAATTACTTTAACAATAATAATAATAGGTTGTAGGCCTAATAAGAATAACTCTAATAATATTAGGTTGTAGGCCTAATAATATTAGTGTGTACCAAAAATATTTTATATATTATCTTTGAAAGGATATCAAAAACTTGTGAAGTAATCTTGAGAAGAAGAGAGAACTGAGAGAGATATTGAGAGTGTGAGGAAGAGAATGAGTGAGACTGAAACTGAATTAGAGTGGAAAGCATATGATTCAGTTATGATCAATCAGTGCAAGCTACAATTGCAGGTTATATAGGCTAACTAAGTTAGTTGTAGAGTAACTACTTTTGCCAGCTCATACAGAACAGAAAGGGGGAAACTAACTGACTCAGAGAGAGGGAATGTAACTGCATCTAACAGCCTAGCTTAGTATATTTTCACACGGGCTTAGTGCTTAGCTTACACACACATATCCTTCTCTATGTGACCCTTGCATTTATCTTCTCTGCATACTCTATCATGACCCTGCCATTTTGAATTTGCTGAGTTTTCCACCTTTTGCACTTTAAGCTTGTCTCGAAGCTGAATGAACACTGCAGAGGGGAGAACTTTGGTGAGGGTGTCTGGTACTTGGACTGAACTCGGAACATGACATACCTAAACCACTTTGCTTGTGACATGGTCTCTTACAAAGTGCAGGTCTATTTCGAAGTGTTTTATTTTTTAATGTAAATTTGGATTTGTTGCTAGGAGTACAACACTCTGATTATTACAGTATGCCGTAGGTGCTTCTGGAATTGACCACTTTAGCTCTCCTATTAGATCTTTTATCCATATTAGTTCTGCCACAAGGTCTGCCAGTGCTCTGTACTCAGCCTCAGTGCTTGATCTGGCCACCACTCCTTGCTTCTTTGACTGCCAAGATACTAGATTCCTTCCCATGAAGACACAAAAATCACCAACTGACTTTCTGTCATTTGGATCACCAGCCCAGTCTGAGTCACAATAAGCTATGATCTTTAGGGATGGATCCTTATGAATCTTAAGGCCATATGCAGCTGTACCTTGCACATACTGCAGTACTCTTTTAACTAGTTTCCAGTGTGCCTCTAGAGGAGATTGCATAAACTGTGCAACCTTGTTTACACTATAGGCCAAGTCTGGCCTAGTTACGGTGAGATATTGCAAGCTTCCCACTACAGAATGATAAAGTTGAGGGTTGTCAAACACAGCACCTCCAGTGGCCTGAATCTTAAGAGTTGAATGTAGTGGTGTTGCACATGGCTTGCAGTCATTCATGCCAGCTTTGTAAGTAGGTCCTGCACATATTTGCCTTGAGACATCATCAGGCCTCCATCCTCAGTCCTGATCACTTGGATGCCTAGGAAGTAGTGCAGCTCTCCCATGTCCTTTAATGCAAAGGCTGAGTTGAGTTGTTGAGTGACTGCAACGAGAATTGTTGGACAGTTTCCAATTACAATTATGTCATCAACATAGATGAGGACATAGGTGAGTGACGTCTCTGATTGCTGGACAAATACTGAGACATCTGACTTTGTTGGTGAGAAGCCAAGATTTAGAAGAGCTGAGGATAGCTTATGATACCAGGCTCTAGGTGCCTGCTTGAGACCATAGAGGGCTTTTCTGAGCTTGCAAACTAAGCTGTTGTCATTGGCAATATATTCTTGTGGCTGCTTCATATAAACGTCTTTAGTGAGCTCTCCATGCAGAAAGGCATTGTTCACATCTACTTGCCTGATTGACCATCCTCTGGCCAGGGCTATGGACAGGATGATCCTGATTGAGGTTGGCTTCACAACTAGGCTATAGGTCTCAGTAAAATCAAATCCAGGTCTTTGGGAGAAATCTTGAGCAACCAGGCAAGTTTTGTGCTTTTGTAGGCTTCCATCTGCATTGTATTTAATGCGAAAAATCCACTTACTGCCTATGGCTTCTCTGCCAAGGGGCAGGGGAACAAGCTGCCAAGTATTGTTCCTTTGCAAGGCTTCGAATTCAACATCCATTGCCTGCTTCCAGGCAGGATCTATTAGTGCTTGTTGCACACTTTGAGGTTCTACTGCAGCTTGGAAGGCTTTTGGCCTGAGGGAGCCAGTTTTGCTTCTTGTTACCATAGGATGAACATTTGTGGCATTAGTTACTGGTGGTAAAGCACAAGGAGGAACAATTTCCAGGTCTGAGATAGAAAATGGGGTAGGAGAGTCTGAGGGTGCTGTATGCTGTAAGGATTGAAGCTGAGAAGAGGAGTTAGAGGTTGAGGGTGCTGGGTGCAGGGAGGCAGGATTATGTTGAGGGAGTTGAGTAGGTAATGGAGAGGAGGAAGTTGTTTGATGAGTATTGGCAGGGGTGGGTTGAGTCTATTTTGGTAGGAGTTGAAGTGGTGGTAGGGGGTAATAAGGTGGGGGCTGAGTTGGTGAGCTTTGGTTGTTAAGGCAGATTGTGAGTCTTTGAAGGGAAATTTTTCTTCATCAAAGACTACATTGTGGCTGATGACTACCTTCCCTGAACTTGTCAAGCACTTATATCCCTTATGAGAGGTGGCATGTCCAATGAATACACATTCTGAAGACCTGAATTGTAACTTGTTTTTATTGAAAGGCCTTAGGTGTGGAAAACATGAACAGCCAAACACCTTTAGCTCCTCATAATTTAGTTGCCTTGCAAATAGTTTCTCAGTTGGTGAGACTCCATCTAGCACTGGTGTGGAAACGACATTGATGATCTTCACTGCTGTTGTGAAAGCATCACCCCAGAATCTGATGGGTAAGGAGGCTGCAGCAAGCATTGTAAGGCCCATCTCCACAACATGCCTATGCTTCCTTTCAGCTGTGCCATTCTGCTGATGTATGTGGGCACAAGAAAACCTGTGTATGATTCCTTGTTCATGCAGTAACTTAGAGAGACTCACATATTCTGCAGCATTATCACTTTGAATACACTTTAGTTTGGCATTTAATTGTAACTCAGCCATATGTTAAAAATGCAAGAAAACTGATTTTAATTTAGCTATATTTCTTATGAGATATAACCATGTGAATCGAGAAAATGCATGAATAAAGTTCACAAAGTAATTATTTCTATTAGAATCAGGTAGGGGGGATGGCCCCCAGATATCAGAATATACAAGTTCTAGTGGAGCATTATACACAGTTCTAGACTTAGGAAAGGGTAAAGTGTGTGACTTGTCAATGTAGCAGGAACTGCATATTGACTTATTTGGCGATAATGGGAGATTACACAGCTTTAGAATTTTAGATACTACTGCTTCTGAAGCATGCCCAAGTCTAGCATGCCAAAGTGTGTATTTATTTGTTGCTGCCTCCAGGGAACCAGTGAAGGCAGAAGGTGGGTTAACTGGGTGAAAGTTCAATAGCCTATACATTCCTCTGACAACATCTCCTTGAAGAATGACCTCATTTGTGGCCTGAGATTTAACAAAGCAACCATGTGAGTGGAATTCAAAAACACCTTATTATCACAGCAAAATTGGTAAACACTGAGTAGGTTTTTAGTTATATCTGGAACCAATAACAGTTTTTGCATTATTAGATTCCTAGAGCTCAAATCAGTTTTGAAGAGGGCTTTTCCAACACAATTAATAGCCAAACCTGTACCATTTCCAACTTGTTCCGTGCCTGCATAATTTTCTTTTTCAGCCATGATTTCTGGATTTGCAGTCATGTGGATTGTGGTGTGTAGCTCCAGAGTCTGGATACCAAACTGAATCATGAATGGTTGCAGGATTAGCCAACACACTGCTGAAGTTGGCTTTTGGTTGCTCATCCTGCTGCTGTCTTTGTGCATAATTATCTCTGTGATGAGGTTGTGTGTAAGGCTCATTATCATCATCATATCTGTACCAGAAAAGCCGTGCCGTGTGTCCATATTTGTTGCATAACTGGCATTGAGACCTTTCTTGCATTCTTTCATAATTTTGGTACTGAGTTCTGCCAAAACCTTCATAATTCTAAATTCCTGACCTGTTAAATTGAGGTTGTTGTCCCCTTTCTTGATGTGAAGACTGGGTTCTGCCATAGCCTTGTTGACTTCTTGGATTTCTAGAGTTCTGAAACCTGCCTCTACCACGAAAGCTTCTTCTGTATCCTCCTCTTTGTGCAAGATTGGCTTGATACACATCCTGATCAAATTGATTTGTGTGGCTGGATTGAGCAACATTTGCTTGCAATAGGTGATCGAATTCTGGCTTTCTGAACCTCTCTAACATGCTTTCATGTGCAAAAAGCACTGCTTCTAACTCACCAACTGTAATTCCTTGGGATCTTGTCAGAATGGAAGTCAGAATAGGTGCATAATCTTCAGTTAAGCCATGGAGAATTGCATTTACATGTTCACTTTCACTTACAAGTTCTCCTACTGATGTCAATGCATCAATTATGCTTTTGATCTTTAAAACATAATCATTCACTGAAGCACCTATTCTTGTACTGCTAAGCTAATTTTTCAATTGTATTACTCTAGCTTTGATTTGTAACGAAAAATGACTTTTTAACCTGTTCCAAATCTGAAACGTGTATGTACACCCAACCATTCAAGTTGTGAATGGTGTGGTCATGGAAGATAGCAACCAGGATTTCAAGAGAGCATCCTGTTTCTTCTATTTCTGGTATCCTGGATTGAGTTCTCCATTGTCAAGTAGCTGTCGTGGACTCCTGGCTCCTGTAATGTGATCAAGGAGGTCGTTGCCTTCAATCATTGCCTCAACCTGATCTTTCCACTGCAAAAAATTGTTGTTGTCAAGCTTCATATAGATCGGTGTCACTGTGAATCCTGGAGCACTCGCCGTTTGAGCTAAGTGTGCTAGTGCAGAGTTTTCGCTGGTAGCCATTGGACCAAGCTCTGATACCATGAAAGGATATCAGAAACTTGTGAAGTAATCTTGAGAAGAAGAGAGAACTGAGAGAGATATTGAGAGTGTGAGGAAGAGAATGAGTGAGACTGAAACTGAATTAGAGTGGAAAGCATGTGATTCAGTTATGATCAATCAGTGCAAGCTACAATTGTAGGTTATATAGGCTAACTAAGTTAGTTGTAGAGCAACTACTTTTGCCAGCTCATACAGAATAGAAAGGGAAAACTAACTGACTCAGAGGGAGGGAATGTAACTACATCTAACAGCCTAGCTTAGCATATTTTCACACGTGCTTAGTGCTTAGCTTACACACACATATCCTTCTCTATAATCTTATTATTTTAAATGTGTTATATATGTAAAATAATAAATAATTAATTTAATTATTAATTTTTATATTAATATTTTTATTTTGTTGAAGAATAAAGTCACTTACTTCTCGTGCATAGAGCATCTGTGTATATTTTTATCTGTTATTTTATTTCGTTTTAGTTAAATAATAGTGAAAAAAATAAAAAATTAATTTTACTAGTAAAAAAAAGATATGGAAAGATAGAAAAAAGATGGGCTTTGTTTTAAGATCTATGATGCACGGACACTGACACTGGCACTGACACAGACACGGGACGATACGACATGACACGAGATACGCTGACACGCGAATTTTAAAATCTTATATGACACGGGGACACGCATATATATAAAATATAAAGTATTTTTTAGATAAATCGTAATGATATTTTGATAGTTTATTAATATTAAAATATAAATTAAATTTTTTAATTATTTTTAATGTCTTATTTTAATTATATCAAGTATTTAAAATATTATTTGTTTTAATAAATAATAATATATACTATATCTAAATTTATTTTAAAAATATATGTTAAGAATAAGATTGGATACGTTGACACGTGATGGTATTTAGGTGTGTCCAAGTGTGTCCGAAAAAGAAGTTTTTATTTTTTATTAAGACACGGTTGGACACAACAGACACGTATGAGTGTCGTGTTCGAAATATGTCTGACACGCAAATATGGCAACTCAACAAAAGTGTCCGTATTTTATAGATTTTAACAAAAAAAAGTGATAATAATAATAATAATAATAATAATAATAATAAATGGAAACAAAATGTGTACAAATTTTTATTTCATTTTTCCATAAAAAAGAAATAAAAATCTTATAGGAAAAAAAATAACGGAAGGTATGAAATGTTCATGATGTTTTTTTTTTGGTACTTGAAATGTTCATGATGTTGATCGATAAAAAAATGAGGTGTTTTTATGAGCCATGTTTGTGTGGGTTATGGACTTATGGGTATGGCCCATGTCGTAAAATCCAACAAAAAAATCAATTCATCTAAAAAAATTGATTATTAAATGATTAGTCTAACCAAATTATGTTATAGTAATCTGTAAATACATATAATTTTGAGTCAAAATTAGCATTATCAACAATTATTATACAGCAGTTATCTCAATTCTTGATAGGGTCCATCTAGTGTACAGATGGATGTATACAGATTTTTGTCTTTTTATGATTTAAAAGCGTATTATTAAAAGTGTTGCTTAAAGAGAAAGTGTTACCCTTAATCGTTAACTTGGCTCTCATACCAATTTTTATAATGTAATTTCTTTTTCAAAATTTTTATTAACTCTTCATATTTTATTTCGAATAAGTTTATAATTTGTATAGATTTGGTTGGTGATACTTTATAATTTGCAATTTCATAATCAAATGTATTGACCATTTCTACTATTACTAATTCTGATTTCATTTTTATAGTTTTTCAATCTTGTTTTAGTTTATAATATTCTTTTTTGCATGGATTAGTGTATATAAAATCTTTTATCTGTTTGTCTTTTTCTTTAATATAATTTTTCAAATCCTCGAAAACTTCTTTTATTTCTACACTTTCTGTTGTTTCTAAATATCTTTTTAATTTTTTAATTTCATTTTCCATTTTTTCTTTCAACAGCTTTAATTCTTTTAGATCATAATATGGTGTTCCAGGCATTTATAAATTTCTTAAGTTTAGCTCCAACTTATTGATATTTGTTCTTATTTCTATCCTTTTTATTATAAGGTCATTAATTTCGAACCGAAGATTATTTAATTCCCTTTTATACTCCTTTATTTTACTTTTTAATTTTTTCGCCTTTTTTCTTTTTATTTTGTTTTCTGGTCTTTCAATCTTTGTATACTTCATTATTTATCTTAGAATTTCTGCAAATTCTATCATCGATTCATCACTATTTTCTAGAGATTCTATTAATTTTTCTAACTCTTCAACTTCCCCTTTCAATTTGTCATAGATTATTTTTAGAGCTTCAAATGCTCTTTGATTTATTTCAGAAAACTGTAAATAATTCAACCGATTTTCTCTTTCAAAGAGATCTTGTTTCTTGTCTTGATAGGTTACATATATTTCCTCTTTATTTATTGTCATAACTTAGTGTTTAGGGTTTCATTTAATTTTTCGACCTTTTTTGTTAATTCTTTTATTTCAGAATTTTCTTCTTTAATCTTTAACTTAGATAAACTTAAAGGGCTATTAATTTTGGATTCTCTTATTTGAAAATTCGATGAAACTAATTTTCCTGATGGTTCTTTTAGTAAAAGAACTGGGTTTTCAATAGCTTTATATTTTGGTATTTCTGTCTTTACAATTTTCTGGAATAATTCATCGACATAAATTCTTTCTCTGTTTTTAAATATTATACTATGATGGCTATTTGTTAAAGCATAATTTATTGCATATGTAATTGAAAATGGTTCATCGTCTTGTTCCATTAGATTCTTTCTGTGAAATTTATAAGCCAAACTTATAGATCTTCCAAGATTTTCAGTTGATAAAGGTATAGCATATCCAAGATGGGCATTGAATTTAACATTTACGTTTGCCAAGTTTTCATGAACAATTCCAATTATTTGATCTATTGGGTCATCAGTAATTCTTTTATCACAGATTGTTAAGCTTATTGGTGAATTAATTCCTTTCATATATGTAGATTTGATTAAGACTTGTATAGTACTAATATGAATCCATCCAATTTTAGATCTTTTTTGTTGATCCTTAATTTTTTCAATCTGTTTACCCAATTCTTCATCATTTATCAAAGCTATTTCAAGTTCTCCATTGGCGGATTTTATCTTTATAGGGGCTTCAAGTTGAATTTTTCCATAGTATATTATATTTTTTCTCTTAAAAACTTCTTTTAAAAGATTTTGTTTATTAAAATTTTCATTTGATTTGAGATTTAATTCTGTTTTTAGAACAGCCTGTTTTTCATTATCTAATAAAGTAGTTAATCTATAATAATCAGATTCTTCCGTTAATTCTAAGCTTTCTAAATAATTCATAACTAAGAGATTAGGATAAAGGCGTACCTTTCTGGAGAAAAACTTCCTTTATTTAGTATATTTTACATAAGATGTTTTTATCTCCAGAGGGGAGATTGTAGATACTAACTCCAGAGGGGAGTTTAGAATTGGTTTTTCCTAAGGAAATTCTTCTTCAAACTATAGAATCGCCTCGGCAGCTTCCTCCTTGCTCTCCTAGCATATGAGTACTCTTAGTCTCCTGCTTTCTATTGTTTGATGATCTCTACAATTGCCTAAGCAACCTATTTATAATGGTTGGGTCTGATGGACAATTCTCATCCTTACCCTTCTTATGACATCATTGCTTACGTCATTGTTTATTATCTTGCACCAGCTACATTGTTGGTGCTCTATGACCTAAGCGCTTACGTCACTATGCAATAATATTGAGAGATGCTTCAGATGTGCTGTCCTCCTCTTTCATTATGTGACCTTCAGATGCGTTGTCTTCTTCCTTTATCATGTGTGTTGATTCCGTTTCATTATTGCTTTCTTCAGATAACTCTGAGACACATAGCTGGCACTTGTGGTCTTCTCTGTCTTTTATCAAATAGCAGAGATTTCTCTTTATCCCTTCGGGAAGCTTTTCTAAGAGTCCAGATAAGTTGTAGAATGCTGATTCAAATTCTACTAAGAGTCTCATCTCTCTTTCTTCAATTTCATTCCTTTTACTGGACACAAGCAAAGTATTTCTGCTTTTATAATTGATTCTTGTGTGAGATTCCCTTGTTATCTTTTGAGTTCTTTCGAAGACCCTTGCTAGTGTGCTGGCTAGTCTTCCTTCATGACTGTAGATTGTTAAATCTTGAACTTGATCAATTGGTTGAAAATTTCCTGGGAAGACGGACATGAAGATTACTTGATGTGCTGGAACCAAGCATTCTTCTTCTTCATTAAAAATAGGTTGACTATTCGTAAATTTTAGGGATATATCCCTTGGATTTACGTTGTCAATCATATTTTTAAATCTCTTTACTGCATCAATGAATCCTGTAGGAAACTCACTAATAATTTTCAAATCATTAAAAATTAAAATTGTATCAATTAATCCATACTGGAAAAACTGATAGGTGTCAGATGGGGAAGCATCTGGAAATATAACCAGCTTTGTTAGCTGTTCTTTGGCAATAGGATAATATCCCAAGATTGCTCTATTTTCTTCAGTCCAATTTAGGACTATGTTAAGGGTTTCTCTGAGATTTGATCTACAGACCCTTTTCTTTTCCTTGATTTCAGCCCTTGTAGGAATGTTTCTTATTATTCCTGTTCTCTGGGTTTGAATTGGAGCTTTATCTGCTCTTTTTAGGGTTTGCTCTGGATGAAGAGCTTCATATTCCCTAAAAGATTCATTTGCTTCTTCCAGTGTTAAAAACCCTCCTTTATGAATTATCCTTGATTGATGTGTAAATGGTGCTGCTTTTTCCCAGGCATCATATACTCCTTTCATGGGGCCATTATAAATTACATAATATTTTTTATCTTGGATGGATTTTTTGATAATTTCAGCAATTGTTTTATTTTCTGGAATTTTTTCTTCACCTGATTTGTCCACCACGCTTAGCTGGCTGAACTCTGATGGTTTTGGTTGTTGTGTTGATTTCATTGCTTCGATGGCCTTCTTGAGGGATTGGATCTGTGTCCTTATTTGCTGACAATGCTTGCATTTTTCGAGTTCTTGTTCGTATTTCTGAATTTCTTGATCTAATGCGTTGTAGACGAACTCCATTCTCTTATTAATGTATCTTCAATAACATTTTTGTCACCCTTAATATATTCAATTTTTATTGGATATTGTAACAAAAATAATTGCCATCTTACCAATCGTCCATGATTATAATCAACTTTTAAATTATATCGTATGAAACCTGTTAGGTAACTTGAATCTATCCTTAATGTAAAATCTCTGGGTAGTAAATCAATTTTTCATTTCTTAAGAGATTTAATTGCTGCTAGAGTTTTCTTTTCATGAGTGGTATATCTCTGTTCTGTTGGAGTAAAAGTTCCTGAAATATACCTGTAAAGTAATTCCTTTGGGGAATATTTAGAATCTAGTTATTCTTTTTCTTGTTCAAAACTTTTTATAGCTTTCTTAGCTTTTAGACATCCTGACCAGGTTATGTCTGAAGCATCTGTTTCTACTATTAAGTAGTCATTTTCTTCTGGAATATAAAGTTCTGGAAGTTTTTCACAAAGTTCTTTAATTCTTTGAATTTGCATACTATCTTTTTCATCCCATTTCCATTCTTTTTTAGTACTTATTTTTGGAAATAAGCTTTTAGTGTATTCGGTTATATTCTTTAAAAATCCTTGATCGGAAATATAATTTATACACCCTAAAAATCTTTGTAATTGTTTTCTATCTTCTATTTTATTAGGAAATAAATTTACCTTTTCTAGAACATTTGGTTGAAGTTTTAGCTTACCTTGAGTAGATAGAATTAATCCAAGAAACTCTATTTCTTGTTTTGCTATTCTTGCTTTCTTTTTGCTAAGAACTAATCCTTTTTCTTTACATCTTTCTAAAACTATTAATAATTTTTGAAGATGATCTTCTTTATCCTGTTTTGTCAAAATTAGTATATCATCAATGTACACTAAAACAAATTCATTTAATTCTTTTAGATTTTCTTCCATAAATCTTTGATAAATACCTGGGGCTTGTTTTAATCCGAATGGTAATACATTCCATTCATAGAGCAACACACTTGTTGATTCTTTTGTTAGGCAAGTAAAAGCAGTTAATTTCTTTGTTTTTTCGTCTAAACGAAGTTGCCAATATCCTGATTTTGCATCAAGAGATGAAAACCAAGTTGCTCCTTTGATTTTTTCTAAAATAGAATCTTTTCTTGAAAGTTTATGAGCATCACCAATAGTTGCTTCATTCATCTTCTTATAGTTAATAACCATTCTTCGTTTTCCCCTTTTAATTTCATTATTGTTTTCGACATAAAAGGCTGGAGCCGCATGAGGACTTTTACTTAATCTTATAATTTCTTTTTCCAAAAGATCTCTACATTCTAAAGAGAACTCTTCTCTATCTCTTGCGGAATAAGGAATTTTATTTGGAACATTTATCTCTTGTGTAGGATCTTTTAACTTAATGCTTACTAATTCGTTATTTGTATTTTTAATATCTAAAGGATTTTCAGCACAAATTTCATCCAAAAGTTCCTCTATCTTTATTTCAAGATTATTTTTTGGAATGTTTATCTGAAAGTATAAATTTAAATAACATGTTTCTAATATAGAAAATATTTTAAATTTTAAGATCTTATCTATAGTAGTAGTTGGTATTTTTATACGTTTTGATTTTTGATTTATTGAAGAATCGCGTGGAGCTTTTAAAACTATATATGTTAATTCTTGAATGAATGGACGATATAGCCTTAAAAAGTTATTTCCTATGATAAAATCCATTCCAGAATCTAACATATATATAGATGGAATAATGAACCTATAATTTTGAATAAAAATTTCAGCCATCTCTGCTTTTTGGTCAATTTTATGTATTGATTTGTCAGCTATTCTAACTCTTAATGGTTTCTTTAATTTTTTCTAATCAAGTTTTATATTTGAACTAGCAAAGCATTGTGTTGCTCCAGAATCTATAAAAGCATAATTATCAAAACCTGTTTTCCATTTAAATTGAGATTGATTATCCTTAGATGTTCCAGCTTCATTTTTTACTTGTATTGGAATTGCTGGTTCTTCGTCACTTGAATAATCTAGGATGTGTTCTTCATTTTCTATATTTTCGGAATTTACTAATTCTTCTTCTATTTGAAATCCATGTTCCATAATATTATTTTCTTGAGCCATTTTTAATTGTTTAAAAAGCATTGTTACTTCTTCTAATTTTTCTTCAATATTCATAATTTCAATGGTGGTTTTACTTTTAAATCTGTTATGTTGATTATATTTTGAAATTTTTCTTCTTTGGGATTCTCTTTTTCCTTATTTTTTTTGAAATTTTATGGATACTAATATTTCTTCAAGCATATCTATTATAGAATTTAATTGTGGGTTAAAAGTATGATAAAGATGTGGAGAATCATTTCCATGGTAACATTTTTTAGAAATTCCGTGTGAAAAATAAGTTTTTTCAGGTTTTTGAAGTCCTTCAATAAAACTTATAGTAAAATAAAGATTTTGAGAAAAATCATTTTGTATTGATTTTAGGAATTCGGTGTCATTACAATTAACATTAGTTAAAATCATTAATTTTTAATCTATTAATTTTGATAACTTAATTATTTCTTCTCTTAAATCTTCTAATTTACTTTTTTTCCATAAGGTGACGCTTTTCTTTCTAAAGGGTTACGGTTTTAAGTAAAAAGTGTGACTTTAGAATGGGTAGTTTGAGTGTTGCCACATAAGCACATCTTCAAACTTTGATCTGTACCCTATAATTTCCTTTCTTGATATAGAATTTTTTTACATAATCTTTTAAGCTTTTGATTATTCTTTTCCCACCAAAGACATTTCCTATAACATAATACTTTTGTTAGTTAATCGAAATCTTTTATTCTTTTAACTTCAGTTACCGGTCTTAGTCCGTGAGACTGTGAGAGCCAAGCCTCACGTTCGTGGTACAGCGTCCCTAACTTTGTCAAGTTCACTTGCCAATGATTAAGAGTTTAGTCTTTTAAAAAGTTTCATGTTGAAATTTTAATCATAATTTAGTTTTAATATTTTACTTTTGACCCCAACTAAATTTTAAATTTAATGGATGGTATTAAAAGATTTTTTGTTTCTTTTTTCATAATATTTTTCAACTCAGCATAAAAGACTAATTCGTTACAAATCAAAATTTAATTTAAGAATTTGTTGTTGGTTAGTAAATTATTATATTTACGTAATAGAATTCGAACTCCCATGCTTAGTTAAATAGACTACTCAGCACTGTAAATTGGTTAAAGATTTTTGGTGTTTAGTCGGTATATAAAGATTTGATAAACACACTCTCTATTTCTTTTTGGACCGTCATTGTGTAAGAATGTGGCAATTGGTTTGTCCAATTTTTTCCGTATCCGTATCACCTGAACCAATAGCAGCGTCCCGGTGGAACGCACCACTTGATGCAAGTTTGCTCTAAACAATAGCAATGGAATGGTTAAGGGTAGGAGAAACTCCAAGACAAGAGAATATGCTGGTGCTTCATATAGAAGTATTCCTAAATTGCTTGCTGCAAGCCCAACTAATGTGCTCACCAGAGCAGCACTTACCATGCTCCCAATCTTGGTTTTCTCTGACCTTGCATTCCACACAAACATGTTGATATATACTTAATAGAATAGTTTATATTACTCAGAAGTCAGAATATATATGACAGGAAATTCCATATACTTAACAATCAATATGAACAAACTGAATTCAAATAAAAATTCAAGACATTAATATCTTAAAATTCAGCAAAATCATCAATAATACATCATAAACATGTTCAGAATAAATTTTAAATTTCAGAGGAATAGAGTTAGAAAAACAGAATCAGAGAGTGTTAGAGACTAAGACTTGAGACCAGAGAGGGTTGAAGGCTTGAATCAGAGAAGAAGAAACTTGAGAACTGAGAACTGAGATCTGAGATCTGAGAGGGTTAAAGCAGAGACTAAGACATGAGACACGATGAAAGGTAGTCGCTTTGACTTCGAGACTCCACGCGAAGAAGAGAAGCAACGACGGTGAGACATGGTTCGGAGCATAGAAGCAGAAACAACGCCAACGAGGAAGGGCGAAGGAGGAACGACGAGGAGGGGAGAGCGACGACGACCCACAGCGAGGAGCAGCGAAGCGGCGCGACCCACGGCGAGGAGCAACGAGGCGGCGCAACTCACGACGACAAAGCGAGCTCAGACAGAGAGGGCGACAAGTAGAGAAGGGGTCGGCGATGAGTTTAAGCTCTGAAATGGGATGGTGGGTGGTGGCTATTCTTGGAATTCGAAGAGAGGAGAGGATTATGGGTGGGACTAGGGTTTTCTGGTGGGTATGAGTGAGAGAGAGAGACAGAATATGTGGGGTGGGGATTGGGGCCTTTCTTTTGGTTTTCTACCTTTTTTTTTTTACCTTCAAAACGACGTCGTTTAGTAGTTTAATTTTCAAACAAAAAACCGTTAAAAAATCGGACGGTTCTTCCGGTTCGACCGGTTTTTTCACTGGTTTTTTGCCAGGCGGTTTCTGACTTTACCCGGACTGGCTAGGTGACCGGTTTCTGGTTTTTTCGGTTGAACCGGCTGGTTCGGTTCGGTTTTCAGAACCATGCACTTAAGCAAACCCAATAAAATTAACCGAAGTATTTAAACCTTGGGTCGTCTCTCAAGGAATTGCAAGAAAGTGTAGATATTATTGGTTATAGGAAAGTATATTTTTGGGTTTCGAAATAAGGAACAAGTGATGTAAATAACAAGGAAATAAAATAACAACTAAGAAAAGTCATAACAAAGATTGAGAATTGGAATTCTTATCCTCATTATCATTGTCAATTGTGAAGGTAATAGCAAAGCGCTCTCACTTAGTTACCTCTAACAATTGAAGGAAAGTCAAGTAAGTAAATTAACTTGAGTTCACAAGTCCTAATCAAAGACTAGAGTTAGCGAAGCTCAAGCCAACTAGCAAATTTCAATCACCAATCAACAAAAGACTTTTGACAATTCAAGAGTCTACAAATTACTCAATCCAAGCTAAGAATATAAAAAGCTAAATTAAAATCCACCCAAGCATTTTATCAAACACTTGGGAGGCACAAAATAAAAGCATAGGAAAGTAATAATAGAATGTAAAATCTAAAACTAATAATTGCAAGGAATCAATAATAACAATTGAAGGAAGAAGCAATAAACATGAAATACTTCAAATTGCATTAATAGGAAATTGAATCTAATATGAAGAGTTCATAAACTAAATTGAGAAAATATAAAAAATCAACAAGAGAAGATAAACAAAGATGCTAGAATAATAGATTGTAGAAGAGAAACTAAATTAAAGCAAGGTAGAAACCTGAATTTGATGAGAAATAAAAGTAAAAACTAAGAGAAACCCTAAAACCTAGAGAGATGAGAGAGCCTCTCTCCCTAGAAAACTACATCTAAACCTAACTAATGTGAAAGAATGTTGAATGAGTGATCCCCCCCCCCATTCTGCTCCACTCTGCAGCCTCTAATTTGGATTTTCGGGGCTGAAATTGGGTCAAAAAACAACTTAGAAATCGCCCCTAATATTTTCTGTTTATGCAGCACGTGACGCTCTGCCACGCGTACACGTCAGCCATGCGTACGCGTTGCTTGAACAAATTCCTGGTCACGCGTGCGCATCATTGTTAGCTTCTCAAAACTACAAATTATTATTTTTCTTCCACTTTTGCATGCTTCCTTTCCATCCTCTAAGTCATTCTTGCCCTATAAACCCTGAAAGCACTCAGGAAACATATCACGGCATCGAATGGTAATAAGAGGAGATTAAAATTAGCAAATTTAAGGCCAAAGAAGCATGTTTTCAATCATAGTATAAAATTAGGAAGGAAAATGTAAAACATGCAAATTATATGAGTAAGTGTGAGAATATGGATAAAATCTACTAAATTAAGCACAAGATAAACCCTAAAAATGGGGTTTATCAATCTCTGCATACTTAAACATTAGCATGTCCTTATGCTAAGTTCAAGAGAACCAAAAGAGTGAAGGAAAAATGGTAGAACTTATGCAATGCAACCTATCTAAATGCAAGCTACCTACATGCATCATGCTATTCTAATTACTATATATATATATATATATATATATATATATATATATATATATATATATATATATATATATATATATATATATATATATATATATATATATGTAAGCATATTCACAGTTGAATTGAGTTAGTTAAAAGAATTCACAAACTTGCAAGACAAGTAATGATCAAATATATTGAGTTAGTTAAAAGAATTCACAAACTTGCAAGACAAGTAATGATCAAATATGGGCATATGGAAATGAGCAATTGGACCCTCACTAGATGTGTATATGCACTCTAATCACTCAAGTGTTTGGGGTTAAACCACTCAAATCTCCTCTAATCATGCTTTCTAAAATCTTGTTCTTCATCTAACCAATCAACAATTATCAAGTGTACAAATGCAAATATCATGAGGGCCTTTCAAGGTTGTAATGGGACTAAGGTAAGGGTGAGTATATATGCATGGCCAAGTGAACTATCATATGAATCTTTGACTAACATAAGTTCTCACCTAATACATACATACACTCTATACAATTTCAAAGTCAAGCTTAGCCACCCAAAATCTCACTTTTGCATATTTTCACACACTCATATATCAATTCTAATTCCATCACATATACATTGATTTTCTTATTGAACTTAACAATTTTCACTTTTTCTTCTTTTTTTTCTTTTTTCTTTTGTTTGTTTCTTTTTTTTTATACATATGAATAGGGGTGTTCAAAACCGAGCCAAACCGAACAAAATCGATCAACCGAACCAAACAAATCGAAAACCGAACAAATCAAAAACCAAAAAAATTGAAAAATTGATATTTTGCTATTTTTTCTGTGGTTTGGTTCGGTTTTCGGTTTTAATAGTGAAAGCTCGAACCAAATCGAACCGAACCGGTAACTTAAATAACCCTAAATATAAAACCCCTCAACCCCCAAGTAGCCGCCACTCCCAATCTCCCACACTCAGCAACCCTAGTCTCCACTCCCCAACTCTCTCCACTCTCCACTCTCCCCTCGAGTCTTCGACCATTCTATGGCGCCGAAAACTCTTCCTCCCACCGTCCACAGAGCCGTTGTCCTCTCAGCCACTGACGTTGTCAATTAGCACCCTCTCGGACTCTCGGTGGCCCTTCCTCGTTAGTCTTCGCGCTTCCCTCTTCTCGCTTCTCGGCGCGATCCTTCCTCTTCCGACGTTCCTCATCGCGCTTCCCTCACCTTGGTAGGGCTCTGTCTCTTCCTCACTTCCTTGTCGTCCTCCATGCCCAGCAGTCGCATCTCCTCGCCGCATCTCCTCCAAGCACCAGGAGCTGTGTCGTCCTCCACGAACATCATTCTTCATTTCTTCCAGTACTTGAGAGGAGTCACCAACATTTGATTCCATTCAATTCACCCTTCACAAACCCTAATTTTCTACCAGGTAAGTTCCACCTAGTTTTCTTTTTTTTTTTCCCCTTTCAGCATGCTCTTCTAATATCGAACCCTGAGGTTTATCACACATAGAATTTGACGATTTGATTCATGCTGCGTTGAAGAAATCATGTAATTTGGCTTTTAGTATTTTTTTCTGTTAAAATAATTGTTTGATTGGTTGTTTATTGTATATCATGTTAATTATGAGTGGGATTATGCCATGTTTGATCATTGTATTTTGTGTAGATTGTATAACAAAAAAATTTTATGGCTTCGATGGTTATGCACTCATGCCTGTGATTTTGGTAATTTGACCTGAAACATTAGTTCAAATAATTTAGTTGAAATAAAAGGCAGAAATTTACCTGTGTTACTTTTGAAGCAAAAATTTGCTGGAAGTTCCGTGTAATTTGTGAATCTATGAATAGTATAATTGTGTGTTTATGATTCTGATTTTAGCTATGTTTGTCTTTGTTTGTGTCTCTCTACTTGTGAAATTGTGATGTTATGACATGCCTTGTTTTATTTGGCTAATTTTTCTTTTTTTTTTACCTTTTAAATAGTATTAGCTTCCTGATTTGATTAGTTTTGTTTATTCTAGTTTTAGTTTTATATGAGCTTGCTTGAATTTAATATTTTTTGTATTGAACACTAGAATCCTTTTCTGATTGAATGTGTTAACTAAATTTAAAGGTGCATTTGAAGGGAGATATTATTAGTTTAAATTTATTTTGCATTTTATTTCATCTGCATTATCACTATTATAAATAATTTTGTTTCATTTATTTGTTGATTTTTTTAAATTGTTAATAATTTTATTTTGTTTGAATTTTTGCTTCTGTTTGAATCATTTTTGTTCTATGTTTAGTGTATTTTTAAAATTGCTGGTTGTTGTTGATTGTGGTATTTGTTTATGCAGTTTGTTCACAGCTTCGCCATCGTCTCCGCCTCTGGCCTGCCTCTGTTCTGCCGTTGTCATAGATTTTAATATATGTTTTGATTTTTGATGAGCTAAGCCTCAGAGTGGTCCCTGAAGTTACACTCGTGCTTCAAAGTAGTCCCTAAAATTATTAATTACCCAAATTGGTACCTGAAGTTAGACGCCGGGACTCAGTGTTGTCCTTCCGGCACATTTCCTCCAGGTGGCGTCATCGGAAAGCTGATGTGGCTAATTTGGTGACACGCGGGCAAGGCTAAAATGACGTAGTTTTGTTGGTGGCGTGTAAATGGCCGAATACGACGTCGTTTCACTCCAAAAGTTGGTTTTGAAGACTCCCCCATCAAACGTTAATGTAACGCATTGTCTTCCCTCCCTCAAAATACAACACAAACCCCTCCTCCCCTGTACTCGTCAATGGCGGTGGTTGGATTGTGGTAACTGTTGCGATTTCTGTGGAGCACGACTACTATATAGGATCATATATCATCATCTGCCTCAAACGAAGACTGTATCGAAGGCCAGTCTCTCTGAAAAAGGTAAGGAAAAAAGGAAAAATATAATGTGATATAAGGAATGCTCTGTTTTTTGTTAAGGTTGTTAGTTTAATCTCTTCAGTAGTTAGAAACGATTTTTTGGAGTGTTATCTGTGGGTATGCATGTTTGTGTTTCGCAATATTTAGCTAGGGTTTGATCGCAACTAGTTTTCAGAGTGGTTAGGCTAATGAAAGTGTTGATTGTATGAGGGCTGTTTGTCATGGGGAAATGCTATTTCTTATCTATTATGCTTTGCTGCATTTACAGTTAATGTGGTTTCCAACTTGTTAATATGGTTGAAGATGATGAGGTTGATCATGAAATTTTGTTTCTAAATTGCAGATGGGAGATCCTTGGATTACCATCATATTTCACCATGGAGGCTTATTCGTCATAGAGCGTGATGGAACTGTGAATTACATTGGTGGACAGATTTTTGAGTTGCCGAGAGTTGACGTAGACACTGTGGATGTATTTTTTATCCGAGACTACTATAAGACACTTGGGTATGACAATGTGACTCACTGTTGGTGGCTGGTGCCTAATAGGCCATTGCAAAGAGGGCTTAGAGCTTTGACACATGACAAAGAGCTCATGGAGATGTGTTATGCTGCTCAGACCAACAAGGGAGTTGTCCATGTGTATTATGAACATGGGGTCTCTGAACCTGTGTTTGATGAGAAAACAGGACTAGCATCATCCAAAGGCAAGGAGTTGATAGTGCTACCAGACCCTATTCCACATACATACCCCAGCATCAATGTGACAGCCAATACAATTTCCACCACATCACCACCGATTCCAACCTCAGAACCAATGAACACCACAATTCCTACTCCAACAACAATCCCCCCAACTATGCCTACTGGTAAAGGTATTTCAGGACCAAAGCATAAGAGTCACACTACTGCAACTTCTGTTAGTTATTCCAAATCACCACCCAAAGAAATGGCAGCACCCACAGCTGCTGCTCCCAGTGTTAAGCCCATCCCACCACCAAAAACAATGGCCAAACCCACAGTTGCCACTACTTCTAAGCCCAACCCACGACCAAAAAGAATGGGCCAGTCCACTGCTGCTCCTACTACGAAGCCCAACCCACCACCAAAGTCAACGGCCCAGCCCACTTCAAAACCTGTAACAAGATCAACATCACAAAAATCAAGGAGGTCTGATATACCAAAGAAAGGCCCTCAGAAAGTAAAGAATGCAGCATTACATGCTAGGAGGCCTTTAACAAGATCAGCTGCAACTGGAACTTTTGGAAGAGCATCTGTTAAGGGAAAGGATCCTGAGACTGTGTTTGTTAGCTTGTCTAGTGAGGAAGAATCTTCAGACTCCCATGACAGTTATGACAGTGTAGAGGACGAACCATATAGGCCTGCTGCTGAGGATGTCTCTAGTGTGGAAGAAGACGTGGTTGGGAAGAGATCAACTGGAAAGAAGAGTGATGCTAAAAAGAGGACTACAACAGATAATAAAGAAGTTAATGAAAAGAGTTCAGTTATGTTTGAGGATGATGGGATTGTGTGTGCAAAGTCAGGGTCTGAAGATGATGAATTCTTCTTTGGGCCGATTCCGAAGGTTGGTGAAACGGGAGCATATTATGATGCTCAAGATGGAGCTTATGATGAATCTGATGGTGGAGAGTCTTGGCACTCTGAGGAAATGAAGACTCCACCGAACTCTGAGGATGAGTTAGACGAGGTTGAGTCAGATGAGGTGTTTCCAGTATTTAGGGAAGGAGGAAGGTTTGGTGAGCTTAAACTAAAGGTTGGGATGAAATTTAATTCTAAGATGGAATTCAAGAAAGCTGTTCGTGAGTACTGTATCCAGGAGAGAAGGCGGATCTGCTGGAAGAAGAATGACAATTTAAGGATGAGGGCTGTTTGTAAGGGAGAGGAGTGTGGCTGGGTAGTATATGCTTCCATGGACAGTGAGGGTAACTGCTGGTAGATCAAGACATTTATGGACGATCACACTTGTCCTAGAGAGACTAAGAACAGGCTAGCTAATAGGAAGTGGCTGGGTTGCAAACTGGTTAGGAAATTAAGGAAATATCCCAACCTTAGACATTGTGAAGCTGCCCAGTACTTTAAGAGCAAGTGCAACTTGGATCTCAACAAGTCTTCACTGACAAGGGCTTTAGGGGATGCTAGGGCCATAGTTTATGGAGATGCTGCTGCCCAGTATGGTATGGTTAGGGATTACGGGTTGACATTACTAAAAACTAATCCTGGCTCCACTGTGAGTATTGGTGTTACACCTCATCCCAATCCTGATGAAGATCCAACCTTTGATAGGATGTACATTTGCCTTGATGGGTGTAAAAGAGGGTTCAAGGCTGGCTGCAGACCACTTATAGGGTTGGATGGAGCATTTCTAAAAACAAAACATGGTGGTCAAATCCTCTCTGCAATTGGTCAAGACGCAAACAATCACATTTATGTGATTGCTTATGCAATAGTGTCCATTGAAAACACGGAGAATTGGCGATGGTTTCTGGAATTGTTGCACCAAGACTTGGGTGACTACAAGCAACATGGTTGGTGTTTTATTTCAGACATGCAAAAGGTATGCATATCTATTGCTAGTTATCCTAAGTAATAGTTGTGATTCTTAGATATACCTGCTGCTGAGTAGTGAATAATAGTAGTATAAATTGAATAATTGTTGAATTGAATATCTGCTGGTTTATAAACACAAATCTGTTTACTTAGATTGAGTAATTGTTGTATGCTGCATAGTTAATGGTTGCATTATAGGAGGTAGTATCTGTGTACTCAACTAAGCTAAGGTCCAAGTTGTGTAAATTAAATAATTGTTGAATTGAATATCTGCTGGTTTATGAACACAAATCTCTTTACTTAGATTGAGTAATTGTTGTATGCTGCATAGTTGATGGTTGCATTATAGAGGGTAGTATCTGTGTAATCAGCTAACCCAAGGACCACGTTGATGTCACTTACACAACTTTAGGGACACTCTGAGTTCATTAAAATAACATTAGGGACCTTTTTGAGGCTCGATTTGAAACTTTGTGACTGGCTTGTTGAATTTGCAGGGTCTAATTCATGCAGTTCAGGATGTGTTCCCAAATGTCCATCACAGATTCTGTGTATGGCATTTATGGAGGAACTTCAACAAACAGTGGAAGGATAATCAGCTTAGAGGTTTGCTTTGGGAGTGTGCACGGTCTACGACTCAAGAGGGATTTGTGGAAAGGATGAAAAAATTGGAAAGGCTAAATAAGGATGCTTGGAGTTATCTATGCAAATGGCCAAAGAATTCATGGAGCAGGGCATTCTTCAGCATTGCACCAAAAATGGACAATATCTGCAATAATGCATGTGAGGTTTTCAACTCACGAATCAAGGACCCTAGAGCCAAGCCTATTATCACACTGTTGGAGGAGGTCAGGATGTACATCATGAGATCTATAGCCAGGAACAAGGTGAAGTTGAGGAACAATGACGGGATTTTACCTCTAATACAGAGAAGTAGGTTGGAAAAGATAAGAAAGGAATCAAAAAAATGGGTTCCCATGTGGTCTGGTGATGCAGATTACGAAATATTTGAAGTTCATGGGTGGCCTACAAATATGGCTGTGGACTTAGGCAAGAGACCATGCACCTGTGGTTTTTGGCAACTAAGTGGTATGAATTTTTTATGCATATTTTTTAATTTTTTTATTTTCGATTTGCAGTTCAAATTATGTTTATGTATGGCTGTGATGTTCTATGTAGGGATGCCATGTGTGCATGCATGTGCCGCTTTGGCCCGGGCTAGTAGAAGGCCAGATGAATTCTGTCATAGCTGGTTGACCATGGAAGCATACAACAACACCTATGGCTTCCATATAAATCCAATTCCTGGCCAGGCACTGTGGGAGAAATCACCTTATAATAGACCTCAAGCACCAAAATTCAAGAAGAAGCCAGGGCCAATCAAGAAGAAAAGAAGAAAGGATGCTGATGAGGAGCCAAGTAAAGGCAAGAAGCAGAAGACCTCAATGAAAAGAGTTCATAAAAAAGGACATTGTCGCTATTGTGGTGAATCTGGTCACACAAAGAGGAACTGTCATAAGAGGGCCGTTGATGAAGAATCAGCTGTTGTGGTGGCGGCTGCTGCTGCTGCTAATTCTGATGCTAATGGAGGTGAGGTCAACAATTCTGCTCCAACTGCTGCTGTAAATGGTGGTGATGCCCCAGCTGTGTCACAGGATCAGGTTGAGATTCAGCTTGATCTTAGTCAGCCTATTATGTCAGAAACTGATGACTCGCAACAGGTGGGTAATATTATTTACCCATATATATACATGTATTGTGGTCATACATTAATTTTTCTTAGTCACATTAAATTTTTGGTGTTTCATACATAGGTGCAACAACCTCCTGTTCGGCCATCGAAACTGCCTCCTAAGAGAAAGTTATCCACACCCAGTGCTACCACCCAACCATCCAGCACCCCATCTGCAAGCACTCCATCTCTTCCATCTGCAAGTACTCCATCTGCAACTACTCCATCTGCAAGCACTCTCCCAACAAGTAGTCAGCCTGCAAGCACTGAAACAGCAACGAATCTACCAGCAATGCGATTTGTGCCTAATCCGGGATTCAAGCCACCCAGAACCAAGAATTAGTGACTTAGTTTTTTATATTTAGGAACAGTATGGTGTCTTTATTTCTCTGTTTTGCTGAAGTAATGTACTGTGTATGCTTTCTTGCTTACAATTCCAGTGTTGGAGATTGAAACTTATGACACTTATGTTTTGAAAACTCTGATATAGTTGGTGACTATTGTTCTGGCTTTATAATGCCTTATTTTGGATGTAATCACTACCATATGAAATATGAATTATGACTTTCTTGAAGAGATCTGTGACAAATTTTTGGTTTTATTTTGCACTCTCATATGCAATTAAGATGCTTTCCAAACACTATAAACTCCTATTATTCTGCTCCAACATATGCAAGCACACTAGTCTCAATCACTTTAATTTTCATTTCTTTCAAACAAACTGACAGGTACAACTACAGCAACAACATGCATAATTCATGTGTTTCTTTCCATATACAATTGGCCAAACTGCCTATCTAACTTTAAGACAAGAATAGCTACTGTAACCAGCAGCATAAATACAAACACCAAAACTCCACCCACGTTTAGAACCTTAACTTCAGACTCTAATCTTCCAAGTTTCCAAGCAAACTTCATCTTCCACTCTTCATTGTCAATTGAAGGGCTTGCTCTACCATCACATGTGATCACATCTTTTTCAAGAATTTTATCAATCCACATAAACAAACCACACCACTTCTTGCCTACAGTCTGCACCAAGGTAAAAGAATCAACCAAATTTATATCCAAAATTACAGCAAACAACAACAACAACAACCACTTACATTGTAGTTTGGACAACCCACGAAGGGTCTCCCTGGATTAGAATCCATCATTGACCATCACAGCACTGGTCTCAAACCGCATCTGCACCATTCTGGCAAATGCGAATCCCTGTTCCTGTTCATTCTTCTCATGATGCTTCCAAACGATCGTGGGTTGTTCGAGCTTCCAGCAGCATTGCTCGCGCTAGCCATTGTCGTCTGGGTATCAAGATGCTACAGAGAAACCAACGGAAGAGACCAGAAGAGAAGAGAAGGGCACTGGAGGTTGATCTTCAGATTTGGGAATTAGGGATTTTAAACTTCGAATTAGGGACCAAATTGGGTCAATAAAATCCGTTCTTCCACCTCAGCTAGCCGTTATGATTGCCCGCGTGTCACCAAATTAGCCACATCAGCTTTCCGATGACGCCACCTGGAGGAAATGTGCCGGAAGGACAACATTGAGTCCCGGCGTCTAACTTCAGGTACTAATTTGGGTAATTAATAATTTTAGGGACTACTTTGAAGCACGAGTATAACTTCAGGGACCACTCTGAGACTTAACTCGATTTTTGATTGATGAAATTGTTATGGTTTGAATTCTGTTAATGTGAAATTAGGATTAGGTTTAGGGTTTGAATTCTGTAATTGATAAATTTGGATTGAGTTATATTCTTGTTCTGAAATTGAGGTTAGGATTTGTGAAATTGAGACATTTTAGGGTTTGGTCTTTATTAATGTAAATTATTTTTTTCATTTTTTTGTTTATTTAAATCTTTTTGAATAATTAAAAAACCGAACAAACCGAACCAAACCAAACCGATTTTAATTAGTTTGGTTTGGTTCAAATGGTCTTGACAAAAAATCGAACCAAACCGAACCATAGTCTTAATAAACGATCGGATCGGATGGCTTTTTCCTAAATAACCAAACCAAACCGTACCGCGAACACCCCTGCGTATGAAAGCATAATACATCAAAGCATATGGTTTCTATAATTTCACACAAGTATACACCTAAATTCTCAATATTTGTCAATAAAAATAAAACACATTCTCATCAACCAAGGTTCTCACATTTTCTCACACTTAGTTGACACACACTCACTATTTTAAGCTAATCAAAGATTCAAGTAGGACAATTAATTGTTTTTCCGCTTAAGGCTAGTGATATGATAATATAAAGAACAAAAGGGGGTTGAAAAGGCTCAATGTGACAAACAAAAGTAAATGAAATGGTGGGCTATCTAGGATAAGTGAGCTATAATCAAATCATGGCCTCAATTACATAATTGTATGAATATACACTGAATAATGGACATATAGAATGGAACAAACCAAAGATTACAATCATAGAGAAGAAAACACACAAGAATAACAATCATGGTTAAATATTGTAACCATGCAATTAAGCTAAAAAAATTCACGAATTGTATGTTCTTAGCTCAAAAATCATATTCCAATTTATATATATACACATTATGCAAATTTCAAAAAGTTTTAACTCAAATCAATGTAAATTTTAATGTTTTTATAAGAAAAAGATACACAGTAGTTATACCAATTATAATCATAGTAGAAGTATTTTCTTTTAATAAAAAAATTCAACATAAGAAAGCAGAGCAAAGAGATTAGAAAAACAAAAATATATTATAAATTACCATGCTAAGAAACTCATAGTAGAAGTAACCAAATAAAAAAAAAACCTTCATTTGACCTTTTATAATCCGTATACCATGAAACGAAAAACTAATAGTTGCCTTCCCCAAAAATTAGACTAACGAAAACAACAATATACTCCATACAATTATTTGAATCGTCTCAGCTTAGTCCCTTATTGATTCATAGAAATTAGAATATTCGTAAGGTATATACAATTCCAAAAGATCATATTTTTCTTATGATGATAAAAGTCAAAGTTGGATACATTTCAATTCAGCCATATTAGTATATTACAATTAAAATGTATATGGTATTATTTATAAGATTTTTATTTTGATACATTGATAATATAAAATATTTTATACAGTCATATAATTATAATTATTTTTTTAATGATTATTCATTCAATTAATATAAAAAATAATTACTTTTATTAATATAATGTTATATAATTAAATACACCTATAAAATAATTTTACACTAATAGTACATCAAAATTAAATTCTACTTATAAATATCAAACTACAATTTGAATATTTGATAGTAAAATTTAGGAAAAATTACCAAAAGTATCCATAAAGTTTACGAACACCGACAAAAGTACCTATAAACTAAAAAAATTAATGCTATACCCATGGAAGATGGATTCCGTACGATAAAAATATCCAAATCCTAATTTTTTTGTTGACTTTTTAATAAAATTCTCCCGTATTCAATTTCAACTCATTTTTCCAACCCTCCATAACTCAACATGCACCTTTGAAATTCTTGCCATAGAATCCGAAACTACTACAACAGACAAGATTGAAATCAATGGTGGTGGTGGTTGTGAAGACCTTGACTGATTTCTTCACACAAAGAAAGACGCATTCTAATTGTCACCGACGACAAATCCACCGTGAAAGCCACTAAATAGATCCTCCTTCACAAATCGAACCCTTTACCTTCTTCACCACCGGCTCCCATGCATCCCAAAATAGAACGATTTTTCGTCTCTCACTCGAAGCACTCCAGAAGCCCACAAAAGTGTTAAACAATTGATATTGAGCAATAACAACATGAGGAGGCATTCTTGCTCTCAAAACGTCAAAGATTACTAATCCTCAATCTTCCTTCTTCAACTTTTTTCACCCTTCCAAGAAGAACACCCATGCCACAAGTCCTTATACGAGCTCCTTCGCCCTAGAACTCTCAACGATGTGCTTAGTCAAGACCATCTCTTCTCTCCCACTTCTCTATTTTGCTCCGCCATCCACCGTAACCGTCTCTCTTCATCCTCTTTTGGGGTCCCCCTGGCACCAGCAAGACCATCATTACCAAAGCCATTGTCAACTCTTTTTTTCCATCACCAATGCATTTATTATTGCGTTGTCTCTTTATTCGCTGTCATCAGCGAAATCAAAGATGTCAAGGACAATATAGACAGGACCAAAAAGCTAAGAGTAGAGAGCAACCAAAGAATCATTCTATTCGTAGATGAGGTTCACATATTCAATAAGTTCTAGCAAATAGTCGGTTGTAAAAGATTGGGATTTTGAAAAAAAGAAGCAGTGATGAAGTGAAAGGTTGAAATTAAAAAGATGGGATAATTTGAAATTTTCTTTAAAAAGTCAAGTAAAAAATTAGGATTTAGATAATTTTTGTCGTACAAAATTCATTTATATATATATAATGTTAATTTCTTTATTTGATGAGTATTTTTGTTAACGTCTTTAAAGTTTATGAGTACAAATAATTGTTTTTTCTAAAATTTAAGAATCTTTTCTATTCTTTTTGTTTAAAAATTTTGTATTTGTAGATATGTTTAAGAATCTTTTCTATTTCTTTTAGTTCTAATATTAAATCTTATTCAATTATTAAAAAAATATTATAAGATTAAACTTCTTAAATATTTCAACAACTTTAACAATAACGGAAAAAAAATCTTTTACTGCATCTAATCTTCTCTTTCTTTGACTTTGATTGTGTTTGAGTCTCAAAAAATAAAAATAAAAAAAATTATTCACAATATTTAAAATAATAAAACTAAAGAGTTTTTGATAATTTTATTATATGAAATTTATTTTTTATGAATATAATTATAATTTTATTTTTCTATAAGTAATTTTATTAAAATTTTTAACATTTATGGATAGAAAAATTTCTTTTTCATATCTATACTTATATAATTTCAAATGGCATTATCGTCATAAAGCAAACCTAATGCTTTCAAATTATAACAGTTACTTATACGCAACTTTTAATTATTAGATTATAACTGTATGTATACTTTTATAAAATATATTTTTATCTAAACGCAAAATGATGGCAGGCATTAGTACAAAATAATGTATGAAGTCAGTAAATTTGATAATTTGTAGTCATTAATTAGTTATTATAGATATTTTTAATGGTGTAAAATTTTATTTAATAATACAAAATTATTTATTATTTTTTATTAATTAAATGTTGATCAAATTTTAATAAAAATATTAATTTTGAGATTTTTTCATAATGTATTTGAAAACACAAATTTTAATTATTTTTATAAATAAAAAATTAAAAAAAATTCTTTTAATTTAATTTTTTTTTTTATCTTTATCTTCATATCTAGTTTCTATTGAATGTTGGCGAATTGTTATGCCCCAGAATCACCATAGTCCTGATCCGAACAGCTCAGACACGTTCCAAATACATTCAGTGACACGCACAAACAGACAACACAATCATACTTAACATTAAAAGTTAAAAACACACCCCCCTCACATAATCATGTACACAATTCTATGCCTTGTGGGTCAATTCTCTCTCAGTAGCAACAACTTACATTCATCATTAATCTTGTGGATGTACACAATTGCAAATTGCTTCAATTTTAGTGGCTCAACAAAACCCCCCTTTTTCTAATTTATTTATGTGATAACTATAATTCGAGGTTTAGCATCATTATACATAATAGGCCTTCAGCTGCATTTATCAGTTACTTATCACCCTCTCAAGTCTCAAGTACAAGATTTGGAGAGAGAAAAAAACCTTCTGGTCTTTCTATTAGAAACGTGGGGGAGTTTTCTTTGTTTTTTTCCAATTTCTGTGGGATAGGAACAAGCATTCACATAGGGCAAGTCTTGAATAGTCAAATTTCACTTCCAATTGTAGTGCTATAAATTAAGGGGTTGGTTTGGTTGCATTTGTTGTTGTCTGGGTTTGGTGTTTGATTTTTGAGGATTATTAATGTCTTTTTCTGCTGCATATCCTGTCTATGAGGTTGCAAAGGATGCAGCTGGAGTCGCAGGTACAAACCTTAATCTTTGTCTTTCTGTTTCTGGGATTTTTAGCATTCTGGGGTTTTTTTGATGAATCAAAAGGAACCAACTTTACAATATGCTAGTAGTAGTGGACTAGTAGATTTTCCTTTACAGTGTTTAGATTCTCTTTTTATTTTATTTTATTTTAGTAATAATCACTATGTTTAATTGTTTATTTTGCAGGGAATATCTTTGCTTTTGGGTTGTTTGTATCTCCCATGTAAGTTTATTTAGAATAATGATTTATCCTCCTAGCTACTAAATGAAGCAAGAATTGATTAAAAGATTCCAAGACATTGATAGTTTATACTTTTTACTTTCTTTATCATTTAGGAACATGCTTAGGAATATTTTTAAGATGCTAAATCATTATTCATAAGAAACTTCTGTTTAGTTATTATATATTCCTTTTGTTTCATTGGTTATTAACTCTTTTTCTGTTTTGGAATTGTAGACCCACATTTAGGAGAATTATCAGAAATGGATCAACTGAAATGTTCTCAGGATTGCCATATATTTACTCTCTCATGAACTGCTTGATCTGCATGTGGTATGGCACGCCTCTGATATCGCCTGATAATTTGTTGGTAACGACGGTTAATTCGATCGGAGCAGTATTTCAGTTTGTGTACATAATTATCTTCCTTGTGTATGCTGAGAAATCAAAAAAGGTTAACTTTCCCACACTATTGGAATCTTGTTCTTGTGATATGGATATGGTTGGTTTCTAACTTAAGCTGTGAAACTTTTAAACTGCAATTTGATAGGTGAGAATGTTTGGACTATTGCTGGCAGTTATCGGCGTTTTTGTGATCATTTTAGTTGGGAGCTTGCAAGTAACTGATAGTCAAACACGCCGAATCCTTGTTGGATTCTTGAGCTGTGCTTCCCTCATTTCAATGTTTGCCTCACCTTTGTTTATAATTGTAAGTTTTTCGTTACATGGATACCCAATTAACATTGATTTGTGCTTTTTGACTTGATGAATTTACTTGAATTATGTATTTATGTTTCCCAGAAATTGGTCATTCAGACAAAGAGTGTCGAATTCATGCCGTTTTATCTCTCGCTCTCCACCTTCCTAATGAGCACCTCCTTTTTGGTTTATGGATTGCTCAATGAGGATCCCTTCATTTATGTAAGGTTCTTCTGAGCACTATTTTACTTTTTCCTATTTATTGTTGTCTACTTGTTTTAATTTGAAATTTTTGTTTTGTTGGTTATCTCTTGATTTGTGCAATTTAACATTTATCTATATGATTACATCTGTGTTTTCCAGGTGCCAAATGGGATAGGAACTGTTCTGGGAATCATACAGTTGGTATTATATTTCTATTTCGAGAGTAAATCTAGAGAAGAATCCAGAGAACCTTTGATAGTGTCGTATGCGTGATTAGTACTTCTGAAAACAAAAGGTATGGGAAAATGCAGATTAGTGCAGAATAAGATATCTGGTTTTTGCAGTTTTGTGGGGTTGATCTGTTAAAATGGCCATGCTAAGCCTAATTGATGCTCAATTTGGAGATAGTTTTCCCGAGTTAATTGCGTTGATTATTGATTATGAACTCATGAAGTGCTTCTGTTCCATATTCCAATCAAGAATTAAGAAAAGTGATCATGCAGCATACTCATTCATGATCTTTTAATTTCATTGCTAAGATTGCCTTTTCTCTATTTAACTAAGAATGCAATTTTATCATGAAATTAGTACATGAAGTTCTGGCATTCAGATGATGATTCTACCTTGATCTCTAAACTATGTTCATAATCCCTGACACATGATTTATCTGATTTCTTGCTTGCTTTTTTATTTCTGATTTGGCAGTGCTATAACGTGTCATTGATTAATCAACCTGAAATATCATTCATCAATGAGAATATGCACTTGGTTTTTTCCCATCTAATTAACAAATGACCCCAAATTAGTCCTTCAAAGACCTTGGGCTTTGTTTGTTTATACAGACACGGAACACTGAGACAGGGACACGGATATGGAGACACAAAATCATATTTGACATATGAGACATGAACTCATTTTTATTTTTCATTATTCTTATCAATTTTTCATAATTTAATTTTTTATTATTATATTTTTCTTCGTAAATTTTTTGTGTAAAAGAAAATGAGAATAAATTAGACTTTCATAATTTGTTCTTTCTTATATATAGTTTATCACCAAATAAAATACAAAAATACTAATTTTTTTGTATTTATATTTTTTGTATCTTGTTATGAGTGTCCTGTCTTATCTTGTTCTAAAAACTAAACATAGCCTTATATATCAATTTGTCTTTTCATAGCACATAACCATTAGGATAATATACAACAAAGGACCAAATAAATGTGTACTTCAAACATTGAAGGACCAAATTGATAACAAAATTTTTTAGAGAACATACTTGATGTGCCATAATAAACTTTATGTGTAGTTCTCGTTATTAACAGCTGCATTTATTTATTTATTTGGTGTAGGAAACAGATTCCAAGGTGCAAAGAATAAACAGTTGCTACATTCCTTTGATTCTGTCAATTTTTTTGATGCAATTACCGTTGCATCCGTGTGAGTGGCCAGAAGTTACTCTAGTGAACCACTTCAAAGTTCAAAGTTCCAAGTTTCTGTATATGTGTGCATTCATTGGTGGAGTTGAACAATGCTTTCAAATTGGAATATTGAAAGGAAAAACATACATAGTGCATTGTTGCTGCAACTTTTCATGGCGTCTAAGCTTTGATCTACTCTTGCAATTAGGTCATTTCCATGTTCATCAGATTTAAGAAACATATATATATATATTGAGAACCATTTTCTTTCTTGTGCACTATAGTCTTGTATGTTACATATTGTATCCATTTGTTTGGCTATGGTCAGAAGGCTGAATAAAGAGCAAGAAGTGATTTTCCTGTACAAGTGCTTAGACTCAGAGATTTAAGAATATCATGTATTCACATTGATTTTCCTGTATAAAAGTTTACATCAATGTTTCTAAAGATTTGAGCTATATTACATTTAGTTAATTATGTGTAATACAATATTATCTCACTTTAGAAAAGCCATTGTAAATAATGTTAATCAATCGTCTTTTTGTATTATCAGTTAGGTGTTCGAGCATTAGTTTAAGGGTTGATTGCGCTTTGCACTATAGAGTTTCAAGTTTAAGCACTTTACAGTTTAATCTCTAAATTAAAAATGTGAAAATTAATTGTGATTTTTTTTAACCTTGATATTCTAACTCCCAGCGGTCTCGCATGCTTCTTCTTTGCGTTTTTTTCTTTTTCTTCGCACTCCTTCTCTATATGTAGTTGCTACGTTTTTTTTTTCTTTTTCTCTTCATCTTCATGGTGATTTTTTGCGGCATTATGTATGTCTTTTTTTTGTGTTTGATTTTTTTTCTCTTTTTTTCTGTTTTTATTTTTGTGAGATAACGAAAAAGAAGAAGAGGAGGATGAAGAGTTTTGAATTATGCAAAATTTATTAGAAAATAACACCGAAACTTTTTAATTTCACCGAAATTTAACTATAAAAATACAGCTTCTTTAATGCTACAATTTTTTATTTTTTATTTTTGCTTCTTGTGATGATGATGATGATGAATTCTTACTTTTTTTAGGAATATTACAATCTTATTTAATTGAATAAATATAAAAAGTAAATTGTATACTAAAAGATCACAAGTTAGTACCAAAATTACTTGAATGAACATGTTTGTACTATATTGCAATCTTATTTAGTTGAATGGATGTAGGTTCACACTAATTAGATTGAATTCTTGCCAAAAACAAAAAAAAAATATGGAAATTTCTTAATTCTAACATTAAAATGTTGCTACAAAAATACAAAAACTTCTTAATTTTGACACCAAAATTTTACTACAAACACAGAAATGTCTTCTTATGCTTCAATAGAGCTTATTTTCTTCTTCTACTTACTAACTAAAGGTAAGAGAAAGAATATTCTAATTTGATTTTCTAATCTTGCTAGGTAATCATGATTATCAAATTAATTAAAATATTTTAATGTATTTTTTATTTAAAATACTTTATAATACAAAATTTTTTTATATTGAAGTTGTACAAAACTACATCTTTATTTGTTATTTTTATTTTTGTATTTGTTTTAATTGACGAACTTAGTCTTCTTATGTGGTATTTATTTTCCTTTTTTTCTTTTCGGTTGTTGTTAGACTTATTTCTTTTTTCATGTGTTTTTGTAAAGATATGTTCTTTCTAAACTGTTAACTTGTAAACATTTTTTATTGTCTTTTTGTTCCATCTTTGTAAACTTATAAACACTTGGATTCATTTACTTTTTTTTTCTTAATCTCTTGATTGTTATGTCATCTAAATCTTAGTAGTGTTGGTGAAGTTGATTCCTATAATAAATGAAGAATATAAATGAGTAATATAAATGATGTTTTGAATAAATAGATTTTTTTTATAGTATTATCTATTAGATTTGTTGTAACAAAGGTCAAATTTCAATATTTTTTATTAGAACAAATATCTTGGTAACAGTTGAGAGCCAATTTTAAAATTAAAATCATTTACTTTGATTTTTAATATAAGTGTGAGATTGTATAAATTCTTCAATTAAGATAGTGCTTTAGTGTTATTGGTGACTTGGAGTATAATTAGATTTAAGATAGTTGTGTCCAATAATTTTTTTTTTATCAAATAGCACAAACATTATTGTAACACTTTGATTTGTAACCTTTAATTTAATTTGAATATGTAATAATTATTGAGTTAGAAATTTATAATTTGATGAAAATTTTTATGATAGGTATAATTTGATAGATTTTTTTATAATTTGAATATGTAATAATTTTCTATGATGTAGCACAAAAACTTTATTTTTTATAGATTTTTTTATATCTATTTATTTTTCTTCTCCTAGTGCCTATAAATTTTCAATGACATCTATAATAGTAAGAACAAAATTTTTTAGAATATTTATTATCTTGTGTATATATATTGAATAAGTTATTTTTAATAAAAATAATTTAAATAGCAAAAAGTAAAAATACCTATTAATATTTTTTTAACCCACTCTTTTAGATAATGTCTCGAGTGATTCAAACTCAAAACAGTATTGAAAAATAATCAAAATTGATTCTTTAATTTAAATAACATATTGAAATAAGTATAATTATAAGGATGTTAAAATATAATTATATGTAAAGTATTACAAAAACTTAAAAAATTTATAAATAATAAAAGTAATAAGAGTATTTTTTCATAAATTTGTTTAAAAATACAATAAATATTTTTATTTTGTACCTAATCATCTAATAAAATCATTTTTAAGAAGATAAGCTCCTCTTCATTTGTTGGTATAAATATTTTTCATAGGTAAATCACGAATTGTGAAATGAAATAATAATAGTAAAAGTCTCATGTATGATATATAAGTAGGTCAAATAGGATAGAATTTGAATATTTTGTAACTTAAAATTTATTATGATAATGTTATTATTATGATACTTTTAATGTAGATGTTTATTATTTTTAATTAATATTTTATATTTTTATTGAATAATAATACGTAGTAAATTAATTAATTATGGATGGGAGTTATGGTTTAATTTTTTTAATATTTTACTAAAAGTTGGCTGATTAATTTTTAAGGTTTTGTCAAGTAATCAAAATTGATGACTTCGTATCATTAGGAAAAAAAATATAACTCAGATTCAATGTACAAAGAGTTGGTATCAATTTTTATATAATAAAAATATATTGAATGAATGTAAAAAATAAATTACATACTAATAAAAGATTATAAAATAATACTAAAATTATTTGAATGAACATGTTTGTATATGTACTATATTAGAATCTTATTTAGTTGAATAAATGTAGTTTAATCTCTTTTTTAATGCTACATTTTTTGTTTCTTATTCTTCTTTCTTTTTTTTTTCTATTGTTCTTACTTCTTTTAAGAGCATTGCTTTTCAATTAGATTTAAATGCACATTTATTGAATTAAAATTTTACATGTGTAAAAAATTTGAAAATAATGAAAAAAAAGAAACACTGTAATTTACATATAAAAAGAAAATGACAATGATGATGGTAGTGGAGGAGGAGGAGGAGGAGGAGGAGGAGGAGGAGGAGGAGGAGGAGGAGGAGGAGGAGGAATAAATTCAAATGAAAAAGGAAAGAGGAGGAAGTAATAGTGGTGATAATAAAAGGAGGAAAATAAGAAGAGGTAGTTGCAGCAGCGATGATGATAATGATAATGATGATGGAGAAGGAAGAGGAAAAAGAAGGAGAAGAATAAATTCAAATGAGAAAGAAAGGAGGAGGTGGTAGTGATGGTGACAACGACAATAATAAAAGAGAAAATGAGAAAAAATGAGGAGAATAAGAAGAGAAAGTAGTAGTAGTGATGTACGAGAAGAAAAAAAAATACGTGAATGAAAAATATATTATAATAACTTGGTTGAATTTGGTTACGTAAATAATTTTGATGTAAAACCTTTCTGTAAATGTAATATATTATTCTATAAGTTTGAATTATGTATTAGTGCTAATTACTTATAGATTTTTTATATAAATATTTTTATTTATTTATCAATATATGTAATTTATATATTTAAATATTCAATCACATTTCAAGATACTTTACGTGCGTTTAAAATGTTCATCTGGTTAATTTTAAGCATTAGTCCTGTAACTTATAAAAAAGATATACATTTGCAGAAAAATTTTGTTCTAATCTCATGTGCAAATGTTTAATGACAAGTAAATGCAATATTAGTAAAATTAGATAATTAATAAAATCGATAAAATTTGTTACAATTTGAATGATATCAATTTAATTTTTATTTAATCTCACTTTATTTGATATTAGAAAAAAATTTAATTTTGATGTACTGTTAATTTAGAGAAGTTCTATAGTGTTAAAAGTTAATTTTTTCAGTATGTAAAGAACTTATGTGGTAAAATCATAATGATTACAAGTATACATCTAAGTTTAAGAAGTTATAGGTGACTCGACAGTTTCATCATAAATTAGAGCGTGACAGTTTTAGAGTCAAATAATTTATGTTGTAATTACAATATTTAGCATGTTTTGAAATAAATTTTTTATTCTAAAAAAATTAGTTTTTTTTTATGGTTCACGGGTTGAAGAGATTGACCTGCGAAATCCCAAACCAGGAAGAACATAACTCTTGTCCTAGTTCTTACCCACTATCTACTAGAACTCCTTCCTAATTAGTAATTACTACTCATATTTCACCCCTTTTTACCCATACAAAATGACCTCAGAAAAAAAAAAGAAATGATTAACAAGAAGAACGAAGGTCCTGACGTGAACGATGTTTATGCGGGAAATCATGGACAAACTACTACAACGACTTAATCCTGGACAAGTGAACAAAAACCTGTTATAAAGGAGCTTCCCACTAATTAAAAGAAAGTTATAAAGACTAGGAACACCTGCTAAGGGTTGACGGATTCACTTTTGCCGAGATATCATTGCATGTAACAATTCGCATAAGATTAAGATACTATTGCTGATCCCGCTTCATCTTCCATTCCTTTTCTACTTATGAGGTATGTCCATCCTCTCTTTTTTGAGAATTTCTACAATTTGGTTGGGCGAAGAGATAGACCATTAATGTTGGAGTTGTTTTTTCATTTTTAGGCCTGCTAGAGTGTGAGCCAGCCAATTTTCATTTATTGGAATCCAAGCAAATCCAAAATTTGGGAGTCTATTCTGGATAAATTTTATGTCTTGAATTATTGGGTTTATTTTCTATAAGGTAACTCTTGTTTTGAGAGCTTAAATCAATTATAGATTATATGATTTAATTGTTGCTTTTTCAATTCTAAGATTTTTTGCTAAAATGATAGCCTCCCTAATTGCAAGTGCTTCTGCTGATAGGTTGAAACTTGTTTGTATTTCTACTGCAGTCCCTCCCCTGAAGTTTTCATTGCTGTCTCTGATTGCTACTGCTATGGCTCCGAAATTGGTTTCATTGGAAAAGGCAGAATCTGTGTTTAACTTGAGCCAATTTGGTGGTGGAGGTCTCCAAAAAATAAGTGTTGAATTTCTCTTACTTTTTTTCTTGTATGTGATTTTTTCCTTCTCTGTTGCATTTAGATAATCCAATTCCAATAGTCTTGCATGCTTGATTGTTGTCTATGGATTGGGATCTATAGTTTGATAGACTTTCTTGTTTCTTGCTTTTCAAATTGCCTACATTGTGATGTCAATCCTACTCCATGTCTAAATTGTTTCTGGTTTGCTTCCTTGGTTGCACTTCCTTAACATGTCTTGTAACCATGTTCCTGCCGATTTAACACTTCTCTTTGTTGGAATGCATTGAGTTCGTGAGCCAAGCCAAACTGCTCTGGTCTACTCGCAGAATAACAGAGCATGTTTTGTTGTCTCTTCCTCTTGCATACAAATAGGACATAGATTACAGTTGGTTATCTTTTTTGGATCAAATTAGCTTTTACTGGTAAAATATTGTGAGCCATCCTCCATAAGAATATTTTAATCTTTTGTGATGTTCTCAAATTCCAGATTCCTAGCCAAAGATCATCCATAAGAGCGCTTGTTGAAGGGATGTTTTTTTATGTTACTTTCTCTTATTTTTTTGCTATGTGGTACCTTATTTTTATTGTGTAGTTTCCATCTTGTTGTAAGGCCAAATTAGGTTGTCCGTTCTACTATTCTGCAAATTGGGGTTTGGATTATTTTGTTTGCAATGATTAGGAAAAAGAGATTCTGAATCTTAGATTGGTCCTACTCCCTGGATATAGAGATTAATGCCTTCACTCTTAGATTTTCATTGTTGTTCTTGTCTAGTGGTTGCTCCACGCCATGGATCCAGTTATCCTTCCACACTTTTACATTCCTCCCTTAGCCTATGTTTCACATCGCTTTGTTTCTCAAAAGATCTCTTCCTTGCAGAATGCTGTTCCAAATCCAAGAACCTCTCCAGCATTTTACGGCCTCCCAAAATTTGCAATTTGAAAAATATAGAGCTTTCAGAATTCTGACCCAAATGGCATTTGGGTTTTTGGTGATCCTCCATGCTTGCTTGGCTAGTTGGGCTGTGTTTTGGTAATGGAACTCCTTGAATCTGAGGCCTCTTTCTTTTTTGATCGTGCAAAGCTTTGACCACGCTTTCCAGCGTACTCCTCTTTCCTTTCCTTGCCTTCTCCACCAAAATTTAGCAACCTTTGTGCTTAGATTGTTGCAAAAGGATTTTGGAAATTTTAAGAAACTCATGGAATAGGTTGGTATTGCTTGGATGACTGCTTTTATGAGCACTTTCTTGCCAGCCTAATTCAACAGGCTCTCTTTCCACCCTTCTATTTTACGATCCACCTTTTCTATAATCTAATCCAAAGACTTGCTCTTTGATCTCCCTCATTGCGCCGATAACCCTAAGTATTTTTCTAGATTGTCCCACGTCAGGATGTTGAGGATATCTTCTATGTAAACTCTTGTTTGAAGAGAAACTTGGCTTCCAAAGATTATCTCTGACTTTTTTAAATTGATGACTTGGCCTGATGCTGAGGTATATTCATTAAGAACTTGAAGAAGTTGCTATATTTTCTTTTCTTTTGCACCTAAAAAGGTAATACAGTCATTTGCAAATAATAAATGAGAGATAACTGGTGTTGTTGGGGCTAATTTGACTCCCAAAATCAGGTTTTTATTAAGAGCTCTATCCATAAGTATGGTAAAAACTTCCGAAACAATGATAAAAAGGTATGGTGAAAGGGGTTTCCCTGTCTTAATCCTCTCTGGAAAATAATTTTTCTAGCGAGAGTTCCATTGATTTTGAACTTGTATGTCACACTTCTGATGCATTCCATGGTTAGCTTAATCCACTTCTGGTGAAAACCAAAAGCCTTGAGAACTTTTTCAATGAAATTCCATTCTATCCTATCATACACTTTATTCATATCCAGTTTAATGGCTAAGTCTAGTGAGGCTTCTCTTCCTTTGTTGGGGATCCTATGAAAAGCTTCTTGAATAATGACTATGTTGTCATGGATCACTCTTCCGCTTACAAAAGCACTTTAAGTAGGCGAAACTATTTTCTCCATAATAGCTCACAACCTGGCCACCATCACTTTTGCTATTATCTTGTATACATAATTACAGCAACTTATGGTCTTTTAGGAATAAGCACCACTTGTGTCTCATTAATTTCTTTGGTGATGTAGCCTTAGTCAAAGAAACTTTTAACCACCGCACATTTGTTTTTTGGATGGTGTTCCAATGTCTCTGATAAAATTGTCCACTAAAACCATTGGATCTTGGGGCTCTTGATCCATCCATGCCAAAAATAAACTCCTTTATTTCTTTCTCTGTAACTTCTTTTAGAAGGTCATTGTTCATGTCTGATGATGTTCTAACAGGAACATAGTTTATATATTCGGGTATGTTGTTACTCCCTCTAGCAGATGTGAACAGTTGCGAATAATATTTCTCAACTAGTCTCAAACTATCTTTCTGATTACGAATTCAGTTACCTTGATTGTTCCTCAATCTGTCTACTCGGTTCCTATCCCTCCTATAAATAGTTGAAGCATGAAAGAAGGTTGTGTTGCAATCTCCCCCACTTAAGCCATTTAATTCCCGACCTTTGCATCCAAAACTTCTCTTCTTGTCTCCATAGCTCTTTAATTTTTTCCTTATCCTTTTTAAGAGAGGATTTTGTGACTGATCGACCATAGAAACGAACTCTACCATGTCTCTCCTTTCCGAAAACTGTTTGAACTGCTTCATCATCATTGTATCCTGATTGTTTCAAATTTTGAAGATGATCCTATTACACACAAATAGGATCAAAATAAGTGCATGCACCCAAATGCTTCAGAATAAAAAAAATAGCTAACACATTTCTTGTTTGGTGTACTTTTCTAAGAAACTAGACAACTTACAATTGTTTCTTGTGTTCTCAAATCAGTCTCTCTATTTTTGTTCGTACGAGTTACAATAAACATCTCAGATTGTGATAGATCTTCATTGTCCTCCTTCTTTGCATGCTACAAAGAAACCACCAACATGTGACTAAGTAAACACATATAACATGAAAGATGCAAAAATACTTAAATAAAAAGCACAAAAAAATACCAATTCAGCGCGTACTAATTCAAAACTAACTGGACCCATTCGATGATTCCATTTTTGCTTGGATCTGTTTTCACGATTTTTGTCAGAAATAACCTACATTTTTTTGCAACATAGAGTTATTTAAATACACGATACCATCACTAAAGCCAAGAGAGTTGTGAAAATAACTTACTTTGATGATATCGAGCCTTCAAAATTAAACTAATTTTCGAAAATGCAGTTCAAGTACAGTCATAATCAGTCTTAAAATGAGACATAATCAAGCATGTTCTGAAAAATATATGCAATTTAACAATTGAAGATTTTACATATCAATAATTAGAAAATATCTTAGGAAACACATACCTATTTGAAAAATCAAAGAAAATAGATACAAAAATCCTTAAATAATATGAAATTATTATGTTAACAAAATCGAAGTATATAAATAATCTTACTATAATAATTGATAGCTAATATGTTGAGATATCCTTACTCCTTAGCTTATATATGAGCAGGATAAAAAAAGGTCTATACCCTAAACACTATATATGAATATATTTCTTCTTTGAACAAATTATTTAGATCATCATTATAGAATAAACCATATAATTGATTTTCATGACTAGGAAAAGTTTTCTCAATGTTAGTTCTGCAGTTTATATATTCTTACTTATGATGGAAGGTAACAATAATGCATGAAAAGTAAAATGAAAGAAGCTATCTGTTTTAAAACATATTTATATATGAAAAGACAATTTTATTAGAGTATTTAAGATCCTATAATAAGGGATATAGTTAGTTCTTTTAATCCCCATTTTTTCATTCTCAAAAGTTAAATTTAAGACTATTGATTAAAGAAAATGAGTATCTGATGAATACTAGTTAATTAAGATACTAGATCTCTTCTCTCTGCAGCTCTATCTTCGGATGAACACAGCATAGGGCTTAGCTTTATTAAGCTTATAAAGCTTGTTAGAAGTTGTTAATTAGAAATGTAACAAAGCTATCGATATATAAGATTTTGGTCATGCATAATCATCAATAATATTATTATGATAAATCATGTACTAATTATCAGCTTAATAAGACTATATATATAACAATAAGCACATACAAACCAAATATAAATAGATATATATAAGGTTATTAATTAAGATGAAAATGAATTAGATGAAGTATGGTTGAAAGTTGAAACCTTGTGTTTGCATATTCATAAAGTTTTGCAGTGCTGGAGAATATAACAAGACCAACTTCTGCATCGCAGAAGATAGCAAGCTCCTTAGTTTTATTCTATTTTATAACTCAAAACATTCAAATAGATACTTACTATAGATGATAAAAATACATGATCCACAAACTGATGCAAATTATTTAACTCTCACAATGTCCAAATTCCCTCAGATTAACCAGTAACTTTTTCAATCACTCCCACCCAAAGCATCCTAAACTAGAAGACATGCCCTGATTGTAAAGGAAATTAAACTTTTTTCATATTTCTCAAAAGCTTTTTCACCAAACATCTGCAGCATAGCATTCATTTGAAGCAGTAAGAATAGGGTAGCATAGCATTCATTTGAAGCACTAAGAATAAAGTAGATAATACTAAAACACACATTTCACATGGAAAACATTAAACAATTACATGATCCTAAATAGAATGAAGTACTAAATTAGCAAATTAGAAAACTTATATACTAAATATATAAAAATCAGCCGCATTTAAAAGGAGAATGTAATGAGAGACAAGCATGAATGCATCATACATAATATTATTCCTCTAAAATAACTAGACATATTAATAGAAGCAGCAGCAGTAGTGCTACAATAGATTACAAGAATATGCCCCTAGCTAATAAATGAACAAATTACAAGTCTTAAAAGTTGAAAGTTAAAAGTCAAACTTGAATTCCATTTATTATGCTTCGGTTACAGGGTATCCCTATATGTATTAGTACACTTTCAATTAGAATCATAGGATATGATATATAGCTAAAGAGCAACCTTAAAGGGACTTTCCGAATGCAGATCAATGCTCATTAGAATTGAAATTATGAGATCAAATTGAAAAAAATTATCTAATTGTAAAAACTGAACTAATTAAATTCTTGTGGTTTCTTTGCAGGGATAAAAAGCCTATCAGACAAGTCTCTTATAAGTATTTATTCATATAATAATGAAAAATATATAAAAATGCATAGCATGATTAAAAAATGTGTTGGAAAATCATTCAAGAGTCTAACAAAAATTGTGGTCAACAAACAAGACTATGGAACGTCGAAGAAGTCTGCAATATATTCCAACATGAAAGAATAAGAAAATCATGCTTTAATGGTTTTGTCTTCAAGATAAGTGTATGTATGTATGAATGTATCAAAATATTGCTTTATGTATCAAAATATTGCTTACAGAGTACTAATGTTGTATTGTAATGCTGATTAATTTTGCAGGATAAAATTCATGGAGTTGAAAGCATGATTGTAGATATGATTCAAATTACAATAGATTCACGTATAATTATTATTGCATTAAGAAAGATGCCAAAGTTAAGGTTGCATGCTTTAAGAGAAAATATCAACACGGATCTTGAACGCAACAGAGTGTTTGTAGAAAATAAAAGAAAGAAACTTACTTGGAATACTCAATGGAGTGAGTGAGTGCTGACACAAAGAGCTTTGAGGGCTTTGTACACCAGGCCCGTGAAGCTGGCGATTCGCAAATTTGGGGAGAGCTTTGAGGCTTCCACAACGATGACATGAACGGCGACGGGTTTGAGGCTTTGAGACAAGCTCCAGGATGACCCAACGGACACCAATGACGGACGGTGGGCAAAGCGGAGCTGATGCCCAGCTTCACGGGTTGGAGCAAGACGGCAACGGACAGTGGGCTTCGAAGCTGGTGACTGGCAACTGGGTTTTGCATGATGAAAGATGGGAGGAGGGTGCGTGGCTGGGCAGGAAAGAAGGCTTGGCCAGTTCTCTTATTTTTTTAACCCTAACTTAGGAACTTACGAGCTGAAGGATTGGGGAAATTTGGGGGGAACATACGAGGGAATGGGAAAAGTTGGGGGGATGAGGGATTTTGGTTGGGGGGAGGGTGTTTGCACGACGTCGTCTGGGTAAAAAAATGTGGATTTTTAAAAGGAAGAGAAACGACGCCGTTTTGGACAAGGTACTCTATGGTCACCCTTTTTTAAAAAACCGTGACCATAGAATCTTTTTGGTCACCGTAAAAAACTGTGACCATAGACTTCTTTAGGTCACCCCCCAAACTGTGACCATAGACCCTTTTATGCCACTCCCAAAACCGTGACCATAAACCACTTTAGGCCACCTCCCAAAACAGTGACCATGGACCCTTTTAGGTCACTCTTTTTTGAAAAACCGTGACCATAGATCCATTTTGGTCACTTAAAAAACCGTTACTATAGACCCCTTTAGGTCATCCTCAAAACCGTGACTATAGACCCTTTTAGGCCACCCCCCAAAACTGTGACCATAGATCACTTTAGGCCACCCCCAAAACCGTGACCATAGACCCTTTTAGGTCACCCTTTTTTGAAAAATCATGACTATAGACCCTTTTTGGTCACTGTAAAAAACAATGACCATAGACCCCTTTTCGGCCACCCTTTTTTAAAAAATTGTGACAAAAAAAACCGTGGTCATAGACCTAAAATGTTGTAGTGTATTCTGGGTTCTGCTGGTCCTTGAGAATGTGATTAAGCCTTTTTGGATCTTTGTTCCCTTGTGGGGTTTGTAAAAGGTTATGGGACCTAAAATGTTAGCTGCTTATTTGTGGTCTTCTTGAGAAATATTTAGGAGAGTCCATCTTGTTAATCTTCTGTGATTTGATAAGTTTTAGTTGGGCTTGTACTTCCATATCACTAACTTCTTTAATGTTTTTGAAATTAGGCCCATCCCAATTGGATGGCCCAGCAAAGAATTCAATCCCTTTTTACTTGTTTCTTACATTGTCTCTCCCTATCTTTTCTTGTGGGGTTTCATTAGTCATTTCTACACCCTTCTCTTTTAAATATTTTAGGCTTTGCAGTGTCGCGCCGGGGAGATTGAGGAAGCACACTTCTTGATTTTTCGAGTCTCTTCCTTGTTGCAGTGGGTTAGCCTCTGGGACATCATGTATCTTTTTGCTACCAAACCTCTCTATTTCTTGTATTCTCACCTTTCTGGATGTTAACTTTATCTCCCAAATTTCTAATACCAGCTGGTCTTTTGTCTTGTTTTATGAGCCATTACTATCCCCACTTTCATTTTCTCTCATGTGGTGCTCACGCGCCCTTTCTTGCTTGTTGAGATTTTGCTCCCACCTTTCTTCTTCCTCTTCTGCGTTCAGTGGCCTGATCCTTCCAGTCGCTATTTCTTTGGTGTATTTGGGTTTAGTGGGGTCCCAGCATACCATGGCCATTGGTTTACTGTAAGTTTTCTTCTCATGTCCGATAACCCCACAATTGAGACAAAAATAGTCTTGAAGTCTCTCATACTTGAAACTAATCCAGGTTTTGAAATTATTGCCCCTGTTGAGTCAAAATCCCGTCTAGAGAGACTGAGTTATGTTAATGGTTGCCCTAAATTATAGGAAATTTCTCTTCAGGGTTCCGTTCTTCATGGGGTCCTCCACTTCACCCACTATTCCTATTAGGTCTCTGATTGTATTCACTGTTTCTTTGCTTAAGTGCTCGATCGAAAGTCCATGAATCTGAATCCTAAACTCTATAAAATCGTGCCTCACTTCTAAGATGGATTCTCCATGTAATCATCTTTGAAGATTTAACAAATTTCCTCTAATGTTCCAAGGATCGTTGTTAAGAAACCTCATCCCCATTCTACTATCCTTGAAATTTATGAGCACTTTGTTTCTTTTCATTTCTGAGATTGACATATCTTTGGGGTTACCCCATATACCTAGCATTGTATTTTCGATTGCTCTAAACTTGATTTCTTTTTCTGTTATGACTCTACCGATGATGAGCGGATATTTTATACGCTTTTTGACATCACTTTCATATAGTTTTTGGTAGTTTTATTTAGTTTTTATTAATTTTTTATAGGTTTTAGTGTTAAAATTATATTTTTGGATTCCGCTATGAGTTTTGTATTTTTGGGCAATTTCAAGTATTTTCTGGCTAAAATTGAGGAGCTGAAGCAGAAGTCTGATTCAAAGACAGAGAAAGCACTGCAGATGCTATCCATATCTGACCTGCCTAAATTCGTAAGAGCTTTTCTGGAGCTACATAAGTCTAAATTCAGCGCTCTTAATGGCTATAGAAAGCTGACTTCCAGAGCTTTCCAGCAATATATAATATTCCATACTTTGCTTCGGATTAGAAGACCCGAAACTGGCGTCCAACGCCATCTTCTTGCACCCATCCAAGCATCCAGTGCCCAAAGAGCAGAGCCCAGCGTCCGAAGGCCCAGAGAGGACCCCCTAGCTGGCATTCCATGCCCAAGGAGTCTCATAGTATGTGGATCTCATCAAAGCTCAGCTCAAACACTCACCAAGTGGACCCCAAAAGTGGATTTTAATGCTATATAAATTGTTTTACCCTTACTAGTCATTTGTTTAGTTTTTAAGGGTTTATGTTCATGTAATTCACAACTTTTGAATCATCTTCAACCTTTTAGACCTCCCACTGACTGGCCATTATTTTCATTTTCCATTGTTTTATTTCAGTATGAGTTTCTAAACCTCCTAGGGTGAGGGGAGGAGCCCTGCTGAGTACTATGAATTAATAAAAGTACTATTTCTTTTTCTTCGATTCGTGTTTGATCTATCTCTAAGATGTATATCCCGATCTTCATCGTGATGAACAGGACGATCTGAAAAATTGGCTATGTTCATCACATTAAGACGAACATGCCTGACAAACATCCACGTCTACTTGGGTTCGTGTGAGTACCTGGAAGAAAAGCACGAGCCAATAGCTATGGATTTACATCTCCCAGACAGTTAATCCACGATTTCATTGGGGACTTCTCGAGAAATCAGTTCAGCCGATCTTCGGGGAGATTAAGGTCTCTGTGGTATAGGCTAGAATCTAAAGAAGCAACATTCTCTAATCCGGAAGATTCGACCTTGTCTATGGCGTTTTGAGTAGGATCGCCAAGAGAATGGACTGTTATGCGCTTCACCCTTCGTCAGATTGAATATCATGACCATTGGCCATGGCCGTGTTCAATCTGTAACAGAGGAGATCAAGGACCATTGGAGTGGCTTTGATCACTTACAGCCTGACATATAAGAAGATCATTCACAAGAAAAGAAGACAATAGTACCAGAGTTACTTCAGAAAGACAAAGCAACTCCAACTCTCAACTCTATTTCTATCCCTGAAAACACTTGTTTTATAGATACAAATTATGAATAGTTTTCTCTAATCCAAAAACCTTTTGATTTTGCCTGACTAAGACCTGCAAGACAACCATAGCTTGCTTCAAGCCACAATCCTCGTGGGATCAACCCTAACTCACTCAGGTATTACTTGGACGACTCAGTGCACTTGCTGGTACTACTGCTGTTGTACGAAATAGTGTGAGTTTTGTGTACACGCACACCAACCGATCAGATTGAAACAATTTGCCTTGAAGTTGGGGCTGGATTTTGGATTGAGGGTGATGGTGGTGCCTTCAATGGGGTCTGTGCCCATGTTAGGTCTAGCCATGGTAGTTGTAACAGTCCAGACCACCCGCTAGCACAATATTATCCGCTTTGGCACACAAGGCCTCACGGTTTTACCTTTGACAATAGGGATGCTAGCCGAAACCCCCACACTCACTTGTCAAAATGCGTCATGCTAGGGAGAGGTATCCACACCCTTATAAGGCATGCTTCGTTCCCCTCCCCAATCGATGTGGGACCTTACAATATACCCCCCTAAGAGAGCCCAGCGCCCTAGTTGGCACATCGATTCGGGTTCTGGCTCTGATACCATCTGTAATAGTCCAGACCACCCGCTAGCACGATATTGTCTGCTTTGGCACACAATGTCTCACGGTTTTACCTTTGACGATAGGGATGCTAGCTGAAACCCCCCACACTCACTCGTCAAAATGCGTCATGCTAGGGAGAGGTATCCACACCCTTATAAGGCATGATTCGTTCCCCTCTCCAACCGATGTGGGACCTTACAATCATCTGTAACAGCCCAGACCACTCGCTAGCACGATATTGTCCGCTTTGGCACACAAGGCCTCACGGTTTTGCCTTTGACGATAGGGATGCTAGGAAAGCCCCCACACTCACTCGTCAAAACGCGTCATGCTAGGGAGAGGTATCCACACCCTTATAAGGCATACTTCGTTCCCCTTCCCAACCGATGTGGGACCTTACAATCCACCCCCTAAGGGAGCCCAGCGCCCTCGCTGGCACATCGATCCGGGTTCCGGCTCTGATACTATTTGTAACAATCCAGACTACCCGCTAGCGCAATATTGTCCGCTTTGGCACACAAGGCCTCACGATTTTTTCTTTGACGATAGGGATGCTATTCGAAGCCCCCACACTCACTCGTCAAAACGCATCATGCTAGGGAGAGATATCCACACCCTTATAAGGCATGCTTCGTTCCCCTCCCCAACCGATGTGCGACCTTACAGTAGTTGTGGTGATATGGTAATATAAGAGAGGGGGTATGGTGGTAGAACGACAGCTAATATATGTATGTTGAAGCAGGAGGCAGTGGAGAACTATTGTTTGAGGCTAGAAGGCCTGTACTAGTCTTAAGGATGGTTGTGGGGTGTGGATAAAGGTATAAGTAGCAAATAGATGTAGGGTGAAGTTGGGGTGAAAATAAGGGAGAGAGTAAGAAGAGCTATTATGTGTAGGATGTATGTGAAGAAATTTGCTGGAATGAACAGGGATGAGAAAAAAAATTAGGTGTTGCGATGTGTAGTTAGGATATAGTTTGTTCTGAAGGTTTAGTAAATGAGGAAAGGCTTGTATTGACAAGATTAAAAGGAGACTAATAGAATAGGACATAGTGTTGTGACATTTGATGAATGTGGTATTGTAGAGGAGAAGAAGAAAATGGTGAGGTTGAGTGTATGGATAGGGTAAAGTTGAAAGGTTACTAGAAGTAGAGCATGAAAGATTCAACAAAAATAAGGTACCCAGAAATAAAACGCAGCGTCCTAAAGAGCTCTGCTAGCGAAAGAGAATTCCCTCCATCATGAGAGAAATATTAAAATGCTTTAATTGTTCATAGTTGGGATAAAAAAAAATTCAACATGTAAGAATTAAATCTAACATTAATCTTAAAGCAAAGCCCAACTAAATTTCATTTTCGGTGGTCAGGCATTTAGGTTTTTGGATAATTTCTAACAAAAACAAAAATACTTTAGTACAAGTGCCTAATTGAGATCAATGAAAAATGAACTCTTATGGTATTAATTTTAAATGTTGAAATATATATGAAACTTTTTGAGGATCAGACCCAGTAAAAAAAATAATAATAAAATTGTAAAATAAACCTTTGCTAAGTAATTATTATTAGAAAAGAAAATAAAGTTTGAATACTAAACTCTTCTTAATCATTTCTATAGATTATTATGGGTCCAAGCCTCCCAAATTTCATACGTAAATAGAGATCTTTTGAACCTTCTTGCAAATTAGGTGAATAATTTTTTTAAAATATTTTTTTATCAAATCAATACACTAAGCAATTTGTATGCAATAAAATATTTGAATAATTAATTTAGATAATTACTTAAAAACTCCTGAATTTGGTGTGAATTTCGTCATTTTACTAAACGATTAACATAATTATAATTAAATTGACGGTTTAGCATTTACTAAAAGTCTAAAACCATTTATAATTAGGTTATTAAATACAACGTTTCGAATTTCTTTACAGCACTAACCTATTTAAGACCACGTATACTATTATATTACTTATAATAATATTTTTAACTTTACAATAATTTAAGACCCACTGCCATTACACCACCTTTTTTTAACTAAAATTTAAAAAATTTAGTCTTTAAAATTTTTTTAGATAATTTAATTACAAAAAAAATTATTGAAAAAATAAGAGATTTTGAAATAAAATATAAAATAATTTCATAAAATTTTTAAATCAATTCAAATTTGTTTAAATTTCAAATAAAATAATTAATTTACAAATCAAATTAATTTTCATTCTAAGAAGAAGTCCAAATACACTCTTACAGGTAAATTCTTTTTTTTATATGTAAACATTTAGCATTTCTTAACTGATCTGATTGGATAGGGTGCAAGTAGGATTTACTTGCGGACAGAATTGAGTACGGGTTTAGGGTATATCTTACTCTACCTTATCATACTCGCATCTTTAATATATTATATAATATATATTTAAAAATTATATGTATAGTGAAAGGAGGGATTATTAAATTCACAACTTCCTTTTTGTAAGGACTCAAAATAACCACTAAGCTAATCATTTAATTACTAATTTAGTATGTTTGTTATTTAAAGAGTAATGTTATAAGAACTTAGAGTTAAAAGAAGAGTGACAAGATGTTTATTTTTATTTGTGTTATTTTAATTTTTATTAAAAACTTGATGATCATACTATTTGTAATTTTATTTTGAATTTTTTAAAGATTTTATTGTTTTTAATTTTAATTTGAACTTAATTTTTTATTTTTTATTTTATTAATTTGTATGAAAGATAGAATGATTGAATTTTATATTTGTTTGAAAAATTTTGATTTTTCTGTAGATAGAGTCGGATAAGATAAAGTTAAAAGTTTTAGTGTACGAATAAGGTTAGGGTAGAGTCTAAACTCTATCCTATCCTACTTATTGCTAACCCTAAACCAAACTAGCCCTAAAATTTTTTTATTTTTTTGTTAGAACGCTACCTAAAACCTATATGCTTAACCCAAAAAAAATGGCATTTGATTGGGTTTTGATTCAAGATTCAATATTGGATTCAATTCCAATATTAAATAGTAAATTTTCAAAATAAAAAATTTATTTTAAAATATGTTGATTACCAATGTAAATTATCTGACCTTAAAACTGTCATGTTGACAATTCTGATAACTCAGATATTCATTTGTAATCACTATAATTTTATCGGTCATGCTACACATTCATGTAATTTTTTATTTAAGTTTATCCAAACTAGTCCAACACTAAAAAAATCCAATCCCATTAAATGAGCGTGTATTTAGGCGCCCAAACCTCCAAAACGTTTAATATTCATTCGCGCCTTCATTATGAAACAGCGTTCCTTCTTCAACCTAGAAACCGTCACTGGAGAAGTTCATATCCCTCTCAAAATCTCTCAAACCTCCATCGTGTTTTCTGCAAAAACTGCTCCTACTCCAGAATCACGTCAAGCTTTCAAAAGGAAGAAGAAAAAACAAACAAAAATAAGAATAGAGACTCTGCAAGGTATGAGAAAAACTGTCGTTATTATGTTCATTTAATTTCTCTCAAAGCTCGCGTTTCTCCTAGTTTGATTTAAGGTTTAGTGGATTGAGTTGCTTCGTTTAGTAGATCGGCTTATTCTGAATCCATTTTTATTGCGTAACTAGGGCATACGAATAGAAAATGTGTTGTTATTTTTTTCTGTGATATATTGATCGGTTCATTGGTATTGGTTATTTTGATTCACTTGATTGTTAGTGTGTTCAGTTGAGTCCTTGTGCATGCAGAAATATTTTTCTTGATGATTAAATGTTTATCACGTTTTATTCAGCACATGAATGTTGTTTGGTTCAGTGGAGTTGCTCATTTTGATTCACTTGATTGTTAGTGTGTTCATTTGAGTCCTTGTACATGCAGAAATATTTTCTTGATGATTGAATGTTTAACATGTTTTATTCAGCACGTGAATGTTATTCGGTTCAGTAGAGTTGCTCATTTTGATTCACTTGATTGTTAGTGTATTCAGTTGAGTCATTGTATATGCAGAAATGTGTTTCTTGATGATTGAATATTTATCACATTTTATTCAGCATATGAATGTTATTCGGTTCAGTGGAGTTGCACATTTTGATTCACTTAATTTTTAGTGTGTTCAGTTGAGTCCTTGTGCATGCAAAAATATTTTTCTTGATGAATGAATGTTTATCACGTTTTATTCAGCACATGAATGTTGTTCGGTTCAGTGGAGTTGCTCATTTTGATTCACTTGATTGTTAGTGTGTTCATTTGAGTCCTTGTGCATGCAGAAATATTTTCTTGATGATTGAATATTTATCATATTTTATTCAGCATGTGAATGTTATTCGGTTCAATAGAGTTGCTCATTTTGATTCACTTGATTGTTAGTGTGTTCAGTTGAGTCATTGTGCATGCAGAAATGTGTTTCTTTATGATTGAATGTTTATCACATTTTATTCAGCACATGAATGTTATTCGGTTCAGTAGAGTTATTTATTTTGATTCACTTAATTGTCAGTGTGTTCAGTTGAGTCTTTGTGCATGCAAAAATATTTTTCTTGATGAATGAATATTTATCACGTTTTATTCAACACATGAATATTGTTCGGTTCAATGGAGTTGCTCATTTTGATTCACTCGATTGTTAGTGTGTTCATTTGAGTTCTTGTGCATGTAGAAATATTTTCTTGATGATTGAATGTTTATCATGTTTTATTCTGCACGTGAATGTTGTTCGGTTCAGTAGAGTTGCTCATTTTGATTAACTTGATTGTTAGTGTATTCAGTTGAGTCCTTGTATATACAGAAATGTGTTTCTTGATGATTGAATATTTATCACATTTTATTCAGTATATGAATGTTATTCGGTTCAGTAGAGTTGCACATTTTGATTCACTTAATTTTTAGTGTGTTTAGTTGAGTCCTTGTGCATATAAAAATATTTTTCTTGATGAATGAATGTTTATCATGTTTTATTCAGCACATGAATGTTGTTCGATTCAGTGGAGTTGCTCATTTTGATTCACTTGATTAAAATGTGCATGATTGTGCTTGTCGGTGTATTGAGACCAAATTTTTTTGTCCTTACAGCAAAAATGAAGAAGACAATGGTGACAAAGAAGGAGAAGCCACATTATAACGTATGCATATGTACAAAATAAGAGACCAAGTGATTCGGGCATCTGAAGCAATAAGACTCCTGAAGCCATCTGTTGCCCTCTCCAGTCCTTATTGTAAATTCACATCTGAAAATTTAGATAGTAAATAGGATATACTTTGTTTAACTGGTTGTAATTAATACTATTTTGTTTAACTTGTTTAAAAAAGCAAACACTGCTTCTTTGAATGTATATATGTGAATATTAATGTAAATATTATTGGAAATCTAATGTTAATGTATATATCTGATTTAAGATATATTTGTCCTTGTCCTATCAGTTTGTGATGCGTGAGCATCTTATCCCCTTTTCTAGTTGTTTTTATATTGTTTTTAGATAGATTTTATTAAGTTTTATTATGTTTTAGTGCAAAATTTATCTTTGTATGCTACTTTGAGTTTTTCTTGTATTTTTATGATTTTAGGTAAAATTCGGAGCAGTATGGAGAAGTCTGGAGCAAGAAACAAAAATGTTGGCTGCTCTCCCCTGGGTGCTAAACGCCCAAACTGGCGTTCAACGCCAGCAAGTGGTATGAAGTCAGAGGCGCGCTTCCCTTCTGGGCATGTCCGAGCCGCTCACCAATTGAGCCTCCAAAGTAGATTTAGCACCTCTTAGGCTTATCTTATCATATTTTTGTACTTTTTATTTTCAAATAATATCTTTTAGATTTAGCATTCATTATTAGGTTAGTATTTAAAGGGGGAAGATCTTCTTCCTTCCGCATCTTTCGAAACCTTGTTTTCTATGTAAAGTTATGAGCAACTAAACCTCCTGGTTAAGGTTAGGAGCTCTGCTTATTTCTATGGATGAATGTAATCTATTTTAATTAATGTTTGATTCAGTTCTATTTGATTCAATTCTAAGGTGTTGTTTTCGTTCTTAACCTTATGAATCTGGGTGGAACGAGAGTATGACCCTTATTCTACATGAGCTCTTGTGATTCTCGAGAGAGCTATCTCGCTTGAGCTACAGCTTGAAAACACTCCTCCTAAACTACGAATTACCTGGACTAATTAGGATATTTGACATAAAATCTGGTTAGTTCTGGGTAATTGAGGTTTTTGTAGCGCTAAACTAGTTTTCTGAACTTCACCCTCTGATCTGAATTGAATGACCATGAGAGTGGCTTTTGATGAAGATTAGAGGAGATTAAATCGCTAAGAGATTAGGTTTTAATCGCTTATGGTTTGCCATAGAATGAATCACTCATTGTTATAATAGTTGGTAAAATGTTTTAATCCGAAAAAGTATACATCTCCGAGACCTTAACTATTTTCTCATTATTGTTTTACTACAATTCTGTTTATTTGCTTTATTTACTTGCTTTTTACTACTTATGTATTTTACACCAACAACCATCTTTTACTGTTTGCTTGACTAAGTCCAACAGGATAGCTATTGCTTGTTCAATCCGACAATCCTCATGGAATCGACCCTCACTCACCTGAGGTATTACTTGGATGACCCGGTGCACTTACCTGTAAAGTTGTGCGAGTTCTAATTTCGTGCACCAGTTTGAGATATTAATGTATATATATGTTGGAACTGCCTGACTGCTATTTTATTCCAGGTTCATAGTGAATGGAATCAGGATATTTATCAAACATTAATAGCCCTAAAAACCCAAATGAACTGAAATTAATACACTGGATGGACTGAAAAAGTGCATATATCACTATTAAAAAAATGTTTCTATCAGTATTCAGTTTCAAAACAGCTTTCTATATAATGAACCGAACACGTTATTAAGATGAATCAACTGTATAGTACTAAATGAATGGAACATTATCCATTATATAAAATCAAATTCAAAACAACTTTCTGCATAATGAACCGAAGACGTTATTAAGTTGTTATTAAGTTGAATCAACTGTATAATACTAAATGAATGGAACATTATTCATTATATAAAATCAAATTCAGAACACCTGTGTCTACAATTTAGAGATTATCAATTCAATTCAATTCAATTTAGCAATTGTATTTCATGTAATTCGATTCCAAAAATAATCCAAACCTAGTCCGCTTGATTCATTTCAAAAGAATAATTCAAATCAATCTCATTCAATTGATTTAAAGTTGAATCATTCATTGTTTTGATAGAATATTAAAATCTAAAAACGAAGAAGATAAATCCACAAATCGAAGAAGAAAATGAAGAAGAATAGGAAGAAGAAGGACGAGCAGTAGAAAAGAACAACGAGCAAAAGAGAAGAAAAAAGAAGAAGAACGACGAGCAACAGAAATTACAGATCCGAAAATTACAATACAAATAATTAACGTTGAAGAAGAAGTTTATGTTAATAGAAGTAGGGGTGGCAGTGGGGCGGGTAGGGGCGGGTTTTTACCCTACCCGACCCCGCCCCGCCGTCCCGTAACTCAGGTACTACCCACCCCGTCACAACCCGCGGGTAGTAAATTACAGTACCCGAACCCGCCCCTGCGGGTACCCGTCCCTATAAAAATTAAATATTTTAATTTTAACATATTCATATCTAAATTAAGACAAAAAATTTAAAATTCATAAATAAATTAAAATACAAACATGAATTTCATACAATGTCATTAGCTCAAATAACTTGAAATTAAAAAAAAAAGTGTTAGATCACTACAAACTTAACACCATAATAAAGAAATTACAATATTAGATATAAAGGAATCTTCAACCCTTATTCTTGATCACTTTCAACATCTTCATCATCATTAAAAGTTTGCAAATCAAAATTTAAACCTGAAAATCAAAAGATGTAACAATTAGCAAATTAATTGGTACTATGTAAGAGAGGCCAGCAGAAAATGTACTCAGAGGAAGAGAAATTATGAACAGGTACATAATACAATATAAAAATGTGCATTATCTTGATTGATATATATCTCCAAAACTTGAATTTCAATTTATAAACAAAACTGTTAATTTTATTAGGAAGCATTCCAAGAGCTCGAAGGATCCGTGGCAAAGCTTAGAACTGAAGTCCAATTACTCCATGAAGAACTTACTAGACTTGACAAGGAAAATAAGGAACTCGACGAGAAAAGCTTAGAACTGAAGTCCAATTGCTTATTTAGATTTATAATTTAGAGATTACTTTTATTAAATTCAAAATTTATTTGGTAACAGTAGCTAAACTAGGTGAATATGACTTGATAATTCATCACTCAACTTTTATAATTAAGAGATTAGGAAAGTGAATCATAATGACCAAGAAAGAATTGTCAATACCCTTTTATTTCTTTAGATAGATATAACTGAAATACTGAATTTTTTTTATAACATGGACAGGAAGAAATTTACAAGATGCATGGAATGGAATTATCAGCAAAATTTATTGATCAGTTCTGCACTTCTGCTGTTTAATTAGTGTAGTAAAATTGCAGAAAAATCACACAAGTTTTAGGCAAAATTCAGCCAAATTTATTCAACCAAAAACTGCAACATACCAAAACAGATAAACAAAGTTCATAACATAATTAACACTAAACTTATTACTCTAGCCTTTGTTCTTAACAGAAAAAACAAAACAGTCTTTGATTCTCTTCATAATTATAACACCTTGATCATATTCCCTTTCATAAACCAAGTCACTCTAATCTTGAAGAGTCCATTCACTACTCAATGACAATTGCAAAATCAGAATAAAATCAGAATAAATCACTTCTTCCTCTCCATATAACCAATCATCAAAGAAGACAAAACAACTTCAATTTTACAAGCTTTAGCCTAACAAAGTCTGACAAATTGAGCCAACAAACATATTCTTTCCTGAATTTTCCATGGATTGAATTTTACAAGAAAAAGAGCTACATAATGCAGGAGTCTACCAGTCACCAGAGCGAGAAATTAATTTTTTGAAATCAAAATTAATTTTAGTTTTATCTTAACTATTTTAACATAAATCATAAATCATAAAAATTAAATTAAAAAAAAATGAACATGCACATCAGCGGTAAGTATTGAGTGAGAAGTGCTTAGTGCTTACCAGTCACCAGAGAGACGACGACGGAGGAAGGAGGGACGACAAGGTGAGCACAGACCAAAGACCGCAGATTGGAGAGGCGAGTCGGCGAGGACAGTGACGGCGAGAAGTGGGAGCGACGCCGACGTGAACTCCGTGAGCGACAGCGCGCGAGGCGATCGAGATGAATGAGGACGGTTGGTGTCTTGGTGAGCGACGGCGAACAATCGGACGAGCTGTGACGGCGACTTACTGGCGCAGCTGAGCAGAGGATGTGGTCCTTGACAGCCTTGGAGAATTGGAGAAGAGCTGAAGGCCTGAAGCCTCAAGCCTGAAGGAGTGAAGAGTGAGTGAGTGAGTGACGAAGTGAGTTTCAGAGTTTGCCTAATGCCTAGGGTTGAGATTTGAGAATGGAAATGAAATGAGTGACGGCGGCGAGGAAGTGAAGTCAAGTAACCCTAATTTTTAATTTTTTTATATATATTTATGCACTCCGGGGCGGGTTCACCCTAAACCCGACCCCGCCCCGCCCCGCTCATCCACCCCGCCACGCTTCAAATCCGCCCCGGTCGGGGCGGGTTCCCCGCTGCGGGTCGAGTTTAAACCCGCCCTGACCGGGTAGGGGCGGGTCGGGTACCCGCGGATTCGGGTATTACTGCCACCCCTAAATAGAAGGAAAAGGGAAGCGCGCATGTATTTGACGTAACTTGAGAATAAAGAGAAGGCACGTTACCAAAAAAGTGCTTGGATGACTTAGTTAAGTTTTTTATATGAATGTAGAGCATTATTATAATTTTATTACTAAATTTTTTACATACTGACAAAATTAGTTTTTAATATCATAAAACTTTTCATCAATTTAAAACAAGTGAAAATATTTTTTTCATATTTATTGTGTAAATAATCATTAAAAAGAATGAATTTAATTAAATAAATATGTAAAATATTTTATAAAATTACAAATTTTTTTTCCCAATTAAACGACTACAAATAAGGAAGGATCTCCCTAACCTTATCTGATAAGTCATAAGAGATGAATCCAACGCTAGGGTAAGAATAAGGGACAGAACTAAACTCTGTTCCAAATTCTTATTCATTGCGGTTCTCTCCATTTCTTCCAGCAGCTTGAGCGAGGAGGCAAGGATGTTTTCTGGTGACGTTCTTTCCTTTTCAAAGACAAGTTTTTTACGAGCTTTCCATCCATATATTCCAGCAGTTTATCGCAAGGAGCCTCATTTCACTTCCACCATTTTGCCTAGTTCGAAGAGTATCCATCATTGTTTGCCACCAGGTTTGAAACTTAACAAAAATTTTTATTTAAAATTAAAATAAATATAATTAAAAAATTTAAAATTTTTTCGAAGTGTAGGGTAGGTAATTATATGTCAAGATTTGAATTTTTCAATTTTCTGCTCCACTTTGTATGCCAAAGGGACTTTGATGGTCCTAATCATAGACGAAGCACCGAACGAAGCCTCCCATAAAGAAGAGACACGAGGAAGAAACATGTTTTCATCGGCTGTAACTACCAACTACCAAACTCAACAAATCTGGGCGGAATGCTCGATGCTCTCCACTTTACTGATGCAGACTTATTCCTACTTCCCCCCTTTTATCTTCTTCACATTCACACCCTTCTCACCAACGTGAATAACAACATCAACAACAACTACTATGTTAAGTCAGAATACCTACCCCCTCTCTCTTTCTCACAACCCTGAATACCCCCCTCTCTCTCTCAGAGTTCCAGCGCCACCACCGCCCTCTCTGCTCAGAGCTGCTGTTGGCATTGCCATCTCATCCTCGTTGTCAAGCCCGCCTCTGTCTTCGTCGTCGTCGGCCGCCCTGAACTCGTGTCTCTGTCCTCGTCTTCGATCCCTCTCACGGCGAAGTGCGAACGTCCCTCTCTGCCGCCGTGGACTCTTCTCCTCGCCGTTGCAAACCGTTGCTCTTCGAACGGTTGCTCGATCCTCTTCAAGCGCGTCCTCTCTCTCCGTGAATCTCTACCCGAAGCCTCGCCCTCGCGAACTGATCCTCTTGCGAGTTCACTCTCTGTCCAATTTCATTCTGTTACAGTCGTTCCTCCCTCTCCGTGTCTCCGGTAAGCCACTGCTCCTTCAGTTTCAATTTCTAAGATTCTGAGTTGAGTTTATTTACTAGAGTCTGAGTTGGGGTTGTTGATGTGATTCTGAGTTTAGTTTGGATGCTGAGTTTGGACTCTTTGCTTAGTTTTTCTGTTCTTGGATTTTCTGGGTTTGAATGCTGAGTTTTTTGTTTTTGTATACTGAGTTTTGTTGTTGAATACTTGATTAGAAGTCTTTCTTGAAATTTTGTGTATGTCCTTTTTAGTGTGTATTGATTCTCAATGATTCTGTTCTCAATTCTAAGTCTTTGAATTCATTTCTTATATCACAAGAATTCCTCTCTTCTTTCTTCTGTTCGTCACCATTCCGTTCTGATTCTTTTGGAGTGCTTATCTTGATTGTCAAGTAATTGAGCTTGATCTTCTATAATTATAATTCTCTTGGAGTGCTTATCTCAATTCTCTATTTTTGTCTTTGATGTGATGAGTATTGTTGCTGATTACTTTATTAGAACTTAGAAGTTAATTAAAAATTTGTTATTTTGTGAATCTTTTAATGATAAAATATGAACAAGTTATCATGTGAAATGGTAAAATTTTGAATTTTATTAATTTAGAAAACATTGAAATTGAATATTTGAAATTTTATATTGAATTTTTAATGATTTTATTGTATATTTAATTAAATTGGTTGGACAACAGTTCGACCCCGATTAGACCATTGAACTATTAAATCAGTCACTTGACCAGTTCAATGGTTGGTTCGGTTCTTGCAACCTTGACGTAACTCTTCCTTGTGATCTCAACTCTCCAGGTGCTGCACTCTTTCTCATCTTTTCTAGCTTTGCATCGTGTTTTCATTTGTTGTTGTTGTTGTTGGTACCAATGGAGATTCCACTCTCACGATACCAATCTTACACATTGGATCAATTCCAAAGTGAATGCTACTTTTCCGCTTTGGGTTCTTCCGGATCCAGTTACTTTTCTGGTAAAGGTTTCGTCTTTGGGTGTGGTTTACGTTCAAAGGTGAGGAATTGGAGGAACCACTTTTCCCTTATTTGTTGTTGCTCCACTGAAAGTGGCATTCGGAGGCCTAAATCTTCGAGAATACCGTATCATGAGAAGGTAGAGCCTGTTTTGGAGGACACTCAGATGAGGAAACCTTCCTTTGTTGGGCTGTGTAGTGAGATAGAGAAGCTAGTTCTGTGCAATAGGTATAGGGATGCAATTGAGTTGTTTGAGATTTTGGAGCTTGAAGGTGGTGGTAGATATGTTGGTGCTAGTACTTACGATGCTTTGGTGAGTGCTTGTGTTGGTTTGAGATACATTAGAGGGGTTAAGAAGGTGTTTAATCTTATGATTAGTAGTGGGTTTGAGCTTGATTTGTATATGATGAATAGGGTGTTATTTATGCACGTTAGATGCGGTTTGATGCATGATGCGTGGAAGCTATTCGATGATATGCCAGAGAGAGATGAGGTGTCATGGACAATGATGATTGGCGGGCTTGTGGATTCTGGGAACAATAATGAGGCCTTCAGGTTGTTTTTGTGTATGTGGGAAGAGTTTAATGATGGCAGTCCTCACACTTTTGTTACGATGATCAAGGCAGCTGCCGGATTAGGTCTTATTCAGGTGGGAAGACAAATTCATTCATGCGCTTTGAAGATGGAGGTGGGAGATGATACTTTTGTGTCTTGTGCATTAATTGACATGTACAACAAGTGTGGTAGCATCGATGATGCCTATTGTGTTTTTGATCAAATGCCAAAGAAGACGACTGTGGCATGGAATTCTATTATTTCTGGCTATGCACTTCATGGCTATAGTGAGGAGGCTCTTAATTTGTTTTATGAGATGCACAATAGTGGTGCTAAACTGGACCATTTTACTATTTCAACAGTGATTAGAATATGTACAAGATTGGCTTCATTTGAACATGCAAAACAAGCTCACGCGGCATTAGTTCGTCATGGTTTTGGCACAGATTTGGTGGCGAACTCAGCACTCATTGACTTCTACAGCAAATGGGGTAGGATGGAAGATGCTCAACATGTGTTTGACACAATGCACCAGAAGAATATCATATCCTGGAATGCATTGATTGCTGGATATGGAAATCATGGCCAAGGAGAGGAGGCACTAGAAATCTTTGAGCAGATGCTTCGAGAAAGGATGGTTCCCAACCATGTCACTTTCCTAGCCGTCTTATCTGCTTGTAGTTACTCGGGACTATCAGAACGCGGTTGGGAAATTTTTCAATCTATGAGCAAAGATCACAAGATTAAGCCCAGACCAATGCATTATGCATGCATGATTGAGCTATTAGGTCGAGAGGGTCTGTTGGATGAGGCTTTAGCACTAATAAGAACTGCACCTTTCCAACCAACAGCAAATATGTGGGCAGCATTGCTGACAGCATGTAGAATGCATGAGAATTTTGTGCTTGGGAAGTTGGCAGCAGAAAAACTTTATGGAATGGAGCCCGAGAAGATGTGTAACTATGTAGTACTTCTAAATATATATAACACCACTGGAAGATTGAAGGAAGCTGCTGGTGTGTTACAGACCTTGAAGAGGAAGGGTTTAAGAATGCTTCATGCTTGTACCTGGATTGAAGTTAAAAGATGGCAAAATGTCTTCCTTTCTGGAGATAAATCCCACCCCCAAACAGAAGAGATATACCAAAAGGTGGACAATTTGATGGAAGAGATATCAAGGTATGGTTACACTGTGGAGGATGATGAAGCGCTGCTTCCTGATGTTGATGAAGAGGAACAACGTGTTCTGAAATATCATAGTGAAAAGTTAGCAATTGCTTTTGGACTAATTAACACCCCGAATTGGATGCCTCTACAGATCATGCAGGGTCATCGTATATGTCGAGACTGTCATACTGCAATTAAGCTTATAGCCATGGTGACAGGAAGAGAAATTGTGGTAAGAGATGCTAGTAGGTTCCACCATTTTAGAAATGGAAGTTGTTCTTGTGGAGATTATTGGTGATGACGAAATTGTGTCATTCAATTCACAAGGACATGTTACTCACTTCCATCCTTTCCCTCAAACTAAACCTCAGTTTTGACTAGGATGCAATCCTATAATTGGTGTAATTCTTTTTTGAGATTCTTTAATAAAAGACCTATCATACTTCCAAGATTTTGCACTGATTTGTTTTTTTATGCAGAGGGATAAGTTTGAACAGTTCCTTTCGTTATGTGAAATGTTTTGTTATTTGACTTCAAGTTGTGCTATATAGTTCTCGCATACTGAGTCCCTAAAAACCTCTGATAGTATTCATAATACTCACTTGTTTATGTACACAATTGCAAATTGTTTCAATTTTAGTGGCTCAACAAACCCCCCCACCCCCCTTTTTCTAATTTATTTATGTCATAACCATATTTGAGGTTTAGCATCATTATACATAATAGGCCTTCAGCTGCATTTATCAGTTACTTATCACCCTCTCAAGTCTCAAGTACAAGATTTGGAGAGAGGAAAAAACCTTCTGGTCCTTCTATTGGAAACGTGGGGGATTTTTCTTTGTTTTTTTTCCAATTTCTGTGAGATAGGAACAAGCATTCACATAGGGCATGTCTTGAATAGTCAAATTTCACTTCCAATTGTAGTGCTATAAATTAAGGGGTTGGTTTGGTTGCATTTGTTGTTGTCTGGGTTTGGTGTTTGATTTTTGAGGATTCTTAATGTCTTTTTCTGCTGCATATCCTGTCTATGAGGTTGCAAAGGATGCAGCTGGAGTCGCAGGTACAAACGTAATCTTTGTCTTTGTCTCGCTGTTTCTGAGATTCTGAGCATTCTGGTTTTTGATGAATCAAAAGGAACCGACTTTAAATATGCTAGTAGCAGTGGATTAGTAGATTATCCTTTACAGGGTTTAGATTCTCTTTTTATTTTATTTTATTTTAGTGATAATCACTATGTTTAATCGTTTATTTTGCAGGGAATATCTTTGCTTTTGGGTTGTTTGTATCTCCCATGTAAGTTTATTTAGAGAAATGATTTATTCTCCAAACTACTAAATGAAGCAAGAATTGATTAAAAGATTGCAAGACATTGATAGTTTATACTTTTCACTTTCTTTATCATTTAGGAACATGCTTAGGAATATCTTTACGATGCTAAATCATTATTCATAAGAAACTTCTGTTTAATTATTATATATTCCTTTTGTTTCATTGGTCATTAACTCTTGTTCTATTTTTGAATTGTAGACCTATATTTAGGAGAAATATCAGAAATGGGTCAACTAAAATATTCTCAGGATTGTCGTATATTTACTCTCTCATGAACTGCTTGATCTGCATGCGGTATGGCACGCCTCTGATATCGCCCGATAATTTGTTGGTAACGACGGTTTATTCGATCGGAGCAGTGTTTCAGTTTGTGTACATAATTATCTTCCTTGTGTATGCTGAGAAATTAAAAAAGGTTAACTTTCCCGCACTATTGGAATCTTGTTCTTGTGATACGGATATGGTTGGTTTCTAACTTAAGCTGTGAAACTCTTAAACTGCAATTTGATAGGTGAGAATGTTTGGACTATTGCTGGCAGTTATCGACGTTTTTGTGATTTAGTTGGGAGCTTGCAAGTAATTGATAGTCAAACACGCGAATCCTGGTTGAATTCTTGAGCTGTGCTTCCCTCATTTCAATGTTTGCCTCACCTTTGTTTAAAATTGTAAGTTTTTCGTTACATAGATACCCAATTAACATTGATTTGTGCTTTTTGACTTGATGAATTTACTTGAATTATGTACTTATGTTTCCCAGAAATTGGTCATTCAGACAAAAGAGTGTCGAATTCATGCCGTTTTATCTCTGGCTCTCCACCTTCCTAATGAGCCCCTCCCTTTTGGTTTTTTGATTGCTCAATGAGGACCTCTTCATTATGTAAGGAAGTAATTTATTTTTTCCTATTTGTTTCTGAATTCTTCTTTTAATTCGGAATTTTTGTTTTGTTGGTTATCTCTTGTTCTGTGCAATTTAACATTTATCTATTTGATTACATCAATGTTTTCCAGGTACCAAATGGGATAGGAATTTTTTTGGGAATCTTACTGTTGAATATCAGATTAGAGATATAGGGTGTATATAAGTTATTCTGAGAGATATAGGCTTTATATAAGTTATTCTGGTTTGATATAGTTTCTGTTTTTAGATATCTAATTCTGTTGTATCTCCTAGTATTAAGGGATTTTATAATATATATATATTGACGCTGAGAGATGGTTCTCTTAAGGAATTCATCCAAAACACAATCTTTGTTTCACTTCATTCGTGTATTTCAAGTTGGTATCAGAGCAGGTTCCGACCCGGCTCTGGTTTTTATTTGTTTTTCTTCTTTTCCGGTTGTAATCTCTCAGCCGTGTTTCCTTTTCCCACCAGCTGACACTATCAGATGTGTCTCTTCATCAGAAACCGTTTTTTCGGCCAAAACCTTGTCAAACATCAGACCCACTCCGAAGCAACCCCAGAATCAGAACCGGAAAGCCAAGTTCGGCCTGTCCCCAAAATTTCACCGCCGTCAACCGCCGCACGCGCCCACACGCGCCGCCCCTTTTCCTGCGCGTGGTCCTCACGCGCCTCCGCTCCAGACGTGCGTGAACGTCACGCTCTGCTGCCTAGGCTTTTTCCGGCCCTCGTTTCCCTTCTGCATGTGTTTTCCGGCCGTTTCTGAGTATCTGTCATCATGTCTTCTCTTCTGAGGTAACCCCCGACACCAACTCCAATGGTGGCAAACCGGCTATTCTAACATCTGTTGTTTCTGGAACCGCTACAATGACCTCTGAAAAATTGATGGGTGTCAAAAATTACCTTTCTTGGGCTGATTCTGTGGAACTTTGGTTCATGGGCCAAGGCTATGAAGACCACCTTACTAAATCTGTTGATGATGTTCGCGCCGCTGACAAAACCACTTAGAAGAAGATTGATGCCCAACTATGTAACCTTATGTGGCAGACCATTGATCCACCAAAGCTGACTATGTTTCGAGCTTACAAAACTTGTAAAAAGGTGTGGGACCGTGCTAAAGTTTTATACACTAATGACATTGCAAGACTTTACCATGTTGCTAAGAAGCTGTGTAGCTTACAGCTTCAAGGAACTGATATGGAATCTTATGTTGGGGCTGTGGAAGCTGTCAAGGAAGAGTTTTCGACTCTCTTCCCTATGTGTCTAATGCTAACGAACATCATGCTCAACAGGGAAAGATGTTTTTGGTACTTACTTGGGTTGCCAGCAGAACTTGAATCTCTTCGGCAACAAATATTGGACACCTCACCCGTTCCTTCCCTTGAGGACGTATTTGCACGACTCTTGCAATCCGGCCCCTCTCTTGAGACCCATACTTTCGACCAAACTGCATTAGCATCCCAATCTTCTTCTCAAGTGTCCTTTCAAGTGCTCACTCGCGGCGGCCGTGGGGGTCGTGGTAATGGTCGTGGTAATCGTACTCGCCTTAGTTGTACCTATTGCCATAGGATTGGTCATACTCAGGATAAATGTTATGCTCTCCATGGTCGTCCTACCAAGGTAGCTAATGTTATCCAAACTAATAAGCCATCTGACATTCACTCCGCCGCACAACCACAAGGGATATTTGTCTCTGGCAATGATTATGATGAGTTTCTCAAGTACCAAGCTTCAAAGCAGGCATCTACTCCCGTTGCTTCGGTGGCCTACTCTAGTAATTCTGTTGCTTGTATCTCTCATTCCTCTTCTCTTGGACCATGGGTCCTTGACTCAGGTGCTTCTGATCACATCTCTAGTACTTTTTCTGTCCTCTCTAAACTTGAACACCCTACATTTCTTCCTTCTATCACTTTGGCTGATGGTTCTAAAATTAGTGCTAAGGGAATAGGTCAAGCTACTCCTCTTCCTACATTACCTTTGAAATCTATTCTTTACATGCCCAATTGTCCTTTCAATTTGATTTCTATTAGCTAACTTACTCGTTCTCTTAATTGTTCAGTTACCTTTTTTGCTGACTCCGTCATTGTGCAGGATCGAGGGACGGGACAGACGATTGGTACATGATGTGAGTCTCAAGGACTATATCGGCTTGCCCTACACACTACTACTGTGTCTTCTGTTGTTGCTGTTAAGTCTCCGGACGTAGTCCCTTGTCGCCTGGGATATCCCAGCCTCTCGAAGTTACAAGCTATGGTCCCGAGTTTATCTCGTCGTACTACCTTAGAGTGTCAAACTTGTCATTTTGGGTAAACATGTTCGTAGTTCTTTTTCAAGTCGTGTTAATACACGAGCTGCGTCTCCCTTTTCTGTTATTCATTCTGATGTATGGGGACCTAGTCGTGTTACTTCGCATTCTGGTTTTCGTTATTTTGTCACCTTTATTGATGACTTTTCTCGTTGCACTTAGTTATATTTAATGAAGGACAGATCTAAATTATTTGCACATTTCAAGTCTTTCTGTTCTGAAATTCAAAACTTCAATTAAAATTTTACGAAGTGATAATGCTCGTGAGTATTTTTTAGCACCCTTTTCGTCTTACTTGTCCTCCCAAGGCATTCTACATCAGTCGTCTTGTCCCCATATCCCTCAACAAAATGGTGTGGCTGAGCGTAAACATTGTCACTTGATTGAAACTGCTCGCACTCTTCTTCTCCATACTCATGTTCCCCTTAAGTTTTGGGGTGAGGCTGTTCTGAGTGCATGTTATTTAATTAATCGTATACCTTCTTTTGTTTTGCAAAATCAAGTTCCTCATTCCATTTTATTTTCTCATGAGCACATTTTTTCTCTTCCATTACGAGTCTTTGGTTGTACTTGTTTCATCCATGATCTTACCCCAGGCAAAGACAAGTTAACTGCTCGCTCTATCAAATGTGTTTTCTTAGGGTACACTCGATTTCAAAAGGGTTATCGTTATTATTCTCCAGCTCTTAATCGTTTCTTCGTGTCTGCCGATGTCACTTTTCTTGAGAATACTCCTTTTTTCTTTGCACCCGACATCACTTCACCTTCCATTACAGAGGTGCTTCCTGTTCCTTACTTAGATGGGCCTCCTATTCCCACAAAACCTCTCCAGGTTTATCATCGCCGCCCACGGCCTGCAGTCCAAGATAACTCATCTCCTGAACCCGTGGTTGAACCGTCCTTGGATCCTTCTTCGGGAGTTAGCAGTAGTCCTCCTATTGCTCTCAGACAAGGTACTCGTTCCACCCGTAATCCTAATCCTATTTATAATTTTCTTAGTTACCATCGTTTATCATCTTCGCACTATGCTTTTACCTCCTCTTTGTCTTCTGTTTCTATACCCAAAACAATAGCAGAAGCTCTTTCACATCCAGGGTGGCGCCAGGCTATGATTGAAGAGATGTCTGCCTTACATTCTACTGGTACTTGGGATCTTGTTCCATTTCCACCTGACAAATCTACTGTAGATTGTTGTTGGATCTATACTATTAAGGTCGGCTCAGACGGAACCATTGATCGATTAAAAGCCCGCCTTGTGGCTAAGGGCTACACTCAAATCTTTGGTTTGGACTATGGTGATACCTTCTCTCCTGTTGCAAAATGGCCTCTGTTCGTCTTTTTCTTTCTATTGCTGCCATTCGCCATTGGTCTCTTCATCAACTTGATATTAAAAATGCTTTCTTACATGGTGATCTCGAGGAGGAAGTATACATGGAGCAACCTCCCGGGTTTGTTGCTTAGGGGGAGTCTTCCGGCTTAGTATGTCATTTACGCCGATCTTTATATGGTTTGAAACAATCCCCTCGAGCTTGGTTTAGTTGCTTTAGTGCTGTTATTTCTAAATTTGGCATGATTCAGAATGAAGCAGATCATTCATTTTTCTCCCGTCATTCTTCCTCCATGACCTCCATATATCTGGTTGTTTATGTGGATGATATTGTCATTACTAGAGATGATCATGAGGGAATCACTCAGTTAAAACAACACTTGTTTGATCACTTTCAGACTAAGGATATGAGAAAGTTAAAATATTTTTTAGGAATTGAAGTGGCACAATCTAATGCTGGGATCTGTATCTCATAGAGAAAATATGCTCTGGATATTCTTGAAAAAATTGGGATGTTGGATTCTAGACCTGTAGATACACCAATGGATCCCAACACAAAACTTAGTCCAGATCAAGGAGAACCTCTTGCAGATCCTGGTAGATATCGCAGATTAATTGGCCGATTGAATTATTTGACAGTCACTTGGCCATATATTTCATTTGCCACAAGTATCCTAAGTTAGTTTCTTGACTTCCCATGCAATAGTCATTGGGACGCAGCTGTTAGAGTCCTTAGATATATCAAAGGTGCTCTAGGAAAAAGGTTTGTTGTATAAAGATAAAGAACATAACCAGATTGTTGGGTATACTGATGCAGATTGGGCAGGATCTCCATCTGATAGACGTTCTACATCTGGTTATTATGTTTTTATTGGTGGAAACTTGATATCTTGGAAGAGTAAGAAGCAAAATGTTGTAGCAAGATCTAGTGCGGAAGCTGAATATAGAGCTATGGCACTTGTCATATGTGAACTTATATGGTTGAAACAATTAGTTAAGAAACTTAAAGTTTTGTGAGCCGAGTAAGATGGAACTGGTGTGCGATAATCAAGCTGCCTTACATATTGCTTCCAACCCTGTGTTTCATGAACGGACCAAGCACATAGAGATTGATTGCCATTTCATAAGGGAGAATTTGCAAAGTGGAGAAATAGTAACAGCCTTTGTCAACTCCAACGATCAACTTGCAGATATTTTCACCAATGCTCTCCGGGGTCCTCGGATACAATACATATGTAACAAGTTTGGTGCATATTATTTATATGCTCCAGCTTGAGGGGGAGTGTTGAATATCAGATTAGAGATATAGGCTGTATATAAGTTATTCTGTTTTGATATAGTTTCTGTTTTTAGATATCTAATTCTGTTGTATCTCCTAGTATTAAGAGATTTTATTTCTGTACCTATGTGTGTGTATATATATATATATATATATATATATATATATATATATATATATATATATATATTGACGCTGGGAGATGATTCTCTCAAGGAATTCATCCAAAACACAATCCTTATCTCACTTCATTCGTGTATTTCAAGTCTTACAGTTGGTATTATATTTCTATTACAAAAGTAAATCTAGAGAAGAATCTAGAGAACCTTTGATAGTGTCATATGCGTGATTAGTACTTCCGAAAACAAAATGTATGTGAAAGTGCAGATTAGTGCAGAATAAGATATCTGATTTTTGCAATTTTGTGGGATTGATCTCTGAAAATGGCCATGCTAAACCTAGTTGATGCTCAATTTGGAGATAGTTTTCCCGAGTTAATTGCGTTGATTATTGATGATGAACTCATGAAGTGCTTCTGTTTCATATTCCAATTAAGAATTAAGAAAAGTGATCATGCGGCATACTCATTCATGATCTTTTTGTTCCATCGCTAAGATTGCCTTTTCTCTATTTGACTAAGAATGCAATTTTTTCATGAAATTAGTACATGAAGTTCTAATTTCTTAAACTATGTTCAAAATCCCTAACATATGCTTTATCTGATTTCTTACTTGTTTTTTATTTCTGATTTGGCAGTGCTATAACGTGCCATTGATAAATCAACCTGAAATATCATTCATCAATGAGAATATGCACTTAGTTTCTTCTCATCTAAACAAATGACACCAAATTAGTCCTTCAAAGACCTTAGGCTTCGTTTGTATACGGGCACGAACTGAGACAGGGACACGGACATGGAGACACAATCATATTTGACAAATGATACATGAACACGGATGTTGTATCCTAAGACACTGAATTAGTGTATTTTGTGTCTTCCTTTACAGGAGAGACACAGAAACACCCATAACAAACAACTTATTTTTTCATCTTTTTTTTTTTCATTATTCTTCCTTCTTTGGAAAGACTTGTCCTCTTTAACTGCAAGAATTTGCGTGGATGGCAAAGGTCAGAAGATTTCAACAAGACAAATGATACTGACAATTAACTGTCACTACCTCTTTTTTGTTGTCTCTCTTTGCAAATCTGGAATTAGCCAAATTTGACTTGCATGCCTACTTCTCCATCCATTTTCAAGTTGGAGTTCGGACTATGCAATGTGTAGCCGATGATTGAAACTTGTTCGGTTCAGCATCCGTCTTCATCTGTCAGTCCTCTGTCTTCACTCAAGCACTTGGAAATAGGAGAAGAAATGGACATAGAAGCAATGCCAATGGAGTGTTACAAAACTTGCGACAAGTTTGATTTGTGTAAATGGGAAAGAGGATCATGATTAATATGGCCTTCACCCTCTACTGAGAATCTCCTTCACACTTTGTGACGATTTGAAGGCTTTACTGGAGCTGATTCACAACCCTTCACTTGCTGAGACATTTTTTGCTTCAAAGTCCTTGCATGAAGGCCCTTACTGATTTACTGGCGCTGTATCTCAGATATTGTGCCTTCTTACTTGCTACACGCCGGGTTAAAACTGAAGATTGGTCAAGGATTGCTCACTTCCCAAACACTATCATAGCAAAAGCTGTATCTTCTGAAGGTAATGGGCCAAAACTGTAAAACTTATAAACTATATTTATGGATTTGTACCTTATAGCTGTATTTATTGCTTACTTCTCTTGGGTTTAACTGCATTATTTTTAAATATGAAATTTTGAAACATAAAGGTTAGGGGTTCTTGATTGCATATTTTCCTTTTTCTTTATTGAATAGGAAAAAGGAGACACCATTACTAATGTTTGAATAATGCATATGGTTAGCTAATGTTTCATCGTAAATGATCTTCCTAATGTTTGTGTTAGCAACTAAGAGAATCCTCACATGTTTGTTGAGTATTGTAATTTATTGTCTAAATGGTACTTGAAATTGGTATGGCGTTGCTGATTCCATTTGGACTATCAATTCCAAAAGTTAAAATAATTTTAATATACTTGATTGTTTGTGTATGATGAAACGAGCAACATATAATGCTTAATCTCAATTCATATGGTTCAATCATGGATGCAGAATACAGCAATTTAACATGGTCCTTGCATACTTTGAGTTCCTAACAACCTCTGATAGTATCATAGTACACACTTGTTTTTTATAGATACTCATTAACTTGCAACTCTATTATGTGTGATAAATACTTAAATAGTACATACTTTTGCAAGAACAGTTATTAAAAACTAATGTGTCAAGCTTTACTAATCTGTGTATTTCTATTTCAAATAATGATTCAGGGCTGCAGAAATTCCTCCTGCTAAAGCCTGCCTACATATATATGTAAGATGACCCTGCAGAAATTTCTAGTGCTTCTGCTGTCAGTGCTAGCTTATGGAGATCCAATACACACAGTTCAACACCTGGACATGTGTTGTTGTTGCTGCTAGTAAAGTTGATTATCAGTTTGTGATTTTGACTTTTCAATTTTGTTGTGTTAGTTTAGTTGAAGTGTTTGAATATGTTATATTATCAAACGTACAGGGAATCAGCCTCTTTATAGAGGAATTAAAGAAATAGAAATAACTAGAAAATAGGAAAGCAGGGAAAAATACTAGTCTAAAATAAAAGAAAGATTTCTAATCATAAAATCTCTAAAATTAAGCTAAACTAAAAAAGGAAAAGATTTATAATTAATTCTATTTACATAAAAGATTCATGAAAGGAATTAAAATTTTGATTTTGATTTGATCTAGTCAACACTCTCCCTCAAGTTGGCTTGAAGATATCATTCGTTGACAGCTTGCTTATTATGCTATCAAAAGTCTTTTTGGATAATTCTTTAGTTAGAACATCTACTAATTGTTCCGCGGTTGGAATATATGAGATGCAAATCTATCATCTTTCAATCTTTTCCCTGATAAAATGCTTGTCAACTTCAACATGTTTAGTTCTATCATGCAACACTGGATTATGAGAAATGAAAATTGTAGATTTGTTGTCGCAATACAACCTCATCGGTGGAGAAATGGAAACAATTAGTTGTAGGATTTTCTCTACCCATAGTGCTTCACATATTCCATGAGCCACTGCTCTAAACTCAGCTTCTGCACTACTTCGTGCCACAACACTCTGTTTTTTACTCCTCTAACTAACCAAATTTTCGCCAACAAAAGTACAATACCCATGTGTTGACCTTCTATCTATGACATTTCCAGCCCAATTCGCATATGTATAAGTTTCTACTTGAAGATATCCATGCTTTTTGTAGAGTAACCCTTTTCCAGACGACCCTTTCAAGTACCTTAGGATTCTAAAGACAGCATCCATGTGTTCTTGACTAGGTGAATACATAAATTAACTTACCATGCTCACAGCAAAGGCTATATTCGGACGTGTATGGGATAAATAAATTAGCCTCCCTACCAACCGCTGATATCTCCCTTTGTTTATTACATTTTCTGGTTCAGCTGGCTTTAATTTTAGGTTAGGCTCTATACATGTTTCAGCAGTTTTACAACCAAGTAATCCCGTCTCTTTAAAAGATCTAGGATGTACTTTCGTTGGTTCATAAAAATGCCTTCCTTAGACCTTGCAAATTCAATTCCAAGGAAGTATTTGAATGAGTCAAGTTCTTTGATTTTAAATGTTTGGGCAAACTTCTTCTTCAAGTCTTTTAGCTCCAAAAAATCATCACCTGTCAGAATAATGTCATCCACATATACAATTAAGATGACAGTTTTATTAGCTGCTGAATGTTTATAGAAAAGTGTATGGTCAGCTTGGCTTTGAGTATAACCAAGTCCCTTCACCACCATTCCAAGTAGTTCAAACTAGGCTCTTGGGGATTGTTTCAATTCATAGAGATATTTCTTTAGTTTGCACACTTTATTCCTCCCTAGTTCAGCCTCAAATCCAGGTGGAAGTTTCATAAACACCTCTTCCTCTAGCTCCCCATTCAGGAAAGCATTCTTTATATCCAATTGATGTAAAGGCCAATTGTAATTCACAGCAAGAGATAAGAGAATCCGCACAGAGCTGAGTTTGGCAACTGGAGCAAAAGTCTCTCGATAGTCTACTCTATAGGTTTGTGTATATCCCTTAGCTACTAACCTAGCCCTATACTGCTCTATGCTTCCATCAGCATTGCACTTGATGGTAAAACCCACCTACAGCCAACCAATTTTGTATTCTGTGGCAGATCTACAATCTCCTAAGTTTTATTCTTCTTGAGTGCATGCCACTCTTCCATCACTGCTAATTTTCAGTTGGGATTATCTAGTGCTTCCTCTATGTTTCTAGGTTCAAACAGATTTGTAATTTTAGAAGTAAAAGCTCGATGCTTTTGAGAGAGATTTTGGTAAGAGACATAATTGAAAATAGGATGATTGGTGCTGATTTTGAGTACCTTTTTGGTGTAGGTTCTGGTTTCTTTTCTAAGGGCTATTGGCAAGTTATTATTAGAAGTGACAATTTCAGATTTACCTAGAAGTTCCTGAAGTACTACAGTTGGGCCGTCCTCCGGGTTTTCAGATTGGGTTGGTGCAGAAATGATGGGCTAGTCTCTAGTCTTCTTGGGATATTTTCGAACATAATACCGAAGCTCCTTTTCAGATTGTGGTATTTCTTTTCCTATTTGAATTCCAACTAATTCTGGCACAATTTCAGAATTGGTTTCCAAATATTGTTTTGCAATTGTTTCAGAATTTACTTGATTAGTGAAAGTTGTATCCTCAATATGTAAGATAGGAGTGGGTAAGGGTTTATGGAAAAAAATTTCTTCCCTTAGACTCTCTCCCTAAAGAGAATTTTTCTGAAAAAATGTTTCATGTTCCAAAAAAGTAACATTCATACTTACATGAAATTTCTTAGTGTGTGGATTGAAATATTTATGACCCTTTTTACTTAGAGAATAGCCAATAAAAATACATTTTTCTGTCATTAGATCAAGTTTACTTCGATATGAAGGTGTATGTAAAAACACAGTGCAACCAAAAACTTTTAAAGGTAAGTTAGAATGCAACTTAAATGCTGAAATTTTCTTTTTGGAAGTATCCAACAGTGTGCAGTAATTTGACACACGTGTGGGCATTCGATTTATGAGATAGGCTGCTGTTAGGACAACATCTTCCCATAAATACTTTGGAACATTACCCTCAAACATAATGGCACGTGCTAGTTCAAGAAGATGTTTATTCTTCCTTTCAGCAATGCCATTTTGTTGGGGTATATTGGGACATGTAGATTGATGATGAATACCTTTCTTTTGAAGAAATTCATCAAGATTTTTATTAAAGTATTCAGTGCCATTATCACTTCTTAAGATTGAAATTTTTGTGTCAAATTGTTTTTCTACCATTGTTGAAAAATACTGAAAAATTTTAGAAACCTCAGATTTTTCATGCATGATGTAGATCCAACATAGTCGTGTGTGGTCATCGATAAAAGATACAAACCATTTTTTTCAAATTGAGTTGTTATTTTTTATGGACCCCATACATCACTATGAATCAAGTGGAAATGTTTAGATACATGATAAGGTTGAGAGTAATAAGGAGCACTATGACTCTTTGAACGAATACAATTTTCACATTTAAGTAAGGAAGAATCAATATTCTTAAACAAACTTGGAAACAAATGTTTGAGATATGGAAAACTAGGGTGTCCTAGTCTATTGTGCCAGAACATTATTTGGTCCTTTATAGGCATAGAACTTATACCACTAAATCCTTGAGCTATTGTATCCTCTGAGATATCCTCAAAATGATAAATCACATTCATCATCTTAGCACTGCCAATCATCTTTTCCGAGGTCCGGTCCTGAAAAATACCATGAGTGTCAAAAAATGTTACAGCACAATTGGAATTCTTACAGATTTTACTAATAGAGAGAAGATTACAAGAAAGCTTTGGTACATGTAGGACATTTCTTAGGTCAATATTTTTGGACAGTTTAATTGTACCTTTTCCAACAATAGATGAAAAACTACCATCAGCAACTCTAATTTTCTCATTTTCAAAGTAAGGAGAATAAGTTTTAAATAAAGGGGAGAGACTAGTCATATGGTCAGATGCACCTGAATCGACAATCCATAGTGCATTCAAGTTTGAAGTGTAGTTAAGGGACATAGGAATACTGAAATTACTTGTTTGAGCCAAAGAACCACTAGGAGTACTAGACACAGAACTGAAATTTAACAGCCTTATGAGCTGCTCAACCTGTTCCTTATTTAATGATGATTTTTCAGCCTCATGAGCAGTTGGAGTAGAGCGTATTTTGGAACCAGGTTTGCTGTCTTTAAGATGTGCTGGTTTTCCATGAATCTTCCAGCAGGTTTCTCGGGTGTGACGAGATTTATTGCAGTGTCACACCAAAGATTGGAGGTGTGCTTCTGATTTGATGAACTTTTAAGTGCAGCAGGTGTCGCTAAGGTAGTGTTTGATGGAGAGACAAAGACGGAAAGACTGAGACTAAGAGACAGAGACTAAGAGACAGAAATTGAAATAAATCTCAGTATTCTGTTTGGTGCAAAGTGAGAGACAAAAATTGAAACAAGAATGAAATTCTAATTTATTTTGTACAAAAGGTAAAATTGAAATTATTTAATTGAAATGGAGGTATTTTAGGTATAAAATGTTATTAAAGTTTCAGTCTCTATCTCTAAAAATTTTAGTCTCCTGTGTCCCTACTTTTTGGAGGTACTGAAATACTAAAATTTTGGAGATAGAGACAGAAATTTTAATACCAGTCTCTGAACCAACAAACATAATATTGAGTCTTAGTCTCCCAGTCTCTGTCTCAGTACCTCAAAACAAACGCTACCTAAGAGTACATTAGACTCCAAAGAAGTCTGTTCAGTTTTGCCTTTCCCCATCATCACAGCTCTACGAGTTTTCTCTCTTCTAACTTCAGCAAATACTTCTCCAATTGAGGGTAGGATTGCTCTTCCCATAATTCTGCTACGAACTTCATCTAGCTCCACGTTAAAGGCCTGCAAGAAACTGGAATATCCTTCCTTCTTCCACTGTTTGTTGGTGGTGTTTGGCATCAGCGGCTGAATTTCACTTGTAGTTATTGAAGTGGTCAAGATCTTGCCACACCCGCTTCAATGTGTGGAAATATTTGGTGACATTGTCTCTCCCTTGTTGAATTTCTCTAGCTTTTAGAGTAAGTTCATAAATTTGGGATTTATTCCCAAGATCAGAGTACATCTCCTTGACATTATCCTACAATTCTTTGACAGTGGTATAATACATGTAGTTACTGCTAATATCCTCCTCCAATGAGTTCACCAGCCATGTCATCACCATAGAATTTTCGGTATCCCACACATTATATTGCGGGTCAGTGATGTTAGGCTGGCTTCGCTCACTGGTGAGATATCCAATCTTCCTTCTTCCACGGATATACAGTTGAACTGATTGAGACCACCTAAGGTAGTTTGACCCATTGAATCAAAATGTGGTGATCTGAACTGAATGGGAGTCACCACTAACTAGTACTCATTGCTCATATTTGAAATCTGATGGAGTAGGAGTGGTGTTCTCCTTCTGTTCAGGATTAATGACTGAGGAACTGTCAGCCATAGCTATAAATCAGAGACACAGTGCAGAGATCCTGCTCTGATACCAAGTTGAAGTGTTTGAATATGTTATATTATCAAACGTACAGGGAATCAGCTTCTTTATAGAGGAATTGCAGAAATAGAAATAACTAGAAAATAGAAAATAAGGGGAAAATATTAGTCTAAAATAAAAGAAAGATTTCCAATCATAAAATTCCTAAAATTAAGCTAAACTAAAAAAGGAAAAGATTTATAATTAATTCTATTTACATAAAAGATTCATGAAAGGAATTAGGAAATTGATTTCGATTTGATCTAGTCAACAAGTTTCATTCCAATGCTATTGTTTGCAGCAGTAGGCATCATAGAAACTTGTTTTTATTTTCTACTGTTGTAATCGTAATTGATGTATTGATATCTGAAGTTGTGCTGCTGTGGTTGGCAGATACCCTATTATGGTGTGGTAAAATCATTTGGTTGAACTTGTCAATTCTATAGAGTAAGAGTAGTACATACCATAGTCTAAAAGTAGCGAAACAGCTCTATTAGGATTTTGTCATCCTCAAATAGGTGTGCAGAAAGATTGGGGAGCAGTGAAGGAGAAGAGAGATGTAAAATTATTATGTTGTGTGATAAGTGTATCAATAGTATACATTTTTAGTGAGTTGGCAAACTTATAAATAATAGAGTAAATAACTATTATGGTACCCTTGAGTTTGATTTTGGCACAAAAGACACCCCACATTTGTTTTTGATAAAATGAACTCTCGAATATCTATTCTATTTGATAAAATGGCCTATTTATTAACTCATTTTGTGAAGAGGAGCAGATATTTGAATGTTTGTTTTGTCAAAAACAAATATGAGAGTCATTTTTATCGAATTTTTCAGGTATCAAAATGACTATTTTTTTCTAAATAATAATATCAATAAAAACTATCCTTAAAAGAAATTATTTTATTACAATTTATTTTCAAATACAGATTTATGTTTAATATAATATGTTAGTATAAATTTCAATATGTTAGTATCGATGTCTTTTTCAATTTATCCATAACTATTATGTAATTTAAAAAAGGAAAGAAAAGAAGTTTATATTATAATTGAAGTTTATTATCTTTTTGTTAAAAGCTCAACTCATGAGACATGCAATTAAAGTTGCTGGAGGTGTTATCCAGATTTGAGGAACATATCACTTGGTGATGCAGGTTCAAGATGTCTGATATTTACAGATATGTCATATGCTGGTGCTGACCAAAATTCATGCTGGAGAAGTCTTAAGCTGAGGTGACAAGCGAATTAGAGAGAGAACTTCTAGGATGTAACAAATCTAAAAGAATGTTAAAACGTTGTTGTATCATCATTAAAATTCAATGAATGTAATTTCCAATGCTCATTTTGTCAATTTAATTGTATCATCTTAACCAATGTTACTTAAGCTAAATAAATTGGCAACAGTATGTGGTTTATTGCAGCTGGGTTTCTATACTACCAGCTTCTGAAATGTTGAACGGATAATTTTGAAATTTATTCATGAACATATAACCTGAAAGTGCAATCAGTGGCAAGTTTCCTGTAAGATTGATTCCTCAGCTTCTGAATTTATCAACAAGTTTCCTTTCATCTGTTTGGAATATTTAAGGATACCTGAAAATTGCAATGAAATGCAAAACTCACTCAAAGTCTTTTTGGTTGATTCATCCTTCTTGCTAGTAGGAAGTCGATAAGGTAAAATAATAAAGAAATGGTGGCAAAAAGAGTCTATACTCTATAGTATACAATGCAGTCCAAAGTTATGGCAATGACATTAAATTAAAACATCTTAATTATTGTAATCTGTGGGTCCCATGTGATACAAGACGACAAGCACAGACGGAACAACATTTCTGTTTCCACCAAAATCAGCATTCAATCAAACTCAGACACCATTCATTCATTTGCACATTGTATCCAAACTTGTAACTTCACAGTTTCTGCTGTCTTCTGTTTCTGGCAATCGGAACAAGAACAAGAATGCAAGCATCACTTGCATGCTATTCACGTCCACATGGAAACCCACTTGTCAAACTCAATCTCCAAACATCATCACACACCACCACCAACAACTATAACCTCCTACCATCAATCACTTCACACACACCAATCTCTCTTCCCATGAAACTCCAACCTCAGATTCTTTTGAGCCCTTCCCCTTTACTTCCCAAGCCAAAAGCAAACAGAACTTTGAGCTCCAAAGTTGGTCCACTTGGTTGCGGCATTTCGTCGAACGGGTACGGTGCAAGTGGGAAGAGGAGTTTGAGGGAGTGGGTTGAGTTATGCGGCGAGGTACTTTCAACTGCGTTTCCTTTGTGGGTGACGATTGGGTGCGTGTTGGGATTGGTGAGACCCAGTTCCTTCAATTGGGTCAGTCCAAAATTAAGCATTGTGGGACTCACCATAATCATGCTTGGTATGGGTATGACTCTCACTCTTGATGATCTTCGTGGTGCTCTTGCTATGCCCAAAGAAGTTCTCTCTGGTTTTCTGCTTCAATATTCGGTTCGTTTCTCTGTCTTCTTGTAATTTCGACTCTCTCTCGCGAGATTTTTCTTTTTCTTCTTACGGTGAAATAAAATCAAAATTTTAAATTTTCTTTTCTTTTCATTTATTATTATTATTATTATTATTATTATTATTATTATTATTATTATTATTATTATTATTATTATTATTATTATTATTATTATTATTATTATTTAGTGTAGGATTGGCTTGTTTGTTTTTATTACGCATCAAACTCGTTAAAATAAACTTTACCCCAATCAAACATTCCCCCCATAGCAGAAAAAGATAGGGACAAAACAGATAACACTTGGATCAATAAAAGCTTATTGATATAATGCAATGAAATGTTTTGCTGCTGCATTCATTTGAATCCTACTGACATATACACATCAAAAAGTCATATCTAATTTTCATACTAATTCATGGTACACATTCATTCATTGATTTATGTCTGGCAAGTCTTAAGCTTGAGGGAGTATGAGCTTCAAAACACTTAATCAAAAGTTGTGAGTTTTGATTTCAAAAGAGGAGTCTTTGATGTAATCACTCTTGTGCTTGCTTAGCTTGTTGGTGCTGTCTTTTGAGTGAAATTCTGTTGTTTAAGCTAACATTTAACTTGTATCTTGGAGACATGATCATGCATATTACAAAGTGCTGTAATTTTGCAAGATATATCTGTAAAATTGAAGCAAAGAAGCTTTGTTAACATTTGAAGCAAATGAAAGTATGTAGGTGTGCAGAAGAAAATAATAATAATAACAACAACAACAATATGATAGCAGAGCTCTCAAAGTCAGTGTTATGCAATTATTTAATAGGCCAACAATATGATAGCTTATTTTGAGGATCAACCACGTAAATAATTCATTAACTCTGTGTTTTGTTCACAATCATATATACTGAAATCAATTTTCAATGATTTAATTTTTATTCTGGATCCCTAGACTAAAAAATTTCACAATAAAACAATGTGTGAAAGCTAATGAGATCATTATTAGAAGCACTACCTGAAGGTCCTCCAACTTTAAATCATCAGATTCATAGCCCTCACCAATGACATCTCAACCAATCTTTCCTTTATCATTGACACCTACATGCATTCAACGGATCCCACACCTCTTTATCACTGCTTCCTTATTATCTCGTGTTCGATTCTCTCAGTTAAAATTCTTTGTTTTCAGTTTTTCCTCTCACATTCTAAATCAGAAAATATTTTCGTAAACGAGATGGAAATTTTGCATTCTAGACCATAATGATGCTTTCTGCTTGGTGTGAATTGTTTTCAACTTTCAGGTGATGCCATTATCTGGATTCTTTGTAAGCAAACTCTTAAACCTTCCATCACATTATGCAGCAGGTTTAATATTAGTTGGCTGCTGCCCTGGTGGTATGAATTTTAATTAACGTGCTCACTCTTCTATGATTTTTATCCACATTTTTTAGCTATTTCAATCAATCTTTCATTGTTGCAGGCACAGCTAGCAATATTGTTACATATCTTGCACGGTATATTGATTCTTAGAACTGTCATTCCAATTAATAATTTTTATTGATCTTATGAGCTGTGTGATCTGATGAACTATTTGTTTTGTTAGTGGAAATGTGGCCCTCTCTGTGATAATGACAGCTGCAAGCACTTTATCTGCTGTGGTTGGTATATATAAATCTTAGTCCTCTCTTTGTTATCTTCTCCTTTTAATCTTGATGATTTAATGAAACAAATAATGTAATATGGATATGAAAATGTGTTACCATTTAAGTTCTTTGTAAGTTGATCAATTAGTCCAATTGTTGTAGTTTAAAAGGTTTAATAATCAACATTCCTATATAATTGTAAAAATGTATTTAATTCAACCAAAAATGTTTTGTGGATTATTTCTCAAGCATTATTTACATTACCTTTTAATCAAATTAGATACATGATGAATTGATGATGCATACAAAATCCTGTGTCATGCACATGATGTGGCATTCTAATCTTTTTGAGCTTATTCAATTATTCAAAACTCAACATTGCAGGTCATGACTCCTTTCTTGACAGCCAAACTTGCTGGTAAGTATGTAGCTGTGGATGCAGCTGGTTTGTTGACTTCAACATTGCAAGTATGCTTTCCTTGTAATGGCCGTCTCTGTTTCCAATTTATGGCAATGCTCTTTTCTCATATTCGGTCTCTTTTTTCTGCACAGGTTGTGCTCTTACCTGTATTGGCTGGTGCATTTCTGAATCAGTACTTCCAACCTCTTGTTAAGTTAGTTTCTCCTCTAATGCCACCCATGGCTGTAGCAACTGTTGCGATTTTATGTGGAAATGCAATTGCTCAGAGTTCTTCAGCTATCCTTATGTCCGGTGGACAAGTAGTTTTAGCCTGCATGCTTCTTCATGCTTCCGGTTTTTTCTTTGGATATGTACTTGCAAGAATGCTCAAGTTAGACGTGTCATCGTCACGAACCATATCAATCGAGGTTGGCATGCAGGTAAAGTTGGTATTCGCTAACTGATATTGATTTCATTAAGGATTACTGCAACTTCACTCTGAATTTGCTCGATTTCACATGGACTTGTCCACCTTTATTGCAGAACTCGGTGCTTGGAGTTGTTCTAGCTACTCAGCACTTCGGGGATCCCCTAACTACAGTACCATGTGCTGTTTCAAGTGTGTGTCACTCAATCTTCGGTAGTATTCTTGCTGGAATTTGGAGACGCTCGTTGCCAGCTGAGATGAAGGACTGAAATTTCTAGCTGGTAAATCTTTTGGCTGTAACAAGGATTGATTCATTGTTAACTTTTAAAAGCTTCAAGCCGTCGACGAGAATAGAACCTTAGTTGTCAAGCTCAATGTTCTTCAGTAATACTATTTTGAATTAACTAGCAACTAGTCAAATTTCTCATCCAAATCTGCTTCAGTGTTTTGGTTTATACAATCATTGTGTAGCATAATAAATGGTGATAAGTGCTTCGATTGCTTAGTTGCATAGATAGCTGTATAAGATCAAAGATTAAAAGCAAACTTGGCATTCATATGCTGAAGTTATCATCCTCTAGATAAAGTAAACTTGATTTGAAAAGCCATATGCATATGCAATGTTTTCCTCCTTTTATTACTATAACAATTATATTCATAAGACCACCCTTGAAAAAAAAATTATAATTCATAAGACTAGAATTACATATTGTTCCGAGGGTTACCTGAAACGTCGATTTGGGCCTGAACGTGAGGTCTAAATCCTTTTGTATAGCAGCGTCTGACTTGTTGATGTCGAGGTGCCGCATGTCCGAGCTTTTCGTGAGAAGGTGGGGGTGGTACCTGCAAGAGACTCCGATACTTAAGTTAGCGAGGGTTTTAGACAGGTTTTTAGTAGATCAGAGCGTAAATTATACCTGAAGGTGTCAGTGTATTTATAGTAGAACGTTAACCACATTTGTTGAGTAGTTCCACTTTTATGGGTGGATGATCGTTCCCTTTATCATGGGAGTTGTTGAGACCTGTCTTTTAAGGAAGATAAAGATAGTGAAGAAATTTGCGGAGGCGGTTACTTCCCTGGGCAAGCAGTGCAGGGCTCCTTTCATGGGGTCTGTCCTCTTTAAAGAGGTTGGGTACGGGTTAGAAGCCCCCTTCATGGATTGCGCTTTTATTGTCATTGGGCGTGACTTTAGTTATTGGTTTAGAGTATGAACAGTGCCCCTACTTGAGTCTTAAGTCTTTTAAGAGGTTGGACTCAAGCAATTTGTGGCATCTGCTTTGACGTCGGGTACCCCGCCTTCCAGAGATCGAGTATTCGATGTGTTCTTGAAGTTTTGAACGTTACACTCTTTGAATGGGAGTCTAATTTGGCGCAGCAATTTTCTTGAATGACGTGCACGTCTTTAAGAGGAGTTAACGAGCCTTTATGCCCCTTGTCTTTTATAAAAAGGGTCCAACTCTTTTTCTCCTCTTTTTTCACATTTCTGAAAGTTCTTATATTGCTTTCTTCTTTACAGTGCCAAGAATTCCTCTTTGTTACGGGAGAAAAAGTTTCCTCCTTTGTTTGCGATTCCCTTTCCCTGAGTTTTCGTTATCTTGGTTTGCGTTCAATTGAAGAGGTGATGAGCGGATATTTTATACGCTTTTTGGGGTGTTTTAATATAGTTTTTAGTAGGATCTAGCTACTTTTTAGTATATTTTTATTAGTTTTTATGCAAAAATCACATTTCTGGACTTTACTATGAGTTTGTGTGTTTTTCTGTGATTTCAGGTATTTTCTGGCTGAAATTGAGGGACCTGAGCAAAAATCTGATTCAGAGGCTGATAGAAGATTGCTGATGCTGTTGGATTCTGACCTCCCTGCACTCGAAGTGGAATTTTTGGAGCTACAGAAATCCAAATGGCGCGCTCTCAATTGCGTTGGAAAGTAGACATTCAGGGCTTTTCAGCAATATATAATAGTCCATACTTTGCCCAAGTTTAGACAATGCAAACTGGCGTTTAACGCTAGCTTTTTGTCCTATTCTGGCGTCAAATGACAGAAACAAGTTGCAAAGCAGAGTTAAACACCAGAAATAGGTTACAAACTGGCGTTTTAACTCCAAGAATATCCTATTCACGTGAAAGCTTCAATGCTCAAGCCCAGTACACACCAAGTGGGCCCCATGAGTGGATTTCTGCACTGTCTATCTTAGTTTACTCATTTTCTGTAAACCTAGGTTACTAGTTGAGTATAAAAACTACTTTTAGAGATTTATTTTGTACCTCATGACATTTTTACATCTGAAATTGTACCTTTTACGGCATGAGTCTCTAAACCCCATGCTTGGGGTTGAGGAGCTCTGCAGCGTCTCGATGAATTAATGCAAGTATTTCTGTTTTCTATTCAATCTCGCTTGTTTCTATTCTAAGATGTTCATTCGTACTTCAACATGATGAATGTAATAATCCGTGACACTCATCACCATTCTCAACCTATGAACGCGTGCCTGACAACCACTTCCGTTCTACCTTAGATTGAATGGATGTCTCTTGGGTTCCTGCCTCACGAGTTTGACTGCCTCTCCTGACAACAGAGCATTCAAATCCGTGAGATCAAAGTCTTCGTGGTATAAGTTAGAATCAATTGGCAGCATTCCTGAGATCTGGAAAGTCTAAACCTTGTCTGTGGTATTCCGAGTAGGATCCGGGAAGGGATGACTGTGACGAGCTTCAAACTCATGAATGTTGGGCGTGGTGACAGACGCAAAAGGATCAATGGATCCTATTCCAACACTAGTGAGAACCAACAGATGATTAGCCATGTACATGGATCCTTTTCACTGAGAGGACAGCTGGTATCCATTGACAACGGTGATCCACCAACATACAGCTTGCCATGGAAGGAGACCTGCGTGCGTGAAGAAGAAGACAGTAGGAAAGCAGAAATTCAACGGGCAAAGCATCTTCAAAACTCCAACCCATTCTCCATTACTGCGTAACAAATATTCATTTTATGCTCTTTCACTTTTTACAATTAAAACTAAAGAACCCTATTGATATCCTGACTAAGAATAATAAGATAACCATAGCATGCTTCAAGCCGGCAATCTTGGTAGGATTGACCCTTACCCACGTAAGGTATTACTTGGACGACCCAGTGCACTTGCTGGTTAGTTATGTGGAACTACATAGTGTGAGTGTAATTTTCGTGCACCAAATTTTTGGCGCCGTTGTCGGGGATTGTTCGAGTTTGAACAACTGACGGTTTATTTTATTACTTAGATTAGGAAAGATTTGTCTTTTTGGTTTAGAGTCTTTTACGTTCTTTTCAAAAAAAAATTTTTCTTTTTCTTCAAAAATATTATTTTTCTTCATTAATTGTTAGTTTCTCATTGAGTCTAGTTGCATGTTCTAAGTTTGGTGTCCTTTGTGTTTTTGTCACCTAAAAAAAATAGTTTTTATTTGTTCAATCCTTGCATTTGCTGAGTGTGTCTATTTTCTTGGGAATAGTTGTCCCTTTGTGTCTTCCTTTCTAAAATCTTTTTAAAAAAAAATTTCTTTAATTAAATCTTGTGCCAAATTTTAAGTTTGGTGTTCTCTTGTTAATTTTTCTTTAGTTTTTGAAATTTTATTTTGGTTTTCTAAAAATTTTAAGTTTGGTGTTCTTTCTTTTGTTCTTGTTGTTCTTGTGAGTCTTCAAAGTGTTCTTGAGTCTTCTTTGTGTTTTGATATTAAAATTTTTAAGTTTGGTGTGCCTTAGTGTTTTTCCTCCAAAATTTTCGAAAACAAGGAGCATTGGATCTAAAAATTTTAAGTCTTGTGTCTTTTGTATGTTTTCTCTTTCATAATAAAATTCAAAAATCAAAAAATATCTTTCCCTTTAATTGCTCATAATTTTCGAATTTCTTGGGTTGACTTGGTCAAAATTTTTCAAATCATATCCTTTTAAGATTTTTAAAATCATAATTTTTTCAAAAACATCCTAACCACTTTCTCTCTCCTCATTTTTTCGAAAATTCTCATAAAATATTTTCAATTCTTTTTTTAATTATTTATTTATTTTAGTTTTTTTATTTTATTTTATTATTTCGAAAAAATTCTTAATAAACAAATATAATAAAATAAATCCACATCATCTCCCTTTCTCCATCATGGACCTAAGTGGAAATGAACAGTCCAGAAGGATTCTGGGGTCATATGCTAACCCCACTACTGCTTCATATGGGAGTGGTATCTGTATACCCTCCATCGGAGTCAGTAATTTTGAGTTGAATCCTCAACTCATTATCATGGTGCAGCAAAATTGTCAGTATTTCGATCTTCCACAAGAAGAACCTACTGAGTTTCTGGCATAATTCTTACAAATTGCTGACACAGTACATGATAAGGAAGTAGATCAGGATGTCTACAGATTATTACTATTTCCATTTGCTGTAAAAGACCAAGCTAAGAGGTGGTTAAATAACCAACCTAAAGCTAGCATAAGAACATGGAAACAGTTGTCAAACAAATTCCTGAATTAATATTTCCCTCCTAAGAGGATGACATAGCTAAGGCTGGACATCCAAGGCTTTAAACAAAAGGTAATGAATCCATTTACAATGCCTGGGAGAGGTACAGAAAAATGCCAAGGAAATGCCCCTCTGAAATGTTTTCAGAATAGGTGCAGTTAGACATCTTCTACTATGGGCTTACAGCAAAAGCTAAGATATTTCTAGACCACTCAGCTGGTGGATCTATACACATGAGAAAAATAATTGAAGAGGCTCAAGAGCTCGTTGATACAGTTGCTAGAAATCAGCATCTGTACTTAAGTAGTGAGTCTTCCATAAAAGAAGAGGCTAAGCCAGTGTCCACTAAACTTAGTCCTCTAGAACAAGTTGCTGAAATCAATCAGCATTTATGTTATCTGACAGAATAGTTGGCAGAATTTAAAAAGATGTTACAAGACACTAAGGATGCTAACAGGAACATGGAAGCACAACTTGACCAGACAAGATAGCAGTTATCAAAACAGATAACAGAAGAGTGCCAAGCAGTTCAATTAAGGAGTGGAAAAATATTGAATACCTCAGCTCAAAGCAGCAGAAAGCCAAGAAAAGAACAAATAATAGAGGATGAGCAGACTGCTATCCAAAATCTCTCTGAGGATAGTAAGAGCCCAGAGAGGAATGATTCTGGCATTCAAACACCAGAAAAGGGTGAAAAACTGGAGTTAAACGCCTAGTGGACGCCCAGTTCTGGCATTCAAACGCCAGAAAAGGGAGAAAAAGTGGCGTTAAACGCCCAAACCATGTTCAGTTCTGGCATTCAAATGCCAGAAAAGGGAGGGAATCTGGCGTTAAACACCAATCCAACCCCCAATCCTGGCGTTCAAACGCCTATGAGGGGTCAGACACTTGCAAGTGCTGATAATAACTCCCTCAAGAAGGCTTTTCAATCTACCTATGTAGGAAATAAACCTGCAGCAACCAAGGTTGAAGAATACAAAGCCAAAATATCTTATCCTCAGAAACTCCGCCAAGCGGAATAAGATAAACAATTTGTCCACTTTACAGAATATCTCTGGACTCTTGAAATCAAGATTCCGTTTGCAGAGGCACTTGAGCAAATACCCTCTTATGCTAAGTTCGTGAAAGAGATCTTAAGTCATAAGAAGGATTGGAGAGAAACTGAAAAAGTTTTTCTCACTGAAGAATGCAGTGCAATCATTTTAAAGAGCTCACCAGAGAAGCTTAAGGATCCTGGAAGCTTTATGATACCATGCACATTAGAGGGAACCTGTACCAAGACAGCTCTATGTGATCTTGTGGCAAGTATTAATCTAATCCATGCATCCACTATGAGAAAGCTTGGCTTGACTGAAGAGGTCAAACCAACCAGGATATGTCTTCAACTTGCTGATGGCTCCATTAAATATCCATCAAGCGTGATTGAAGATATGATTATCACAGTTGGGCCATTCGCCTTTTCCACTGATTTTGTAGTGCTGAAAATGGAGGAGCACAAGAGTGCAACTCTCATTCTAGGAAGACCTTTCCTAGCAACTGGACGAACCCTTATTGACGTCCAAAAAGGGGAAGTAACCCTGAGAGTCAATGAGGATGAGTTTAGGCTGAATGTTATTGAAGCAATGAAGTACCCAGACACATCAAAAGACTGCATGCGTGTTGATATTATTGATTCCCTGGTACAGGAGATCAATATGGTTGAGAGTCTCGAATCAGAGCTAGAGGATATCTTTAAAGATGTTCAGCCTGATCTAGAGGAACCAGAGGAAATACAAGAACCTCTGAAAATTCCTCAAGAAGAGGATAGAAACCTCCTAAACCTGAGCTCAAACCACTACCACCATCCCTAAAATATGCATTTCTGGGAGAAGGTGAAACTTTTCCTGTAATCATAAGCTCTACCTTAGAGCCACAGGAAGAGAAAGCACTAATTCAGGTGCTAAGGACACACAAGACAGCTCTTGGGTGATCCATTAGTGATCTCAAGGGCATTAGCTCAGCCAGATGCATGCACAAGATCCTACTGGAGGATAATGCCAAACCAGTGGTTCAACCACAAAGGCGGCTGAATCCAGCCATGAAGGAGGTGGTGCAGAAAGAGGTCACTAAATTACTAGAGGCTGGGATTATTTATCCCATTTTTGATAGCCCCTGGGTGAGCCCTGTCCAAGTTGTGCCCAGAAAGGGAGGCATGACAGTGGTTCATAATGAAAAAATGAACTGGTTCCTACAAGAACAGTTACAGGGTGGCGTATGTGTATTGACTACAGAAGACTCAATACAGCCACCAGAAAGGATCATTTTCCTTTACCATTTATAGACCAAATGCTAGAAAGGCTAGCAGGTCATGACTATTACTGCTTTCTGGATGGCTACTCAGGCTACAACCAAATTGCAGTAGATCCCCAAGATCAAGAGAAAACAACATTCACATGTCTATCTGGAGTATTTGCCTACAGAAGGGTTCCCTTTGGTCTGTGTAATACACCAGCAACCTTTCAGAGATGCATGCTCTCTATCTTCTCTGATATGGTGGAAAATTTTCTGGAAGTCTTCATGGATGACTTTTCAGTATTTGGAGACTCATTCAGCTCCTGTCTTGATCATCCAGCACTTGTTCTGAAAAGATGCCAAGAGACTAACCTGGTTTTAAACTGGGAAAAATGTCACTTTATGGTGACTGAAGTAATTGTCCTTGGGCATAAAATTTTGAACAAAGGCATAGAGGTGGATCAAGCTAAGGTGGAGGTAATCGAAAAATTACCACCACCCACCAATGTTAAGGCAATCAGAAGTTTTCTGGGACATGAAAGATTCTACAGGAGGTTTATAAAGGATTTTTCAAAAATCAAAAACCTCTGAGTAACCTGCTAGCTGCTGATACACCATTTGTCTTTGACACAGAATGTTTGCAGGTCTTTGAGACTCTGAAGGCTAAGCTGGTCACAGCGCTTGTCATTTCTGCACCGGACTAAATATTACCATTTGAACTAATGTGTGATTTCAATGACCATGCCATTGGTGCAGTATTGGGACAGAGGCATGACAAGCTTCTGCACGTCATTTACTACACTAGCCGTGTTCTAAATAACGCGCAGAAAAATTACACAACCACAGAAAAGGAATTGCTTGTAGTGGTTTATGCCATTGACAAGTTCAGATCCTATTTGGTAGGATCAAAAGTGATTGTGTACACTGACCATGCTGCTCTTAAATATCTACTTACAAAGCAGGATTCAAAACCCAGGCTCATAAGATGGGTGTTGCTTCTGCAAGAGTTTGATATAGAAATAAGAGACAGAAAAGGGACAAAGAATCAAGTAGCAGATCACCTGTCCCGAATAGAACCAGTAGAAGGGGATGTCTCTATCTCTCACTAAGATCTCTGAAATCTTTTCGGATGAGCAACTCTTTGCCATTCAGGAGGTGCCATGGTTTGCAGACATCACAAACTATAAAGCTGCAAGGTTCATTCCCAAGGAGTTCAGCAGGCAGCAAAAGAAAAAACTACTTTTTGATGCGAATTACTACTTGTGGGATGAACCATATCTCTTCAAGAGATGCGCAGACGAACTAATCCGTAGGTGTGTGCCTAGAGAAGAGGCGCAGAAGATCCTATGGCATTGCCATGGATCACAATATGGAGGACATTTCGGAGGTGAGCGAACAATCACCAAAGTCCTCCAATGTGGCTTTTACTGGCCTACAATCTATAGGGACTCCCGAGAGTTTGTACGTAACTATGACAGTTGCCAGCGAGCTGGTAATCTGCCTCATGGTTACACCATGCCTCAATAAAAGATCATAGAGATTGAGTTATTTGATGTATGGGGTATTGACTTCATGGGTCCTTTCCCACCATCATACTCAAACACTTATATTCTGGTGGCAGTAGACTATGTATCTAAATGGGTGGAGGCAATTGCAACACCCACTAACAATACTAAGACAATACTGAAGTTCCTCCAGAAACATATATTTAGCAGATTTGGTGTCTCTAGAGCACTGATCAGTGATGGAGGCACTTATTTCTACAATAAACAGCTTTATACTGCCATGGTCCGATATGGGATTAGCCATAAGGTGGCAACTCCATATTATCCACAGACCAATGGGCAAGCTGAAGTCTCTAATAGAGAACTAAAAAGAATCTTGAAACGAACTGTAATTGCCGTAGAAAGGATTGGGCAAAGAGCTTGGATGATGCTTTATGGGCATACAAAACAGCATTCAAGACTCCTATAAGAACCTCTCCATACCAACTTGTGTATGGAAAGGCCTGTCACCTGCCCGTGAAACTGGAGCATAAAGCCTACTGGACAACTAGATTCCTAAACCTTGATGCCAAATTAGCTGGGGAGAAAAGATTGCTCCAGCTGAATGAGCTAGAGGAATTCAGACTCAATGCTTTTGAAAATGCCAAAATTTACAAGGAGAAAGCAAAGAGATGGCATGATAAGAACCTGTCATCCAGAGTCTTTGAGCCAAGACAAAAGGTTCTGCTGTTTAACTCTAGGCTCAGGCTATTCCCTGGGAAACTAAAATCTCGGTGGAGAGGATCATATGTGATTACAGGCATGTCACCATATGGATGTGTAGAGCTTCAGGATATTGATTCTGACAAAAAGTTCATTATTAATGGACAGAGAGTCAAACATTATCTTGAAAGCAATTTTGAGCAAGAATGCTCAAAACTGAGACTAGATTAAAGCTCAGTAAGGTCCAGCTAAAGACAATAAAGAAGCGCTTGTTGGGAGGCAACCCAGCCATTACTGTAGTTTATTTGTTATTTAAATAATAATTATAGGAGTTTAATAAGTTATCATCAGAACTAATTCTCATTTACAAGAGTTCACAGAGTTACAGAAGGATTCAAAGCAGAAAGCAGAAAAAAGAAGCTCACTGGTATGAAAACGCCAGTAAGAAGCACTTTTTGGCATTTAACGCCAGCCAGGGTACCTGGCTGGGCGTTAAATGCCCAAAACAAGCAACTTCTGGGCGTTAAACGCCAGAATGGGTGCCATTCTAGGCGTTTAACGCCAGAACTACAACATCTTGGGCGTTTAGAAAAATGCCCAGTGATAAAGACTTTCTGGCGTTTAACGCCAGCCAGGGTACCTGGCTGGGTGTTAAACACCCAAAACAAGCAGTGTTTGGGCGTTTAACGCCAGGAAAGTGGAAGGGAGGTGATTTTGTTTTCCAACCCAATTTTTTTTATTTTTATGTTTTCATCCATAATTTCTTGCATAAACCTATTTCAAATCTTCATCTCTTCAATTTCAAATTTCAAAAAAAAATTTTAACTCTTACTCCTAAAATTCTTTTCTTATTATCTTTTTCAAAATTCATATATATTTTTAATTTCTTTTCAATTTTTTTTCAAAATAAATTTTGTTACTATCTTTTCAAATTTAGTTTTATCTTTTTCAAAACTCTCTCCTATCTTTACAATTTTAAAATTACATCTTTTGCATATCATAATTATCTCTTTTTACAAATCATATCTTCTATCATATCTTTTTCAAAAATTTTTGCACCCACCCCTCCCTTTTAAATTAACATTCGGCCACCTCCTCTCCTCCACAATTCAAATTTGGCTCTCCTCCTTCTCCTCTCCTTTTCTTTTTTTTGCTTGAGGACAAGCAAACATCTACGTTTGGTGTGTTTTGCATGATCACTGAGCTAAGACTCACTAAGATCATGGCTCCTAAGGAAAAACAAACCACTTCAAGAGGCAAGAAAGAGAATAATCCAAGACCACTTTGGAATCAAGAGAGGTTCTTAACCATGGAACATTCGGACCATTACCATAAAATAATGGGTCTAAGGTCAGTGATCCCGGAAGTAAAATTCGATCTGAAAGAAGACGAATATCCGGAGATCCAAGAGCAAATTCGAAACAGACGCTGGGAAATTCTAGCTAATCCTGAGACAAAAGTGGGTAGAAACATGGTTCAGAAATTCTACTCAAATCTGTGGCAAACAGAGAGGCAGAGAATGACTAGAACCGCTTTCTATACCTTTCGAACCATGGTTAGAGGGAAGATGATTTACTTCCACCTTGACAAAATAAGAGAGGTCTTCAAGCTGCCTCAACTACAAGATGATCCAGAATCCTTTAATAGGAGAATGGTGTGTGATGATAAGCGCTTGGACCAAATTCTAGAGGACATATGCATCCCTGGAACCAAGTGAACAACCAGCACAAAAGGTGTTCCAAACCAACTCAAGAGAGGGGATCTCAAACTAATTGCTAGGGGCTGGCTGGATTTCATTGGGCGTTTCATACTGCCTACCAGCAACCGCTCCGAAGTCACTATCAAGAAAGCAGTGATGATCCATTGTATTATGCAAGGAAAAGAAGTGGAGGTTCATCAACTGATTTCTTGTGAGCTCTACAAAATTGCAAATAAGAACTCCAAGGACGCCAAATTGGCTTACCCAAATTTGATTTCTCTGCTATGTAAAGAGGCTGGGGTGAAGATGGGAGTAGATGAGTTCACCCCAGTCGAAAATTCAATCACCAAGAAATCAATGAAGGGACAACAAGTACAAGAAAACTCTATCAAAAGGAGGGCGCATGAGTTCCTCTCAGAAATCCCTCAGATTGACTACTGGACCCACCTAGAAGCATCTGTCACCAAGTTGCAAGAAACTATGGATCAACTCAAGGAAGAACAGCAGAATCAAAATTTTATGATATGTAAACTGCTTAAGGAATAGGAGAAGCAAGGGCGTGAACTACAGGAGCTGAAGCGCCAGAAGCTTTCTCTTGAAGGTCCAGACAACCCACAAATTGAAGGAGCGTCCATCTTCCAAAATAAAGGTTGTTGAGTCCTAATCTTAATTCTGTGATGACTTCTGCTATTAGAAATCTATCTTAGGAGTCATATGAGTAGTAGTAATTAGTGTTTTTATTTTTATCATCTCCAAGTAAGCTATAATTTATTTTTCTCATCATCATTAAACATGAATAAAATAGCAGATATTTTTAGAATAAGGAGGCAATTTTTTTGAGTTCTTAATAAGAAAAATTCAAATTATTTATATGTGGTGGCAACACTTTCTGTCTTCTGAATGAATGCTTAAACAGTGTATATTTTTTATCTTGTTGTTTATGAATGTTAAAACTGGTTGCTCTTGAAAGAATGATGAAAAAGAGAAATATTATTGATAATCTGAAAAATCATAAAATTGATTCTTGAAGCAAGAAAAAGCAGTGAAAAAATGGCAAAAAAAAAAGAGAAGAGAAAAAGAAAAAGAAAAATCCAATAGCCCTTAAAACCAAAAGGCAATGGTAAAAAGGATCCAAGGCTTTGAGCATCAATGGATAGGAGGGCCTAAAAGAATAAATCCTAGCCTAAGCGGCTGAACCCAGCTGTCCTTAACCATGTGCTTGTGGCATGCAGGTCCAAGTGAAAAGCTTGAGACTGAGTGGTTAAAGTCGTGATCCAAAAGAGTGTGCTTAAGAACTCTGGATACCTATAATTGGGGACTTTAGCAAAACTGAGTCACAATTTGAAAAGGTTCACCCAGTTATGTGTCTGTGGCATTTATGTATCCGGTGGTAATACTGGAAGACAAAGTGCTTAGGGCCACGGCCAAGACTCATAAAGTAGCTGTGTTCAAGAATCAACATACTAAACTAGGAGAATCAATAACACTATCTGAATTCTGAGTTCCTATGGATGCCAATCATTCTAAACTTCAAGGGATGAAGTGAGATGCCAAAACTGTTCAGAAGCAAAAAGCTACTAGTCCCGCTCATCTAATTAGAATTGAGCTTCATGTAAAACTCTGAGATTGCCTCTTGATCTTCGTGCTATCCTATTTTATTTATCTAGTTGCTTGGGGACAAGCAACAGTTTAAGTTTGGTGTTGTGATGAGCGGATATTTTATACGTTTTTTGGGGATGTTTTAATATAGTTTTTAGTAGGATCTAGCTACTTTTTAGTATATTTTTATTAGTTTTTATGCAAAAATCACATTTCTGAACTTTACTATGAGTTTGTGTGTTTTTCTGTGATTTCAGGTATTTTCTGGCTGAAATTGAGGGACCTGAGCAAAAATATGATCCAGAGGCTGATAGAGGACTACTGATGCTGTTGGATTCTAATCTCCCTGCACTCGAAGTGGAATTTTTGGAGTTACAGAAATCCAAATTGTGCGCTCTCAATTGCATTGGAAAGTAGACATCCAGGGCTTTCCAGCAATATATAATAGTCCATACTTTGCCCAAGTTTAGATGACGCAAACTGGCGTTTAACGCCAGTTTTATGTCATATTCTTGCGTCAAACGCCAGAAACAAGTTGCAAAGCAGAGTTAAATGCCAGAAACAGGTTAAAAACTGGTGTTTAACTCCAAGAATAGCCTATGCATGTGAAAGCTTCAATGTTCAGCCCCAGCACATACCAAGTGGGCCCCAGAAGTGGATTTCTGCACTGTCTATCTTAGTTTACTCATTTTCTGTAAACCTAGATTACTAGTTGAGTATAAAAACTACTTTTAGAGATTTATTTTGTACCTCATGACATTTTTATATCTGAAATTGTACCTTTGACGGTATGAGTCTCTAAAACCTAGGTTACTAGTTGAGTATAAAAACTACTTTTAGAGATTTATTTTGTATCTCATGACATTTTTACATCTGAAATTGTACCTTTGACGGTATGAGTCTCTAAACCCCATGGTTGAGGGTGAGGAGCTCTGTAGCGTCTCGATGAATTAATGCAAGTATTTCTGTTTTCTATTCAATCTCGCTTGTTTCTATTCTAAGATGTTCATTCGCACGTCAACATGATGAATGTGATGATCCGTGACACTCATCACCATTCTCAACCTATGAACGCGTGCCTGACAACCACTTCCTTTCTACCTTAGATTGGATGGATGTCTCTTGGGTTCCTGGCTCACGAGTTTGACTACCTCTCCTGACAACAGAGCATTCAAATCCGTGAGATCAGAGTCTTCGTGGTATAAGCTAGAATCAATTGGCAGCATTCCTGAGATCCGAAAAGTCTAAACCTTGTCTGTGGTATTCCGAGTAGAATCCAGGAAGGAATGACGATGACGAGCTTCAAACTCATAAATGCTGGGCGTGGTGACAGACGCAAAAGGATCAATGGATCCTATTCCAACATTAGTGAGAACCAACAGATGATTAGCCATGTACATGGACCATTTTCACTGAGAAGACGGCTGGTAGCCATTGACAACGGTGATCCACCAACATACAGCTTGCCATGGAAGGAGACCTGCGTGCGTGAAGAAGAAGACAGTAGGAAAGCAGAAATTCAACGGGCAAAGCACCTCCAAAACTCCAACCCATTCTCCATTACTGCGTAACAAATATTCATTTCATGCTCTTTCACTTTTTACAATTAAAACTAAAGAATCCTATTGATATCCTGACTAAGAATAATAAGATAACCATAGCTTGCTTCAAGCCGGCAATCTCTGTGGGATCGACCCTTACTCACGTAAGGAATTACTTGGACGACCCAGTGCACTTGCTGGTTAGTTGTGCAGAACTACATAGTGTGAGTGTAATTTTCGTGCACCAAGAGGATCGTCCGTGATTTGCTATTTGACGTGCCTTCCTTCGTTTCAATTTTTATTGAGGTTGGTATCTTATTTTCTTGATAATCTTCGTATTTCTTTTTACCTGGGACTGTTCTAAGTAGTTTTTGAAAATGGTGTTGATGCTGATGTGCTTTGTTTGTTGATTCTTGGAGTTTTTTTAACTGTTGTTGTGTTTACTTTTGTTGAGAAGTCTTTTAGTTTTTTCCACCGATTGAGACTGGTGTAGAATGTTTGGTTGTGTGTCTGTCATTTTGTAGAACTGTAGTTGAAGCTATTTTTTGTCGTTTTGAGATCATCTTAAGGATTTCTGAAAATGTTGAAAACTTTATCCATTTTGTTGAATGTTTGGTTGTAATCACATTGCCCTCAATGGTGTCGCTTTTATTTGATGATGATGTTTCTATTGCATGGGAGAGACACCATTTTATTATGCCTTGTAGAAATTTTTTCGAAAAATGGCTTTCTTTATTTTGGCTTGTTTTGATCGACTTCTTTTGGACGTCGTCCTAGCTCATTTAGTAACTATTTCTTCATTTTGCATTTGTAGGTATAACTTTTATATCGCGCTTTGTTGTTCTCAACATGTCGACAAAGGTTCTCCCTAGTCTCCTTAATTGGATAGATAGCTCTGTTTTGTCTTGTGTCCCTGCAGTTGATAAGAAATATTGTGAGGAGTTCTGTAGGCACCATAAAATTTGTGAAAACAGGGAGGATGAGAGGAATTATGAGCTAATTGTGCCTGATCCTGAAGAAAGGGTGTGCTTTCCCCCTTAGATAACTCAGAACACCCTTTCTTCTATGCGTATGATTGTTTTTTGTCGAAACTAGATGTTTCGCTTCCTTTTATTGATTTTGAGTCGAACGTTCTTTGGGCTTGCAACATTGTCCCTTCTTAGTTTCACCGAACTCTTGAGCCTTTTTAAAGATTTTTCAACTCCTCTCCCAAGAACTTGATGTCCGACCTTCTACCAAGGTCTTCTTTTACCTGTTCCTCCTAACCAAGCTTGGAACATTGAAACGAAAAGCTTTTTTATTTTTCTTTCGCACTGTCCAGGGTAAAAAGATTTTCTTTCATGACTTCAACAATTATTTTTTCAAGATTCAGTCTGTAGAGGGTGTTCGGGATTTCTATTTAGATGAGAACAATGAGCCTTCCTTTTCCTCATATTGGTAAGAGGAGCTTGTGATAGTTAAATACACTATAGATAAACTAGATGAGGTCGAGAAGTGTTTTGTCGACGTGTTGCAAGAATGTTAGGACCGAACTCCTCACTTAGACACAAAAAGGTTCTTAGGTGATCCTGGTCAGCTTCAGTCCGAGTTAGATAGTCTTCCGACCTCTAGCCTTTATGACTTTTTAAGTTGTATTTTGTGGTTCTAATGCCTTTCATTTTTGCAGAGACCATAGCCTCCAAGACTTCATCTATGAAATACTTACGTCAGACCCGAAAAATGGTAGTTGCTCGGGGCCTTCAAGATAAGGAGGTTGAGGGAGCTTCCTCCCATCCTTCCTCTAAGAAGTCGGATTCTAGCCCCACAGCCCAGAAAAAGCTCATCCTGACTCTTTTTGTTTGGTTAATTCCTATGGACCCGCCTTCAAAGAGTTCGGGTGCCCCACCTTCTTCTTCGCCTTCAGGGCCTCCTCCCAAAAAACAAAAGATTACTGGGGAATTGAGCATCAACGATAAAGATTTTGACGGATTTTCTTGGAGCGAGAAGAATATCTTGCCTCATAATCACATAGGTATGGATAATGTGGCTATCCAAAATCATCTAAGCTATATGGCCCGCAATAGTATTCGAATGACAAGAGTGTGCACCGCTCTCGCTAAGGAGCTGAGAAAATCCCTTATTAGTGCCACTCAAAGCTTCCTTGATTCTGCCCAAGCTAAGGTGGAAGGCTAAAGGGTTTGAAGAAGGAGTTAGAGAAGGAGAATGCCAGGATGCAATCCGACCTGGAAAAGGCTCGTGCCCGAGTTAAGACGGTTGAAGGGGTGAAATAAAAGGCCGAGGAGAATTACACTCGAGTCTATGGAGAGAAACTCGACCTCCAAAAGGAGTTAAAGGGTCCCCGGGAGGATTACGCCTCCCTTCAGAAGCACGTGGTCAGAGGGATGGACGAGATGTTCAGTATTTTGAAGGCTCAAGTTCAAGTCCTCGCTCCAGATCTTGATCTTTCCTTGTTTAGCCAAGACAATATCATCGTTGATGGGAAGATAGTGCCAGCTCTTGATGATGGTGAGGAGCCTCAATCCGACTCGAAGTCCCAGGGTAGCCGACCTCCTCAATCTCCTGAGGTCCAGGTCGAAGTCACAAATGTTACAACCCCTTCCTCGCCTCTGAGTCCTATCCCGGCGGTCCTGGTTTCTATGCATCCTCTAACTCCTCCTGTCAGAAGTAAAGACGTTCAGACTGGCGAGGACCTTTACCCGTTTTTTGGCGAGACTACTTATATTCTCTTTAGTTTTGTTTGGTTTCTTGGAATGACCTAGCTTGTGGGCCTTATAACACTCTATTTTTTTTATAACAATTAGTAGCTTTTTTGAACACTTTACTTTTGTGATAGTTGTTTTTTGCACAACTTTATTAAGTAGTATTCAATTTAGCTTCTTGTGCCTTTAAAGAACCTTTCTACTTGCTAGGTCCTTGTGTTTGAATATAGTTTGCTTGATTTTGAATCTTATCAACTTTGTTAAATAATGAGTTCATTTATGAGTTTCTTTTCGTAGTCTCGACTTCGAGTAGTCGGTCTTTATTAAGTTACTTCTACGACTCGTTTTTTACCCGGCCTCACAATTGAGACCATTTTTCACGAGTTGTTTATATAACTTCTTACATTTCTAGTAAGAAGTTATATCCGAGAGTTACCTGAAACGTTGATTTGGGCCTGAACGTGAGGTCCAGATCCCTTTGTATGGCAGCATCCGACTTGTTGATACCGAGGTGCCACCTGTCCGAGTTCCTCGTGAGGGGTGGGGAGTGGTACCTGCAAGAGACTTTGATGCTTAAATTAGCAAGGATTTTAGGCAGATTTTTAGTAGATCAGAATGTAAATTATACCTGAGGGTGTCAGTGTATTTATAGTACAATATTAACCACCTTTGTTGAGTAGTTCTACCTTTATGAGTGGATGATTGTTCTCTTTATTTTAGGAGTTCTTGAGACCTATCTTTTAGGAAAGATAGAGATAGTGGAGAGATTCGCAAAAGCAATTACTTGCTTGGGCAAGCAGAGTTGGGCTCCTTTCATGGGGTCCGTCCTCTTTAAAGAGGTCAGGTACGGGTTAGAGGCCCCCTTCATGAATTAGGTCGGGCTTAGCTTTAGTTATTGGGCCATGATATGAACACATACCTCGTAAGTCGTAAAATTCTTGATAATATTAACATAAAAAAAGGAGCTATAAAATTGTCTCAAAATAGTAAAATATTACCACCCTTTGTGACAACTTTCTTTATCTAAAAATAACAGTTGGAGATGTTTAAAATTGAACAAAATCGATGAACTGAACAAAAATATTTCAAAATCGAACAAACTAAAATTTGAAAAATTTCAAAAAGTTTAATTTTTTTACTTTTTTACTTTCATCCTATTTAATTTTCAATTTCAAAATTAAAAAATCTGAACCAAATTAAATTGAATCGAAAATATACATAAAATCATAGATATCAAGTCCGGTTCAATCTGACCGGTTTAATTAGAAACCAAGTTATTTGATCAGACCAAGCCACTTGTTGGGCCAGGCAAACATCAGTCCTGCTGAAATTCGAATCAACCCGTTTGGTGTTCAGTAAAATTAGTGCTCCTGACGCTCTATATAACTCAAACCGGATCATGTTTAATGTTTTCTTAAAAACAAAACAACGTCATTCCAGTAAACGACGTCATTCGGTATTGTGTATCTTGGAATTTCATAGTAAAATTAGAATTTATGGTGGTAGTTGTTGTTATATGTGATTTTTTAGAATTGTCGAAGCTGAATACTAGGAATTTGAAATGATATTTTTTTATGGTGCATGGTATTTTATTGCTGTAAATTTTTACTACACCTTGAAAATGATCATAGTTAAATTTGTTGTTGCAAATTATCAATGAGCTGAATTTGTTGCTGAACATATCACTGAGCAATTTTTTCTGTTGCTAGATAGCATCACTGAGTTGAATTTATTATTGATCATCATTGAACCTTAAATTTGTTAAACCTTAAATTTATTGCTATGTTGCTTATATAATTACCGAGCTAAATGTTTTGTTGCTATAAATCTTTTGTTTTTTTTGTTTTTTTTTTTTGCTAAAATTTTAAAATATCTTCATCACAAACATCATAAAAATGCCACCATTTCAAGAACAAACATTTTCAACAACCTCTGATGTTACAAGGTTGTCAAATGGGCCAGCCGGTCCATTTAGGACCAGCCCGTTTAAGCTCGTTTTATCCACGAGTCATAATTTTTCAGTCTAGACTATTTATAGTTAGCTTGATGGGTTAAATGGGCTAGCTCATTTATCCTTTTATTTTTTTAAAATTATTTTGACAAAAAATATCTCTTTTAAGTCAAAAACCTTAATCAAACAGTATATTGGTTAAAATTGCTATTTTTAGAAAAAAATGTAAAAATAAAAAAACAAATCGCCCATTTAGTCTGCGGGTTAGTCCGTTTAACCCGTCAGTTTTTTCAGATTAATCGGGTTCAGCCTGTTTAGTCCCAAAGTTAAACGAGTTTAATTTTAGAGGCAGAATTCACCTGTTTAAATGGATAAATAGATTGGCTCGATGAGTTTAGCCCATTTTAACGGTCCTACGAGTAAAAGAGTAAGACTTTATAATAAAAGAAAAATTGATCCTACTTGAGGACATTGTAAATAAATTGTTGAAAAATCAGGAAAAATCATTATGATATGCATATATTGTGACAAACTTGTTAGAGAAGGTGGAATTAATCGATTTAAGAGTCAGTTTGAATTGATTTTTGAAAAATGTACTTATTTTTTTTCATCTTTTTAAAAAAATATCTTTTTTTTAACAGACAAAAATTATTTCACATTTGGATGGACTTTTTAAAAAGAATTTTCAAGTATTAAAAACGTCTTTTACTTTTATTTTTTTTAAAGCAAGGTATTGCTAATTTTTAGAAAAAAGTAAATAATTTTTTTAATAAAAGTATATTTTTAAAAGACGTATCCAAATATATTTTAAATTGAATAAAAGTACTTTATTTAAAAAAGTGTTAGTTTGTATTAGTTTTTTTAGTGAAAAAAGTTTTTTTTAATAAAATACTTTTATTCAATTTAAAACTTATTTAGATACGTCTTTTAAAATAAGTATTTTTATCAAAAAATAAATTATTTGCTTTTTCTAAAAGCTAGCAATACTTTATTTTAAAAAAATAAAAATAAAAAATATTTTTAATACTAAAAAATTCTTTTTAAAATACTTAACTAAATCTAACCAAATTGTTATAACAACTTATTAAATTACGCGCTTCTTCTCCTTCTTCTTCTCCTTTTCCTTCTTCTCCTCATCTTTCTTCTTCTTCTTCCAAATTCACACAGGTTCTTCTTCTTCCCTTTTTCTTCTCCTCTTCCTCCTCCTTCTTCTTCTTTGTTATTGTCATCACCAATAACACCAACATTTTGTGAACATCTTTATTAATTCTGATTTTCTCTACTGCTATCATTAAATAATTTCAATTCATTTCTTAATTTATTTCGGTACATTTATATGCTAATTGAGGTTCACTTGATACTGTTGATAAGTATTAACCAAATTTTTTTATTTCTTAGTTCAGTTTATTTCTTAATTTAATTGAGATCCATTTGGATTCAAAAATGAATTCGATGTGTTTTTGTTAATGATGGAGTCTTTTTTTAGCAATAAAAGAATGAAATTATGTATATCACTTTATTCAATTGTATTATATTTTATTCCATTTTATTCAATTTGTCTTGAAAGTCATTCAAACAATTAGAACAAATTATTCATCGACAACACATCTGGACTGCAAATGAATCGAAAATATTATTAAAGCGAAATCATCGTATAATATAAATTCGAATTTAGAAACACCTGCATCTAGAATGAACCGAAAATAAATTAAATAAATATTTTATTTATTAAAATAAATTATTTTAAAAATTATTACAAAAATACGTAAAATTATTTATCTCGTTTATACTGCATGTGACATGTGTATATTTCATTTATAGTATAAATAAGATATATAGAAGTTTATCTTATGGTAAACGATCTAAATAATTCTGTTTTTTAGTAATAATTTTTAAAATATTTTATTTCAGTCAATAAAACATTTATTTAAATAAAAAATCGCAATCCCAACTCACTAAACCTTGCTCTCACAAACTTAGCGTCGCCCTTGGGCATCACTCTCCACAGTCCACACTCAGCCCCCCCCCCCCCCCCCCCCCCCCCCCCCTTGGGCATCACTCTCCACAGTCCACACTCAGCCCCCCCCCCCTCACAGTCCCCTCCGTCACAGCCCTGCCAGAGGCCGCGCCTCTCCACTCTCCTTTCCTCCGTTGGCACTCGTCCAGCCACACAGCCCCGTCGCCTTCCCTTCCGTTCGTATTTTGCAGCGCCTTCCTTCCTTCCGTTCGCAGCCGTCCAGCCCTGCCGTTTCCCTCCGATCAGTCCTCGTTTCCGCCCTCCAGCCCCACAGCTTACGTCGGCGCAGTCTCTGCATCTGAAATGGAGCCTCAAGTAATCTTTGGTTCTGTTCTAACTTTATTATTTTTTTTTTATACTTTGCTGTTTTGATAATTTGTGGGACTGGTTCATCTAACTTTTGTGGTTGCTATTTTTTGATTATTTATTTTGGTGTTCTAATTTGTGCTGTTCTAATTTCCTTTCAGCGCGTCGTAAATGAGTATCTACTGTCTAGTCCATTGTTTTGCTATAAAGGAATTATTCTATGCTTTATCACATTGATTTCTGCGTTTCGTAACTCACTGGTTTCAGTTTTTAGATTATTCTTTTAGTGTTGATTTAGCGGATTGGTTTGTTCTTTTGTTTCCTATTTTTATAAACCCTCTTTGGTTTATGACGAATTTCTTTTTATATCTTTAAATAATGCTTTCTTTAGTTTCGGTGAAGCATTGGTCTTCTTTCGTAACGTTCTGTTTTTATAAACTCTCATTGCTTCCTTTTGATTGTATACACTGCATTAATTTTTATTTGTTCCAGACTTGATTTTCTTTTCTTCTTTTGAATATAAATTGTCTTCCAAGTTTGTTTTCAATATCATTTTGCTTATGTTCGAAGTGTTGAGTCTATGTACTATTTTGCAGTGTGGTTTTTAGACATGCTATTGTTCTGCTGCATTACATGATAAATTCCCTTTTCTCCAATATTTACTATACTAATAACTTTATATTATTTCCTATTTTTAATCTTTGGAACCCTAATCCTGTCATCCTCAGCTGCAGCACTATTAGTCACTCTTTCCATTACCGTTGTCTCTACCATATTCATTCTCTCTTCTGCGTTGCCCAAGATTGCTGCTCTCTGCCCCAAGTCAACGCTCACTGCTGCCGCTTTTCCTGTCCACATCCCAGATCACCAGTAACTAAATTCCTCATTTAGATTGTAGCTTGTCACTTTCTCCCTTTTTGTGCTTGCCTCTATGTTCATTTGTGCTGCCTCATCAGGCTATTAACAGCTGTAGAAGGCCGTACATTTTCGACCTTCAAGGAGGTTGTTGATTCATATAATTTTCTTGTTTCTTATGTAGTATTTTCATCTTGGTGCAGTGATATTGTTTTTCCTCTCCTGATAAAACATTCAACATGCTTAATTTTTGTTGCCGGATCTCTCAACACTCTTCCAGCCAAAAGTACTTGGTCTGTTTCCACCCCTACCACACGTGGGTGCTCTAGAATCTGAAATAGATTTGTTGTCACCTCACTGTGCGATCACTCACTCAATGTCTACAGCACCTCTCTTCAGTCACGAGCGTCACCTCTCCCCCTTAAAATATGTATATAAAAGTTATTATCCCCTTTCTCTTCTGTTCCTTCAAATTCCAATATTAGTAGTACAGAATAACTCCTCTCTTCTCTTCTGCACAGGTTTTCCTATCCGATTGGTGGCTTGCCAAGCCTTGCCTTCCACTCCAGGGCTTAGCGGTTGGTGGCATTGCTTATGGCCTGTAAGAATCAATCAATTAATCTTATTTCTTCATTTGATTCTTCTATGTTTGTTTTGAACTTTACATTACATTTCCCTTGTTCTTTTCCATTCTATAGGAGAGAGAGAATGCTCTTATCGACAGTGATTGCAAAGAGGCACGAGGCGAATGTCTTGGAGACTGAAGACGGAGTCACTCTTCACTTAAGTAGTTTAATTAACAGCTCTCGCTCGTCTCAGAATGGCTTCCCACGCAAGGTACTATGTCCATATTCATATTCCTATCTGTTTCGGTTTTTGATTACCATAGGTGAATTGAATCACTTCACTCGTGCAAATGCAACTTGTGCACCCCACCTTGCTCCAATAGCAACAACAACAAATTAGTCTAGTCTCATAATCTAGTGCACAAAACCAATGCTTTGACTAACAACCTTCCAAGTTGATGGCACAAGCAGATATATAAAAAGAATCAAGGGAGCCTATTCTAAATTGTAATTGACAATCTGTTTATTAGTACAAAACTCAAGAACACAGAAAGAAAGTACAAAACAGCAGAGCATTACTTAGAGTTGGTTCGAGATAGTTGGTTACTTTATAAAATTATACTCAAATTCAAAATGTATATAAGATGCTCTACCTACCTCCATAGTCAACTGCTAGGATTAGAACTCTCGTAATTAACCAGATATCCAATGTCTTAATGTTAGTGTTTGCTGCTAAATCTCTTTAAACAGGTATGCGAAGACTTCTTGTTGGGATTTCCAGACGATTGGCAAAAGTACACTGCTCATAGTTTTGGAGCTAAATGTGTCAATGGGGATACTGGATTTCATGAGCCAAATGCTTGTTCACGCAAGAGGGCTGTTGATGCTATCCCATTTTCCATTCATGATAATCGTTCAGCAGAGAGACATGATTTTTCATCGTCCAATGATGGAATTCTGAAAGCAAAAACGAATATCTGCAATGAACCAGAGAATTCAATCGGCAATGTTTTGAAGCAATCTGTATCAAAAAATAGTGTGGAATGCAGCAATAGCAAGAAAACTGTGGAGGGTGAACGCGAGGACAATTCTGTAAGTCTTAAATCGTCTCAGTCACTTGTTGACACTAGGGACGATTGTGAAAATGGAGTCTTAGTAGCTGCACCTGTAAGCCAAGTTGGAAATCCAAACAGCGACCGATCTTTGACAGGTGTGTTTGACCGGATTCCATGTAAAGTTCATTCTGGGAAAAGCATGGTTGGATCTCCAGTTTCCACAACAAAAATCAGAGCAACACAATCATTGGGTGACTGCAAGGAGGAATATGTTAGTCACAATAGAAAATATTCGAAAAAAAGTCTCACGTCACTCAAAGAAACCAGTACTTGTCCAGTTAGAAGATCTCCCAGGCTGTCAAAGGCAACGAAATGAGCAAGTAAAACTTGTAATGAGAAACAAGTTGTCATTCATTGTTGCCATAAGGAATGGATTAATTGTTGTTTTGTCATTCTGCCTTTGCAATAGGTTTGATGGCCACGGTTAAGAATGAATTAATTCAAGTTATGTACATCATGGAGTGTCTTTCCGCCTAGTACCAAAATTCTTGATTTTTATCCCTGGATGGCCATTTTTTAACATTAGTTTGTCAGTAATGTCGGCCAACAAAATAACCTTAAATTTTGTATTTAACAAAGTGCTTATGTATATAATCTAAAATTGTGTAGGAATGTTTTGACACTATTCAGGAAGTACATAAAAAAAGGGACCAAAATTAGATCTCTAGAATTTTTTGTTTTAAAGTGTCTTTTGCGATTGACAAAATAAGTTAAAAAAATTTACTCGATTTAAAATCACTAAATTTTAAGAATAAAAATATCAAATTTTTAATTATATTTGAAAAAAGAAACCTTCAAAATTTAGTCTTTAAAATATTTTTTGAAATATATACTTAACATCATAAGGTATTTTTGTTAGTGTCTTAAAAAATTGGTGGGGTTTTTATACTTTACTTTTTTTTTTTTGGTGACTATACTTTAATAGTAGAGACCAAAATTAATTAGTATATATGCATTTAAAATTTATGCCGGGCACAGGATTTAACTTTCGTCTAAGATTAGTAAGTGTATCTCACATTCAATAATCAATAAGCCCCATGCTAACGAATAAGCTTAGGCTTATAGGGTGACGTCTTCTAGAACCTTTTAGGATATTCTGCGACTTTCTAAGACGAAAAAACGTTTCGAAATTATCTAGAACATTTTTAAACACCGTTGTCAATGGCTACCATCCATTCTCTCAGTGAAAATGGTCCAGGTACGATTTCCGCACGGCTAATCATCTGTCGGTTCTCACTTATGTTGCCCAAAACACATTATAACTTGGAGTTCAACTCCAAGAAAAGCCTCAGCTCGTGAATAGATCAAGCTCAGCCCGAATAAGCTGAATTGAATAGAAGAACAATAGTAAGCCGAATTCAAGGAAATACTACAGGAAACAAGAATGGCTAACAGGAATATGGAAGTACAGTTAAAGCAAACAGAAAAGCAACTGTCAAAACCAATAACAGAACCGTCATCGTCACAAATGGCACAGCCGTTGTCATTGAACCCAGCCGCCACCATCGCAAGCTCCATCGCCACTGTTGGAGGTGGGTTGCCGACTGTTTGTGCTTAATTAATGGTTATAGTAGGTGACATCGCCGCTATCATTTCGGGAGATAGTTGCTGGCTTTGTGTGGAGATTTCTGTTGCAATGAACCTTTCATACTAGCATCTCAAGCACATCAGTGTTTTTATGTGCAAGATCCATACGAACATAACAAACATTATGTTATGGAAACTATCCCAAGAGACTTATACACCTTCCTCAACATCAGTTTCAAACGTCTTTGAAGGAGGCTCTATAACTTGACTTTCCCATGGCGGTTCTGCATCTCCTAAGTCTTCAACCACTTCCTTCTCTTGTGCGAAAGGCTCCATTCTGGCGCCACTCCTGTGCAACTCTCTGTCAAATTTATTTTTCACACACATCCATCTTACGCGTACGCGTCATTGACGCTTCCTTAGTACTGCTTGGTGCATTTTGCATTCCAGACAGACTTTGAGAAATCATATTGACTTGCTGGTCAATATTTTGTTCTGAGCCAATTAAACCACGCCACTTTTTGTAGTTGTCACCATCTTAAGAATTAAACTACACTACACGTAAATCATTTAACATGTTATTATGTAAAATTCATAATAGTTGCTTGAATCAAGGTGTAAGTGTATTTTTATCCAAAACTTGCCTTATTCACTAAGAAAATGCATGAAACTCCCCTAAAACAAGAAAACACAGATTAGAGGCTATAAAGTGGGGGAATGAAGGAAGACTGGAGATGCACTCATAATTCACTTTTTCATAATTTTAAAATTATTTTCAAAATCTTTTTCTTAATTTTATTTCAAATTTTCGAAATTACACTAACAATTAATGTGATTGATTCAAAAATTTGAAGTGTTGTACAATAATTTCTATAAAATCTATTTTGCTTTTATTTGTAGATAGTAAAATATTAAATTCTAATATGTTTTTAGGGGTATTCGTCCCGCTCTTATTTGTCTCTATAATTATTAAAATTTAATAAATAAAATTAAATTTTAAAATTTATATAACTATCATAACATACATAACATAAATTAAATAAAAATTTAAATATGATACAATATTATTAATCATTTACTAATTATTTTATATATATTATATAGATTATATATATGCCGGGATGGGTTTTACCTAAATCCGACCCCGTCCCGCCCTTCCTAAAAATCCGTCCCGCTCAAAACCCGCCCCAGTGCGGGGTTGATAATTACCCCTCCGAGCGGGTAAGGACGGGGTGGGTACCCACAGGTTCGAGTGGTGTTGCCATCCCTATAGGCTTAGTTGGTAAAATTTTTACTTTTTAAAAATAGTTTATAAAAATTAATTTTTGACAGATGGCTTTTTAAAAATTGTAGTATTTATGTTTGGTAAATCAAATTAAAATTAGCTTTCAACAAACACAAGCAACAACAATTGCTTTTGGTAAAATAAATTTAAAAATTTAAAAATACTATAATAGACATAAATGTAAGACGAGGTTATATTAGATTTTTAAATTTTAAAAAGTACAAGCTAACTTTAAAAAATTCAATTTTAGGTGCTTTCAAGAGTATCTCGATTTTTCAAAAACTATAAGCACATAGTTTTTTTATTTACCAAATACAAAATGAAGAGCTTCAACTTTTAAAAAATACAAATATCTCTTTAAAAAATTTTATCAAACCAAACTTTATACTTATAATCTTGTTAGCAAGCTTAAACTAATTTTAAATAAATTGAATCTGATTCTTATTTATGGACTACAAACGGTGGCCGAATTAGAAATCTTATTTGAGAGGTTATTTTAAATTATTAGTCGCATTTTATTATTTTTGATAAAAGTTAAAAATTCAAAAGTATATTTTAAAGATTGAAAATTTGGGCAATTAATTTTTTGTAGTTTTAATCATCATTTGATTAGTACAAATATTAATTTTTTTTAATAAATAAATTTTATTAATATATGTATATAAATTGTATTAACTCATGTGTACAAATAAATATAGAATAAATATCCAATTCGATTTTTGTTTATTTTTATGAAAGACAAAGCGATTTCTGTTTAAAAAAATGGGACACTTCGATCCTCAATCTTTTTATTTTGGGACAATACGATCTCTCCATTAAAAAATTCGTTAAATAATAACAAAAATTAATTTTGTAAGGTTTTATTTGTATTTTGTGGGGGGTTTTAAACCTTCACAAACTATTAATAAGTTTGTTTTTGAAAAATTTCTTCACCAATGGTGATTAAGTGAAAAAAAATCATTGATGAAAATGATGCTGTAAAAAAAATAATTGTAGTACAAATATCTTTTAAAGGAAAAAAAACATCGAATAAAAAATGAAAAACGAGAACTTTAATGTTGATAATATTGGTATTGGTGATGATGACGGTAGAGGAGATAATGATGATGATAAAACAATAAAAATAATAGAAGTAAAAGTGATAATAATGAGGATGAAGAAGGTAGTGGTAGTAGTGATAGTAATTGGTTATATTGTTGAAAATAATTTTGTGAAAATTTAAAACCACCACAAAATTAATTTTTGTTATTATTTAACAATTCTTTTAATAGAGGAATCGTATTGTCCCTAAATAAAAATGTTGAGGATCGAAATATCTATTTTTTTTGACAGAAATCACTTTGTCTTTCATGAAAATGGATAAAGATTAGATTAAATAAATATAAATACAAACTATATACTTTTTATATATAAATTTTTATAAATACGAATATAAATTATTGCTAATTAAGTGCTGGTTTAAAATAATAATATTTACTAAACATATAACATTGCTCTTAAAGATTTTGGTATTTTAAGATATGTTTGACATTAATACTTTGTGGAACAAAAATCATAAATTAATTATATCTGAAGTAAATTTTGAAACAATTCAATTTTCAATGCGATATTCTTTGGTAAGTTATTTAATTAATAAATTTCTTAATAAAATTTTAAATGAATTAGAATTCAGTTCATGATATGTTCGAAAATTGAATCGATCATTTTTAATTTTGACGTGTTTTAATTCTAGCTTAATAAGAATATATTAACTTCTAAAAAATAATTATAGAAAGATTTAAATATAAAATTAAAGATAGCAGACACAAGGAATACACTATCAAAAACACAGTCATTAGCATCGGAAAGATACTCACAAACAAAAAATAGTGGTAAATTTATATGATTGTGTTAACCGATTGCAACGTCTTATACTTCTATGACTAAATTTTGTGCAGCTTTTCAATGATTTTGTTTATTCGTGACTAACTTGAGATGAGTTCTCTCAATTACCACAAATTCATTGATTATCGTGGTAAAATTAAATAATTTTCATCTTTCGTACTTAATTTAGTATTTTTCTCCATCTCTCTCAAAATATTTTTATACACTTTATATTTTTTTTAATTTAAACCTTAACCTAAGGTAAATTTGATTTACCAGGGTGCAAGCTTTTTTAATTTTTCAATTGTTAGTTTTTTCTCTCTCTTTTTGAGTGGTACTACTGATAAATTAATAAAAAATGTTAATGATTTGATTTTAAATATTGTTAATGATGTATAATTTTCTCACTTCATATGATTCTTAAACTCTGCCATATCTTTGAATTATGTGTTTTTTTTATCTAGTACTAGCTATGCGTTGATTTGGTTAATTTTTTTATTTAACAGTAATTTTTTTAACGTGATTGTGTTATTTATTACTTGTATAAAAATCAGATTGTAATGTAACTAAAGAGATTAAATTATATATATACAATTTTACTATTTAAATTTTTTAGTCGTTACATTTTTTGTCTGTGTTCTTGTTGATCAAATATAGTTTTGGTGTCTAATTTTATAGTATGCATAAATTTAGAGACTTTGGTAATGGAATAAAATGATTCAATTAAAAATGAATGTTAAAATTATAAAAAGAGTACATATTTATATTTGATAAAATATCTCTAACTAATTTTAGAAAATAAAAAATACTAACTATAATTAATTGTAATAATAATTAATTTAATTATTTATTATTTAATTACTCACTATTAATTTATGGCAACAGTAATCCTAATTTTTAAAATTTAGAATATTAGTTTTACACCTATATTTTATTAATTTAATAAAAAAATAAATTAAAATTAATTTTATAGAAGTTCATTTTTTAACTATGTACACAATTTTTATTCTTTTACAATCCAAAGGTATCAAATTATTAAGCTTTAAGTTTATCTATTTTAATTTTTACTGATGCCATTTTTTTTTTAAAATTCAACGAGTCCAAATTTTAATTAGTATTTGAAAATTTTGAAATATAATTTAACGTTATAAATTTTACAATTTGATATTTTTTATTAAAATTAAATTTTATTCTAAATTAAAGAGTTATAGTTAATTCACTAAACAAAATTCAAATTAACATCTATAATGAGATGAATGAAATTTTTAACGGCAATGTTAAGCACAATTTTTATCTAGTGGCCCACTCACCAGTTTCCACTATTCCCCAAATTCCTATTTGTCAGCTGAGTTTGATAATAAGCAGCTAACCCCTTTCACTAATAACCTTCTCTCAGTTTCTCCAAATCGTAATTTCTTAGCTCAGGCTTTAGGTGGACATTTTTGTGAAAGAGCTTGAGACCACGATTTGCAGTTCGAATACGGTCAGTCCAAGTCATCGAAAAAGCAAGCAAAATCGACGGAATCTGATTCTACCCGCAAATTCGAATCACGAAGAAGACTTAAAAAGAACCCTAAGTTGCTCCATTGCACCTCTCTCACCTCCCTCACCGTCATTCTCTCCAGAGATAGTGCTCTGAATTTTTTCTCTCTCAATTTTGCCTCTCTAAAATACTATAATACGAATCTCGCATCGATTTAAGTTTTCTCTTCTTATCTTGTTGTTGGTGCACATAAGTGTGTTGTTTGAGACATGACCAAAAGATGAATTTGAACAACTCTTTTGAAAGTATGCTTAATAACTATTTTTCCCAATATTTCTTGTGTGTATCAACTATCAATACATTAGTTTAATTTTCAATCTCTATCTTTCTTAACAAATTTTATTGGAGCACACAAGGTAACTGTAGTATCAACTAGGTGTATAATTCAGTGGCTGAAGTGATGTATTTTTTTTGCTATTTACCTGAAAATATTTTTGTATGTGAATCGTCGGTGTAACAAGAAATGTATATCATTTTAGTAAAGTTTGATATTTATTTAGTAATAGTTTTATTTGGATTTTTTTTAACATTAAATCCATTTAATTTAGAATATTTGTTTTTCAATATTAAGTATTTGTTAATTTTATATTTTTATACTATGGATAATACGTATAGGAATGTGATTATTTTTTTTTAATATTATATGATGTAATTTTATATTAAGGAACATTTTCATTATAATTTTTTTAATTTAACTTTTATCGTTAACCACAGAAAAAAGTGTGGCAAAAAAGTCCGGCCTGGTCAATTTTGTCACGGGTAAAGTGTGGCAGAAAAATTATTTCGTTATGCATTCTTTTATTTTGCTACGGAAAAAAGTGTGGCTAAACGTGCTAAAGTTGTGGCTAACAAAATGTCTCCACAGGTATTAAAATCGTGGCTATTGGAGTAAAAAGTGTGGCTAACTAAAAACGTGTCGCCCTCTTTAGCCACGGATGTTCATTTGTTGCGAAAACATAATTGCCACAATTTTATTGGAGTTTAGCCACAGATTTTTCCGTGACTAAACCCCCTTATTTTTGGTAGTGATAATAAATATATACATGTAAATAAAAATAAGGATAAAGTATATTTTTGTCCCTAAAATTTGACAAAAATTTTAAAAATATCTCTAAGTTTTATTTTATTTCAATTTTGACTCATAAATTTTCGATTTGTATCAAATATACCCTAAAAATTAGCCATCAGGAATATATTTGATGCAAATAAAAAATTTTTGGAACAAAATTAAAACAAAATAAAATTTAGAAATATTTTTAAAATTTTTATCAAATTTCAGAGACAAAAAAATATACTTTATCCTAAAAATAATTAATCTTAGTCTTAGCTAAAATATTAAACTAATATTTTTATTATTTAAACATTAAGTTCTTAGTTTATATTATTTTCAAATTATATACTACTCTTAAATAGACAAGAATTATTATACCAATTCATGTGAAATTCTATAATATATAATACAATAACAAACAAATTTTATAACACACTACACAGTACAAACTAAAAAGCATACGCATATATGTTAATATATAATTAAACTAATATTACTAATAATAACTAAAAACATTTTAAAAATCCGCCTTAGGTCCTCTCTTAATTCCACCTCTGACAACAAATTATAGTATAATACAATGATAATAATATAATAAAAACTAATTTCATTATTTATCTTTATATATATTAAAATATTTGTTTAAGTAGAGTTTTTTAATAAAGTATAAAAAAATAGAGTCAGATTTTTTATTTGATTTTGATAAATAAATTAAATTTAAACTAGTAAATATAAAAATAATATATTAATTAGTAGTCAAAGAAAGCTTGACTCAATTTTTATTTCACTAAAAAAATTTTTATACACAAATAAAATTCTACAATCATTTATATAAGTTAAAAAAATTTTAATTATAAAGAATTAAAATAAATTTATAAATTTTTGTAATAATTTTTAATATTATTAAATATTAATCAATTTCATAATTTATAATTCTATCTCAAAAATTCAAAATTGATAAAAATATGATATATAGGTTATTTGATTTAACATAAAATATATGGGAATAGAATAATGATAAGGCATTCTTTTTTTTTTGCAAATAGTTTAGTAATGATTAAATTTATTATTAATTAAAATATAATATTAATAAAAATTATTATCTAAAAAAATATAATAGAAAAAATAAATCAAAAAGTTTATAAAAATTATTATTTAAAAAAATCTGATGTAACAATAGAATAATAGATGAAAAATAGATTAGATGGGATACATTTCATACCAGACTACCAGTTCACCTCAATCACAATTATAAGATACAAAGTGCAGAACACAACAAAAACACTTTTCTCAGCTGGACATACCAATCATTATTTACACTTCAATGTATTTTAATTTTCTGTTTGAGTTAATGCTCCAAATGGTCCCTAAAATTCCCAACTCGCATCAATTAAGTCTCCGACATTGTAAAATGACCAAATGGATCCACCACTCTGAGAAACGTGAATCCACGTTAGTCCCAAAGTCATTCGCCGTGTTAACAGTATGCTGATGTGGACAGACAGCGTTTAACTCAAAAAATTAGTGTCTAAATTTTGTTTAAAAGCCTCAAATTAGTCTATTCTCAATTATAAAACCCTAACTCCCAAATCTTTATCTTCATCATTTGTTGTAATATGTTCCTCGTCTCCTCTTTGCTGTTTGTTGTTTCTTCTCTGAAGCTCTCTTATTTGCTCTTCTGTGTGAGAAATGATTAACGCTCTCCTTCACTATGCTGAAACCATACTTTACTGTGCCATCATGGTTTTTCCCTTACCAATAAGAACGTGTTGCTACAAGCTACAAGCTACAATGCAATCAAACAAAACTTAATAAGATCCAATCTTGAGAACATATGTTTGTAGGAAAAAAGAATTTCCTTTGTTTGCTCAAAAGATCTACTCTGCAATAATTTCAACTCCAAAAACTTAATTTGAAAATAAAAAATTAAATGTTATAGACAAGATCACTTCTAAATCTAAAAATAATGGAGTAAATATCAACACAAAATATGATAATTAGTTGTTCAAAAAATATTTTCAGACGAAAAAAGTAATGTATTTCATTAACAATCTGCAGTTACAAATTCTTTCAGGATTCTGTGAGCCATTTGGTCTATTGAGCGGTCATGGATGTTCCAAAATCAAAAACAAAAGAAATGGGTTTAAAGAACATATGTTTGAGTGATTGTTATTGAAAAACACTTATAAGTTCCAAAGCATGAAGATTCAGACAAAACAAGTATTTCATAACATAGGAAAAATTGATTAAGTCACTATTAAGTAAATTAAGTCACTATTGATGCCTCAGGCAGATGTTTAGTGTATAATGGTGTGTTTTACGTTTTAACATTACAAGACTCAATATATAGGTAAAGGCAGAGGAAGTAGGAACTACCCAGGATGACAGCAACAAAGACAGATTTCTCGACAAAGCTGTGCCAAATCGTTGCGAACTCTTCGATCATAACAAGTAATGAAGCATCCTGATAGGCCTAGCAATACAAAAAACAAGAGGGCTCCTACATTCAAAAGGACCAAAAGGAAATAAACGACCAAATCAGCACATAATGAGAACAAATAAATCAGCATTATTTTTATATAGGGGAAAAAAACACATAAAGCCATCATCTCCAAAATAAACAAGAACATTAATTCTTGGTATAAGCATTTGGATAACTACTGCACAACTTCATAATTATTTACCAAATATGTAGCAAAAGCTTGGCTCACTATCAAAACCCCAAACAAGACGAAGCCAGTACTGCTGGTAACCATCTATTAGATAAACCAAATATGCCATCGAAGCAATGACCTGCAGAAAAAGGAAATACAGAGCCACAGGCAGCCATGTAGAATCAGAACATCTGAGCAATTAACAAATTATTACAAATGGCATCAACATGGCTACGAAGATGGAAACAATTCACCTATAAGCTGAACTGCCAGAAATATAAACAAAATGTCTCTGGTGACAAAAAACCGAAATTTCAAGGTACGCCATTTCCTACAGCAGCATCATGAACACGCAAATGATAAGGTGCCTTACAAGTGCAGTGAGCAAATGCAAACCCTTCCTGCAAGAATTGACCATTAAACTGAAGAATTTGTGTCTTGTAGAACTAATCATCCCACGACACCACTTCATACTCTTCCAATAACAAAACCACCTTACTAAACACTAAAGATAATTATCCCAACAGACAACAAAAAAAATACGGAGATAATTATCTTTAGGGCTAACTAGAATATGAAAAATTAAGTCACTATTAAACAAGTAAAACTATTACCTTTAGGGTTGGTTTTGTCTTTATTTGTGTTCGCTTCTTGCTTTGCGATTCTTTGTTACTGTGCACGGGCAGCTCGTCCTGCTGCAAAATTCTCAAATTGCGCTTGCCTGCAATTTCGATCAATACATAAAGTTACCCCAAAGTTTGTCTTAGTATTGTCAACTAATAAAAAGCCACAATAACAGAATTGAAATTCCCTTCTTCTTTTTCACGCTTCATTTTACCAATTACTCCCTTTATTCCTCTTTCCTTTTTTCTGCCACCATAATATTTTGGAACATCATTGGAGCAATTTATCTCAATATAAATTATATCCAAGCATTCAAAATTGTACCAAAAAGAGTGAGAGTGAGAGATAACAAAAACCTAAACACTCACCTTTAACCTTCTGCACTGTGTGAATAAAGTGATGCTTAATGCAAAAATTGCTTCACTTAACACATGCACGGAGGTGCCAGGGGGGAACACTTGCGAAGCTAAAGCAACTGCGAGCTGAGGAAGATGAAGAGATGACACACGAAAAGAAAGTGATTTTTGCAAGGAGAAATATATGGTAAAGATGTTGTTTTAAAGATGTATTTACGTGGTAAAATCTAAACCACATATTCTAAAACTACACTTTTAACTTAAAACGGTAATTTTTCATAAAAAAAAGCGTCACCTAATGGAAAAAAGTAAATTAGAAGATTTAAGAGAAGAAATAATTAAATTATCAAAACTAATAGATCAAAAATTAATGATTTTAACCAATGTTAATTGTAATGACACTGAATTCTTAAAATCAATACAAAATGATTTTTTTCAAAATCTTTATTTTACTATAAGTTTTATTGAAGGACTTCAAAAACCTGAAAAAACTTATTTTTCACATGGAATTTCTAAAAAATGCTACTATGGAAATGATTCCCCACATCTTCATCATACTTTTAACTCACAATTAAATTCTATAGTAGATATACTTGAAGAAATATTAGTATCTATAAAATTTCAAAGAAATAAGGAAAGAATCCCAAAGAAGAAAAATTTCAAAATATAATCAACATAACAGACTTAAAAGTAAAACCACCATTGAAATTATGAATATTGAAGAAAAATTAGAAGAAGTTACAATGCTTTTTAAACAATTAAAAATGGCTCAAGAAAATAATATTATGGAACATGGTTTTCAAATAGAAGAAGAATTAGTAAATGCTGAAAATATAGAAAATGAAGAACACATTCTAAATTATTCAAGTGACGAAGAACCAGCAATTCCAATACAAGTAAAAAATGAAGCTGGAACATCTAAGGATAATCAATCTCAATTTAAATGGGAAACAGGTTTTGATAATTATGCTTTTAAAAAAGAATTTATAAATAAAGATTCAAAATATACAAAAATACCATCAAAATACGTTCCTAAAATCCAGGAAATGGAAGGAGAAAGAATGCTCGATTTAGACGGCAAAAAGAACGAAAAAGAAATTTTTGAAAACTGGTTGAATTCCTTCTTATTAGAAGCCTTTACTAATCCAAAACTTAGTGAATTGTCTGGAAGAGACATTTGGAATTACATAGGATTTCATACTAAAGGAATTATAAGAGATTATATGACATCAATAGAAAACCAAATAATAGAAGAATTAGAAACAAAAACAACAGCTTATGATAAGATATTATATATAATGACGATTCTATATAAAGAATTTTTTGGAAAAAATATTATAGATCATAGACAAGAAGTCTATAATAAAGAATATCAAGAAGCAAAAAACCATTTAGCTAATATTCAGATATATGATTTATGTAATGTATCAGTATGTATATAACAAAACTTCCATATCCTGCTAATGAATTTATAATGGGAAGATTTATAAGAGAAATAAATAGAGGAACAATTGAAAATAATTTTGGTGGAGCAACCTCTGCAATAAGAGAGGAAATAAAAGAACGTTGTATGCAAGAAGCAACTCAAAAAAGATTTGCAAATATAATTAGAATTTGCTGTCAGGATAATGAAGAGATACCTCAAAAATATGGTCTTAATAAATATTTTCAAAGAAAAAAAAATATCAATTTAGAAGAAGAAAATACTATCCAAACTGGAGAAAAAAGAGATATTTTAGGAAAGAAAATAACAATAAAAATAAAAGACAAAGAAATAACTATTGCCCGAATAAAAAAGAAAATTGTAAATGTTGGTATTGCCAAGAAGAAGGACACTACGCAAATGAATGCCCAAAAAAGAAGGATAAAAAGGATCTTACTAAACAAATAGAAATTGCTAAGTCTTGTTTCATGGAACCATTAGAAGAATCTGATGATAACTTAGACTATATTTTTGAATATGTCTCAAAAACAGACTCAGAGACTGAGTAATAATGCTACATTTATTACTATAAAAATAACAGAAAAATTTATAAATGCTTTCATAGATTCTGGAGCAACACAATGCTTTGCTAGTTCAAATATAAAACTTGATTGGAAAAAATTAAAGAAACCATTAAGAGTTAGAATAGCTGACAAATCAATACATAAAATTGACCAAAAAACAGAGATGGTTGAAATTTTTATTCAAAATTATAGGTTCATTGTTCCATCTATATATATGTTAGATTCTGGAATGGATTTTATCATAGGAAATAACTTTTTAAAGCTATATCATCCATTCATTCAAGAATTAACATATATAGTTTTAAAAGCTCCACACGATTCTTCAATAAATCAAAAATCAAGACGTATAAAAATACCAACTACTACTATAGATAAGATCTTAAAATTTAAAATATTTTCTATATTAGAAACATGTTATTTAAATCTATATTTTCAGATAAATATTCCAAAAAATAATCTTGAAATAAAGATAGAAGAACTTTTGGATGAAATTTGTGCTGAAAATCCTTTAGATGTTAAAAATACAAATAACGAATTAGTAAGCATTAAATTAAAAGATCCCACAAAAGAGATAAATGTTCCAAATAAAATTCCTTATTCCGCAAGAGATAGAGAAGACTTCTCACTAGAATGTAAAGATCTTTTGGAAAAAGGAATTATAAGATTAAGTAAAAGTCCTCATGCGGCTCCAGCTTTTTACGTTGAAAACAATAATGAAATTAAAAGGGGAAAACGAAGAATGGTAATAAACTATAAGAAAATGAATGAAGCAACTATTGGTGATGCTCATAAACTTCCAAGAAAAGATTCTATTTTAGAAAAAATCAAAGGAGCAACTTGGTTTTCATCTCTTGATGCAAAATCAGGATATTGGCAACTTCGTTTAGACGAAGAAACAAAGAAATTAACTGCTTTTACTTGCCCAACAAAAGAATCAACAAGTGTGTTGCTCTATGAATGGAATGTATTACCATTCGGATTAAAACAAGCCCTAGGTATTTATCAAAGATTTATGGAAGAAAATCTAAAGGAGTTAAATGAATTTGTTTTAGTGTACATTGATGATATACTAATTTTTACAAAACAGGATAAAGAAGATCATCTTCAAAAATTATTAATAGTTTTAGAAAGATGTAAAGAAAAAGGATTAGTTCTTAGCAAAAAGAAAGCAAGAATAGCAAAACAAGAAATAGAGTTTCTTGGATTAATTTTATCCACTCAAGGAAAGCTAAAACTTCAACCAAATGTTCTAGAAAAAGTAAATTTATTTCCTAATAAAATAGAAGATAGAAAACAATTACAAAGATTTTTAGGGTGTATAAACTATATTTCTGATCAAGGATTCTTAAAGAATATAACAGAATATACTAAAAGCTTATTTCCAAAAATAAGTACTAAAAAAGAATGGAAATGGGATGAAAAAGATAGTATGCAAATACAAAGAATTAAAGAATTATGTGAAAAACTTCCAGAACTTTATATTCCAGAAGAAAATGACTACTTAATAGTAGAAACAGATGCCTCAGACATAACCTGGTCAGGATGTCTAAAAGCTAAGAAAGCTATAAAAAGCTTGGAATAAGAAAAAGAATCACTAGATTCTAAATATCCCCCAAAGGAATTACTTTGCAGGTATATTTCAGGAACTTTTACTCCAACAGAACAGAGATATACCACTCATGAAAAGGAAACTCTGGCAGCAATTAAATCTCTTAAGAAATGAAAAATTGATTTACTACCCAAAGAATTTACATTAAGGACAGATTCAAGTTACGTAACAGGTTTTATACAATATAATTTAAAAGTTGATTATAATCATGGACGATTGGTAAGATGGCAATTATTTTTGTTACAATCTCCAATAAAAATTGAATATATTAAGGGTGACAAAAATGTTATTGCAGATACATTAACAAGAGAATGGAGTTCGTCTACAACGCATTAGATCAAGAAATTCAAAAATACGAACAAGAACTCGAAAAGTGCAAGCATTGTCAGCAAATAAAGATACAGATCCAATCCCTCAAGAAGGCCATCGAAGCAATGAAATCAACACAACAACCAAAACCATCAGAGTTCAGCCAGCTAAGCGTGGTGGACAAATCAGGTGAAGAAAAAATTCCAGAAAATAAAACAATTGCTGAAATTATCAAAAAATCCACCCAAGATAAAAAATATTATGTAATTTATAATGGCCCCATGAAAGGAATATATGATGCCTGGGAAAAAGCAGCACCATTTACACATCAATCAAGGATAATTCATAAAGGAGGGTTTTTAACACTGGAAGAAGCAAAAGAATCCTTCAGGGAATATGAAACTCTTCATCCAGAGCAAACCCTAAAAAGAGCAGATAAAGCTCCAATTCAAACCCAGAGAACAGGGATAATAAGAAACATTCCTACAAGGGCTGAAATCAAGGAAAAGAAAAGGGTCTGTAGATCAAATCTCAGAGAAACCCTTAACATAGTCCTAAATTGGACTGAAGAAAAAAGGGCAATCTTGGGATATTATCTTATTGCCAAAGAACAGCTAACAAAGCTGGTTATATTTCCAGATGCTTTCCCATCTGACACCTATCAGTTTTTCCAGTATGGATTAATTGATACAATTTTAATTTTTAATGATTTAAAAATTATTAGTGAGTTTCCTGCAGGATTCGTTGATGCAGTAAAGAGATTTAAAAATATGATTGACAACGTAAATCCAAGGGATATATCCCTAAAATTTACGAATAGTCAACCTATTTTTAATGAAGAAGAATAAGAATGCTTGGTTCCAGCACATCAAGTAATCTTCATGTCCGTCTTCCCAGGAAATTTTCAACCAATTGATCAAGTTCAAGATTTAACAATCTACAGTCATGAAGGAAGACTAGCCAGTACACTAGCAAGGGTTTTCGAAAGAACTCAAAAGATAACAAGAGAATCTCACACAAGAATCAATTATAAAAGCAGAAATAATTTACTTGTGTCCAGCAAAAGAAATGAAATTGAAGAAAGAGAGATGAGACTCTTAGTAGAATTTGAATCAGCATTCTACAACTTATCTGGACTCTTAGAAAAGCTCCCCGAAGGGATAAAGAGGAATCTCTGCTATTTGATAAAAGACAGAGAAGACCACAAGTGCCAGCTATGTGTCTCAGAGTTATCTGAAGAAAGCAATAATGAAACGGAATCAACCCACATGATAAAGGAAGAAGACAACGCATCTGAAGGTCACATAATGAAAGAGGAGGACAGCACATCTGAAGCATCTCTCAACATTATTGCATAGTGACGTAAGCGCTTAGATCATAGAGCACCAACGATGTAGCTGGTGCAAGATAATAAACAATGACGTAAGCAATGACGTCATAAGAAGGGTAAGGATGGGAATTGTCCATCAGACCCAACCATTATAAATAGGTTGCTTAGGCAATTGTAAAAGGCATCAAACAATAGAAAGCAGAAGGCTAAGAGTACTCATATGCTAGGAGAGCAAGGAGGAAGCGGCCGAGGCGATTCTATAGTTTGAAGAAGAATTCCCTTAGGAAAAACTAATTCTAAACTCCCCTCTGGAGTTAGTATCTACAATCTCCCTTCTGGAGATAAAAACATCTTATGTAAAATATTCTAAATAAAGGAAGTTTTTCCTCCAGAAAGGTACGCCTTTATCTTAATCTCATAGTTATGAATTATTTAGAAAGTTTAGAATTAACGGAAGAATCTGATTATTATAGATTATTTGCCTTATTAGATAATGAAAAATAGGCTGTTCTAAAAACAGAATTAAATCTCAAATTAAATGAAAATTTTAATAAACAAAATCTTTTAAAAGAAGTTTTTAATAGAAAAAATATAATATACTATGGAAAAATTCAACTTGAAGCCCCTATAAAGATAAAATCTGCTAATGGAGAACTTGAAATAGCTTTGATAAATGATGAAGAATTGAGTAAATAGATTGAGAAAATTAAGGATCAATAAAAAAGATCTAAAATTGGATGGATTCATATTAGTACTATACAAGTCTTAATCAAATCTACATATATGAAAGGAATTAATTCACCAATAAGCTTAGCAATCTGTGAGAAAAGAATTACTGATGACCCAATAGATCAAATAATTGGAATTGTTCATGGAAACTTGGCAAACGTAAATGTTAAATTCAATGCCCATCTTGGATATGCTATACCTTTATCAACTGAAAATCTCGGAAGATCTATAAGTTTGGCTTATAAATTTCACAGAAAGAATCTAATGGAACAAGACGACGAACCATTTTCAATTACATACGCAATAAATTATGCTTTAACAAATAGCCATCATAGTATAATATTTAAAAACAGAGAAAGAATTTATGTCGATGAATTATTTCAGAAAATTGTAAAAACAGAAATACCAAAATATAAAGCTATTGAAAACCTAGTTCTTTTACTAAAAGAACCATCAGGAAAATTAGTTTCATCAAATTTTCAAATAAGAGAATCCAAAATTAATAGCCCTTTAAGTTTATCTAAGTTAAAGATTAAAGAAGAAAATTCTGAAATAAAAGAATTAACAAAAAAGGCCGAAAAATTAAATGAAACCCTAAACACTAAGTTATGACAATAAATAAAGAGAAAATATATATAACCTATCAAGATAAAAAACAAGAGCTCTTTGAAAGAGAAAATCGGTTGAATTATTTACAATTTTCTGAAATAAATCAAAGAGCATTTGAAGCTCTAAAAATAATCTATGACAAATTGAAAGGAGAAGTTGAAGAGTTAGAAAAATTAATAGAATTTCTAGAAAATAGTGATGAATCGATGATAGAATTTGCAGAAATTTTAAGATAAATAATGAAGTATACAAAGATTGAAAAACCAGAAAACAAAATAAAAAGAAAAAGGGCGAAAAAATTAAAAAGTAAAATAAAGGAATATAAAAGGGAATTAAATAATCTTCAATTCGAAATTAATAACCTTATAATAAAAAGGATAGAAATAAAAACAAATATAAACAAGTTAGAGCTAAACTTAAAAAATTTATATATGCTTGGAACACCATATTATGACTTAAAAGAATTAAAGCTGTTGAAAGAAAAAATGGAGAATGAAGTTGAAAAATTAAAAAGATATTTAGAAACAACAGAAAGTGTAGAAATAAAAGAAGTTTTGGAGGATTTGAAAAATTATATTAAAGAAAAAGACAAACAGATAAAAGATTTTATATACAATAATCAATGCAAAAAAGAATATTATAAACTAAAACAAGATTGAAAAACTATAAAAATGAAATCAGAATTAGTAATAGTAGAAATACTCAATACTTTTGATTATGAAATTACAAATTATAAAGTACCATCAACTAAATCTATACAAATTATAAACTCATTCGAAGCAAAATATGAAGAGTTAATAATTTTGAAAAAGAAATTACATTTTAAAAATTGGTATCAGAACCAAGTTAACGATTAAGGGTAACAATTTCTCTTTAAAACAACACTTTTAGTGATACGCTTTTAAAATCAACAAATAACCATAAAAGACAAAAATCTTTACAAATGCATCTGTACACTAGATGCTCCCTTTTTGGTAGGGAACAAACGTTTTTGGGTCAGCAACGGCGTCGTTTAGCTTGTTCCTTTAAAGGGTGTCGTTTTCCAATTTGCCAGCTTTGCACTTAACAGTACACGTCAGCGACGTTAAGTGGATTTACTTTCTAAAAGTGAGGGATCTATTTGATATTTTAAAAAGCCAGAGACTTAAATGATGCGAATTATTAGAATCTTTGACAAACATTATAGGTGTGTCGGTTGGAAATTGTGTCCAAATCAAGCTTCGAACTTTTCATCGTTTCAAATTTTTGTGTGATCTTTCTGTCTGTGAACAACAACAGCAACAATGCAAGCATTACTTGCATGCTTTCCACATCCTCATGGAAACCCACTTCTCAAATTCAATTCACAATCACAAAGACTAAATTCTCTGCCCACTTTGTTTTCCACTTCCAAGTTCTTCCCACCCCAACCACAAATTTTTCTTTACCCTTCTAGTTTTGTTCTTAACACACCAAAATCACCCACAATTCGATCCCCAAAACATGGTCAAGTTCGTTGTGGCATTTCGTCGAACGGGAACAGTTCAAACGAGAAAAAAAGTGTTAAGGAGTGGTTTGAGGTATGTGGTGAGGCACTTTCAAATGCGTTTCCTTTGTGGGTGACTCTTGGGTGCGTGTTGGGGTTGGTGAGACCCAATTGCTTCAGTTGGGTCACTCCAAGATTGAACATTGTGGGACTCACCATAATTATGGTTGGTATGGGTATGACACTCACACTTGATGATCTTCGTGGTGCTCTTTCTATGAACAAAGAAGTACTGTCTGGTTTTGTGCTTCAATACTCGGTTAGTGTCTTACGCTCTCAGCCTTTTACAAATATGAAAAAAAAAATAAATTCATTTCTTAGCTATTCTAAAAACAAAAATGTTATATGTACACAGAATATTAGTTGCCATTCACCAGGTCTGCCAATAAATATTATTTAACGTAATTTTTGTTCTATATTTTGTATTTCACATGTATTTTATATAAGTGATTTATTTAATAACTAATTTTTAGTCTATGTATAGTTGTTCTAAAAAAGAGGACAAATTAGTCCTCTTACATAAAGTCTATAATAAATATAAGAAAAAACAACTAAGTATACAGAAAATCAATTACGGAATCAGTTATTTATATAAAATACATGTTAAAATATAAAATATACATTTATTTTAAGTTAAATAACTCATGTATTTATACATATTGCACATGACATTTTTTAAGAAAAAAAATTATATGTTTTTTATATTTTTATTTGATAATAGTTGTTGGCAAATTTCTGTGAGAGGCAGTTTGCCCCTTTCAAATCAAATAATAATTTTGTCTTTTATGTCAGGAGGATGGTTTAGATCAATTCATCATTTTTTCTTAGGATGTTATTGAAAATAATAAATTTTTTGTTGGACTATTTAATTAACTGTGAGGACATTTTAACTTTTTTATTTTCAATGTAACCCCAATTTATTCTATACACAATGAAGCCTTTGACTTGTCCTTTAATTTAATCCCAATTGAAAAAACTTGTTGCCCTTGGGCATAGAATACAAATGCTTTGGTTAGTGGTGTCTGATATAATGGTGGAAATATTAGGATTTGGGTTGTAAAATTTGGATAAACCATAAACATTATGTTCTTGAATAATATTTACTTGCATGCTAAACCAATTCATATTTATGAGGGTATCCTTCTTTATGTGAATTGTTTTCAACTTTCAGGTGATGCCATTATCGGGATTCTTTGTAAGCAAACTCTTAAACCTTCCATCACATTATGCAGCAGGTTTAATATTAGTTGCCTGCTGTCCTGGGGGTAAGAATTTCAACCTAGTGTTCTATGATTTCTTTCAACACTTCATCTATTTTAATCACTCTTTCGTTGGTTGCAGGCACGGCGAGTAACCTTGTTACTTATCTTGCACGGTACTTGGATTCTCAGAACTGTTATTTCCAAATAATACTCTTATTAAACGGATTTGTGGATATTTGTAATCTGATGGCCTATTTGTTTTGATAGCGGAAATGTTGCACTTTCGGTGATAATGACGGCTGCAAGCACTCTAACAGCTGTGGTTAGTATGTTGTAAAATTTTTTAGTGCTCTCTTATTCTTGGTTTTTCTGTTTTAATAATCTGATCTTGATGAGTAAAAAAGCAATACCTTTTCCCATGGGAAAGCATTGCAGTCAATTACAAATGGTGCCACGTATTTCTCAATTTCAATATCATATTGTTTGATTTAAAAAAAAAAATCTGGGTTTAACTGCAAATGGCTGTCTAACACAAGTAAATATGCGAGGGTCAGACAAAATGAGCTATTACAGTAAATTTGATAGATGAATTTAATTTGCACAATCAAATATGGAGGTTGTTTCATGAAGATTTTGAGCTAATCCTTAGAATATCGGATTTGTTGATGAACTAAGATTGCTTTCGCAGCAAGAAAGCATGAAACTGAAGAGTAGCAGAGTTTCGAAAGGGAGAAGAAAAGAGTATTCGAAAAGATTATATGAATAGAAAAAAACTAGTTTTACACTCTACCTATTACATTATATACTAGCAGCCCCTTAGCCACTGACCACTAGCAAAACAGAAGCTACAAAATATCTCTAACTTGTCACTTTTGACTAATTTTTTTCCCTTTAAGTCCATAACCTATACATAGACCACTGTTAATGTTGAGTTTCCTAATGTATAGACCTTTTGATCAAAGTGATATATAAAAAGGAGCAAAGAAAGTATTATATGAAACTAATTTGTGATATGAAAAAAACTATAATTAGATTGGTGCAGGATGATTAAATTGAATGAAATATCAAGAATGGACAATTATGTTTGTCTTACACTTTATCAAACTTCTCAAGAACTGCCATTAATCAATTATATGGAAATAAATAAGTTGTTATAATAATGATTTTGCTATAACTTTCACACACAAACTGATTGAAAAGTGAAAATAAACATTATTGCAGGTCATGACTCCTTTATTGACAGCTAAACTTGCTGGCAAGTATGTAGCTGTGGATGGATCTGGTTTATTGATTTCAACATTGCAAGTAAGCTTTCTTCTTAACCACCATCTCTATTTCTAATTTCGTTTTATGTTTTCTTTGACATCCCTACCGTTCACTCTGAACAGGTTGTGCTGCTTCCTGTATTGGCCGGCGCATTGCTGAACCAATATTTCCAACCTCTTGTTAAATTAGTCTCTCGGCTGATGCCGCCAATGGCAGTAGCAACTGTGGCAATCTTATGTGGAAATGCAATCGCGCAAAGTTCTTCAGCAATCCTTATGTCTGGTGGACAAGTAATTTTAGCATCCTCCCTTCTTCACGCTTCCGGATTTTTCTTCGGATATATACTTGCAAGAATGCTTGGGCTAGATGTCACAACATCGCGAACCATATCTATTGAGGTTGGCATGCAGGTAAGTTGTTGCCATTTAATAAGTGAAGCTCTTGTTTTTAATTATTGGCTCAAATTCCACATCAATTTACCAGCTTCAACTCCATATTGCAGAACTCTGTTCTTGGAATTGTTCTGGCTACTCAGCACTTTGGGGATCCCTTAACTGTGGTACCCTGCGCCATTTCGAGTGTGTGTCACAATATCTTTGGTAGCATTCTTGCCGGAGTTTGGCGACACTCTGCGCCCGCTGAGAAAAAGGATTGAAACTTGTAGAAAGTCCTTTGCATGTAATTATGATTGTCAAATGGTTTAGTTTGTTAATGTTTCAACCCAAGCAACAATGTACAACCTTAAATCTTCTTCAATGACTCATGAATCAAAATAAATTTGGCATTTATGTATCGTAAAGTATTATAGAGCCATATGCAATTTTTCTTTCTTCATTACTCTATAGTACTGGTCATCTCCAAAGCATTACTTACCCTACAAATTTATTGACTAAAACATAACAGCATAGATATCTACATTACTGCAATGTGAAACATTGCTTAGGGTGCATCGTTAGAACTAGTAGGAAATTTGTGTTTAAGGTTGATAATCTTAGGTAGATGAACTTGAATGCAATAGTAAATTATGTTGATCTATCCCTCATGGCCTCATCATAATGCGTCGTTGTGAAGTCTGACTTCTAGAAGTTTGGTCAAACATTTTTAGAATAGGTAGATATATCATTTTTTAGCTTGTTTTTCATTAATAAACCATTCTTTAGGGTTATGATGTTAAGTGTGCATAGCCCTTAAGCACTTAAGTTGCCCTTATATATGCAGTTGAAGACTTGAAGCACATCTTGATGGTAATTCTTACCCTTCATGTCATAAACTAAAGTATTTCCTTTTTTTGACCAACTAACTGTAGATTGGCCTGTTACTTTAAAGTCAACGAAGTATAAGGTTTTTAGGTAGAGAGAAAGAGAAAGTATAAATAACCAATTGTGTATGCAGCCAATTTGGACCAATTTTTTAAATTTCAAAACATGCGCCTTCAGTATTTACGATGCACATGTTCGTCGTCTTCTTCCTTCTCCTCCTCTTTTTTTTCATCTTCTTCTTCTTCTTTTACACCAAATCCGTGTTGTGGCATTCATCACCCGTGCGGTAATCGCCACACACGGCATTCTTGATTTTGGAGGATAATTTTTTATGTTTCTTTCTCCTAAATTTTATACGTGTTTTTTTTATATGTTTTAGATGTTTCTTTTTGTCATGTTTTGGATAGCTTTTTAGGTTTTGGATAATTTTTTTTACAGTTTTTTATGTTTTTTTCTTAATTTTTGGTTGTGTCGATTTATTAGGTTTTAAATTTTTTAAAATGATTTTGGATATTTATTTTTTATTAGATTTTGGACGTTTCTTTTTGTTACGTTTCGGATCTTTATTTTTATTAGGTTTTAGATTTTTTTTTTATTTTAGATGCTTCTTTTCATTCGATTTTGGATGTTTCTCATGATAATTTGAATTTGCATTTTCTCCAAAAAGAAAAGTGAAAAAAAAGTCCCAATTCTTTTTTTTAATGGGTTTTATTTTTTTATTAGTTGACTGTAATTGACTGCACCCCTACTTAGTTATCTAATAAAGTTATTAATAAAAACAGTAAATATAGATTTAGTATAAACCCCGAGTAATTAGTAAATAATTAACTAATAAGTTAATTATTATTTAAAGAAATTAGAAAATTAATTTTTATAGTTTTATGAAGTAGAAATAATTAAAATATAAATTTTAACACTAATTTTAAAGATTTTGGCTCAAAATTGGGTCGAACGGGTCAGACCGGTTAGATCAGACTCAAACCGGGCCCAAGGCCCAACCCATTCACTTTCTTATAAGTGGCTTCAGCATCTTCTCCCTCAACAAAAAGGGAATTAACATTCTTGAACAAGGAAGAGAGAAAATCGACGTCAAAACCCCAATCTTCACCACCGGAATTTAATCGCCCATAACTTTCAATCCATAGCTCCGATTGACGAGCGTCAGCGGCCACGCGTTTGTCTTGGAATTCTCTACAAAATCTATGAAACAATTTGGTAAGGGAATCACGTTTTTTCACCCAATTCTCCCCTTTTCAGTTTGTGATTTAGGTTTTGGTAATTGAGAGATTTTATAATTTTGATGGTTTAGGGGTACTCTAGCGGTGGATAATCAACAGATTTTGTCCATTTGACTCGTGAGTAATGGTAAGAAAATCTTAACCCTTGTAAATTGGTGATTTAGTAAGATAAATGTTGATTATTGTGATATTGTATGAATTAGATCGTATATCTTGTTGAATTTGAGTTAAATTGGTGGATATTGGAAGCTTGGAATTGAATCATGGGAGCTAAAATTCAATTGGTGAAAACATAGGCTAGATGACCATAGGATAGGTTGAAAATGTTGGAATATGTTATTGCAAGTAACCTTGATGGAAATGTGGAATTATATTGTGAATGAGTTGATAAATGATGATTTTGTCGAGTGTGTTAATTAATGTTGTGTCTGTGTGTGATGAATGATGATTTTGTCGAGTTGGTTGTAGGAATTGTGTTAATTAATGTTGTTGATGGGAGTTGATGAATGATTATTGATGCCGAAATTTTTATAAAAATTGGAGATTTGGTTTGAAGTATTATTTAGACAAGTATGGATAAAAGAATTATATTATTTGACTTAGATTTAGAAAGAAAAGAAATGCATTATGTTTTGGAACTTGATTTATTAAGAAAAGTATTATGTTGAAGTTTCAATTTATCAAGAAAAATATTATGTTTTGAGTTTTATTTAGTTAAGAAGAGAATTATGTTTTAAGTGTGAATTATTGAGAACAGAATAGGAGGTGTGATGATGATAATTGTTAAATGAATTGAATGATGATGAGGATGAATTTGATATGAAGATGTTTTGTGAGAATTGTAGTTATTTACCGCCCACGTGTATGCTGTTTTCCATTTAAAAATGTCTGTGGGGATCGAAGTGGTTTACCGTTCGCAGATGGTGGGGATCCAGGTGATTTACCGCTCACCAGGTGAGAATCGTGGTACTATACCGCTCACCAGTTTTCAAGAGGACGATGTCCGGGTTAGCTACCAGACATGTCGGGTTGGCTTTATAACCGACAGAGGAGACTCATCAGTCATAAAACAGACATACGTCATATGCATATGTGTGTTTTGTTTGATTGTGCATTAATTGGACTTGCCTATGTGATTATTATGCTTACCTGCTATATTTGCTACATACTGTATTTGTATCTTACTTGTGTTTATTTTGTCTGTATTGCTTGTCTGTGCACCAGAATTTTGGAGGATTAGAGGAAGGCGAAAATTAGGGCTTAAGTTATAAAGGAATTAGAAATAAGAACCTTAGATAACTTACCTTGTTTATGGTTTTTCATTTATAAATTTTAAGATTTAAATCTGAGTGTCGAAGTTCTAGGATCGTCTCTGGCTTTCTCTAGACCTTATACATTATGTATGTGGTCACCATTACCATGTTAAGAACATCCGGTTCTCATTCCATATCTATGTTGCTGTTTTCAGATGTAGGTCGAAATGTGCCTCGGTGAGCATTTGGAGGTTTTTCTGGCAATTGAAGTTGGGAAGTTACATTTTGGGGTTGTCTGTTATATATTTTCTGTTAATAGATTCTCATATATATATATATATATATATATATATATATATATATATATATATATATATATATATATATATGATGTTTAATCCTCTTATAGGACTTTTTGGAGAACTAGGTATTTTCTTTATGGATGTTGGGTTATCTTGGGATATATACTTATGCTTATATATGTATTTATACTCCGGCCAGCCTTAGCTTCGCAGGTTGCATCCGGAGCTTGATATTATGTATTTTAGTACTCAACTCTTTGTATATACTCACGTCTTACCCTTATCTTTTCTCCGGTTTTACGTTTACGACTGTAATGCGCTTTTCTTTTTGCGGTTTTTGCTTAAACCTTTCTTCAAGGCTCCTAGTTACAAATTTCTTCAACTATATCTACATATGTATTTTATGCTTAGAGGTCGTAATAACTCACCACCTCTGTTTTACAACTTAAGCGTAAAACTCTGTTTGGTAGGGTGTTACATTGTGGTATTAAAGCAGTTTGTTCCTGTAAAGCCTGAGGGACAGACTGTCTATACTTCTAGGCATACTCTGGGTGTGTGTACATGCTATTTAGGAGATTTGCTAGACATATATAGCATAAATATTCATGAGCATACTTTTGGAGATTCGAAGTACTAGACTTGAGATATTAAAATTGATCACCTTAATATCGATTGTTCGGTATGGACAAGAACCGAAAGGCATCTCGTGGACGCGAGTGAGTTGATACGGTTGACGATAAGGCTGCTGTTGTACAGACTATTGTTGACAGGTTGAGACAACAAGCGAGAAATGCTTATAGAGGCAGTAATGGACCTGGTGGTGAAGAAAACCAAGGGATTAGAACTTGTACAACTGGAGTAAAAGACAATGGCGTTAGTTAGAGAGGTAAAAAGATTCAAGGAGATGTTTGGTGAAAGCGAGTGAAGGATTAAGCTCTTAGTGATTTATAATTTAAGTGGCGTTGTAGAAACGTAGTGATTTGGTGGCTCTAGAGTTGTAGTGACGTGAGAAAGGAATCTTGGGATAGGAGATTCTTTCGAGAATTGACGTAGGATCAAGGAATGAAAAGTGTGTGTGTGTGTATGATTTAGGTTATAGCGGGTTGAATCAGACTAAAAGATTGAGGAATTATTTAGTGTTTGAGATAGTGAGAAGCATTTGAGATTGATTTGATTTAGATGAAAACCTTAAAGGGTAAGAGAGCGTGTAGTTACTGAGAAAGAGCTAGACAAAGCTAAGAGTGAAACAAATGGGTATTACTTAGGCTTGAATTTGGTTAAGTTTATGATCTTGTACATGAGAATAGAGAATGTGAATTAGTGTTTGGATTGATGTTGGAGAATGGCAGAATGAATGATGTGAGATTGGTTGAATTTGAGGAAGCATATACGAAGATTCGAGAGCAAATTTTTTAGGGCGAAAATTTTTGTTAGGGGTAGGATGTAAACCCCGAGTAATTAGTAAATAATTAACCAATAAATTAATTATTATTTAAAAAAATTAAAAAATTAAATCAACGAAGCTTGGCGCTCCCAGGAAGAGCGCTACGTTCTGCACCCAAGAGCGCCTGCGATAACGGAGTGGAAAAATTTGGCTGACGACGCGTACGCGTGGGCGACGCATACGCGTCGGAATGACATTTTTGAAGGAGCATGCGAATGCGTGGATGAAGCAGCAGCGTGAAAGTGGCATTTCTGAAGGGACACACGTACGCGTGGGTGACGCGTACGCGTGGAAGAGCGCTCTTGACGCGAACACTACGCTCTCCTTAAGAGCGCTGAAGGCGACGTGTATGCATGGGTGACGCGTACGCATGGAAGCTCCAAAATGCTGAACGGCGTGCACGCGTGGGTGCACGAGCGCTCCGCTCTCCTCAAGAGCACTACGTTCTCATGGGAGTAGAATTCTGGTTCGATTAATTTCATTCCAAGCCCATTTAAACTGCAAGCAAGCAAGCCCATAATGGTCAACCAATCAAGGCCACAGGAAGCATCTAGAATAGTTAATTTCCATTTGATTGTAATCTTCTTTTAGTTTCATTTCAATTTGTAATTTAAGAAAGCCTATATAAAGACATTAGTTTCATAGAATTAGGGACACTGGACTCTAAAGGCTGGAGAGGGGAGAAAGTAAAGACCAATTTGAAATTCTGTGAATTGGCACTCCAATGAGAGTGGGTCTTCAGACCCCTCCCTTCTCACACTCTTCTCCCTTTTCTCTTATTTCTTCCCTAGTAGTAGTTTAGTTCTTAGTTTGTACTTTTCATTTATAAATCTTAAATTTTAAATTTCTATTTTAAAGTCTTACTCTTTATTTTCATGCACTTTAGTTTCACTCAATTTGATTTTTTTATTTGAGAGCAATGACCACTTAATTCCCTCTACATTTAGGAAAGGAGCTCTATTTCAATTTTGATTGAATTAATGTTTATCTCTTCTTCTCTTCTTCGTTCTGTCTTCATACTTGGATATCTATTAGAATCCTTGCAAGAGAGTTTTGTTCTTGAAAGATCCTTGGATCTATTAGAATCCTATTGTGAGCCTCTAGGGAGAGATCATAGGCTTCAGTTTGAGCTCTGTTGGCATAATGAAGTTGATTCTTGATTCAGAGTTGGTACGTGACATATAACCACTCTAATATTGGGGTCTTTGGATTTATGTAGTATGAGATTAGAAATCATGTTTGTCTTTCTAAGAAAGAGCTTCTATGCTTCAAAGATTCAATCACCATCGAGAGAGGGATTGAGTCTATTAGAATTTCATGTGACCCTCGAGAGAGGGATCATGAAATTCAGTTTGAGATTTTTTTCTCATAATCCTCCTGATCAATACACTCTTAGTTGGTATGTGAGATGTAACCTCTTTGAGTTGAGGTCTTGAGGGTTGTGTGGCTTTTTGATTAGAAACTGAGCTTCACCTCTTCTCATGACCAATTAGATCAAGAGATTGGCAATTGATTATATGAAGAGAAATTAAATCACCAAGAGATTGGGGTTTAATTACTCACAGTCTGCCATGGATCTATCTTACATGATTGAGAAGGAGTGAGACCCATTGATTCAAGAGAAATTAACATCTCCAATCCCTTATGTTTGCCTTCTTTACTTTCTGTCATTTTATTTCTTGCATTTTACTTCCTTGCAATTTATTTCCTTGCACTTTTATTTCTTGCACTTTACTTTCCCGCACTTTACTTTTCTTGCTCTTTAATTTTCCAGCACTTTATATTCATGTCATTTACTATTCCTGCTTTTTATTGCTTTCATTTAGTTTCTAGTCATTTATATTTCTTGTCTGCTCATCACTCCAATATAAACCGTCTAACTAGGATAATCAACTAACTATTGATTGCTTAATCCTTTAATCCTCGTGGGATCGACCTAACTCTAAGTGAGTTTTATTACTTGATGCGACCCGGTATACTTGCCGGTAGTTAATACATAGAAATTTAATTTTTTATGTAGCAAGTTTTTGGCGCCGTTCCCGGGGATTAGTAAAGATTAACAATGATTAAGTTAGTGGTAATCTAGATTAGGTATTTTCCTTTTATTTTGTTTAAAGCACACTAACTATTCGACACATTGTGTCATCTAACCTTCTAACAACACTCTGTTAGCAGAGTGTACATTTTTCACTTGGTTTGTTTGTGATTGTATATGCCAAGAGGAAGGAGAGAAGCATCCACTTCTTTTGATTCTGAACCTGAGAGAACCTCTTTGAGACTTAGAAGAGAAGCAAGAGGGAAAGGGATAATTGGTGAAGAGGACTCAGAAGAAGGAGATCAAGTCATGGAGGACAATCTGCATAACCCTCTTGAGGATGTTGCTAACAATAATGGACCACCTAGAAGGGTGCTAGCTTCATACACCATTTCTAATGCAAGAAACTGTGAAAGCAGCATACTTACTCCAAATGTCCATGCCAATAACTTTGAGTTGAAGCCTCAACTTATTACTCTGGTGCAGAACAATTGCTCTTATGGAGGGGGTCCTCTTGAAGATCCAAATCAACACCTATCTATCTTCCTGAGAAGATGTGAAACTGTCAAGACAAATATTGTGCATCTAGATATTTATAAGTTGCTGTTATTTCCATTCTCTTTGATGGATAAAGCATCTCAATGGCTAGAGACATTTTCCAAGAAAAGCATCAATAATTGGGATGATTTAGTGAGCAAGTTCCTAGCCAAGTTTTACTCACCTCAGAGAATTATCAGGTTGAAGACAGAAGTGCAAACTTTCACTCAAATGGATGGAGAATCACTTTATGAGGTATGGGAGAGATACAAAGCCTTGATATGGAAATGCCCACCTGACATGTTTAGTGAGTGGGTTAGACTCCAGAATTTCTATGAGGGCTTAACTCTGAAAGCTCAAGAAGCTTTAGATTACTCTGCAGGAAGCTAATTTCACCTCATGAAAATAGCTGAAGAAGCTCAGAATCTTATAGATACTGTTGCCAACAATCAATATTTTTATGCTCATCAGAGGGAATGCCAACCAACTTTAAAGAAGGGTGTGTTGGAGTTTAAAGGTATAGACACCATATTGGCATAGAAAAAAATAATGCACCAGCAAATCCAACAGCAAATGGAGATGATGGCCAAGAGAATAGATGGACTTCAATTAGCTGTAGTGAACACAGCAAGCCAACCTTCAAATGAGTGGGGCCAATTTGAAGAAGGCAACACTGAGCAGCAACCAGAGCAAGTTTAGTACATGCATAATACCTCAAGTTCTTCTCAAAATGACTTCCATGGTGATACATACAATTCATCATGGAGGAATCATCCTAACTTGAGATGGGGTGATAATCAAAATCAATGGCAGAGGAACCACAACTCTAACAATTTCCACAATACAAACAACCAAAATCACCCATCCAATAACACTAACCAATACAAAAAATCCCAAAATACATATCACCAAACCCACAACAATTTACAAGCCCTCCAGAATAACTTCTCCACACCACCATTCAACCCACAAAACACCCACCTCAATATCCCAAACAACTTCAAGCAACAACAATCATACTCCAACATACCATTCATTGACCACCAGGAAGCCAGAATCTCAACTCTTGAAGCAACCTTGCACGCTCTTAACCAAACCACACAAACACTTGCCAAGACTACACAAAGTCTAGCCAAAGGACAAGAGAGCCTAGTTAAAGGACAAGAATGACAAGAGGCCAATATGGCCAGACAAGATGCCACAATGAGAAATTTTGAGAGGCAGATGGGACAAATGGCTAAACAAATCACAGAGATAGGTGAAAAGCGAGCAAATGCCTTCCCTAGTACCACTGAAGACAATCCAAGGGACACAGAAAAAGCCATAAAATGGAAGGAGTGTAAAGCAATAACTTTGAGAAGTGGAAAGAAAGTGGAGAAAGAAGCCATCACTCAGAAAGAACACAACAAAGAAAGCTTGAAAGAAGGAGTAAAGGAGCAAAAGCAGAAGCAAGAAACCTCTACACAGAGGGATAAGTCAGCTGAGAAGGAGGCAGTAAAAGCATACCAACCACAGCTACCATATCCTCAAATATTCAAAGGGGAAAACAAAGAGAAGCAATACTCCAAATTTTTGGAGATATTCAAGACACTGCACATCAACATCCCTTTCATAGAGGCACTTGAACAGATGCTACTATATGCTAAGTTCATGAAGGAATTGTTGACAAAGAAAAGATCCTTGAAGGAGGGACTAATGGTTGTGATGACCAGGGAGTTTAGTGCCATCATCCAGAAAGGATTACTAAGGAAGAGGAAGGACCTATGAGCTTTCATATCCCCTGCACCATAGGCAACATGATTATTGAGAAAACATTTTGTGACCTTGGTGCCAGCATAAATCTGATGCCTCTATCCTTGATGAAGAAGCTTCAAATTCATGAATTGAAATCCACACAAATAGCACTCTAAATGGCAGACAAATCCATTCAGCAAGCACTTGGGGTTGTGGAGAATGTATTGGTAAAAATGGAGAAAATTTTCCTCCCAGCTGATTTTGTCATTCTAGACATGGAGGAAGATAACAATACTCCCATCATTCTAGGGAGACCCTTCTTGGCTACGGACAGAGCATTAATAGATGTTAAAAAGGGATAATTGATGCTAAAAGTACATGATGAGCGGATAATTTGTACGCTTTTTGGCATTATTTTTAGTATGTTTTTAGTATGATCTAGTTAGTTTTTAGTATATTTTTATTAGTTTTTAGTTAAAATTCACTTTTCTGGACTTTACTATGAGTTTGTGTGTTTTTCTGTGATTTCAGGTATTTTCTGGCTGAAATTGAGGGACCTGAGCAAAAATCTGATTCAGAGACTGAAAAGGACTGCAGATGCTGTTGGATTCTGACCTCCCTGCACTCGAAGTAGATTTTCTGGAGCTACAGAAGCCCAATTGGCGCGCTCTCAACGGCGTTGGAAAGTAGACATCCTGGGCTTTCCAGCAATATATGATAGTCCATATTTTGTCCAAGATTTGATGGCCCAAACTGGCGTTCAAAGTCACCCTCAGAATTCCCAGCGTTAAACGCCGGAACTGGCACAAGAATGGGAGTTAAACGCCCAAACTGGCACCAAAGCTGGCGTTTAACTCCAAGAAGAGTCTCTACACGAAATTCTTTCAATGCTCAGCCCAAGCACACACCAAGTGGGCCCGGAAGTGGATTTTTATGTCATTTACTCATCTCTGTAAACCCTAGGCTACTAGTTCTCTATAAGTAGGACCATTTACTATTGTATTTTCATCTTGGTTCTTCTGGTTCCCTCTCTGGGGCCGAAACCAATGATCACACTATCACTTATGTATTTTCAACGGTGGAGTTTCTACACACCATAGATTAAGGTGTGGAGCTCTGCTGTATCTCGAGTATTAATGCAATTACTATTGTTCTTCTATTCAATTCCGCTTGTTCTTGTTCCAAGATATCACTTGTTCTTCAACTTGATGAATGTGATGATCCGTGACACTCATCATCATTCTCACCTATGAACGTGTGACTGACAACCACCTCCGTTCTACCTTAGATTGGGTGAATATCTCTTGGATTCCTGATACACGATGCATGGTTGATCGCCTGACAAACGAGCGCTCGCCTGACAACCGAGCCATCCATTCCGTGAGATCAGAGTCTTCGTGGTATAGGCTAGAACTGATGGCGGCATTCAAGAGAATCCGGAAGGTCTAACCTTGTCTGTGGTATTCTGAGTAGGATTCAATGATTGAATGACTGTGACGTGCTTCAAACTCCTGAAGGCGGGGCGTTAGTGACAGACGCAAAAGAATCACTGGATTCTATTCCGGCCTGATCGAGAACCGACAGATGGATAGCCGTGCCGTGACAGGGTGCGTTGAACATTTCCACTGAGAGGATGGGAGGTAGCCACTGACAACGGTGAAACCCTTGCTTGAGCTTGCCATGGAAAGGAGTAAGAAGGATTGGATGAAGACAGTAGGAAAGCAGAGAGACGGAAGGGAAGGCATCTTCATACGCTTATCTGAAATTCCTACCAATGAATTACATAAGTATCTCTATCTTTATGTTTTATTCGCATATCACCATACCCATTTGAGTTTGCCTGACTAAGATTTACAAGGTGACCATAGCTTGCTTCATACCAACAATCTCTGTGGGATCGACCCTTACTCGCGTAAGGTTTATTACTTGGACGACCCAGTACACTTGCTGGTTAGTTGTGCGAAGTTGTAGTGATCACAATTTCGTCCACCAAGTTTTTGGCGCCGTTGCCGGGGATTGTTGAGTTTGGACAACTGACGGTTCATCTTGTTGCTTAGATTAGGTATTTTTTTTCTTCAGAGTTCTTAAGAATGAATTCTAGTGTTTCACGGTGATGTTCTTATCATCACCAAAGTTGATTGATTTTCATCAATTTAGCTCTTGAATGCAATGTCCTGCTGAAGCTTGTTCAGCCATGTCTAATTTCTTTAGACTGAAGCTTTAGACTAACATTGCATGATTCCTGGAATTCTCATTAAGAATTTTGATACCTTTATTTTCTTTTTCCACTTAATTTTCGAAAAATCCAAAAAAATTTTACAAAATCATAAAATCCAAAAAAACGATTTCTTGTTTGAGTCTAGTGTCTCATGTTAAGTTTGGTGTCAATTGCATGCATCCATTCATGTGTCTTAAGGATCTTCAAGTAATTCTTGATGATTTCTTACTTTGATCTTTAAATTCTCTTGACTTGAGTGTTTATGTGTTCCATATGCATTCTCATTAGTGTCAGTAGTATACAAACTGCTAAGTTTGGTGTCTTGCATGCATTGTTATTTGATTTTAGTTGCATTTTGATTATTCCTTACTATTAAAAATCCAAAAATATTTTTTTGATTGGTGTCTTTTCAAGTCAATAATACAGAGAATTGAAGATTCAGAACATTCAGCAGAGGAATTGCACAGAAAAAGCTGGGCGTTCAAAACGCCCAGTGAAGAAGGACAGACTGGCGTTTAAACGCCAGCCAGGGTACCTGGTTGGGCGTTTAACGCCCAAAAGGGTATAGCTTTGGGCGTTAAACGCCAGAATGTGCACCATTCTGGGCGTTTAACGCCAGGATGGCACAAGAGGAAAGATTCTGTTTTCAATGCAATTTTTTTTCAAGTTTTCAAAAATTTTTCAAAATCAAATCTTTTTCAAATCATATCTTTTCAATCAAATCTTTTTCAAAATCATTTTCTTTCCATTTTTCAAAGATACTTGCTATCAATTAATGATTTGATTCAACATTTCAAGTATGTTGCCTTTTCTGTTGAGAAAGGTTTAATGTTTGAATCATATCTTTTCTTGATAAGCCAAGTCATTGATTTTCAAAATCAAATCTTTTAAAATGTTTTCAAATCATATCTTTTCAATCACATTTTTTTAAAACTAATCATATCTTCTTAACCAAATCTTTTTCAAAATAGCTTTCAATCAAATCTTTTTGATTTCTAATTTCAAATTCTTTTTCAAAAATCACTTGATTTCTTTCCCACTTTTATTTTCGAAAATCAATTAGTGTTTTTCAAAATGTTTTCAAAATCTTTTACTTAATTTTCGAAAATTACTTCCCTTCTTCTCACATCCTTCTATTTATGGACTAACACTATTCTTTAATGCAAAATTCGAACTCCATCTTCTTTGATAAGTTCGAATTTTCTACTTCTGTCTTCTAATTTTCTTTTCCTCTGACACCTAAAGGAATCTCTATACTGTGACATAGAGGATTCCACATTTTCTTGTTCCCTTCTCTTTCTTATGAGCAGGAGCAAGGACAAAAGCATTCTTGTTGAGGCTGATCCTGAACCTGAAAGGACCTTGAAGAGAAAGCTAAGAGAAGCCAAGGCACAACTCTCTATAGAGGACCTAACAGAAATCTTCAAAGAAGAAGAACCTATGGCAGCCGAAAACAACAACAATGCCAACAATGCAAGGAAGGTGCTGGGTGACTTTACTGCACCTACTCTCGACTTTTATGGGAGAAGCATCTCTATCCCTGCCATTGGAGCAAACAACTTTGAGCTTAAGCCTCAATTAGTTTCTCTAATGCAACAGAATTGCAAGTTCCATGGACTTCCATTGGAAGATCCTCATCAGTTTTTAGCTGAATTCTTGCAAATCTGTGACACTGTCAAGACTAATGGGGTTGACCCTGAGGTCTACAGACTTATGCTATTCCCTTTTGCTGTAAGAGACAGAGCTAGGACATGGTTGGACTCACAACCTAAAGAAAGCCTGGACTCTTGGGAAAAGCTAGTCAATGCCTTCTTGGCAAAGTTCTTTCCACCTCAAAAATTGAGTAAGCTTAGAGTGGAAGTCCAAACCTTCAGACAGAAGGAAGGAGAATCCCTCTATGAAGCTTGGGAAAGATACAAACAATTAATCAGAAAGTGTCCTTCTGATATGCTTTCTGAATGGAGCATCATAGGTATTTTCTATGATGGTCTGTCTGAACTGTCCAAGATGTCTTTGGATAGCTCTGCTGGAGGATCTCTTCATCTGAAGAAGACGCCTACAGAAGCTCAAGAACTGATTGAAATGGTTGCAAATAACCAATTCATGTACACTTCTGAAAGGAATCATGTGAACAATGGGACTAGTCAGAAGAAAGGAGTTCTTGAGATTGACACTCTGAATGCCATATTGGCTCAGAACAAAATATTGACTCAACAAGTCAATATGATTTCTCAAAGTCTGTCTGGAATGCAAAATGCACCAAGCAGTACTAAGGAAGCTTCATCTGAGGAAGAAGCTTATGATCCTGAGAACCCTTCAATGGAAGAGGTGAATTACATGGGAGAACCCTATGGAAACACCTACAACCCTTCATGGAGAAATCATCCAAATTTCTCATGGAAGGATCAACAGAGACCTCAACAAGGTTTCAACAACAATAATGGTGGAAGAAACAGGTTTAGCAATAGCAAGCCTTTTCCATCATCTTCTCAGCAACAGACAGAGAGTTCTAAGCAGAATACCTCTGACTTAGCAACCATGGTCTCTGATCTAATCAAAACCACTCAAAGTTTCATGACTGAAACAAGGTCCTCCATTAGAAACTTGGAGGCACAAGTGGGTCAGCTGAGCAAGAAAATTACTGAACTCCCTCCTAGTACTCTCCCAAGCAATACAGAAGAAAATCCAAAAGGAGAGTGCAAGGCCATCAACATGGCCGAATTTTGGGAGGAAGGAGAGGCAGTGAACGCCACTGAGGAAGACCTCAATGGACGTCCACTGGCCTCCAATGAGTTCCCCAATGAGGAACCATGGGAATCTGAGGCTCAAAATGAGACCATGGAGATTCCATTGGACTTACTTCTGCCATTCATGAGCTCTGATGAGTATTCTTCCTCTGAAGAGGATGAGTATGTCACTGAAGAGCAAGTTGTTAAATACCTTGGAGCAATCATGAAGCTAAATGACAAGTTATTTGGAAATGAGACTTGGGAGGATGAATCCCCTTTGCTCACCAAAGAACTGGATGACTTGTCTAGGCAGAGATTACCTCAAAAGAGACAGGATCCTGGGAAGTTTTCATTACCTTGTACCATAGGCACCATGACCTTCAAGAAGGCTTTGTGTGACCTAGGGTCAAGTGTAAACCTCATGCCTCTCTCTGTAATGGAGAAGCTAGGGATCTTTGAGGTGCAAGCTGCAAAAATCTCACTAGAGATGGCAGACAACTCAAGAAAACAAGCTTATGGACTTGTAGAGGATGTTCTGGTAAAAGTTGAAGACCATTACATCCCTACTGATTTCATAGTCCTAGAGACTGGGAAGTGCATGGATGAAACCATCATCCTTGGCAGACCCTTCCTAGCCACAGCAAAGGCTGTGATTGATGTTGATAGAGGAGAGTTGATCATTCAAGTGAATGGAGAATCCTTGGTGTTTAAGGCCCAAGGATATCCCTCTATCACTATGGAGAGGAAGCATGAAGAGCTCCTCTCAAAACAGAGCCAAACAGAGCCCCCACAGTCAAACTCTAAGTTTGGTGTTGGGAGGCCACAACCAAACTCTAAGTTTGGTGTTGAACCCCCACATTCAAACTCTAAGTTTGGTGTTGGGAGGTTCCAACATGGCTCTGAGAATTTCTGAGGCTCCATGAGAGTCCTCTGTCAAGCTACTGACATTAAAGAAGCGCTTGTTGGGAGGCAACCCAATGTTATATTTTATCTATTTTCTTTTGTTATTTTATGTTCTTTTGTAGGTTGATGATCATGAGAAGTCACAAAATCAATGAAAAAAAGCAAAAACAGAATGAAAAAACAGAAAGAAAAATAGCACACCCTGAAGGAGAGCATGCTGGCGTTTAAACGCCAGTGAGGCTAGCTGTTGGGCGTTTAACGCCCAGTCTGGCACCATTCTGGGCGTTTAACGCCAGAAAGGGGCACCAGACTGGCGTTAAATGCCAGAAAAGGGCAAGAAGCTGGTGTTAAACGCCAGAAATGGGCACCAGCCCGGCGTTTAACGCCAGAATTGGCTAAAAACGCATTTTTGCTTGCCATTTGGTGCAGGGATGACTTTTCCTTGACACCTCAGGATCTGTGGACCCCACAGGATCCCCACCTACCCCACCACTCTCTCTCTCTTCTTCACCCATTCACCAATCACCTCAACACCTCTTCCCCAAAAACCCTTCACCTATCAAATCCCATCTTTCTCTTCACCACTCACATCCATCCTTCATAAAACCCCACCTACCTCACCATTCAAATTCAAACCACTTTCCCACCCAAACCCACCCTCAATTGACCGAACCCTACCCTTCCCCCTCTCCTATATAAACCCATCTTCACTCCTTCATTTTCACACAACCTAAACACTACTTCTTCCCCTTTGGCCGAACACAAAGCCATTTCCTTCTCCCTCATTTCTTCTTCTTCTACTCTCTTCTTTCTTCTTTTGCTCGAGGACGAGCAAACATTTTAAGTTTGGTGTGGTAAAAGCATTGCTTTTTGTTTTTCCATAACCATTTATGGCACCCAAGGCCGGAGAAACCTCTAGAAAGAGGAAAGGGAAGGCAAAAGCTTCCACCTCCGAGTCATGGGAGATGGAAAGATTCATCTCAAGGGTGCATCAAGACCACTTCTATGAAGTTGTGGCCTTGAAGAAGGTGATCCCCGAGGTCCCTTTTTCACTCAAAAAGGGTGAATATCCGGAGATCCGACATGAGATCCGAAGAAGAGGTTGGGAAGTTCTTACCAACCCCATTCAACAAGTCGGAATCTTAATGGTTCAAGAGTTCTATGCCAATGCATGGATCACCAAGAACCATGATCAAAGTGTGAACCCGGATCCAAAGAATTATCTTACCATGGTTCGGGGGAAATACTTGGATTTTAGTCCGGAAAGTGTAAGGTTGGCATTCAATTTGCCCATGATGCAAGGAGATGAACATCCTTACACTAGAAGGGTCAACTTTGATCAAAGGTTGGACCAAGTCCTCACAGTTATTTGTGAAGAGGGTACCCAATGGAAGAGAGATTCAAGAGGGAAGCCGGTTCAATTGAGAAGGCATGACCTCAAACCCGTGGCTAGGGGATGGTTGGAGTTTATCCAACGCTCAATCATTCCCACTAGCAACCGGTCCGAAGTTACCATAGACCGGGCTATCATGATTCATAGCATCATGATTGGAGAAGAAATAGAAGTTCATGAGGTTATAGCTCAAGAGCTTTATAAGGTGGCGGACAAGTCCTCTACCTTGGCAAGGTTAGCTTTCCCTCATCTCATTTGTCACCTCTGTTATTCAGTTGGAGTTGACATAGAGGGAGACATCCCTATTGATGAAGACAAGCCCATCACTAAGAAGAGGATGGAGCACACAAGAGATCCCACTCATCATGAGATCCCGAAGATTCCTCAAGGGATGCATTTTCCTCCACAAAACTATTGGGAGCAACTAAACACCTCCCTAGGAGAATTGAGTTCCAACATGGGACAACTAAGGGTGGAGCATCAAGAACACTCCATCATCCTCCATGAAATTAGAGAAGATCAAAGAATCATGAGAGAGGAGCAACAAAGACAAGGAAGAGACATTGAGGAGCTCAAGCACTCCATAGGACCTTCAAGAGGAAGAACAAGCCGCCATCACTAAGGTGGACCCGTTCTTTAATTTCCTTGTTCTTTATTTTTCTGTTTTTCGAATTTTAGTGCTTATGTTATCTATGTTTGTGTCTTGTGATCATTAGTGTCTTAGTGTCTATGCCTTAAAGCTATGAATGTCCTATGAATCCATCACCTTTCTTGAATAAAAAATGTTCTTAATTGAAAAAGATAATAATTGCATGAATTTTGAATTTTATAACAGTTTAATTATTTTGATGTGGTGGCAATGCTTTTGTTTTCTGAATGTATGCTTAAACAGTGCATATGTCTTTTGAATTTGTGGTTCATGAATGTTGGCTCTTGAAAGAATGATGAAAAAGGAGACATGTTACTGAGGATCTGAAAAATCATAAACAAATGATTCTTGAAGCAAGAAAAAGCAGTGAATACAAAAAAAAAAGAGAGAGAAAAACGAAAAAAAAGAGGGAAGAAAAGAAAACGAGAAAAAAAAAGAGAGAAAAAGAAAAGGAAAGAAATAAAGTTGTGATCCAAGGCAAAAAGAGTGTGCTTAAGAACCCTGGACACCTCTAGTTGGGGACTCTAGCAAAGCTGAGTCACAATCTGAAAAGGTTCACCCAATTATGTGTCTGTGGCATGTATGTATCCGGTGGTAATACTGGAAGACAGAGTGCTTTGGGCCACGGCCAAGACTCAATAAGTAGCTGTGTTCAAGAATCATCATACTTAACTAGGAGAATCAATAACACTATCTGGATTCTGAGTTCCTAAAGAAGCCAATCATTCTGAATTTCAAAGGATAGAGTGAGATGCCAAAACTATTCAGAGGCAAAAAGCTAAAAGTCCCGCTCATCTAATTGGAGCCAAGTTTTATTGATAATTTGGAGTCTATAGTATATTCTCTTCTTTTTATCTTATTTGATTTTCAGTTGCTTGAGGACAAGCAACAATTTAAGTTTGGTGTTGTGATGAGCGGATAATTTGTACGCTTTTTGGCATTGTTTTTAGTATGTTTTTAGTATGATCTAGTTAGTTTTTAGTATATTTTTATTAGTTTTTAGTTAAAATTCACTTTTCTGGACTTTACTATGAGTTTGTGTGTTTTTCTGTGATTTCAGGTATTTTCTAGCTGAAATTGAGGGACCTGAGCAAAAATCTGATTCAGAGACTGAAAAGGACTGCAGATGCTGTTGGATTCTGACCTCCCTGCACTCGAAGTAGATTTTCTGGAGCTACAGAAGCCTAATTGGCGCGCTCTCAACGGCGTTGGAAAGTAGACATCCTGGGCTTTCCAGCAATATATGATATTCCATATTTTGCCCAAGATTTGATGGCCCAAACCGGCGTTCAAAGTCACCCTCAGAATTCCCAGCGTTAAACGCCGGAACTGGCACAAGAATGGGAGTTAAACGCCCAAACTGGCACCAAAGCTGGCGTTTAACTCCAAGAAGAGTCTCTACACGAAATTCTTTCAATGCTCAGCCCAAGCACACACCAAGTGGGCCCGGAAGTGGATTTTTATGTCATTTACTCATCTCTGTAAACCCTAGGCTACTAGTTCTCTATAAGTAGGACCATTTACTATTGTATTTTCATCTTGGTTCTTCTGGTTCCCTCTCTGGGGCCGAAACCAATGATCACACTATCACTTATGTATTTTCAACGGTGGAGTTTCTACACACCATAGATTAAGGTGTGGAGCTCTGCTGTACCTCGAGTATTAATGCAATTACTATTGTTCTTCTATTCAATTCCGCTTGTTCTTGTTCCAAGATATCACTTGTTCTTCAACTTGATGAATGTGATGATCCGTGACACTCATCATCATTCTCACCTATGAACGTGTGACTGACAACCACCTCCGTTCTACCTTAGATTGGGTGAATATCTCTTGGATTCCTGATACACGATGCATGGTTGATCGCCTGACAAACGAGCGCTCGCCTGACAACCGAGCCATCCATTCCGTGAGATCAGAGTCTTCGTGGTATAGTCTAGAACTGATGGCGGCATTCAGGAGAATCCGGAAGGTCTAACATTGTCTGTGGTATTCTGAGTAGGATTCAATGATTGAATGACTGTGACGTGCTTCAAACTCCTGAAGGCGGGGCGTTAGTGACAGACGCAAAAGAATCACTGGATTCTATTCCGACCTGATCGAGAACCGACAGATGGATAGCCGTGCCGTGACAGGGTGCGTTGAACATTTCCACTGAGAGGATGGGAGGTAGCCACTGACAACGGTGAAACCCTTGCTTGAGCTTGCCATGGAAAGGAGTAAGAAGGATTGGATGAAGACAGTAGGAAAGCAGAGAGACGGAAGGGAAGGCATCTTCATATGCTTATCTGAAATTCCTACCAATGAATTACATAAGTATCTCTATCTTTATGTTTTATTCGCATATCACCATACCCATTTGAGTTTGCCTGACTAAGATTTACAAGGTGACCATAGCTTGCTTCATACCAACAATCTCTGTGGGATCGACCCTTACTCGCGTAAGGTTTATTACTTGGACGACCCAGTACACTTGCTGGTTAGTTGTGCGAAGTTGTAGTGATCACAATTTCGTCCACCAGTACACGAAGAACATCTAACATTCAATGTCTTCAAGAATCTGCAAGATTCCAATCAAGAAGAAGAGTGTATGAAGATTGATTCCATAAATCCAAACTTGAAAGAGGCACCTGATGAGACACTCCCAACACACTTAAGCTCATCCTGGAAAGGAAAGGAAGAGGTAGAAGTGGTGCAACAAGCTCAAGAAATAGAGAAGAAACTACAACCACAGCCTCCACATAAGATTCTCAACAAGAACCTTCCAAACACTGAGGCTCCAAAACATGAACCACCTCCTGGAAAAGAAAAAAATCCCAAGAAGAAAGTTCCAAAAGGGTGGAAAAACAAGAAAATTTTCACTAAAGACTTCTCACTAGGGGATAAAGTAATGCTAACCTATCAACCAATAGAAATATCTCCACACTTTTCTGGATACTACACAGTGAATAAAATCCTCTCACTTGAACATATGGAAATCATAAAAAGGATACTGGAAAAAAGCTCACTGTGAGAGGGGAAGGGCTAAGGCATTATGATCACCATCCTCCCTAATAAGGGACAACCGTCAAGCTAGTGACGATAAAAGAGCGCTTGTTGGGAGGCAACCCAACCTTAGGTAACTCTTTCATACTCTTCTTAGAATAAATGGTTAGTCCAATTTCTATGCATGGCAAGAAATTAAGTTTGGTGTTCCACACCAAGGTGATTGGATTAACAAAGAAACAAAATCAAGGGTGAATGTATGACACTAAGTTTGGTGTTCCACCATTAACATTCATTGAGCACAAAGTAGCCCTTGAGATAATCATGAATAATCACAAATTCCAAACAACCATAGAAATTGACTAAACTTGTATTTCACTGGTTTACTTTTTAGTTCTGCATTTCATCTCCCCATAGGTTTAAAGCACATGACGTAGTATGCATTCATGAAAGATGAACTCTGTTTTGGCACATAGAAGTAAGCAAGGAACCAAGTTTGGTGTTCAGATACCACTTGTAGTTCAAGGATTCATAAGCATATATGTATGATAACTATTCTTCAAGTGCTTGGAAACAAGCAACTCCCAAAATTTATTGCAGGCTGTCACTTTAGTTGTTGGAAGAACTAAGCATCATCAACCAAAGAGACAGAAAGGGAATACAAAGACCAACAATGATGATGATAAGGAGTAAAGCAAGTGAACACCAATAGTTTGTATTGTTAAGTGATTGTTTTGTATTCAAAATGGCTATACTTGAAATTGATGTTGTGCCTCTGTTTGTCTGCTTAGCTTAATTTGTTATTGCTCAATAACCACGATGCTAGATAGCTCATAGCACCATACTCTTGAAAAATTGCTTGCACTAAATATCTCTAGAATGAGAACCGGGAATATTTCTTTGAAAAGAAGGATTGAGGAGTCTTAAAAATGTTGAGGCAAGCAAAAGATTAAGAGAAGTGGTGGTTCTGATTGTATTATTGTGTATTGAGGTTGCATGTTTCTGAAAACTTGCATGGGAGCTCATAGGCAGGATATGAAGTTTAGAGAAGTATTGTGAAAAATCTCAAACATCTATTGACCTAAGAAGCAGCAACAAAAGAAAACAAAAGAAATAGAAAAATAAAGAACAAGGTCCAAGGCTTTGAGCATCAATTACTAGGAGAGAAAAAAAAAAGAAATAAGAACTCATTATCCTAGTTAATCTGCTTGTGGTAGATGTGTGTCAAAGAGAGAGGCTTGAGCAAGTGAATCCTAAGGGGTACTTCAACACCTAATACCTTAGACCAACTGGTCTGGGAGTATTAGTTGAAAGCTTATCTTAAAAAGCCACTTTGAGACATGATACCTAGAGTCGAGGCCAAGATACAAAAAGAAAAGAAAAATGTTAAAAAAAAATTAAAAGCTGCTTCAAGGTGACTATCTATAAAGAGACTTCCACAATATCGTTTGAATGAAAGTCCTTAGACCTAAAACTTCCAAAATATAGGAACTAACAAGCACTGGAATCCTTACATGAGTATATAATTCAGAGTTCACCCTACTATCACTTAATCACTTCACTCACAAAGGCATTACAAGAATTTCTTCAACCCATCCTAATTAAAAGAAACCTCTGTGCATAATTCTTTTCTTGCTTGAGGACAAGTAAGGTTTAAGTTTGGTGTTGTGATGCATTTGCATCATAGCTAGATTAGCTGGATATTTTAGTTAAGTTTTGGTTCAATTTCATGCATTTTATTTGGAATAAACAAGCACTTAAATGAATTTCTCATTATACAAGGACTAAGTGACTTTCTGCTCAATTTCATGCATTTGCTCAAGAGACAAAGCTTTGATGTATTGCTATTTTGTTTTGTGATCATAACAGGGGAGAAGAACACAATATCTTAGCACTATGCTTGCTTAAAGAACGCTAAGTTCCCCTGCAGCACAACCCTTGGCGCTACGCTCTCTCTTTCAAAGAGCACTACGTTCTTCACCCAAGAAAATTTGACTAGCAACGCGTACGCGTGGATGTGGCATCTTCGAAAGGCCATGCGTACGTGTGGAAGGGACCTACGCTCTTCAACCAAGAGCGCTACATTCCCCACCAAGAGCGCCTACGATGCTTTTGAAAGCGGATTTAAAAATTGGCTATCGACGCGTATGCGTCAGTGACGCGTACACGTGGAAGTGGGATTTGTGAACAAGCATGCAAACGCGTGGATGGAGCAGCAGCGTGGAATTGACATTTTGCAAATCCACGCATACGCGCGCATGATGCGTACGCGTGGGAGAGCGCTCTTGGCGCAAGCGCTACGCTCTAAAGGAGAGTGTTGCAAGGGACGCGTAGGCGTATGGGACGCATACGCGTGACAAATACTGAGATGCTGACAATGCGTACGCGTAGGAGACGTGTACGCGTCGGTGAACGAGCGCTACGTTCTCCCGGGAGCATCCACACGGTACCAACTGAAAGGCCTACTTTAAAGCAACTTGCAAGTACACCTGAAGCAACCACTGAACCAGTATAAATAGAGGGCATCTTAAATCATTGAGGACTTCTTCTGGATCTACTTTTTCAGTTCCTTTTTCTTTTAGATCTCTTTTGTACTTATGCACTTTTTGAATTTTACTTTTTGCTGAGACACTGGATCACTCTTCAATTTCATTTTTGTTATAGTTTAAAATTTCTTTTTCTTTTCTATGCTGAGTTTAATTTTCAGTTTTGAATTTCAATTTGTACTTGGAGTTATGAGTCACTAAACCCCAATTTCATTAGGGGGAGGAGCTCTGTTGGTTTTAATAAATTGATAATTCTTCTCTCCTCTTTATATTCATGTCATTTACTCTTACTGTTCTTTATTGCTTTCATTTAGTTTCTAGTCATTTATATTTCTTGTCTGCTCATCACTCTAATATGAACCGTCTAACTAGGATAATCAACTAACTATTGATTGCTTAATCCTTTAATCCTCGTGGGATCGACCTCACTCTAAGTGAGTTTTATTACTTGATGCGACCTGGTATACTTGCCGGTAGTTTATACGTAGAAATATAATTTTTGCTTATCATCTGGACAATTTGGCTAGAAAGAAACAATAGAATCTTCAAAAATCAAGGTTCAAGTGTGGTGGATATTATTAACAGGTCATTTACAAGTTATGATGAGTGAATTGGTGGTGAACCCTGTCGTTGTTGATGGCAATACTGGAGATGGCTAGGGGTTGTTATTTTTAGCGTTATAAGTTTTTGTTTCTTTTCTTTTCCTCCACCTTATTGTGTTGAGTTTTTTTATTTCAAAAAAAAATAGATAAAGTGGTTGAAGGAATGAGAAAGATAGAGAAAAAAAGATGTATGAGGGGAGAACTCTTTAATTTTGAAGAAAAAGATTTGATTTCAATTGTAATAAGAGAGTGACATGTGGCACATTTTGGTTGTAAAATTAGTAGGGATGAAAGAAGAATTCTTTAATTTTGGAGGAAAAGATTTCATTTCAATTACAATGAGAGAATGACATGTGACACATTTTGGTTGTAAAATTAGTAAGAAAGAGGAGAATTCCTTAATTTTAGAGGAAAAAATTTGATTCCAATTACGATAAAAAAAAGTAACATATAGCACATTTTAATTGTAAAATTAAAAATATATCATAGATATCTAAATATTTATTATAACATATTTTATTTTTATTATTTAAAATTTCTTAATACTTATAAATATTTTTATATATTATATCCTTCTTATGTAGTTTGAATAGACAATTTTTTTTTCTGCACTGCTCTCTCTTACTTATATAACGAAAACGATCCAAGAAATACGAATAAATTCTTTGACATTTGTATTTTACTACCATGTGCTAAATTATCTATTATTTAGAAAGGACAAGAACAAACATAAGTACGAAGTGGCTTGGACTGACATGGACTTTTCTCTATTTATTAAAATTTCAGGGTGGTGGCTATATGTATACTTACCATTTATTTGGCTTTACTTTATGGAATTTATGTTCCAGATTGGAGTTTCACTGTCCATAATCCAGATAGCATATATAATGGAACAACTTTTACTGTAAGCTTCCAATTGCATGCCTCTGATTCTTGATGCTCCAATCTTTATTAATTTTTTTTGCTCACTTGCTATTTCAAATTTAGGTGAAATGTGGAGTCAGAGGGAAATTAGATCCCCCTTGTAATGCTGTGGGATACATAGACAGAGAGGTGCTTGGAATCAACCACATGTATAAGCATCCAGCTTGGAAGAGATCACAAGTGTGTTGCAACTCTAATTTTTAAACCAGACACTTCTTGTTTCTACTACACATTTGAAAACAAACTTTGCAAATGAGAGTTTCAAACTTTCAATGACTTACTGCCTTTTCCTCAGGGTTGCACCGAGAAATCACCTTTCGAAGGGCCATTTAGGAAAAACGCTCCCTCATGGTGTTATGCTCCTTTTGAGCCAGAAGGAATTCTAAGGTCTGTAATTAAAAATGTCTTTACATAGTTTGAGTTTTGATGACATGTAATATAATTATGATATGCGATTGCAGCTAAATATTAGCTATTCTGTCCACAATCATTGGATTGCATTTTGGCCATGTACTCATACACATGCAGGTGATGAAGCCTTTGAATCAAAGCAATTATCTAATAATCTTTGATTTTTCACATCTCTTCAACTTGTGCTTAATCTTTCAGTTGTGTAATTTTTAACATAGGATCATCTTTCAAGACTGAAGCACTAGATTCTCTTGGGTTTATCTCTTCTTACTTCAGGACTTATTCTTCACTTCACTCATGGTGAACTCTAATTAACCAAGTGTTCAGCTGGAATATCTTTACTATGTATTGTAACCACTCAGATGTTATTTCTTCGTGCGCTGCAGCCATTCCTCTGAATAAGCAATTGTATACACTAAGCTATGTTTATGTAACATCTGGAGCAGCAGCATTAGCATTTACAGCCTTCTATAGAATGGTATTATTATATACTATGGGAGTTCTAGTTGCCATTGTATCATGATAGTGATAGATATTATCTTGTACAATGGATTATTATTTAATTGCAGGTTGATATTTGGGGCTTGAAACTATGGTTCATGCCTTTGAAATGGATTGGCATGAATGCCATGTTTGTGTACGTTATGGCAGCTGAGGGCATCTTTGCAGGATTCATCAATGGATGGTATTATGATCACCCTCATAATACACTGGTATTGTTCTTTCTTGTTTGAATTTAATTATGAATAGATACTATGTTATGTGGCACTATGTCTCTGTGTTTGATTGGTTTTTGTGGAGACAGGTATATTGGATCCAAAAGCATGTGTTCATCAAGGTGTGGCATTCAACCAAAGTTGGGATTCTGCTTTATGTAATATTTGCTGAGATCCTATTCTGGGCCGTCGTCGCAGGCATCTTGCACCTATTCGGCATATATTGGAAGCTTTAATTAATTTGAATTGTAATTAGAGTAATAACTATCTCTTGTGACTTTATATATCATCTTGTTTGTTGATTAAGTTCAATGTTGGAATCCTTTAGTAAAAAAAAAAAAAAATCAATGTTATTCCTAAAAAGGAACTAACTATTTATAACTAATATCAACTGATTTTTTTGCATTCATTTTTTGACCTATATTATTAAAACATCTAAAATCATAAAAAAAACCAAAATCTCAATAAGAAAATACATTTGAAAGTAAAATAAAATATTCAAAGCAGATGATGATTTTATTGGAAGCCATCACAGAGATGAGTGGTGTGTTTGAAAATTGAAGTCAAACTTTAATAAATGTGAGGAGAAAACATTCATTTTAAAAGAAGGGTAATTACCTAAATAGTTCCAAAAGATTTTAAAAACGAATATTTTAGTTTTTAAGAAAAATTAATACACAAATCAATCTTTAAGATTTTACTTCTGTAGATAAATCAGTTTTCAGTTTATTTTCCGGCAGAATAATTACCCACGTCAGTCCTCAAGAATTTTAAAAACAGATATTTTAGTCCCCAAAAAAATTAATGTACAAATCAGTCCCTGACGTTTCTCTTCGTTAGATATAACAGTTCTCCGTCCAAAAATAAAAATAAAATAAAATAATAATAATTATTATTAATTGTATAATAATATTGTACTATAATTTTTTGGATAAAAATAATGATAAATTTATTCATTATATATATATATAGTCACTCAATAATAATAATAATAATAATAATAATAATAATAATAATAATAATAAAATTATTAGAGATTACTCTACAAGAAATTCAAGGTTAAAATTATTTGATATTTTTGTATTTAATATAATTAAAAGATGTCCTATTTAAAAAAAATATGTTTGTATTAAAAAATATGTATTAAAAAAATATTTTAATTTGAATTTATATTAAATACATGTTTTTTTTTTAACACAAACATATTTTTTTAAAATAGGACATCTTTTGATTATATTAAATACAAAAATATCAAATGATTTTAACCTTGAATTTCTTGTAAAATAATCTCTAATAATTTTATTAATTTATTATTATTATTATTATTATTATTATTATTATTATTATTATTATTATTATTATTATTATTATTATTATTATTATTATTATTATTATTAAGTGACTATATATATAAAAATTTAATGAATAAATTTATAATTATTTTTGTCCAAAAAATATAAAAAATTATAGTACAATATTATTATGTAATTAATAATAATAATTATTATTATTTGATTTGATTTTATTTTATTTTTGGACGGAAGACTGTTTTGTCCAACAGAGAGAAACATTGGAAATTGATTTGTACATTAATTTTTTTGGGACTAAAATGTCCGTTTTAAAATCTTTAGGGACTGATTTAGGTAATTACTCTATCGAAAAATGAACTGAAAACTGATTTGTCTGCCGGAATAAAATCTATGAAATTAATTTGTGTATTAAAATATCCACTTTTAAAATTTTTAGAAATAGATTTGTACAGTTACTCTTAACAAAAAAGAGCAAAATTAATTAAAATTAGGGCACATGTTAGTAACTCTAAATTTTTTTATCTTTTTTTATAAAAACCTTTTTAATTAGTAACTCTAATTTGTGTCTTTAGAGCATGTGTTAACTTTTTTATTTTTTATGGTACCTCTTAGTTTGGTAGTCCAAATACTAATTTATCATGGATTCAAATTCTATTTAAAAATTTATTATCCATATGAAAAAATTTAACTTTCCATATTTATTTAAATAAACTAATAAATTAATCATTAGACGTTAGAACATGTGCTAACTAGATCCTATGGAAATTAACATCCTTTACCTTTTTGTTTTTGGACAGTAACATCCTATACCTTCTCTATTTGAGCCAACCTCAAAGGGCTAATTAGATTTTTCTTTTTTTGGACCTGGGCTGATTTTTCATTTTGAAAAGATTACGATTCGGCCCCGTGATCGTCTTTGGTAACGAGAGAGTTGACCCATAAAAAATGGAGAGAGCAATAGAGTGGAGGAAAGTAAAAAACTGTGGCTGAGGAACTGAAAATTGAGCTTGCCTGTTGAACAAGGAATCCTGAATTGTGAGAGCATAGTAGCATTCTTGGTTGATAGGGATGGCGAGCGCCATGGTAGAGGATACCAACTTGGAAGATGATCAGCTGGCCAACATGACCACCGATGACATCGTCAGAGCTTCTCGTCTTCTCGACAATGAAATTCGCATTCTCAAGGTTTTTTTATTTCCCCTTCAATCATTCATTCATCTTAGCGTTACGCATCCTAGGGTTTCATTCAATTCAAATCAATCCTGCAGGAAGAGCTGCAGAGGACGAATCTCGAATTGGAATCTTACAAGGAGAAGATCAAAGAAAACCAGGAGAAGATTAAGCTCAATAAACAGTTGCCCTACCTCGTTGGCAACATTGTCGAGGTTTCTCAACTATTCTCACCTTCAATTTCGTTGCAAACATTTGTAACTATAATGTTCCGCACTCTACACTTTTCTGACTTGATTTTCTATTTTTTTTTACTTTCCAGATACTTGAAATGAACCCAGAAGATGAGGCAGAAGAAGATGGTGCCAATATTGATCTTGACTCCCAAAGGAAAGGAAAATGTGTTGTGCTAAAGACGTCTACTCGACAGGTTAAAAACCTTATAATTTCACTTCTTTTAGAGAGCAAGTTATGTTTCTATATAAAGATTTCCATCTGCTTCTGGTGTTCAAATATCGATGAGACTGATTTTTATTTATATGGAAAGCCTTTGGTGTAACTCTTATTCAGTTACGTTTTCTTCTCACTACAGACTATCTTTCTACCTGTTGTTGGTCTTGTTGATCCTGAAAAGCTAAAACCTGGTGATCTGGTTGGTGTTAACAAAGATAGTTACTTAATTTTGGATACCCTGCCTTCTGAGTATGATTCTCGAGTTAAGGCTATGGAAGTTGATGAAAAGCCAACAGAAGACTACAATGACATTGGTGGATTGGAGAAGCAGGTAAGCTTTAGTTACTAACAATTTATCGGAGCCTTCAAAGGATCCCTCTGTTAAATAACTTGGTCTTTGGCTACAGATCCAAGAACTAGTTGAAGCCATTGTTTTGCCAATGACCCACAAAGAGCGGTTCCAGAAATTGGGAGTTCGTCCACCAAAGGGAGTTCTCTTATATGGACCTCCAGGAACTGGGAAAACTTTAATGGCCCGTGCTTGTGCAGCACAAACAAATGCTACTTTCCTGAAGTTGGCAGGTCCACAACTTGTGCAAGTATGATTCTTCCTTTTACTATGCTTGATAATTTGGCTGTTTATTACCCTTTTTTTCCCCTTCTTTTTATAAATGAATAGTACAATTTTGTATTGATTGTTTGTTATGAGATGATATTAGTTATTCTTATACTTCCTGTACAACTGCATTACTTCCTTCTGTTTCTATTTTCATCTTCTTGGGTGGATTGGAAGAATGATTTTAGCTACAATTTTATAGATGTTCATAGGAGATGGAGCAAAACTTGTCCGTGATGCCTTTCAGCTTGCAAAAGAGAAGTCTCCATGCATTATATTCATAGATGAAATTGATGCAATTGGAACCAAGCGTTTTGATAGGTATGAGTAGGCAGGGATTTAATTCAGTGTATGTAGTTCCTGTTTCAATTATAATGGTTCAGCAATGTTATGAGCTTATGGTGTACTGGGTGGCCAAATGCAGTGAAGTAAGTGGAGACAGGGAGGTACAACGAACAATGTTAGAGTTGCTGAATCAGCTGGATGGTTTTAGTAGTGATGACCGGATTAAGGTATCTCTTCTATTATTGTTGTCTATGGGTCTTCTTTTTTCTGATTGACGTGATAAACAGAAATCTCGAAAGATGTTCGCCGTCTTTGGGTAAGAATACTTTAAGGGTTTAGCTAATATGTACCCAAAAGGTTAAGGTTACCGATAGTAGAAGTTTTTAAATTTTTTTTGTTACGAATGCATTGGAAACTTAAATGTTGCATATTTTATTTTCCATAAAAGCTTTTCTCAATCCCTTCTTCTAATATATCTCCTTAAAACCCTTCTGGGGTTGTTAGCCACATTACTTATTTATAATTTTGAAGTGTAACAACTAACAACTAACAACTCAAATAGCGGTTACTTAGAAGTTGGCACAATACTCTCTGAAGGGTAACATTTCAAATATATTTCATTTTTTGTTCAGTTAGGAGTTAGGACTTAGGCATTTGAAATGACATATTCATTTATTCTCGTCAATGCAGGTCATTGCAGCAACAAACCGTGCAGATATTCTTGATCCTGCTCTTATGCGTTCTGGTAGATTGGACCGAAAAATTGAGTTCCCACACCCAACTGAAGAAGCAAGAGCCCGAATTCTGCAGGTTAGGTATCTTTAAGCTACATGCTGTCTTTATCTTGTTTTCTTTTACCCTGACTTACTGCTGATGCTGAGATTGTGGGTTTTAGGTAGGTAAGGAAGTAAGAGAAAATAGAAATACAGTGAATAATATGAAAACACTGATGATTATGTTATGGTGTCACACAAGAGAGGACAAATAGCCTCTATTTATAATAATATTAGTGAAACCCTATTCGTAGATAAGGAAAGAACCATGTACAATCACTAATGCCAAAACTAATCGTATGAAACATTGTTTGATATATTAAGATATGATAGAGATATTATAAAATACTCTCTTTATTTCTAACACACGTTAACATGATAGATCCATTCTCGGAAGATGAATGTTCACCCAGATGTCAACTTTGAAGAATTAGCTAGGTCTACTGATGATTTCAATGGAGCACAACTTAAAGCTGTCTGTGTTGAGGCTGGCATGTTGGCCCTTCGACGGGATGCAACTGAGGTATGCATAACTTGAAAAATCACATCATGACTACGCTTTCTTTGACTACTTATGCAACAGTTTTTAGCTAGCCCTAGATTGTTGTTTTAGCAATGATGTTTGTAATTTTTTGGTTTGATTCAATGCAAAAGCCCAAGTTATAATTTGAAATATAAATATAAATCTGCATTTTGTACAACTGCAGGTGAACCATGAGGACTTTAACGAAGGTATCATTCAGGTTCAAGCAAAGAAGAAAGCCAGCTTAAATTATTATGCTTAAGCTGGATTGAGGTGTCAAGTTCAGAAATCTGAGAGGTACTCTAGGCAATGGAAAGTCAATACTTTTGCTATTGTCTGTTTTTTTCTCGGTTCATGTTATGTAACATATAGCTTGCTCAGATTCTTGCATGTAAGGATAAACATTTCATCTGCTTGCTATTTGGTAAATTATTCACGTTACAAGGCTGCCAGGTTCTGTACGATCATTAATTATTGTCGTCAGACTGGTTTATGTTTGGTGTATGTGGGTTGATCTATGACGATTGATGAGGCTGAGAACAAAATCTGAACATAATAACCTAACCTTTGTTTACTTGTACAATTAACTCTAAGTAGTTTATTATCTACAGACGCAAAGCCAGCATGAAATCATTGCATAAAAGTTGGGACTTGTAAAGGGTCATAACAATTGTTCACACAAAATTTTCACTCGCAATTACTTGTAATATTTCATGATCCTATCTCTCTTCCTTTTACAAACTAACTGCGTAATGTAGCTCTTACTGTATGAAAAGGTACAATGTGAGATTTCCCCTCTTTCGTTTTATAGAATGTGATTTGGGGTTTGAAAATATTAATTATTCTTTCGACACATTACACTTATTTTATACATGGAAAAATCTAGAGGGCCAACAGTTTTGTTGAATTTTGGCCGGTATGTAACCAGCAGAGAAATGTGAGTCATTGGATGAAATCTCACATCAATCTCGCACCATTAAATTATCATTGATGGCTATTTGCTGGCTACTAATCACAAAAGTTGCTGCCCCTAGCATTGCTCATTATAGATTTGTTTTTCTTATTAAAGGAACATATGTTAGCCAACGAGCAGTCATGAGCTATAACTCAAATGACAGTTTTTTCATATTTATTTAAAAATTGCGGGTTTGAATTTTTCTATCTTTGAATTAAAAAAAAGGAACATATGTTAATTGAAATATTGAACATACCCTTTTAGAGTTGGCTATTTGCTGGCTACCAATCACAAAAGTTGTTGGCCCCTAGCATTGCTCATTATAGATTTGTTTTTCTTATTAAAGGAACATATGTTAGCCAACGAGCAGTCATGAGCTATAACTCAAATGACAGTCTTTTCATATTTATTTAAAAATTGTGGGTTTGAATTTTTCTATCTTTGAATTAAAAAAAAAGGAACTTTTGTTAATTGAAATATTGAACATACCCTTTTAGAGCACGTTTTAAAAGATCATAAAAAATATTTTAATAAAAGTTTTTGAAAAAGATAATTGTTTACATTTTTAATGTATTGAATATATAAAAAAAGTAAAAGTTTTATTATTATATTATTAGAAGTTTTTTGGAGGTTTCGTTAATAATAAAATTTTTAATTATAAATAGTTAGAGTGTTAGACAATTGAACATACTTAATTTAGGGATTAATATTTTTTCGTCAAAATGACCAGTATCAAAAGTGTGAATGATCATGTAGAAAAGGAAGGAGTTTCAAACTAATTTTGTTGGAAAGAAGTCCAACTACAATAATAATAATAATTTAATATAAAAAACGAATTTAGTTAAGAAATCACCTATGTTTCAACAGTATTAATCAATTTTTTAAAGTAATATTTTTATTTTAAATTTTAACATTAAATCCTAAATTTTTAAAATAAAATAAATGTTAAAAAAATAATTTTATAAATAAATAAACAAATATGTTACATATATACCAAAATTAATTATTAATGTATATAAAATATATCATTGTGTTCGTCTCTCCATTTTAAGTTTAACAAATCCAATCCCATTGTTTCCGTCTGAACTTTCTTCCGATTGTATTCATCTATTATTCTGTCTGTATTTTTTTCCGACAGTTCTATCTTAACTTTCTTCTGATTGTTTCACCTGAGTTTTCTTTCGGAAATTTTATCTGCACTTCTTTTTAATAAATCTATCTGCGCTTTCTATTGGTAGTTTCATCTACACTCCATTCTGACAATTTTTATCTATGACTGTTTCATCAATTTTTATAATTTTTTATTTTGTTATTTTAAATAAATTTAAAGTTTATATTGTTAATTGAGTTTAAAAAAATATATTAAAATTAATTATATTTATTAAAATTATTTAACATATCTAAATATTTATTATAAAATATTATATTTTTATTATTTAAATTCTCTTAATACTTATAAATACTTTTATATATTATATCGTTCTTATGCGGTTTGAATACACACAATTTTTCTTCTATAATGCTTTCTCTTACTTGTATAACACAAACAATCCAAGAAATACGAATAAATTCTTTGACATTTGTATTTTACTACCATGTGCTGAATTATCTATTACTTATATATTATATAGTTGTCACACACGCCTCCATGCACCACTAGAAGTTCAATGTCCACCTCTAATAGCCGTACTTCTTCCAGTCGCATTTTGAACCTGTTTCTGATGTTTTCATCCATCATAGATCATACCATTCTCTTGGCCATGTTGTTTAGAGTGGAACGAGGAAAACTCCACCCTCCGCCACTACTGGATGCGTCGACACGTACCATTGAAGGTTCTGCTGCATCCACTAGCACTTTCATCTCCACCTGCAACATTTTCACCCTTGTTGTCTATCATTTTGGAGTCTTCTTTCACCACTGATCACACCATTGTGTTCGTCTCTCTATTTTAAGTTCAACAAACCAAACCCCATTGCCATCAGATCCGTCACACACCTCTACATGTCTTTTGCCTCCATCTCTCTCTTCATCATTTTCTAGATCCAATCTGGACTGCCCATTTTGTATGCTAGATCAATAGTCCAGATTAAGGCCTCCTCTCCTAATTTGTGCCACCAGATCCGACCCACTTCCGGATCCGCGTGAAGAATTACTATGTGTTCATAACAGGCAGCGGAAGAAAAGAAAGTAATCCTAAAGATCTATTTTGTGCTTAAATTTTATTCAAATAAACAATATATAGATCAGATCTAAATACCTGTGTATGCTAGTAATAATTACTTTCTCCTACAATGGTACGAAAGCGCTATGTGTATCCACACCGAGACCAACCTTTGCTGTCAACTCTTTGACCAATGGATATTTGATCTAAATTGAGAAACCTCTTACAACTCTTTACACGCCATAAAATTCTTCTCCAAGAATTAGGCTCACATACATTTATGTGTGTAGAGGTAAAAGAATAAAATTTTTGTATTTTATTCTCATCTCTTTCCTCTACTCTTGTCATACATATATATAGTATGAGATTTGTTACTAATTTTAAATTTGAATCTCAATTCAAATTTGAATCATATATTATTATTTTAAACTTGAATCTTTCAAATTTATGAATCATATCATAATTTAATTTGAAACAGAATCAGTTAAGATTTCATCCAAATTTATAATTCAAATTTAAAAATAGAATAACTAATTATTCTCAAATCTCATTTAATATTCTCAATTATCATACTATTATTATATTCTTGGTGCTAGCAAAGAATATAATAATATTCTATTTGAATTAATATAATTATTTATTTGATCAAATCAAAATAATAATTAAATAATTCTACAGCAAGGATTAGAACACTCGTTAGTGTGACCCATAGGTTCAATATTAAACGAGTAGTAAATTAGTTATACTAAATGTACTAATCAAGGTTGGCGTCTAGCAACACTCCTTAACGACCCGATAGTATGAAGTAATATATTTTTACTAAGAATCCTAGAAGAATAAAGCATAATTCCTTCCATCTTTCCACCTATTGGTTAACCCTTAAAGTATGGTTCAATTGTCAAACTCTAACTTGTTACCATTATTATAATGAACTGTGAATAACTTAAGAAATTCATTTCTTCATTCATTCAATTCTCTTGCCCAAAGTTTTATTCATCTAAGTCATTATAATCATAGAACTCAAATTCTTTACCGAAAGTTGACGGATTCTTTATTGACTAATCATTAATTCTACAAGTATTTAAATTATACCCAATGGCCATTCAACTAGCACCTTAGGGTATTAGGTGTCCAGAATCAAAGTATAATAAATACATTATCAATTATTAATATGATAGTCACAAGTCAAATGAACTCTATTACTATGTTCATTTTGAAAATATCATATTGACAAATACGTGGTAATTATAACCATTAGGAATTCTCAAAGTGAGTCAGTTCAATGGTCATATATATATATATATATATATATATATATATATATATATATATATATATATATATATATATATAATTTAATAAATGAGATCTATTAACTTCATCCAATGAAGACCATTATATATATATTGATCTTTTCGGATTATAATGTTCTTTTTAATAATCCTATGACCAAGAATAATTTAGATTAAATTATAAAAATTTATCTCTCAATATTATGATCACTATTACAATGATAAATCTCTAAATTTAATTAAAGATCTTATTATATTAAATTTTAATATAATAACAATAACAAATTATTTGACACATGATTAATTAGATTGTGGTCATACTATTTATTCCCAACACCACATCTGTTGATGTCACCTAAGGCTGAGACAGTATGCTGATGTGATATTCTCTTTCAATTCAATAATGTCACGTGTTAGCATACTACTGATGTGATACCTCTATGTGGACCCCTGCTAAAATTTTTTAGTGTCCTCTTTTTTATTTTGCCCTTTGTTTTTACTATTTTTTATTTGATCTTGTTCTTTTTTCATCCTTGTGAGATATTTACTATTTTTATGGAAAAATCATATGTTTTTCGTTACCTTTCGACAATTTGTCATCCTTTAGCAATTTGCCATCTCTCAACAACTTGCCACCTATTCGATAGTTTTCTGGTAGTTTGTCATCTTTTCGATAATTTGTCACTTTTTCGGCAATTTTTTTTTGCAGTTTGTCATATTATGACAGTTCACCATTCTTCTGTCAATTCTGCCAGTACTCGCTTCTGACGGTTTCATCTAAGCTTTCTTTCGATAATTTTACATGAACTTTCTTCTGGTAATTCTATCTGCACTTTCTTTTAATAGTTTCATCTACATTTTGTTCTGACAATTTTTGTCTGTGACTGTTCCATCAAATTTTATAATTTTTTATTTTATTATTTTAAATAAATTTAAAGCATCTATTGTTAATTAAGTTTGAGAAAATATATTAAAGTAAATTAAAATTAATTATATTTATTAAAATTATTTAATACTAGTATTTTTATCCGTAATAACATTATGGAAATATACATTTTTTAAAATTGTGGTCTTCTTTATTCTGACAGTATAAATTACGCATGGTACAAAAAATTTATAAAATCAAACTATTTTTACAAATATAAAAAGTTGTAGATTGACAAAAGTCTCTGTCTAAGAAAACCAAAATCTCTATAGATAAAAAATTAAATAACAAGATTTTTAATTATTATTTTTATATCAAAAAGTCTAATTTTTTATTAATAATTGGAGGAAAACATTTTCATAAGAATGTTTCACCTCAATTCAAATAAGGTAGTGCCAGAAATTGTACCTTTTATTAGCATGCTTTTGTATTTAGCTTTAGTTGATGGTTATACTTTTGGTTTTCTCTTTGGTTGTTGTATTTGTATCCACTTCAGACACCTTTTTTTTGGTTATCTCTTTATATATTGTACCACTGTGATGTCATTTTAAGATAACAATAGATTTTAACAGTGGAATTAATCATTGCGTATAAAACTCATAATTCTTACACATATGCGAATTCATATATTATATTCAACCCTCTATGACACAGGATATAACATTTGTTATTTAAAATTTGAAATAATTTAACATTATACTTTTATATTTAATTAGGTGTTAAGTCTATTGCACAATTAAAAATAATTAATTTTTATATTTGCTATTTAAAAATAATATTTTTTTTCTTTGTGTATATCAAAATATAATTAGATATTAGTATAAAAAAAATTATACTGATGGTTATAAAATTAACTCAGAATTAATTTTTTTTAAACAATTGAATCTTGATTCTAACTCTAATTATAACATTAGTATTTTCTCCAAATTATATGTAATAAATATTTGAAAGAAGAGAAATAAAAATATAAATTATAAAGATAAGCGGTATAAATTTAAAACTAAACAAAGAAACTAAAAAAATATGTATATAATAATAATAATAATAATAATAATAATAATAATACTATTTTTTATTTAAGTTATATTATTTTGCTAATTTTGTTTTCTATAGAACAGAAAGGTAGAAAAAATAGAGAATAGGAGAAAAGAGAGAAAAGGATAAAGATGAAGAATGAGAGTGAGAGTGAGAGTGAGAGTTTGTTAATTTTGGAAGAAAAAAAATTATTTTAATTGTAATAAAAAATATTGGATGACATATTTTGATTTATCAAATTACTAATATAAAATATAAATTATATATAGAGTGAAGATGGTAGAGAGAAATAAAAAAATGGAGAGAGATATATGAGATAATTTAGGAAGAGAGTTTATTAATTTTGGAAAAAAAAATATTTTCTCTCAATTTTAATAAGAGAGTGTCATGTGAGACATTTAATTATTAAATTAGATAATAATATATGATACATAATATATGTATATTTCAATTTTAATTTTAATTTTAATAAAATTAAAGAATGTCATGTTATACATTTTGATTGTCAAATTAGGACATCAAACTTAAAAATTTTAAGATCAAAACAAAAAGAAAACACAAGAACACTTTGAAGACTAACAAGAACACAAAGAACACTAAACTTAAAAATTTTTGAAAACTAAACACCAAATTTTCAAAAAAATATAAAGAGAACACACAAGAAAACACCAAACTTAAGAATTGACACAAGATTAAACAAAAGAAACTATTTTTGAATTTTTTTGAAAGAAAGACTCTAATTTTCGAAAATTGACTTAAACAAGAACAAGGACTCAAATAAAAGAAGAAGGTGACAAAAAAGACAAATATTTTTGGTAAAGTTTTAAAATTTTTGTAATTGAAAAACAGGAACGTGTAAGACTCAAACCAAGAAATAAGATTAAACAAAGAAAAGAAAGTATTGTTTTTTTTTTTAAAGTTTTTTTGAATTTTTCTAAAATTGAAAAAGAAGAAAATAAAAATAAAAGACTCAAATAAAATAAAATTACCAGGAAGCAAGAGAATCCGTCAGTTAATCCAAGCTCGAACAATTCCCGGCAAAGGCGCCAAAAACTTGGTGTACGAATCTCCACATTTTCGTACAGCTGTATCAGCAAGTGCACTGGGTTGTCCAAGTAATACCTGAGCGAGTCAGAGTCGATCCCACAAGGACTGTGGTTTGAACCAAGCTATTGTTATCTTGTAGGTCTTAGTCAAGCGGATCAAGAAGGTTGTTAGTTTGAATGTTTGATAAAGTATCATAAAAGGAATGAAAATGGTCTAATATATAAACAGAGATAGGAATATGGTTAAGGATTGGAGTTGCTTTGCCTTTCTGAATTAACTCTGGTAGTATTGTCTTCTCTTCTTGTAAATGATCTCTTCTATGGCAGGCTGTATGTGATCAAAGCCATTGCTCGTGGTCATTGATCTCCTCTGCTCCAGATCAAACGCCATTACCCGTGATCATCCAATCTAACGGAGGGTGAAGCTCTAGCAGTTCATTCTCTTGGTGATTCTACTCGAAACACCACAGACAAGGTCGAATCTTCCAGATTAGGGAATCTAGCCTATACCACGGAGACCCTAATCTCCCTGGAAATTGGCTGAACTAGTGTCTCGAGAAGTCCCAAACGAAGTCGTGGATTAGCCGTCTGAGAGATGTATAAACATAATTGTTGGTTCGCGCTTTCCGGCCACGTATTCACACGAACCCAAGTAGACGCGGGTGTTTGTCAGGCACGTTTATCTTAGTATGATGAACAGAGCTGATTGTCACTGATCATTCTATTCACCATGTTGAAGAATGAATATACATCTTAGAAATAAATCAAACACGAAACAAAAAAGAGCAGTAATACTTTTATTAATTCATAGGACTCAGCAGGGCTCCTCCCCTCAACCTAGGAGGTTTAGAAACTCATACTGAGGGGAAAATACAAAGTAAAAACATAGATAGGGATGTAAAGTATGCGTGTTGTTTTATGATTATGTAAAATACACTTGAAATACTAAACAGATGATTAGTAAGGGTAAAATAGTCTATTTAGTGCTAAAGTCCACTTCTGGGGCCCACTTTGTGAGTGTTTGGGCTGAGTTTTGATGAGATCCACATGCTATGAGGCTCCTAGAGCATGAAACGCTGGCTAGGGGGTCCTCTATGGGCGTTTGGACGCTGAGCTCTGCTCTTTGGGCACTGGACGCCTGGAATGAGGTAGGAAGCTGGCGTTGGACGCCAGTTTTGGGCCTTCTAATCCGAAGCAAAGTATAAACTATTATACATTGCGAGAAATCTCTGGAAGTCAGCTTTCCATAGCCATTAAGAACGTTCCATTTGGACTTCTGTAACTCCAGAAAAGCTCTTCCAAGTGCAAGGAGGTCAGATCCGGAAAGCATCTGTAGTGCTTTCTCTGTTTCTAAATCAGACTTTTGCTTCATCTTCTCAATTTCAGACAGAAATTATCTAAAATTGTACAAAAACACAAAAACTCATAGTAGAATCTAAAAATGTGAATTTAACACTAAAATCTATAAAAACTGAACAAAACATACTAAAAACTATATGAAAATAATGCAAAAAAGGGTATAAAATATTTGCTCATCATGCTCTAAGGAAAAAGATGCATTCAAAGAAGCCATTCCCATCCCAATCCCAAACTTGGCAAAGAGGACCAAAAGGCAATTAGAGTTGGATCTAAAGATAGTGGACATCTTCAAGAAGGTTGAGGTAACCATTCCCCTTTTTTATGTTATTCGCCAAGTTCCTAAATATGCTAAGTTTTTAAAGGATTTATGCATGAACAAGGTAATGAATTGGAAACGATTTCTTTGCGTAGTTTAATTTCTGCTTTAATAGGTGCTATTCCTGAAAAATATGGGGATCCTAGACCTTGCTTGGTATCTTGCACTATAAGTGGTACTCAATTTGTAGATTGTATGTGTGATCTTGGTGCTTGTGTGAGTATTATGCTTTTATCTATTTATGATGAATTGCACCTTCCACCATTGAAACAGTCGGCAACACGATTTGTTTTGGCCAACAAAAGTATTATTTCTGTGGTTAGTATTGCAGAGGATGTCTTAGTGAGCATCAAGGGATTGACCTTTCTAATTAATTTCTACATGCTTTAGATGCCTCCTAATGACTCTGGGAAGCCGTCATCCATCTTATTAGGGAGGCCCTTCATGAAAACCTCTCGGTTTAAACTTGATGCATTCTCTGGAACCTACTCATTTGAGATTGATGATAGAGCGGTAAGCTTTAAATTGGATGAGGCTATGAAGTATCCACCGGAAGAACACTATATCTTTCGGTGTAACATTGTTGATGAAGTTGTGGTCGAAGTTCACCATGAGACTCTTGATGAGATGAATTTGAGCAAAAGGGCAAGTGTAGGAAAGCTAAATGATTATGATGAAGACACCTTGCCACCCCCAATTTTGTCAGACAACAATGTACCAAGTCATGAGTTGAGCGTGGAATTGAAGCCTCTACCTCCACACCTTAAAGACGCCTTTCTTGATAACAATCCAAAACTCCCAGTGATTATTGCAAGGGAGCTCACCTCCGATTAAGAGGATAGATTACTTGATGTGTTGCAAAGGAATAAGAAGGCTATTGAGTGGAGCTTGGCGGATATAGTGGGTATAAGCCCCCATGTTTGTGAGCATCATATTTTTCTAGAAGAGGGAGCTAAACTGGTCTGCCAACCACGACGGAGGTTAAATCTCACTATCTTGGAAGTTGTTAAGAAAGAAGTGACTAGACTTCTAGAGGCCGATATTATCTACCCTATCTCGGATAGCGAATAGGTTAGCCCGCTGCAAGTTGTGCCCAAGAAGTCGGGTGTCACCATGGTCAAGAGTGAAAGCGGGAAACTCATAGCAACTAGAGTGCAAAACTCTTGGAGGGTATGCATTGATTATAGGCGCTTGAACTTGGCAACCCAGAAAGATCACTACCCACTTCCATTTATTGATCAAATGCTTGACCGGTTGTTAGGTAAATCACACTATTGTTTCCTAGATGGCTATACTGGTTATTTCCAAATTCATATAGCTCCGGAAGATCAAGAAAATACTACTTTTACATGTCCTTTTGGAACATATACTTATAAGAGGATGCCTTTTGGCATATGTAATGCACATGTGACATTCCAAAGGTGCATGACTAGCATCTTTTTTGATTTTCTTGAGCATTGCATGAAAATTTTTATGGATGGCTTTAATGTTTATGGAGATTCATTTGATGATTGCCTGGGTAGTTTGGCCAAATTACTAGAAAGATGTACTACCTCAAAGCTTGTCCTCAATTTTAAAAAGTGTCATTTTATGGTTAAACAAGGTATTGTGCTAGGCCACATCGTTTTTAGTGATGAAATCTCTATGGATCCTGCAAAAGTAAAAGTTGTTTCTGGATTACCTTGCCCCTCTTCTATGAGGAAAGTCCGTGCTTTTCTTTGTCACGCATGTTTTTACCAGTGGTTCATAAAGGACTTCAGTAAGGTGGCTTTGCCTCTTTCCCATTTGCTCCAAAAGGACATAGAATTTAATTTCAATGATGCGTGCATGGAAGCATTTGATACATTGAAGGAAGCCTTAACCAAAGCTCCCATTTGAGATTATGTGTGATGCATCTAATCACGTCGTGGGAGCCACGCTTGCACAGCACGATGGTAGGGATCCTTATGTCATAGCTTATGTCTCTAAGACTTTAGATGGTGCCCAATTCAATTATACTACCACTGAAAAAGAGTTGTTAGCAATTGTCTTTGCCTTGGATAAATCTCGGGCCTATTTACTTGGTTCCAAGGTGGTAGTATATTCAGATCATGCGGCATTGAAATATTTGTTGGCAAAGAAAGAGTGTAAGCCGAGATTGATCCGATGGATATTACTCTTACAATAATTTGATTGAGAGATCAAGGATAGGAGTAGATCACAAAATTTAGTGGCGGACCACTTGAGCCGCTTTAAACATTTGCCATGTGATTCCACCCCTATCAATGATGCTTTTCCCTTGGATGCCTTGCAAGCAATCTCGGAAGTCACTCCTTGGTTTGCATCTATTGCCAATTACTTGGTAGACCATGTCTTTCCTCTACACTTTTCTATGCACCAAAGGGACAAGCTTAAAAGTGAGTCCAAGTATTACATATGGGATGATCCCTACATGTGAAGATGTGGTACTGACCAAGTAATTAGGAGGTGTGTGCCTCAAACATAATTCCGGTCTATCTTAGAAGCGTGCCACTCTTCTAAAAGTGGTGGACACTTTGGTCCTCAAAGGACAGCAAGAAAAGTGTTAGACTGTGAATTTTGGTGGCCTAGCCTATTCAAAGATGCAACCTCCTTTTGTAATTCTTGTCACCAATGCCAAATGTTTAGAAATATATCCAAAAAGAATGAAATACCTCAACAACTTATGTTGTTCTATGAAATCTTTAATGTTTGGGACATTAACTTTATGGCTCCGTTTCCAAACTCCAATGGTTTTCTCTACATCTTGTTAGCAGTTGATTGTGTCTCTAAGTGGGTAGAAGCAATTTCAACCCGTACCGATGATGCTAACACTGTTGCTTCTTTTGTAAGAAATTATCTTATTTGCCGTTTTGGATCGCCACGAGCAATCGTGAGTGATCAAGACTCACACTTTTGCAATAAAAGGATAGCAACTTTGATAAAGATGTATGGCATTATCCATAAGGTTGCCACGACTTATCATCTCAAAACAAATGGCCAAGCAGAGGTCTATAATCGAGAAATCAAAAGAATTTTAGAGAAGATAGTGAAACCCCATAGGAGAGATTGGAGCTCTAGGCTTGGAGATGCGCTATGGGTCTGCTAGACGGCTTATAGGACACCGATTGACATGAATCCATTTCGGTTGGTCTATGGAAAGGCATGCCACCTTCTGGTGGAAGTTCAGCACAAGGTGTATTGGGCCGTCAAGGAATGTAATTCGACGTTAGGTGGAGCCAAAATTGAGAGAAAATTGCAATTGGAGGAATTAGAGTGCATAAGGTTGGAGCCATATGAAAATTCAAGAATCTACAAGAAAAAAGGCGAAAGCAATGCATGATCAGAATATCAAAAGAAGAGAGTTTAGGGTTGGAAATCAAGTGCTTCTTTACAATTTAAGATGGAGGTTGATGCCGGGTAAATTAAGGTCAAGATGGGATGGTCCCTATGTGGTGGAAAAGGTTGAACCATATGGTGTAGTCCACTTAAGCCATCCATCAAGCCTATTCTTCAAGGTGAATGGTCACCGTTTGAAACTCTATCATGGTGTGATGGTCAAGAACAACAAAAAATTGGAGATCTTTCTCTTGGAAGATCCTCCCAAGGAAGAATATTGAGTCATTGATCGTCCAACTTAAGAACGTTAAAAAAAGTGCTAGGTGGGAGAGATTCTACCATGGTATGATCTTCCTTGTTCATAGTGCTTTCTTCGTTTTCATCTTTTTAATTAGATAGGTTTGTTTAGATATGATATGAGTTTTTTGAGTTTAATTAGATATGTTCGAGTCATGGTTGTTTCATGAAGTTTGCATTTATGATTAGTTGGTTTAAATTGGTAGTTTTGGTTGTTGCCTTGAAATTTTTGGAATTTTGTTGCCATTTTGCTTGAATAAATGCAAAAATTATGGTATGTTGTTGCTCATGTCACGCGTACGCGTGACCCATAATTTTTGTCCATGTGTAAACTATGCAAGCCGCATGGCCTAGACAGTGAGTTGTGCCAGGACCATGCAGATTTGGTGCGTCTAACACCCTTGCTTGTCATGCGTACGCGTGCCTCACGCATACGCGTGACTCCTGCGAATTTGATTGTGCTAAAAATGTGCGAATGGCATGGCCTGGATAGTGAGTTGTGCCAGGACCGTGCTGTTGGGGTGCGATTGAAGAGAATATTTTTGTATGGTTAGGAATTTCACACAAAATAATTCCGTTGGTAGTATAGTTCCCAACCAACTAATAATACTCAAATCAAATTTTTAAAGTTTTGGTTGTCACAAGTACAAATCCCAATGAAAATCAACCGAAGTATTCAAACTTCAGGTCGTCTCACAAGGAATTGCAATGAAGTGATCAATTATTGGCATAAAGAACAAGGGTGTTTGATTTGTAATTGGCAGGGAAATATAAAAGCAAGAAAGTAAATAACAATAACTAATCAAAGAAAGGAAAAGAACTCTTGGCTAAACATAGGAAATTGAGATGACCATCCTTGTCTACAAACCATATATTGACAATTATAAGGGACCAACCCATTAAGTCTATCTCTATGTTTGAAGTATGTCAAATAGGTTTGATCAACATCAATCCATAAGTCCTAACCTAGCTACCAATTGACTTAGTAGTAGGCTAGTGTCAATGGTTATCAAATTGACCACTAAGGGTTCTCAAATCACCAATTCAATGAGACCCATTGACTCAAGATCACTCAATTCCCTTAGCCTAGGCCAAGAGTAAAGAAAACTACTAAAAAACGAGAGAAAACATTTCATCAAACACTTAGAGTGCAATAAAAGTAAAATGCAAGAATTAACAAAACCCATAACTAACATAAGCAAGAAATCAACCATAGCAATGAAGATAAACATAAAAGAAGACATGGAAATATAAAATTGCATTAGAAGAAATCAAGATCTAACAATGGTTCATCAACATAAAAGGGAGCAAAAAAGAAATTAACAAGAGAAGTAAATAAACTAAAATGTTAGAACAAATAAAAGTAAAGGAGAACTAAAATGAAATAAGATTAAAATCTTAATCAAAAAAGAAAATGGAAATAAGAACCCTAAATCTAGAGAGAGGAGAGAGCCTCTCTCTCTCTCTAGAATTCTACCCTAAAACATGATGGAAACTCCACTATGACTCCTTGGTTCATTTCCTCTTCAATCCCTAGTTCAATAGCATCAGAAATGGGTTGGATTGGATCCAAAATGCTTCAGAAATCGCTGGTCACGTGTTGCCTGTCGTGAGTCACGCGGATCCTGCGACGCACACGCACGCATGTGCGTCGCCTAACTGCAAAGAAACTATAACAAATTGTATATCATTTTAAAGCCCTGGATGTTAGCTTTCAACGCAATTAGAATCGCCTCATTTGGATCTCTGTAGCTCAAGTTATGATTGATTTAGTACGAACAGGTAAGGATTGACAGCTTTGCAATTCCTTCATTTCTTCATGAGTTCTCCATTTTTACATGTTTTTTCTTCATTCCTCCAATCCAATCTTTTCTTTCAAAATCTTAAATCACACAAACAAACATATCAAGGCATCGAATGGGATTAAAGTGAATTAAATTTAACAATGTTAAGGCCTGAAAAGCATATTTTCACTCTTAAGCACAAATTAGGGAGAGTTTACCAAAACATGCTATTTTAGTGAATAAATATGAGATAAGTTGACAAAATCTCCTAAATTCAACACAAGAAAAACCACAAAATTGAGGTTTATCAGCGATCCGTGCAACCCTTGTCATGCGAGCACGTGACCGATGTGTACACGTCACCTCGAAAATCCTGATTCATGCTTTTATTGTTCTGGGACAGTGCGAATTGCATGGTCCGGACAGTGAGTTGTGCCAGAATCATGCGAGTGCTATGCGAAGGGTGCAATCAGCACTCACGCGTGCGCGTGATTGACGTGTACGCGTCACCCTCTTTTTCTGCTTCCCACGCATGCACGTGGATAACGCGTACGCGTCACTTTGCGAATTCAAGTTACAGGAGCGCGCTGCCCTGTTTCCTTTCTTCTCTTCTTCGTTATTTATTTCTTTATTTCTTTCTTTCTTCTTACTTCTTCTTATTACATTTTCCCCATCTCCAGTCCGGCAGACCACCACCGGCGACCACCGACCTCCAGCGGTCTCACATTCTCTCTCATATTTCCTCTTCTTACCTCTCACATTTTCCTTTTCTTACTTACATTCTCCATTTCTTCTTCTCCCTCTTGTCAAGGTTTTACTTCTCAACTCCTCTTGCATTTTAATTTTCTTTTGCTTATGGTACTTGATTACCTCTGTTTTTGTTAAGAGCAAGTTAATTTTACTTTTTGTAGTTAGCTCCTTTTTCTTATTTTCTTAGGTGCTGTGATGACATTGGTGTTGGATTTTCACATTCAATTTTTGTGATTTTCATGGATTGTTTTGGTACCTCTTGGTTTGTTTTGTTTTGTTTGACCATGTTGTGGTGTTTGCCTTTCATTTTGATGGTACTAGATACTTGGTTTGTCAAGTTGCTTGTTGATGGTTACCATGCACACCAAGTGTTTATGAAAAAGAATCAATGAAACTTTGCCTTAATTTTGACTTTATTCTTGCAACTCTTTGCCACTTTTTCACAACACTTGCATTCCTTGTGCATTACTATACTCTTTTTCATGGAAAATTCTTATTGGTGTGGCTTGTTATTTTTGTAACATCATGCATGAATTAGTGGTCTAACTCCATATCATTTTTTTCGTGCCTCATTATTGTGGAGTTCTTGTGAGTCACTCCTCTTATCTTATTATCACTATTCTTGCATAGGTTTTACATTGTTAATATCAATGCTTGGGTGTGCTCTTGTCATGCTTTATACTTATATGCCTTATTCACCTTTGCATCATGTGCTAGTGATATACCTCAACGCTTTAATTGATTTCTCACTTGCATGTTGTAGCTACCATGTATTTGAGACACCTTATTTTTAGTTGGCATTGTTGCTCGCTTGCAATTTCTTACTTTCGGTGTCCTTCTCTCTACACTTAATATCTCTTCTTTTTCCTCCTCTTTCAGAATAAGGGTCATGAAAGGAAAGGAAAAAGCCTCTAGAAAGACACCCAGCAAGGTGCGAACTCCAAAGCCATCCATCAATCTGCCGCCTTCTAAGCGATTGAAAACGGCCAGCCATATTGATGAATCCGAGAAGGAAGCTCCTGCCAAGGATCCTGCAAGATTCGCTAACTGCTACTGTGAGCAGATGTACCCCAGGATTCTTGAATGAAATCTCCACTGTGAGCATCTCCTCCTTATTCCAGAACACTTGATTCAATTTGTGGAGGATTGAATTAAGAGGAGATGTTGGGGTTTCTTGAACCGGGATGTGATTGAAGTCAACTTGTGTTTGGTGAATGAATTCTATGCTAATTATCACACGCCGACCGTTAACTTAATCTACTTGCGTCAAAAACAAGTTCCCATATCGGAGGCCGCTCTTCATCAAGTACCTGGCATCCCACTAGGTCCAGATGGGTTGGACGCTTTTCAAGAAACAGAAATGGAGTGTAAGGAATACTCTTTTGATTGGGATCCGATCCTTAAGGTCATTGTTGAGCCCGGAAGCACATGGATCTATGGGCGAAGCAAGGTTAGACCCAAGGGCATATCAGTGCATGCGTTGACCATGGAGGCTAGAGTGTGGCAGCAGATCATGTCCCATTATGTCATGCCTAGCACCCATGAGTCAACCATCACTGGAGATATGGTCGTGCTTGTCTAGTGCATTATGACAGAAAAGCCACTCAACATCCCAAGACTTCTCCGGCGAGCTATGGGCCGCGTTCAGAAAGTTGGTAACATCCCATTTCCTGCCTAGGTTTCGGAGTTAATATCTATCACCGGCATTCTGCATAAGGCAAATGATGTAAAATGAAGAATCCCAATGGACGATGAGTTTGTTCCACATGGAAAGTGGATTGTGCCTCAAGCGCCAACCAAGAGCCGGGGTGATGTTTCGTCCTTAGATGCTCTATCAACATCCGCTCTGCCATCCGCAGCACCATATGCACCACAACAATCCGTCCAACAATTATTGATTGAGCTCAATGAGAAGGTAGACCGGCACGGCTGGAGGATTGAGCGAATTGAGCAACGCAACAAGCACCGCTATGAATACTTGAAGAAGCTCATTGGTTGTGCCAACCCGCCTATGGAGGAACCCGACACTCCAAAATCCGCTTTAAATCATGGCGAAGGAAGCAATCATGAGGTGGACATGGAGGCACCCCTGTCCCATCATCCTTTGGCCATTGGAAGTGGCGATTTCGGACCCACCTTGCTCACCACTGATGGCATAGAGGACTGTGCCAAGTTTTAAGCGTGGAGACGGTGACCGACTTCTATAGGTAACAACTCTCTTTCCAATACCTATATCTTAGTTTTCTTTGTTAGTTAGTATAATTTGTTTTGTAGTTAGTTGTTGCATGATAGTTTGCATGATAATTGCTTGTGAATATCTCTTGAGTTTGTACATATTCTACCTATTTTTGTGATAGGACTACTTGGTTGAAATGATGAATTTTTTCCCAAGAAAACTGTTTCAGGGCATTCCACCAATTTGAATAAAAAAAAATTTGTTGAACTTGCTTGAAGGAATTAATTTTGGAACATGGTTTTAGAGCCAGAACACACAAGTCTAGTGAGATTTTAAGCCTATTTGATTGGTTGCATCTTATCAACTAATATTTTGTTTTAATGTGTGTTGTTCTCTCTAAGATTGTGATCTTTGTCTTATGTATGCATGCATTTATATTATTGAGGTCTTTGTTTCACTAAAGCTCACACACCCAAATGGCCTTACCATTTCATCATCCTTTGCAAACCAATGTTGAGCCTATTTGACCCCTTGGTTAGCTTAGACTAGTGAGAATGTGCATAATTTAAGTGTGAAGAAATTAGATTTGGGAACGTTTGGTTTGAGAATTGGGTATTTTATACTTTCTGTGAAAATGTAAAAAATTTTGGGCACATATTCATGCATTCAATACTTTAATCATATGCATTAATCTCTTATATACATTCTCTACCATATATATATACATGTATAAAAAAAAAAAGAGAAAATGAAAGCAATAAAAAGGGGACAAAATGCCCCAAGGTAAATAGTGATAGCAATGCATATGAATTGTGCTTAAATTAGGATGCATGAATATGTAGAAAAGATCGGAAGTGGGTGGTTAGGTTTTGCATTTTGATTACATTGATTGTTCTAGGTTAAGTGGGGAGTTTAGGTTAATCAAGGATTCAGATTTTAGTCCACTTGACCAAATACAATCCTACCTTGGCCCTAACCCCATTACAACCCCTCAAAAAGACCTCTTGATATGTGTATCCATGAATTGAATATATGTTGATCAGTAGAAGAAGAGCAAGCCTTAGAAAGCAAGATTAGTAGAGAATCGACCCTCAAATACGAGAGACACTAGCGTGCAAACACTTCTGGTGAGGGTTCGATGCTCAATCCATTGTTCCTTGCTTTCGTGAGCTTTCTTCTTGCAAGTTTATTTACACTTCATGTTGATATTTGAATTGGTGGAATTCATAAATCATCATACTATCTTGGCCCTACATGTTCATATATGTTCTTGGAGGTTGCTTTATTTTTAACCAAGTAGGTATAAGCATTTTTCATTTAGTTGCATTCATGTAGATAGGTTGCATTTCATAAGCCCTACCATTCTCCTTACCCCTTTTTGGTTTTCTTGAGCTTAGCATGAGGACATGCTAATGTGTAAGTGTGGGAAGATTGATAAACCACAATTTTATGGTTTATTTTGGATTAAATTGAGTAGATTTTGTCAACTCTTTTCACATTTATTCATATAAATTGCATGCTTTGATGATTCCTTCCTAATTATCCTTCATAGTTTAAAACATGTTTTTTAAGCCTTAAAAATGCTAATTCTTAATCCTCTCTTGTTACTATTCGATACCGTGATATGTTTGTTAAGTGATTTTAGAGTTTATAGGGCAGGAATGGCTTAGAATATGGAAAAGAGGCATGCAAAGGTGGAAAGAACACAAAAAATAGAAGAATTGAGATGTTGGTACCGACGCGTACGCGTGACTAACGCGTACGCGTGGCCAAGTGCAGTAGTTGACTATCGCGCGTGAGTGGCTTCTGCGCACATGTGATAATCGCGAAGTTCGACCGATGCGTACGCGTGACCTTCCGCGTACACATGACTTGTGAAGAGTTCATGTGACGCGTATGCGTGATATTCAGCACATGATTCATTTATGGAAAATGTGGCTGGCGACTTCAGGACTGCTCCAGGCCCAATTCTAGCTTGAATCTGAATGAGAAAAGGCCAATAATTGAAAGGAGAAAGGAGAAAGGAGGCAATCAAGCATACACACACAAGACCTAATTTTAGCTAGTTTTGTTCTTGTTTTTTTAGAGAGAGAACTTCTCACTTCTCTCTAGGTTTTAGGGTTTCTTACTCATTGGTCACTTGAATTCTTGGATTACCTCTTTAATTTCAGTTTTGGTTACTTTAATTGTAGTTTTTACTCTTTAATTCTACTTAGTACTTTGCCATATTAGCTATTTTGAGGTTTGAATTTGGATTTTGTTAAAGTTAATTTCTATTAATGCATTGAGTTTTTCATGTTCATTGGTGTTATTTTGGGTTGTTATTATCAATTATTGTTAGTGGATAGCTTTGGTTTGAATTTATTTCCAAATTTTATAATGTCTTCTTTTAGTGCACACAAGGTGTTTATGAAAATGCATCTTATAACTATGGAGTAGATTTCTACTCTTGGCTTTGGGGTTGAGTATTAGAAACTCTTGAATTGTCAATTCCTAATGTGGATGGGTAATTGAAAGTTGCTAATTGGCTTGTACCTTATTAAATCTAGTCTCACATTAGGAGTTGACTAGGACTTTGAAACTCAAGTTAATTATATTCACTTGACTTTCCTTCATTATTAGAGAATAACTAAGTGGAAGTAATAGGTAATTTCCGTCATTTGATGATGACAATAAGGATAGGAATTCCAATTCTCTCCCCTAACCAAGACCTTTATATTAATTGATTGTCATTCACTTCTAGTAGCTTTGAATTTCTAGTTTTGTCATTTTAATTTCACATCTCTTATTCTTATATGCTTTTAGTTGTAGTTATCTTGATGCATGTTTGCTAGTTAGGTAATGCTTGATTGATGTTTCTAATTACCTCACTTTAATTGTTATTTGTTTGTTGCTATTATATGCTTGTCATTTTACTTCTTCCGTAAGCAATCCAAAATTCCAAGATTCCTAACCAACAATGTGCATTCTCGTGCAACTCCTTGGAAGAACAACCCGAGATTCTACTCCCGGTTATTGAATTCATTGTTGTGACACCCTTTTGTAAACTCTGATTAGGGGTATCTCGACGGTTGGGACTATACTTCACGACATTAAATTGGAAAAATTTTCTTGATAATTTTCTAACCGACATTTATCCCTCATCAGTGCCGAATCGATACACTATAAGGTAATAGAAACTCTCTAAGGAATCTTAATCTTTAACGTTTCATTGATCCAAGCCGAGGGTTCTCATTAATCCAAAAATAGGGTAATTAAGCTAAGCATTCCACTATACTAGTAATTCATAATCTCAGTCCTTCACAACATCTCCCAGACTTTCTCTTTTCAATATCACAGTCTATCAGCATATGATTCAGTAATTCAGTATCAAAACTCAACTTTCCACAAACCTCTAATCACCACATCAGAAACAAGTACAACCCTCAGCATTACCATCACCAGCTTAAGGGATCTCTAACGATCGGATTCCTCGTGGTTTAGAATTTCACAAATAAATTCACGTTGCTAGTATAGCTTCTAGACCGACAAGAAATCCTTTCGTACAAAAGTTTAGTTGTCACAAGTAACAAAACCCTAATAAAATTGATAACCGAAGTATTTAAACCTCGGGTCGTCTCTCAAGAAATTGCAGGTAGGTGTTCTTATTATTGGTTATGAGTTGTGTAAATTGGGGTTTTGGGTTGAGAAATAAGAAGAGAACATTGCAGAGAAAATAAATAATAACAATAAAAAGCCTTGACTAGGAGAAGATTGATCTGAAGTTCTATCCTTGTTGGATTTCCCAAGATTAATTAGTAATAGGTTGTTGTTCTACTTAGTTATCCTTTACTGAGTAAAAGAAAGTCAAGTAAGTTGGAAGCCAATTTCTATTCACAAATCCTAATCCTCTCCCTTGGGAAGGATTAGTGTTAGTAACTAGAGAGCTAGCCAACAACTTTCCATTACCAATTAACTCTTGAGTATTCCAACTCAAGGGTCTCAAATATTAATCAACTCCAAAGTCAAGTTAAAAGCCTTCTCCACTGACATGGATGCCAATTCCGCATCCATGAAAAGGGAGTAGAAAGAAGACATGATAATTGGAATAAAATTGGAAGCAATAAAATAAATAATAAAATTAAATTCATAAAAGTAATTCAATTGTAACTCTGAACAAGGATTAAGGATATGGAAGAATAAGCAACAAGTAAGAAAACAAACTAGAATGATGAAGTCTTCAATGGAAGTAGTGACTCTGTAAATATCCAATCCAAAAGCATAAAACTAGGAATCTTAAATCCTAGAGAGAGGAGAGAGCCTCTCTCTCTCTACAAACTACATTTAAATTATGAAAAGTGAATAATGAAAAGTGATCCCCCTGATTCCTCCACTCTGCAGCCTCTAATTTGTGTTTTCTGGGCTTGAAACTGGGCCGGAAATAGCCCAGAAATCATTGGATGCAAATTCCAACACGCTGATTTTTGTCAATACGACGCGTGCGTGTGAAGCACGCGTGCGCATTGTATAACTGTACGACCACTATGGCAAATTATATATTATTTTGAAGCCCCAAACGTTAGCTTTATAACGCAACTAAAACCGACTCATTGGGACCTCTGTAGCTCAAGTTATAACTGTTTGAGTGAGAAGAGGTCAGGCTGACAGCTTTAGCAATTCCTTCAGTTTCTTGTATTTCTTCCACTTTTGCATGCTTTCTCTCCATTCTCTAAGCCATTTCTGCCTTATAAACCCTGAAAACACTTAACACACATATCACGGTATCAAATGGTAATAAGAAATGATTAAAAATAGTGAATTAAAGGCCAAAGAAGCATGTTTTCAATCATAGCACAAAATTAGGAAGGAAAATGTAAAACATGCAATTTACATGAACAAGTGTGAGAATAGTGGATGAAATCCACTCAATTAAGTACAAGATGTACTATGAAATAGTGGTGCATCAAATCTCCCCACACTTAAACATTAGCATGTCCTCATGTTAAGCTCAAGAGAAACTATAAGAGTGAAGAGGAATGGTAGGATGTATGAAATGCAACCTATTTATATGAATGCAACTAGATGCAAAATGCTTTTACCTACTTGGTTAAAAGTAAATAAATCCTTCAAGAAGAAATATGAACTGGATCTCACTAATTCAAATTATAAAATAAGGTACAAGTAAACTTGCAAAAGAAAATAGCTCATGAAAGGCGGGAACAAGGAATCGAACCCTCACTGGAAGTGTATACACTCTAATCACTCCAGTGTTTGATGTTCGATTCTCTCAATTCTCTACTAACCTTGCTTTCTAAGATTTGCTCTTCTTCTATCAATCAACAGAAATTTAATGCACCAATACACAAATCAAGAGGTCTTTTGAGGGTTGTAATGGGGTCAAGGTCAAGGTAGGATTGTATTTGGTCAAGTGGACTGAAATCTGAATCCTTAATTAACCTAAACTTTTCACCTAACTTAGGACAATCCATATAATCATAATATAAAATCAATAACTACCCATTAACTGTATTTGCTACATATTCATGCATTCCAATTTTTGAGTACAGTACATATGCATTGCTATCACCATTTACTTTGGGGCATTTTGTCCCCTTTTTATTTATTTATTTATTTATTTTTGATATTTTTCTTTTCTTTTTCTCTTTTTTTTCTTTTTCTTTTTCAATGCATATAATTAAGGTATTAAATGCACAAACATGTTCTTAACATTTTTCACATTTTCACACAAAGTCTAACATACTCAATTCCCAAACCAAACGTTCCAAACCCACTTTTCCCACACTTAATTGATGAGCACTTTCACTAGTCTAAGCTAATCAAGTATTTAAATTAAGAACATTATTGTTTTTCGCTTAGAGTCATTGATGAGCTAAAACAAAGAACAAAGGGGTAAAATAGGCTCAACTTTGGTTTGCAAAGGATAATGAAAGGTAAGGCCATATGGGTATGTAAGCTCAGTGAAACAAGGCCTCAATCATGTAAGTGTATGCATACATCAAACAATGGAAATATAGAATTAAGCAAGACAGAGATCACAATTTTAGAGATAACAACACATCAAAAATAAAATATATTGGTTGGTAAAATGCAACCAATCAAATAGGCTCAAAATCTCACAGGTTTTGTGTGTTCGAGCTCTAAACCATGTTCCAAAATAATATTTCTTCAAACAAGTTTAATAAAAATTTCAATTTAAATTAGTGAAATGCTATAAAAGTTTCTTGAAAAAAAATGTCACTTCAACCAAGGAGTGGTAAAATATGCACAAAATCAAGCAAACATGCAATCAAACATGCAAATGCAACAATGAACTAACAAAGAAAAAAAATAAAAATTGGTGTTGAGAAGAAAGTGACTAACCCACGGAGATCGGTAGAAACTCGTCCTCTTCCCTCTTGGTGGCCATCCTGAAAGAAGAGAAAAAAGGAAGGGAAAGAACCCTCAAGCGAAGATATGAAAAGAAATAAAACATATGTGGGGTAGTGCCAAATAATAAGGTTCTCAACTACATGGTCGCGATAACATGTAAGTAAGAAAATGATTGAAGCACAGGACATGTCAACTAAATAGCAAACAAGTTAAGAAGCACCTAAAATAATGCAGGAAATATGCAACAGTTGAGTAAGAAAATTTTAACACCAAAGAAAAAGTAGCACGTTTTGAAAAGAAAATAAAAACATGCACAAAATTATAATGCAATGAATGAAAGTATGCAAATGCAATGAGGAAAATAAGTGAAAGAGAATAAGGAGGAGAAGAAGGTAAGAGAAGAAGAAGAAAGAAAAAGAAAAGAGAGAGGAAAGGGTAAGAAAGGAGAGAAGAAAAAAGAATAATGGAAAAGGGATGCGACGCGTACGCGTGGTTGAGCAGAATCACAAATGATGTGTAAGCGTCGGTCATGCGTACGCGTGACCACTCGTCGTGCGAGACGCGCGATTCCAGCACAGTAGCAGCACAACTTTCGGCCAAATACTGCATTGACGCCGATTTTCTAGCCATGCGTACGCGTCGCTGACGCTTACGCGTGGATGGGCTAATTTGCAGATGATGTGCACGCGTCATAAATGCGTACGCATGGGTTGGTTTGTGCGCAGAGCACACCAGCCGCACGATTCCATCACAACTTTCTATTCGTTGGATGGGGGAGCGAAGTTGCCATTAACGCCCACGCGTGGCCTGCGCGCACGCGTGGTTTGCCCTTTTTTGTGTATGCAGAATGCAGAATGCAGATGAATATGCAAAAATTATGAATGAACACTAATGAAAATAAAATAAAATAGGACCAAGGATAAAATGGAACGAAGTGGGTTGTCTCCCACCTAGCACTTTTAGTTAAAGTCCTTAAGTTAGACATTTGGTGAGCTCCTTGTCATGGTGGCTTGTGCTTGAACTCATCTTGAAATTTCTACCAATGCTTGGACTTCCATAAAGCTCTATCTATTCCAAGTAAATTTCTCAAGCTTTTATAGAGTTCTTCATAAGCTTTGAACTCCCAAAATTGATCCTCATATATTTCCAGATTCCAAATCTTGATTCTACACCCATCTTCATATTGATCATCAGTGTTCTATCCGGGTGGCAAGCAGTCTGAATTCTCACTGAAGCGGCCAAACAATATCCTAGACCCATTCAATCGTGCTCTACACTAACCTTTGCATCTCAACTTAGAGCATACAACCATATTGAACCTTGCATGACAACTCCTACCACTAACCATTTTCCTTTTACTCTTGAAGCCACAAAAAGCTCTAAGTTGACCATCCGTCTCTAGTAGCCCATATTCAAGTGGGAAAATAAAGGTTAAGGATAGGGATTTTACCCACTTGAATGTTGTATTGGATGGTAATGGCTTTGGGGGAGGTGCTTCTGATAATCTTGTAAGCTCCACTCCCTTGTGATCTTCCTTGACAACTTCCACCTCTTTGCAAGCTTCTTCAATATCAACGTCTTCCTCTTGGGAGCTTTCTTCCACTTCAATTTCTTCTTCATTGCTCACCAAGGGAATGGGAGGTTGTGCTTCTTCTTCTTTAATCTCCATCTCTTGATTAACCTCTTCTAGGTCTTCAACCATGACATGCCTTGGAGGTTGTACACCCTGCTCAACATCAAATGCAACCGTCTTGGAGGGAGGCTCCATGACTTGAGGTTCAAATGGAGGTTCTGCATCTCCTAAATCTTTAACCACTTCTTCTTTAACTATTGCGGCTTTGTCCAGTTGTTTTAGCATAAAATCGTATTCCTCCTTGATGATTTCTCTTCTATCACAACTCCTTTTAACTACTACTTCATCTGTAAAGGTCTCTTCTACCTTCACCTTTTGGGTCTCCTCTTGCTCCTCTGGAAATAAGGCCGCGTGTAACCGATCCATTGCGATTGTATCCCTAAGATGATCCCTTCTCTCTTGTTCTATGTCAATAGCATAATTGGGATTGTGTTGCTCTTGAATTGATGGATGTGGGTTCTCTTCCATGGATGGTGGTGATGGGATGGAGAGATCATTCTGTGGTTGAAAAAGAAGTGCACTAGAGCTTGAGGGTTAACTGTTGGAGGTGTTTGATGATCTAATCTAGGAGACGAGAGCTTGTATAGCAGAGGTTAAACCACTAATTTGACTTTCCACAGTCGTTTGTCTTTGTGTAAGAGATTGAAGCATCTCGTCATAGGAAGAGGAAGGTGGTTCTTCTTGATAAGGATAAGGAGATGGTGTATATTGAGGTGGTGGTTCTTGGGAGTAATTGTGCTGGAATGGGGGTAGTTCTAAGTATGGTTCATAAGTTGGATAAGGGTCAGGGTCATATGGAGATGAATGGTGGAAATGGGCTTGTGAGCGTGGTGGTTCAAAGCTATGCTGAGGAGGGGGTTCATAGGTGTATGGTGGTGGTTGTTGATAATCAAAAGAGTGCTCACCATAGCCGTCATCTTGGTATGCCTCTTGGAAAGGCTCTTGGTCATAGTATGTTGGTGGAGGTTGTTGCCAAGAGGGTTGTCCAATCCTTGTGGTTCCTCCCATCTTTGGTTGTCCCTTCCTTGATGCATGTTTTCATTGTAATCTCCTCTCCCTGCAACATAATTGTAACCAGACTCATAGCCAAGTTGTGAGAGTTCATAGTAGTGAGAGAAAATAAAAATAAAAAATTAATAAAAAGCAAATATTTACAATAACCAATAATAAGGCACACGTTTGCAATTCCCCGGCAATGGCGCCATTTTGACGATTTGATTCCTCGCGGTTTAGAATTTCACAAATAAATTCACGTTGCTAGTATAACTTCTAGACCGACAAAAAATCCTTTCGTACAAAAGTTTGGTTGTCACAAATAACAAACCCCTAATAAAATTGATAACCAAAGTATTTAAACCTCGAGTCATCTCTCAAGGAATTGCAGGGAGGTGTTCTTATTATTGGTTATGAGTTGTGTAAATTGGGGTTTTGGGTTGAGAAATAAATAATAATAATAAAAAGCCTTAATTAGGAGAAGATTGATCTGAAGTTCTATCCTTGTTGGATTTCCCAAGATTAATTAGTAATAGGTTGTTGTTCTACTTAGTTATCCTTTACGGAGTAAAAGAAAGTCAAGTAAGTTGGAAGCTAATTTCTATTCATAAGTCCTAATCCTCTCCCTTGGGAAGGATTAGCATTAGTAACTAGAGAGCTGGCCAACAACTTCCCATTACCAATTAACTCTTGAGTATTCCAACTCAAGGGTCTCAAATATTAATCAACTCCAAAGTCAAGTTAAAAGCCTACTCTACTGACATGGATGCCAATTCCGCATCCATGAAAAGGGAGTAGAAAGAAGACATGATAATTGGAATAAAATTGGAAGCAATTAAATAAATAATAAAATTAAATTCATAAAAGCAATTCAATTATAACTCTGAACAAGGATTAAGGATATGGAAGAATAAGTAACAAGTAAGGAAACAAACTAGAATGATGAAGTCTTCAATGGAAGTAGTGACCCTGTAAATATCCAATCCAAAAGCATAAAACTAGGAATCCTAAATCCTAGAGAGAGGAGAGAGCCTATCTCTACAAACTACATCTAAATTATAAAAAGTGAATAATGAAAAGTGATCCCCCTAATTCCTCCACTCTGCAGCCTCTAATCTGTGTTTTTTGGGCTTGACACTCGGCCGGAAATAGCTCAGAAATCGCTGGATGCGAATTCCAACACGCTGATTTTCATCAATGCGACGCGTGCGCGTGCGCCTTGTCTAGCTGTACGGCCACTATGAAAAATTATATATTATTTTGAAGCCCCGGATGTTAGCTTTCCAACGCAGCTAAAACTGCCTCATTTGGACGTCTGTAGCTCAAGTTATGACCATTTGAGTGAGAAGAGGTCAGACTGACAGCTTTAGCAATTCCTTCAATTTCTTGTATTCCTTCCACTTTTGCATGCTTTCTCTCCATCCTCTAAGCCATTCCTACCCTATAAACCCTGAAAACACTTAACACACATATCACGGTATCGAATGGTCATAAGAGAGGATTAAAAATAGTGAATTAAAGGCCAAAGAAGCATGTTTTCAATCATAACACAAAATCAGGAAGGAAAATGTAAAACATGTAATTTACATGAACAAGTGTGAGAATAATGGATGAAATCCACTCAATTAAGTACAAGATGTACCACGAAATAATGGTGCATCAATCTCTGAGTTGTTTAAACACATACAAAATAATAAAATGAATACATAGATAGATAGAATAGATAAGGCAATTAGATATAGTAGTATATAGATACAATTAATTAATAAGGCAAGCCAAATACAAGATGCACACCCAATCAATACACGTAAATGCAAATGATGCATGTCTGTCCTATGGCCAATGAGCTCATCTGTCGGTTATACAACCAAACCCGACATGTTCGGTAGCGAACCCTGGACAGTCTCTCAGTGTGCACATCCCCAAGAGGTATTCCCTTTCCTTAGAAAAATTATCCGGAAAGGTCTAAGTGTTCGGCCAGATCTTGCGACAGAGGGTCAAAAAAGTCTCAAATCTCAACTCGGAGCGAGTGAGGCGAACCGCTGCATCTACCCAGGGTGTCTCAATCTTAACTCAAAGTAAGTGGGGTGAACCACTACATATACCTAGGGAGCCTCAATCTTAACCCAGAGCAAGTGGGACGAACCACACCCTTATATCTACCCAGGGATCCTCATATCAATCAAATTTATTCTCATCATCCAACCACATCAATTCATTCCTTCAATCACTTCTAACTCATTCCAATCTCAACCCGGAGAAATTGGGGCGAACCACTACATCTACTCAGGGAGCCTCATATCAATCAAACTTATTCTCATCATCCAACCACATCAATTCATCCCTTCAATCACTTCCAACTCATTCTAATCTCAACCCGGAGCAAGTGGGGCGAACCAAACCCTTGCATCTACCCAGGGAGGTATCACATAAATCAAACTCATTCTCATCATCTAATCGTATCAACTCATCCCTTTCAATCACTTTTAATTCATTCCAATCTCAATCCGGAGCAAGTGGGGGTAAACCACACCCTTGCATCTACCCAGGGAGGTATCATTCTCAACCAAACTCTTCCTCATCATCCAATTGATTCAACTCATCCCCTTCAATCACTTTCAATTCATTCCAACTCAATAATTTCCTTCCCAATCCTTTCTACCCTCTAATATTCCGTCTCTATACTCAATATAGCGGTTACAAAAGTTTACAAGATTGCCGAAAAAGCCAAACAGTAAAAAATAGAGCTTTTTTTAGAAAAGAGGACCTGTGCGTATGCATCACCCTTGTGCATATGCACTGATCAGAAGCAAATTCTCAGCTTGTGCGTACACATGACCCATGTGCATACGTACAACTTGAAAATTCCTGGGTGTGCGTACACACGAGTTCCTTCACCTGTTCTGATTAGTGCGTGCGCGCACATACCAGAAATTCTAGTTTTTCTGCAAACTCTCAGATTTCATATTTTTACACCCAATTTCAAACTCTCATAAGTTTCTCTACAAAATTTCAATTTTCTTCATCCTTAAACTATTTCAAAGCTCTCATCCCCCCTTTAATTTAAGACAAATTTCACCCAAATCCAAACCTCAAGCTCCAAGTTATGCCCCCATCGAAGTTGGCTAAAACTCATTTTTACCAATTCTACACAATCCTTCAATTTCATTGATTCTCATTTCAATTCAATCCTAAATAATTCTAAAACCACCTCTACACATTCCAATCACTCATTATCAATCTTCAACCATTCCAAGCCTAATCATCCCATTTCCAACTTATTTAACACATTCCATCAACTAAATCCATTCTCAACAACAACATACATCATTCATACATATATTCAAATTCAAAATTAAAACTTCAACATACATATATTCGAATTTCCAATCTCATGCAACAATTCATACCACTTACCTCAACTTACCTCATAGAAAACTTTTCACCCAATCACGGCCTCTGGTCCAATTTCCATATCAATGCTCAATAGGCACTCAAATCACAATTTCATTTAACTCAATCAAAATCATACTTATTTTGCAAATTCACACTTTATCTCTACAATACTCAATCATCAACCAACTAATTTATCATCACATTTATTCCAATTCAATCAAACACTCAACATATCACAATTTTTACTAAACCAAATAATCAACCACAATAATTCAACAATAATCCTAGGTCTACTAGCCTAGGATTTCATGTCACATTACATAGTACTTAGCCGAAACTTAAACCGATACCTTAATGTCGCAATTTCAAGCTTTTCATTCAAATTTCCAAGCTTCAATTTGACTTACACCAATGTCCAATTTCAATCTTCACAAATCCATCAAATCAAGCTTTCAATTACTCAATCTAACACCATATCATACAATTTGCCATAATGTCAAAACTAGGGCTCATAGAAATTGATGAACCAAGAGGCTAACAGAGATCCTTACCTTTACCCATGGAATTTAATGATGAAAACCACCAAGAGCACAAGTTAGAGAACCCCTATAACATCAAAATCACTAAAAACTCTCAACACCTAAACTTAAAATGTGAATTCAGATTCAAATGAGAAACTGGAGCTGAGATTTCGAGTTAGTCACCAAACTAATTAGATATGGTGGTTTGAAGTTGATGAAAGTTAGGGTTTACTCTCACCTCACTCTTCTCTTCTCGACAAGCTCTCTCTTAATTGAGGGGGGGTGAGTGCTGCAATTTGTTGAGTTATGAGCTTATATTTGTGTGGGCTTTGACTTTGGGCCCAACATAGGCCAGTGTCTGGTTTTTTATTCTAAATATTTTTCTTATCATTTCAACATTTTCAATTTTTTTCCTCACTCGCAGTGTCGGACAGATTTAAGCCGGTACGAACAATTTTAATGCCGGTACGCATTTTTTCCAAAATAATTATATTTTCGCGCTCAATTTATTTTTCTTAATTCAAGGTTTACCATTAAATTTCTAAATTATAGATTCTAGTATTTTTACATATTATGGGCATCTTAATTCCAATTAACACAGTTTTAATTAATCAATTTTTTTAATTTAATTTTTTTCAGATTTTACATTTCTCACCTCTTTTAATTATAATTCATTTCCTTAAAGAATGTTTGTCATCAAAAGAGAGATTGTTGAGTTTAAAGAAAAATAATAATAATTATTATTTGATGATGACAAACATTAATGGTTAGGTTCAAATCCCAAAAATATTTGTAATGTGTGTAGTTACTATGCAGAAAAATAAAATACAACTAAACAAGCCCAAATTCCATTGCAAATGTAACACCATTACTATCAGTGCGTAACCCTTCTGCCTGCGCTACTCTAATAGTGAGAAATATTTTCATATATTTAATATAATTAAATAGGAGCCTTTGACTCGAAACCATATTGCTGTTTTCTTTTAAAAAAGTGGGAATACTTTTTCTTAATCAAACATGCACATATAACCAAATTCATGTATACCAAATTCATGCATATATATATATATATATATATATATATATATATATATATATATATATATAAACGTACTAGACTTCCTATACACGTAACTTACAAATATACATACATGCATATCAATACAAATAAGAATTTCTATCCCTCTTACAAAAATATAATAATAACAAAGGTGAGGAAAAAGTAATAACTAAGCTAATACAATAATATCGTATAAGCAAAAATGTAAAGATCTCTTCACAAGCTTCTTTGTCTGTTTCCTGGAAAAAAAAAAGTCTGTAGGAGGTGAGAACATCGTGCTCGAAAGGGTTCTCAGTAAGAAGTTTTTAAGAATTCAACTACAGTGATTATCGCTAGTCTTATGGATCTATTCAAAGCATTAACAATTTATTATCCAAAAATTCAAAGAACACTTGTTTAGTTAAAAGAATTTCAAAACTCAATTGATATCTCATAATATAATCAATTACTGTCTCCGACCCAACATATAATCAAATCGCATTACAGCCTCCGGCCCAAATCAGATCAACTCAGCCTCCATCCAACTCAAGTCAAACACAGCCTCCAGCCCAACTCAAATCAAAACACGGCCTCCAGCCCAACTCAAATCAAAACACGACCTCGGGCCCAACATATAATCAATACCATCATCAATTCATTCACCAATACTTAGTTTTCAAACTAAATCAATCACAAACTTCAAACGGTACAAGGCAACACAATCAAGAACAACCCCCCAATGTCACCACCACCAGCATGAAGGATCTCTCAATTGTTCAATCACAAACAAAATAATAGAAGGAATACACAAATAGAGAAGACATTTACAGTAATTAGTTCAATTAGCATATAGATACAATTATTCAAATAGACAAGCCAAACACAAGATGCACACCCAAACAATACATATAAATGCAAATGCAAATGATGCATGCCTACCTTATGCCAATGAGCTCATCAATCGGTTATACAGCTAAATCCGACACACCCGATAGCTAACCCGGATATCATCTCTATACAAGAAGGGAATCCTCAACCTTCCAGGAGGGAATCCTCAACCTCCCAATCTGAGAGAGACTGTGATATAACGATAGAGAATCCTTAACCTAACTAATTCATACTACAGCCAAATATTGAATCAAAGGGAATCCTCAAACTTCTCTATTCAATTTTCTGATGTAACAAGAGTGGGAATCCTCAATCCCGCTTACCCACCGCAACAAGAGAGAGCATCATCAACCTCAACTTCTCTATCAAAGCAAGAGAAAGAATCATCAATCTCAACTTGCCTATTCGTGAGCGGAACAAAGCCACCGTCCTCACCATATTAATTTAAATCTCATTTCAATCAAACAAAACCAAGAATCGGAAAGGAATCCTCAACCTTCTATCCAACTATCCGATATGACAAGACAGAAAATTCTCAACCTCAATCTTGTCCACCGCAACAAATGAGGGAATCCTCAACCTCAACTTGTCTATCGCAGTAAGAGAGAGAATCCTCAATCTCAACTTGCCCAGTTACTTCAATAGCAATATACATTCAGTTCACAGCACGCCAAGAATCACTTTTCCTCAAATAATTTTTTTTAAACCAAAACCAATTTGTTTATAACATTTTCTGAAACCTTCAAAATGACGTCACTCTAAACCTGTTCTCTTTCATAAAACTCATATTTACTCAATCAAAATTTTTCAAACCAACTTCAAAACCATTTTTCTGTTTAAATTTCTTTCAAAAGACTCAAGAAAATCATTTATTTTAAATTCATTAAATACTTTTCAAAACATAACCCTTTCATTAAAGGTAATCAAATGAAACTCTTTCTCAAGTTTACTAACTTTCCAAAGACTCAAAAATCATCCCTCTTTATTAATTAAATTCAAATATTGTAAATTCACCAACTCCTCAAAAGGTAATCCTTTATTTCAAACCCAAAACACAACTCTTTTGATATTGAATCGAACTCAAAACATAATTCCTTTCTTAAATAACTCAAATTTGAAACATAAACCTTTTCTTGGTAAATTGAATTATAAATAGTATAATTCTTTTTTTAACTAAATAAAATTCAAAACATAATTTATTCTACTCTTAATAAATCAAACTCAAAATGTAATTCTTTTCTTAATAAATCAAACTCAAATATAATACTTTTCTCAATAAAACTCAAAACGTAACTATCTCCTTAATAGTTCAAAACCAACTAATATAATATTATCCTCTTATAATTATTTGAATACGAGATTATTGACATAAATTAAAAAAACGTACTATTTTGATTAATTTCATACTGATGATTATTTAATATAGATTTTAATTTTGATATATTAACAGTGTAAAATATTTTACATAATCATTTAATGATATTTATTTTTTTAATAATTATTCACAATTTTTTATGATATAATGTATATAATTAGATGCATGTATAAAACTATTTTACATTAATAATATCTCAAAATTAAATTTTTATATATATTAATAACAACATAAATACAAAATAAATCAAATTAATAAACACAACTAAAATAATTAGTATAATTAAAATAGGAAGAAATATCAAAAGATTCATGCCGGTTATAAAATTACCAATGCTGCTGATCAAACACATATATATAACTTTGGATACATACGGTTTTTTTTTCAAAAGAAAACTATCCTCACCGATGCGATTTTTTTTCTTATATATTGGTATAATTTTGGTGTAATACTCAATCATTGAATTTTATGGTATTTTTTGAAATTGTGGGAACAGTACAATATGCCCTCCTTGTATTGTATATTTTAATTATTGTATTGACAATACGCCTTCTTGTATTATATTCCCACAATTTCGAAAAACACCATAAAATCCAATAATTAAGTATTGCACCCAAATTTTTTCAATATACAAAAAAATTAACCCACCTATGCATCATATCAAGTATGCAACTAACTCCAAATAATGTATCTATTTACATCATCTAACATAAACAATACACAACACTATGTTCTATTGGTCAATTGATTAACACCCGTTGAAAATATCTATCTTAAAAAAGGAGTATTCACATACAGAATGCATGGATGTAGTCGATAGCTATCTAGTTTACATATGACAGGGTGAATGCGTAATGGGTTCATTGGATTGAAGGCCGAAATACGATCTTGGGGTTGCTTGCAAATTGAAGCTTCAATAATGTTTTTATATCTTATATGGATATTAATTATTAATTGCATATATTATTATTTTACTTATCGTGAATAAATAAAAGACAATTGAGGTTGGATGCTTTTGCAACTTGCTCACACAAATACCATATACTGTGGGTTTCTTAATCCACATGCTTTATGATCGAATCCACATGAAAATTACAGCTTCCTCGATCCATTCTTAAAATTTTATTTCTTTATATAAATATATGATTGTGTACTTAGGTAATGTTTGTTTTGAGAAAGTGATCGGAAGATTGAGACTCAGTATTATGTTTGTTGATTCAGAGATTGGTATTAAAATTTTTGTTTTTATCTCTAAAATTTCAGTAGTTCAGTACCTCCAAAAAGTAAGGACATAGATGACTGAAATGTTTAGAGACAGAGACTAAAACTTTAATAACATTTTATACCTAAAATACTCTCATTTTAATTAATTAATTTTAATTTTACCTTTGTGCAAATTAAATTAAAACTTTATTCTTATTTTAATTTTTGTCTCTCATTTTACACCAAACAAAATATTGAGATTTATTTCAGTCTCTGTTTTTTGGTCTCAGTCTTTCGGTCACTATCTTTCCACCAAACACTACCTTAATACCTTAATGATTCAATTTTACATGCATGATAAAATTTTTAAAATTTTGCATCAAATACATTCCTAATAATTAAATTTTTAAAAAATATAGAACTAATATAATAATAATACATGATAACTATATCTAATTTACTTATATTAAAGATTATTTTTATAAAATTATTATTGAATTGAGACTAAATTTTTTTAAAAATTAATTACCAAAAATATATTTTATATAAATAAAAAAATTTCAAAATAAAATTAAAACAAAAATAAAATTTAACGATATTTTTAAAATTTTTAACCATTTTAAAAAATATATATATTTTACCCTTAATATTTAAGACAGTTAAATATAATTTGAACATGGAAGGTTGGAAGCATATCTAAAAACTTGTCCTGTATTGTGAAATTCTGTTGGCGCCAATGAGTTACGGCCTTGTTTAGTTGGAATTGGATAAAGTAGTGTTGTTGGTCTCTCTCTATCCACACACTTTCACTTCGTACCTTTCCCCTTGCACCTTTTCCCACTTCTTCTTCTTTCTCTTCAACTTCCCTTTCCTCCATTCTTTAAAGGTAATAATTAAGTTCTTCTTGCTCTCTAATTACATGCATTATTATTCATATATAATATATGCGCATTCTGTTTTTATTCAGAGTTTATGGAAGCTGTAGAAGCAAAATCATCTTCTTCATCTGGGTATGGTAAGCCTCCATGGGTATTTAGAGGAAGGTAACTAATTAAGTCTGCAAAATTGTAACAATGAATCTTTCTCTAAGTGTTGTTTATGTATGTTCAACTTTAATTTGTGGGAAACGGGAATTGTTTCTGTCATTAACTGTTCTGTTTCTTTGTTTATCAGTGCCTTGTATCAACTTCATCTTGTGAAGGCAGAGAAAGCTAGAAGATACATTCCAAAAGAATTCAAATTGGTTGAAGCTTTTGGGTAGGTCCAATATTGTAGTTTCCTCTCTTTAGATTATAAATGCAGCAATTCTTTTTTTGTAAAATCATTCTAAAATCTTTTGAATTTTGATAGGACTTGTAAATTACGTTAAACTTTGAAATTAAACAGAGGTTGCATTGATTATTACTTGACACAGATACACTTTGGGTGGCTTCTTTCTAGCCAGCTATGAGGACAGTCCCGCCGGTGTCTTTGACGAGGTACGATTCTCTTTTCATTCTTGCTCTTTTATCTTTTTATTTTAGTTCAAGAGTAGTAATTTTAGTTTTCGTTGGGCGGAAATCTTTGGTAACAGAAAAAAAAAACAGCCAAAACAATTAAAATTTGTGTTATTTAACATTTATTAATAGTCATTTATTAATTGTCCATAATTAATCAATAGTAAATAAGTAACCGTTCTTTGGGTAATGTAGCGTTACCGTTTTTCATGTATTTTATTAGCTTTTGTATAAGGGAGCCACTTAGACAGGTTAAGAACAACCTTTTTTTAGATATTTTTTAATAATTAAAATTTAATGTATATAATTGATTAAATCGTATTATTTTTATTAAAATTAGATCAGTGACCAAAAAATCAATGAACTAAATCTTAAATCGATTTAAATTAATATTTTTTTATAAAAAATAACTACAATATCCTTGTTATAAAAAATGATAAAATACTCTTATATATATAAATTTTGAAAATCATAAATTCTAACCCTTCTCTTTTCTCTAAGTCGTCGTGGGGTTAAGATTTAGGCTTTTGTGTATATATATATATATATATATGAGTATTTTAATCATTTTTTATAATAAGAATATTGTAGTATTTTTTAAAAAAATATTAATTTACATGGATTTAAAATTTAGTTCATCGATTTTTTGGTAAAATCTTTGTCCGATTTAATTATGACAGAAATAATACAATTTAATCGATTACATATATTAAATTTTAATTGTTAAAAAACATCTTTAAAAAAATGTTTTAAACGTCTTTATGTAAATGACTTCTTTTTTATAATTATCTTGGTTCCTTTTTATCTTTCATTATAATAAAAAAAGCTTTATTAAATGTAACTCGTTTACCGTTTGAAGTGAATAAAATTCACCATCCAATATTTAACTTAATGAAATTCACATTAGTGAGTTTTTTCCCCCTAAAAAAAGGTAGTATTTATAAAATATAATCATGCTATATATACATACACTAAATCAATTAATTATCAATATAAAATATATATTAAAATATATACAAATTAAAAATGAGTATATATATATATATATATATATATATATATATATATATATATATATATATATATATATATATAAAATGATTGATTTAATATCTTATTTTTTGGGTACATAATATTAAGCAGTAAAATTAAACAATTAGCCTTTAGAACATGCACTTTTAATTTGAGTTTCTTAGTACCCACATGTTTAGTGAAAGTAATAGACAAAAATCAATGCAGACAACTTATACAAAAGTGGTATATGAAAATTGGTCTTAGAATGGTTTTGTTTCTACACATGGTTATTTAACATTTTTTAAGCAATGCAACCAACCTAACAACCCAATTAGAAAGAAAAAGACATCAATTATTATTGTTCACTTGACTAATTCAATGTATTGTTAACACTAGATCTTTGTTATTATATGAATAGCAGCTAGTGGTGATTGCAGGACTTGTCTGGAACCGCCCAACATCTTGTGCGTATGTTCCAACTCTTTTTCTATTGCCACTTCAATGATAGAAGTTAAATGGGGGTTGTATTACAAGGTTAAATTTTGAATCTTTAATTCATTAAATTAGACCATTATAAAAGTTTTTAAGGTTTTTTTCCCCCTATTTTCTTATAAATGACAAGTATTGTATTATAAACATTAGATTAAATATATTGAATTAATAAATTTTTTCCAATTAGAGTGACTCATGTTATGAATAATGATTAGGGTTTAACTAACATGTAGCTTTAGGATATATAATAAAATTTTTATTAGTAGAATATTTTAATTTTTTTAATAACTACAAAATAAATATATTAAAAATTTAAATATTTTGTATTTTTTTATTTGTATTTTTTTTAGATATTCAAATTTAGATTTAGTATTGTGTTTGATAGCCAACTAATGAAACTAAAATTTCAATTTTAAAATATAAAATTTCAATTCTTAATTCCTAAAAAAATGTTAACATTTTAATAATATTTATTTTTAAGAATATTTTCATCTAACTTTTTAAATTTTTATTTTACTCTTTTCACCATCATCACTTCTTCAACTTACCTCTATTCTACTCTTAATCTTTCACCTCACTGTTGCACCTACTCTCCCTAAATCAAATAAAATACTAAGATATAATTTAATTCTATATACTTTTTACAAAATATAATACAGACAATTTAATTTTTAAGTTTTAATTTTTATCTCTTAATAATTTCTGCCTCTCAGTTATCCTTTTTTTTTTAAATATTATAAAATACAAAAGAACTAAATCCTAATAATTATTAAGATTTAGCTAATCCGTGTCTTTTTTATGTAAATTTTCGTAATTAATAACATACATTAATATGTATTCTGAAGGCACAGAGCTAAATCTCAAATATATTATTATTTCATGAAAAGTGGAGAAGGTAAATAGGGTGTTGCTTCAAAGTAACGAATGTTGTGGTAGTTTCACAATCAGAATTGGATTGGCTTGGCTTGATGTTCTTGATAAGCATAGAGCCTACAGCAATAGTGGGATAAGAAATGTTAATTTCTGATTTTTCTTTATTAGATTCTTAGCTTTTAAATTTACAAACTGTCAGATAGATCAATTTTTGTTTCTAACCTGTAAAAGTATGAAATAATAAGGACTAACATATGCTCTTTGTAAATTTAGAAAATAATCTAGATCATTTATAAATTTTGGAACTAATTAAGGGACAAAAAAAAAAAAGTCTGAAGACCAATTTGAAAATTTTCTACAAAAGTTATTCTCAATTTATAAATTGAAGTACCGAAAAATTTAACTACATAAGCATAATTGATGATTGATTTTGGAATACGTGTAGCACATACTACATATGATTTAGGAAAAATATTTTAAATTAACACTTTTTTCGAAAATTTTCGTAATGTAAGTAAATTTTTGAAAAACGATTTAAGTTGAGTTTGGATAAATAATTTAATTAAATTTTTTTGAAAAAATAACTTAAATAATAAATATATATTAAAAGTAGTTTATAAATAAGTTATTTTATATTTAAATTTTTAGTTTTAAAAGTGCTTATTTTATAAAAATGTGATAGAAAGTAGTAGTATTATAAGAGAAGTTATTTTTTTAACTTTTTATAAGATCTTAAATAATTTTTTAGAAAGCTGCCGTTTGATTTTTAAAAATTGCTCAAGACATTAATACTACTATTTTTCATAAATCAAAAATTTAAAAAAATTATTTTTAAAACTTTTCAAATGGACCCTTAATTATACTAGACATCTTATTAATTTTTTAAAAAATATAGAGAACTAGTTTTTAATTAGTTAATATTAGTCTATTTTAATATTTATATTTATAATTTAGAATTTAGAATTTATAATTTAGGATATAAAATTTAAAATAAATAAAATAATTAAAAAAATTGACTGATATTAGTTAAAAAAAAGATAGTTACTTAGCATTATTTATTGTTTTATTATTCAATTTTACTATCTAATGAATTATGATTGTATTTGTTTGAGAATAATTAATTAGGTTTAGTTATAGTAACATACATAGCAGTAATTTTCATTTTCTTTTTCTTTTTTTTTACCTTAACAGATGGGCCACGAGGGTGTACGTGAACAGTAATGATGCTTGTTATCATGGACGAAAGGTAACAGACTAACAGAGGACAAGTATAAAATAGTTGTAAAAATTAATCTTGATATTTTTGGTCAGGATTTGTGCTTGAAATTTTTTTTCCTCATCTTGGATTTGTGCTTGATTATAGTATATCTACTGTGCATTCTCTTACAGGAAGTGGGTCTTCCAAGTCAGATTGCTAAGTTTTCCAAGGTAGAATTTTTTTCTCTTTTTTTTTTGGTAAGAGAAATTTTTTATATTCTAAGAAGTGCTTACCTTTTTTTTTTGTGTGTTTTGCCCATTTATTAGGCCCAAAATAAAATCTAGTTTGTTAATCTTATAAATTACAATTAAAAAAGAAAAATAAAGAGTAATAAGTAATAACAAGTAAATCTGAAAAAACTTGCGAGTAGATTTTAAGGGAAAAAACTATCCAGTTTATGAGAAAATTTTATTCATAAACTTATAAGTCTTCGAAATAAAAAAATATCAAATAGGTTTTTGAAAAAATTGAATACTGGATTTATGGGTTTTAAAAAATTACAATTAAAATACTTGATAACTCTTTTTTTCCTTAGATAGCTATAAGTGCTTCACAAAATTTTTAAAAATCTAATTGTTTTACTTGAGTACTTATAAACCAAATTGAGCCAAGGATATATGATTTTGTTTATTGTTGAAACAGACAATTAGAGCAATATCAGGAGAACCTAGTGACAGAAGCAGTGGATTCTTGAACATGATTGGAATTGGTTCTATCTCATGCAATAATCAGAGGGATCAAGGTCTAAATGTTGAAGTAATCAAAATCAAATGTCTCGAGGCAGCAGATGCTTGTAATATTAGTCTCACAAGTGCTGATGGTGAGTGGATTTGGTTGCTCATTTGGTTCCGGGCTTCCTACATTATGTTATATATGTGGGAGGTACATTTTTTCATAATTTATGCACTTATAAGTTTTAAATTGGTCTCTGAATTTGGGTCCGTGCATTAAAATAGTTTTTGAGATCTCAATTGCACCAACTATTTCTCTAAGATTGGCGACAGTGCACCACGTTAGTCCCTAACCACGTGATGGTTCAGTTGATAGAAAAGGACTTAGAGACTAATATAATACACTTTTGCCAATCTTAGACACGTAAGTTGTGCAATTGAGATATCGAAAAATATTTTTGTGCACGTGGCTTTGGAATTTAACTCCTTCATTTTCATTCTAAAATAATTGATGCTGTGATTAAGATGCTTCTCACGATGTTGTTTGGTTTTATTTGATCATCATTATCTTTAAACGAGTTTCTGATAAATAGTACACCCCATTATCATAAATGCGGTCTCAACTATAAAGAAATGTGGCTTAGGGTAGCGTTTGTTATGCAGTAATGGAACAGAGACTGAGAGACTGAAACACAGTATTATGTTTGTTGGCTCAGAGACTGGTACTAAAATTTCTGTTTCTGTTCCCAAAATTTCAGTATTTCAGTGCCTCCAAAATGTAGGGACACAAGGGACTGATATTTTTAGAAACAGAGACTGAAATTTTAATAATATTTTATACTTAAAATACTCTCATTTTAATTAATTAATTCTAATTTTATCCTTTGTGCAAATTAAATTAGAGTTTTATTCTTGTTTTAATTTTTGTCTCTCACTTGGCACCAAACAGAATACTAAAACTTATTTCAGTCTCTGTCTCTTAGTCTTTGTCTCTCAGTCTCAGTCTTTCAGTATCTGTCTCTTCACCAAACGCTACTTAAATTCCCCCTTAATTTGTGATTAGTTTATGAATAAAGATATTGATTGATGTACAAAATATTTTAAATTGCGGTGGCTTTCATAGGCACCAATAGCGGGATGGGGCCTCCAATCAAAATGTCGCTTCCAAGTTTCAGGTAAGCAAGCTTGAAATACATAGATTTGAGTTTGTCAGAAGTCAGAAGCAATGATAATCACTTTTTGTTCTAAAATTGCAGTGGTGGTACAGAGTATAATCCTAATCTCCTTAAGTACTCTTGCCGGATTGAATGCAGGTTTTCTCTCAAACCTCAAAAGTTCATTAATATTTATTCACTTGAATTCTTTGGATCTTCTCCTTTGACCCCATATTTCTAAGTGAATGCTCTATCAATCTTCTTCCTATTTGTCTAAATCACTTGAGATAAGATTCCATCATATTTTTCACATTCGGTCATACTGAAATTATGTTCATATCCATTGTCACAACATAGTTAGTCACTTAATCTCAATGATACTAGGAACAATTTAAACAAAATTACACTACCTGTAACTTTTTATAAGATGTAAAATTTATAGATCCAACCATTGAATCACCATAACATGTAATGAAGATTATTTAGAATTATTAATTCATGAAAATAAACTCATAAATTACGTGTGTTCATTTGACATAGGGTGCAAGCAGTGCAGCCATTGAAGGTTTCAGGGGCAATCCCTTCAACTTCAACAAATGATGAGAGAGAACAACATAATAGTGACGTAGCTGAAAATCATGAGAGTTTCAGCACTTATGTGATGTTATCAAAACCCATTTTAGCACTTAAGTTTAATCAAATGAAGATGCATGTAGAAGCTCCTGTTGTGCTCTCCCAATTCTCAAGTTCCATAGAAACTACTGCCAGTTCTCTTCCATAATGACTTTCTTTTCTTTTCTTTTCTTTATTCCCTCAAGTTCAGGTTTTGTATTAAGTGGAGAGAAGCCTAATAGAATCACCAATCACCAAGTCCTCTATCACTGTTGAGCACTGTTTTAACCATATACAATCACCCCGATCTAGGTGTTAGATTCAGAAAGAATACTTCAATTTGTATTCCAATTTTGTATGCAACTCGAAAAGATGTATTTAGGTAAATAAAGTTGAATTTGTCGAGAAGTGTAACTCTTTGGTTATAAAGAGTTAAAGATAATCAAGAATCAGGGTAATTAATTATGACAATTATAGAGAACTAGTCTTGGTTTACGTGTGCTATATAAGTAGAGAAGTCTTGGTTTACGTGTGCTATATAAGTAGAGAAGTAAAATTCTATTTAGATTTTTTAGTGACTTATTGTTTTTCTGAACTCAATTCAATGTTGCTATTTTTTAGTTTTCTATTTCCCTTTCTTCTTTTTACTTTTCTGCTATGAAAGCTACTGCTATAAGAATCCTTTCATGGTATCACGAGCTTCAAGTGTTTGATCCATGTCCCAATGAAAATTATGCTAATTCCAATTCCAACACTCCTCCCTTCTCTCCTGTTATCAACAATTTTTTTCTAAATTTTTTCAATCAGAAACCTTTTTATCCAATCAGTGCAAACTTGGTGATAATAATCACAAGACTTGGCAACAATAAGCTCTCTTTGTAATTTGAAGACAATATCTTGAAGATCATCTCCATCCAACACGAATTCCTCCTCAATTTGATTCTATGGCAAATCAGCAAGTTGGGATTGAATCTCAACAATTCAAATAATGGAGGCAGGACGACTATTACCTCAGCTCATGGATGCTCGCCTTTATGGATTCTGGTTTCAAGAGTAAAATGGTTGGGTGCATCTTTACTCATGAAATTGGGGGAATGATTGAAGAATATTTCGAGAAATCCATCAAGTATAGGTCAAATAACTCAAAGCACAACTCAAATTGGTCAAGAAACGTGGTATGTCTGCTCAAGATTATATCTCAAAAATTAAAAATCTTTCTGGTTCTTTGGCAGCCTTAGGTTACCCTCTTTCTATAGAAGAATATGTAGAAGTTATTCTTGAGGGTTTAAATGAAGACTATCAAAATTTTTTAATCACAAGCAATACAAAACCTAAAATGTATAATCTGTGTGAAGTGAAAACTCTGGTATTGACTCATGATGACATGATGAATAAGTTCAAAAAGCTAGATAATGTTCTTATACAAGCTAATTTTACTCAAAGTTCTTTTTCTTCTATGTCAAATACTATGAGAGGTAGTCAGATGAGAGGAAGGGGGAGAGGTGGAGGTCGACCTTTTAGAGGTGGCAAGTCTTTTTATCAACAACCAAGACCTCAATGCCAAGTTTGTGGGAGATTTGGACATATTGCTTAGTATTGTTTTCATAGATTTGACCAACAAATTCTTCCACCATCACAAAATCAAGACGAATGAACAACTATAACTCTCTTTCATCGACTGCTTCCACTTCATCACAAGTGAATTCTATTGCATCCACTCTTCCTCCACCTACAAATACCTTTCACAACCCTGCTGCATTTCTTACTGCACCATCTACTGTTTCTAATCCAGCTTGATATCCAGATACAGGTGCATCTCATTATGTAACCTCGTCTCCATCTAACTTGATTGCATCATCTGAATAAACAGGGCCAAAACAAGTGCAGATTGGTAATGGAACAGGTATTTCTATATCTAATGTTGGACACTCTTTTTTATATTTTTTATCTTCTAAAAGATGGTTCTCTCTATAAAAGTTAATTCACTGTCCTAATATAACCAAGAATCTGATCTCGGTATCTAAATTTGCTGAGGATAACTTTGTTTATTTTGAATTTCATGCTTTTTATTGTCTTGTTAAATTCCAGTTCACCCATAAGATTCTATTGCAAGGTTTTAGGTAATGAGGCTTATATCAATTTTCTAACATTGTTGTCCCTTATCATTCACAAACAGATTCATGTCCTAAAGTTTTCTCTATCTCTCTTTCTTCTTTTGATTTGTACATCTAAGATTAGGACACACTGCCACTAAAACTGTACATCTTATTCTATCACAATGTAACATTTCTTTTGATAATAGTGTTAATAATAAGAAGTCTAGTTTTTGTGAAAATTGTGTTCAGGCCAAAATGTATTTTATTCCATATAGTGATTCTTTAACTGTTTACAATTCACAATTGCAATTAGTTTATAGAGATGTTTGGGGACCTCTCCCATTATTTCTCATCTTGGTTACAAGTATTATGTCACATTTATTGATGCATTCTCAAGATATATATGTACTTTCTTACTTTCTCACAAATTTCAAGTTTTTACAACTTTCATTCAATATAAAAATTTTATAGAGAACCTAACTGATTGCAAATTAAAAGCTTTACAGTCAGATAATGGCGGCGAGTACACTTCCAAATCTTTCTCTATATATCTTGCACAAGAAGATATTCAACATCGTTTTTAATATCCATACATCACCTAATAAAATGAAAGAGTTGAGAGAAAACATGAGCACTTGATAGAAATGAGCTTAGCCATATTATCCACTGCTCAAATGCCAAAGATTTTTTGGGATGAAGCTGTTATTACAGCTACTTATTTGATAAATAAGTTACCAACTCTTAATTTGTCACAAAAATCATTTTTTGAGGTCTTATTTAAACAGAAATCTGATTATCAATCTCTCAAAATCTTTGACAGTGTATGTTTTCCTCTTCTTATACCTTATAATCAGAATAAATTAGACTATAGATCACATAAGTGTGTGTTTCTTGGATATGCCCCTAATTACAAAGGTTATAAATGTCTATCATCCAATGGATGAATATATATCACTAGAAATGTTAAATTTGATGAATCTCAATTTTCTTATTCTGATTTATTTCTCTCTAAATCTATTACTAACTAGCTTGACTTAACTAAATCTATTTCGACAATTCTAGTTTCTAACATCAAACTCACATAAGATTCTGAGTTGATGCCGCCATTATCTGATCCTTACAATTTCAGAAGCACATGGCACCACTGCCTGCACCCCTTGCCAAGCATCTGTAACATTAATATTAAGCTTATACTCTTTTTTTGAAACAAAATGCTCAACACATTAAGGTAGAGAATCAATAAAAATGTACTAGACAGATAAAATAAATTAATTTCTAATCATCTTTGCTAATGTCATCAACAACTCAAAAAATCAAATATAACTCCCCTCTTTATAACTCCTAATCAATCTATTGACTACTTCCACAACACCTCTTTCTCTCATTCTCTAAATCTGGATCATGCACTACATCATCCCTCATCAAATCCAAACTATCGTGAATCTCATTAACTGCACTTAATGAAATATTTTTTTCTTCTGTGCTGTTTAGACAATTGTACCTGTCTAATGATGCGACAATTCATGTGCTACTAATAGAGAAAAAAATTAAGAATGATATTTTTCTGATCTCTAGGATATTTCCAATTCGAAAGGCCAATAATTATTTCCTCATGGACCTAAACTCAATTAAAGGGTTTGAATGAGTTATTGCATGTATAAGGTAGAATTTAAATTTTCGACACTTATTTAAATAGACGAATCAGCTAATCACTAAACCTACTAAATTAATTATTAAAAATGATATTTTATTTAGTATATTGTATTGAAGTTATATGTTTGTTTAAGTGTTTGATCAAACATCATATTTAAAAAGGATAAATATGTGAAAACAATAAAAAAAATTAGTCAATAATTATGAATTTTGAATGTGTAACTTGATTTTTTTCTAATGTGAAAATTTGTCGAAATTACAATTATGATGACAATTTTTAAAATGCCATGAGAAATTTAGGGTTATTAGGATATTAAGTTCCTTAAATTAAATTTATTGTAAAATTAAAATTTATAAATAAAGTTATTTTATATTGATATTAAATATTTTGCGTCACTAAAACTAACATTAGTTAAAATGATAATTTTTGAATTAATAATTTTTAAGAATACTTCTTGTAATTTTAATTATATAAGTATTGTAAAAATTTAACGAATATAAATATTATCACCATAACTGCAGTTATCTTATATTTACTCATATATCATCATCATAAGTACCCTAAAAACTAAAATCCTCTTATTATTTACTTCATATGTTTCTGTACGGTACGATTTTTTTTTTATCGATTATTTGTTTAAATTTCCTAGACATATGGCTCTTAAAAATATGAGCCAAACTTGTTTGGACAGACGGACAATTTATTTATCTGAGTTAAACGGACATGTTCTTATATCTAAAATTAGTGTTTGTGATAAAATAGTCTAGGTGGACGTTCATTTTTTTACGAGGCTCAGGTTTTCAAGGAGAATATTATTTAATAAAGTTTGAAAATCTACTACCATATATACTTATAAATAGAGGCTTTTGTTTCTAAGAAAACACGAGTAATAAAGTAATAATATTTCTCTCTCTCTCTCTCTCCTTACATTATAATATAAGTTCTTTCTCTTCGTATAGTCTTAAGTTACAATAATAATATTAGTAAACATATTAATCATTCTTATTATATTGAGATAGTAATTGTAGTGGATATTAATACTATAGTCTTCTTTATTTATTTATTTAGTCTACAATATGTTATCAGCACGAGACTCTTATAAAATTTTTAGGAAGACTCAGGTAACAAATTTTCATTATGTCGAAGCTCTCTCATCTTGAATTCAATGCTCTTGATATATCTGGAAACAATTATTTATCATGGATATTAGATGCTGAAATTCATCTTGATTCAATGGATCTTGGAGATACCATTAAGGTTGAAAATAATGCATCCTAGAAGAATAAAGCCAAATCCATGATTTTTCTTCGTCGTCATCTTGACAAAGGATTGAAAAATGAAAATCTCACATTAAAAGATCATGCAGATCTTTGGAAAGACCTTGAAGAAAGGTATAATCATAAAAAAACGGTGATACTTCCTCAAGTCCGATATGATTGGACGCACTTGCGTTTGCAGGATTTTAAATCCATAAATGAATATAATTCGGCAATGTTTCGAATCACCTCACGAATGAAATTATGTGGGGAAAAGATAACTGATCATGATATGTTGGAGAAAATTTTCTCAACCTTCTATGCCTCGAATGTGCTCCTGCAGCAGCAGTATTGAGAAAAAGGATTTAAAAAATATTCTGAGTTAATTTCTTGCCTTCTTGTTGATGAACGCAACAATGAGTTGCTCTTGAAAAATCATGAAGCGCGCCCAGCTGGCGCCGCCCCATTTCCTGAAGTAAATGCGGCAAATTACCCCGGAAGAGGTAAATGGCAAGGTTTTAATAACAAGAAAAATTATGGAAGGAAAAGGAATTATATTCAAAAGAGAGGATCTCACCAGAAGTGGGATAAAGAAAGAAATATCAGGCAAAATAAATCAACAGAGGATAAGTATTTCCGTTGTGGTGGAAAGGGTCATTGGTCACGTACTTGTCGTACCCTAAGGCACCTAGTCGATCTTTACCAGGCATCTTTGAAAAAGGACGACAAGGGAAAAGAATCGAATTTCGTTTCAAATGATGCTGAAAATTCCACCACTCATTATGATGTATCTGATTTCTTTGAGGATCTTGAAGGAAATATTGGTCATTTGATCAATGATGAAATAGTTTAATGTGTGAGATTGTTAAGTATCCATGTAAATAAATAATGTAAAGAACTTATTATTAAGTCTTATTTTCTATGTATTTAAGTTTCAAATATAATGTATATAAATAATGAAATATTAATGTTTATGAATTTTGAAATCATTAAATATGTCATGTTTTAAAATAAAATTTTAGTATATGACATTATTTTTATGTGCAGTATTTCTTAGAAAAATAATTCCGATCAAGTATTCAATTCAACTGTGCATACTACTCATTTTGTTATTATTTGTCTTTGAAGAAAATGGCAAGAATATGTAATGAAGATGTATGCCTTGCGGATAGTGCAAGTTCACGCATTATTCTCAAAAGTGATATATATTTTACCCATCTGGTGCCAAAAGAAGAATGTGTTAATACTATTATTGGCTCAGGCAATGTGATAGAAGGCTCCGGAAGAGCTATAATTTTGTTTTTCGGAGGAACAAAATTCATAATAAATAATACACTGTTGTCTACCAAGTCTCGAAGAAACTTGTTGAGCTTTAAAGATATTCGCCGAAATGGATATCATATTGAGACTATGAATGAGAGAAGTCATGAGTACTTATGTATCATAACTCATGATTCAAATAAAAAGGTTATATTAGAAAAGTTGCCCTCACTTTCATCTGGGTTATATTATACCAAGATTAGTGCAATTGAATCACATGCCACTGTAAACCAGAAGTTTACTAGCTCAAATGAATTCATAACTTGGCACGACCGAATGGGTCATCCGGGAACAACCATGATGAGGAGAATTATTGAAAACTCCCATGGATATTCACTAAAGAACCAGAAGATTCTTAAAACTATTGAATTTTGTTGTGCTGCATGTTCTTAGGGAAAGTTAATTTTAAGGCCATCACCAGTAAAGGTTGATTTTGATTCCCCTGAATTCCTGAAAAGGATTCAAGGTGATATATGAGGACCTATTCATCCACCATGTGGATCTTTTAGATATTTTATGGTCCTGATAGACGCATCTTCGAGATGGTCACATGTGTGCTTATTGTCCTCTCGCAACCTGGCGTTTGCGAGATTATTGGCTCAAATTATTCGATTAAAAGCACAATTTCTAGAAAATCTAATCAAAGCAATTCGTCTTGATAATGCTGGTGAATTTACTTCCCAAGCTTTTGATGCTTATTGTATGGCTAATGGAATAAGTGTTGAACATCCAGTAGCTTATGTTCACACACAAAATGGGTTAGCAGAATCACTTATTAAACGCCTCCAATTAATTGCTAGACCCTTACTTATGAGAACAAATCTCCCAACCTCGGTTTGGGGCATGCTATTTTACATGCCGCAGCACTTACTCGTTTGAGGCCAACGAGTTACCATCAGCTCTCTCCTATGCAATTAGCTTTTGGCTAGCAGCCAAATGTTTCTCATTTAAGAATATTTGGGTGTGTGATATATGTTCCCATTGCACCACCTAATCGCACTAAAATGAGACCCCAAAGAAAACTGGGATATATGTTGGATATGATTCTCCCTCTATAGTGAGGTACCTTGAGATACAAACCGGAGATGTATTTAAAACCCGGTTTGCGGATTGTCATTTTGATGAATCAAAATTTCCAACATTAGGGGGAGAGAATAAGCTTCCTGAAAAGGAACTTAATTGGAATGCATCATCCTTGATGCATTTAGATCCTTGATCAAGGCAATGTGAACTAGAAGTTCAAAAGATTATACATTTGTAAAGAATAGCAAATGAATTGCCTGATGCATTTTTCGATACAAAGAGGATAACCAAGTCGTATATACCAGTGAAAAATGTCCCAATTCGAATTGATGTCCCAGTTGGACAAATTGCCACTGAAGCAAATACACGCCAGAAGCGCGGCAGGCATGTCGGTTCCAAAGACAAAAATCCTCGAAAAAGAAAAGAGGTAAATACGATTCCTGTTGAAAAAGACATAGTAGAGACACCTGCAGTTGTCCAAAATTCTGATATAGTTTTAACGCCAGAAGACGTTCAGGTACCTGAAAATTGTGAAAATGACGAGATCTCGATAAATTATGTCTTTACAAGAAAGAAATGGGACCGAAATAAGACAATTGTCAATGAAATATTTGCATCTAATGTAGCATTAAATATCATGCATGAAAGTAAGGATCTTGAGCCAAGATCAATCGAAGAATGTCGACAAAGAAATGATTGGCCAAAATGGGAAGTGGCCATGAAGGTTGAATTAGACTCACTTGCAAAACGTGAAGTTTTTGGACCTGTAGTCTGTACACCTGAAGATGTAAAACCTGTTGGATACCAATGGGTATTTGTGAGAAAACGAAATGAGAAAAATGAAGTTGTGCACTACAAAGCCCGACTTGTGGCACAAGGTTTTTCACAAAAGCCCGGTATAGATTATGAAGAAACGTATTCACCTGTAGTGGATGTGATAACATTGTGTTATTTGGTCAGTTTATCTGTATATCATAAACTGCATATGCATTTAATGGATGTGGTAATAGCCTATTTATACGGCTCATTAGATCGGGATATCTATATGAAAGTCCCTGAAGGACTAAAGATATCTAAACCATCCAATGAATATTCACAAGGGTTATACTCAATCAAATTGCAAAGATCTTTGTACGGTCTAAAGCAATTTGGACGAATGTGGTATAATCGTCTTACTGAGTATCTGGCCAAAAATGGATTCAAGAATGATGATATCTGTCCATGTGTTTTCATAAAGAAAACTGTATTTGGATTCATTATAATTGCTGTGTACGTTGATGATTTAAATATCATTGGGACTCCTGAAGAGATTCCAACAATTATAAAAACTCTAAAAAAAGAGTTTGAGATGAAAGGTCTTGGAAAGACTAAATTTTGTCTCGACCTGCAGATCGAGCATACAAAAAATGGGATCTTTATTCATCAAGCGACATACACAGAAAAGATCTTGAAAGATTTTATATGGATAAGTCGCATCCATTAAGTACCCCAATGATCGTAAGATATTTGGATGTGAAAAATGATCAATTCCGTCCTAAAGAAGAAAATGAAGATATCTTTGGTCCAGAAGTACCATATCTTAGTGCCATTGGAGTGCTAATGTATCTTGCTAATAATACACGACCCGATATATCATTTACCGTGAACTTACTAGAAAGATATAGTTCCTCTCCAACCAGAAGACATTGGAGCGGAACCAAAAACATCTTTCGATATCTTCATGGAACGGTTGATATGGGATTGCTTTATCCCTATGAATCCAAATCACAACTAGTTGGCTATGCAGATGCTGGCTACTTGTCTGCTCCACATAAAGGAAGATCTCAAACAGGATATCTGTTCACATATGGTGGAATAGCTGTATCATGGAGGTCCACGAAACAGACGATAGCAGCAACCTCTTCTAATCATGCTGAAATACTAGCAATACATGAAGCGAGTCGCGAGTGTTTTTAGCTCAGAAATCTGATCCAATATATTCTGTCATCATGTGGACTGATTAATCATAAGATAGCTCCATCTGTCCTGTTTGAAAATAATACAGCATGTATTGCTCAACTTAAAGGCAGATACATCAAAGGTGATAGAACAAAGCATACATCTCCCAAATTCTTCTTCACTCATGATCTTCAAAATCAAGGAACAATTGATGTCCAACAGATCCGCTCAAGTGACAATCTGGCAGATTTATTCACAAAGTCACTCTCAAAATCCTCTTTTAAAAGATTGGTACATGAGATTGTGATGCGCCGATTTCGAGACATCAACTGATGTCGACAAGAGGGGGAGACTGTACTCTTTTTTTCTTTGGTCAGGTTTTTTCCCATTGAGTTTTTCTTAACAAGGTTTTTTTAATGAGGCAGTTCCCGTCACAATGGATATTGTACTATTTTTCCTTCACTAAAGTTTTTTCCACTGGATTTTTCTTTAGTAAGGTTTTAATGAGGCATAATCCTAAATGGTCATCCAAAGGGGAGTGTTGTGATAAGATAGTCTAGGTGGATGCCTATTGTTTCACAAAGCTTAGGTTTTCAAAGAAAATATTATTTAATGAAGTTTGAAAATCTACTACCATATATACTTATAAATAGAAGCTTTTACCTTTGAGAAAACACAAGTAATAAAGTAATAATATTTCTCTTTCTCTCTCCTTACATTATAATATAAATTTCTCATAAGTTTCTCATGTAGTCTTAAGTTACAATAATAATATTAGTAAATATATTAATCATTCTTATTATATTAAGATATTAATACTATAGTCTTCTTTATTTATTTATTTATTCTACAACAATTAGATCCGTAAAAAGAAAAAATTAAATGAGATAAATCCGATTAGTTCACAAAATATCAAATTAAATGGGCCAGTCCATGGCTAAATAGCTAAATAGATAGTCTGTTTAAATTTTTTTTCCCTTTGCAATTCAATACAAATTTAACACATGATTCTGATTTTTTCTCCAAATCAACCTAAAGATTTGACCCACCACTAAAAGAAAATATTTAAGATTTTTTTTTTGGATGTATATATAAGTGATTTATTTTTGTCGTAAAACTTTTCTTTTCTATCGAGAAAACTGTTTTTGTTTTTGCCTAAAACATGTTTTTTTAAATAAATTCTTTTGTTTTTCAAAAAATAATAAATAAATAAATCAACCTATATAATTCATCAAACTAATAGTAAATGATTATTTTTTATTATTTGATTAAAAAGAAAAAAAAGAAATAAAAAAATTGATAAAATTCACTAATTTTTTTTCTTTTTATTTTTAATATTATTCTTTTATTTTTTAATATATTTTATAATATAAAAATAAGATTATCTTTTTATAATATTTTTTTATTTTTTTTCATCCAAACACATCTAAAAAATAAAAAATTTATTCAATTTCTTTCTTTTTTATTTTTTTCCTTCCAACTAAATTAAAAATTACGAATTCGAATTTCACTCCTAATTCAAAAAAAAAAACGAACTTATGTAAGTTAAATATTTAGGTAGACCAATCTTAAATAGGTCTAATTAGTCTATTTGATAGGCCTAATGCCGTTCAATTTTTTTCTTTATTTTATTTTTATTTTAATAACTATTTATATAAAAAATATTATTTGTATATTAAAATTAATTATTAAAATATTGTTTGTATATATATATATATGTTATTTAATTTAATTTTAATATATATCTATATATTATATTTTAATATATAATTTATATTAGTACCTGTAGTTATTACATTGTGGGGCCGCAGTTGTTCAATGATTCATTCTTTCCTGCTTCTAGAATACAGGAGAAAGATTTTGATTACAAAAATCAAATATCGTGGTGAAAGTTGAATACTTGAATAGGTCCAAAAAAAAAAAAAAGAAATGACATGTTGAATCATTGATGTCTTGACTCCTGATGACTGCCCTCTTCTTTGTAGACTGTTGAGTAAACATGTTAAAAACTTAAAATAGAAAGGATCTAGGTGCTATTATTACTACATTTTTATTTTAACCGGGAGTTTTAATTGTTTATTTATATTACCTATTTTTTAATATGTGAAATAATGATAAATATGAGATTAATCAAGATGATAAATTATTTAATTTAATAAAAATAGTTTTGGATTAATATTTTAGAAATAAAATTTATTTTTAAAGAAAAGAGAACAAAATAACAAAGCACATTATAAAAAAATGGTTGGTAATAACCACTCCTTTATTTTTATTTTTAGACAATGAGTAGGTGTTTTAAAATCTTAACTTTATGCATTTTATATCGAAAAATTTCACCACGTTGTTAAACCACTTTTGGGTGTGGCTTTAATTTGGAGTGTAATTTCTATGATGGCAACGAATATCTTTGAAACTGAAAAATTGAAAAATAAATTGAAGAGTCTAATTTACACTTTTTAAAAATTTTTAATATTAAAATATAAATTTAATGGTCAAATTTGTATATTTAAAAAAATTTAAATAAAAAAATAAATTTAACCTTTAAATTTGTATGTTCAAAATAAAATAAATAATAAAGGTCACAAAGCTGACCTTTAAATATGTGCTCTTCACATGAAAAAAAATCCATTAAGTCTCTATATTATTTGAAATAGTTAAGTATTTTTTTATTTCTAAGACCTTAGGTCAAAATCAAAATTATTTTAGACTTTTTTTTTATTAATATCATTCTCAACGTTACAAAATGTTATAAAATTATTATTTTTTTAATTCTTGAACCAAAATATCTTTTATCATCATCATTCTCCTCTTCACCTTTTTCACCCACATCATATCCACTGCCACCTATGTTTTCACATCTATTGGTGGGTCGCCACTACTGCTGGCGATGTCCTTTTTTTGTTGCGGAAGCTTTTTTTTCCTCTTCTTTTTTCTCGCTGGCAATATAGGTGACAGTGGGTGTGGTGGAAGTTGTGTGGGTGAGGAAGGCGGAAAGAGGAGGATACTGACGATGAAAGGTATTTTGGTCTAAGAATTAAAAAATGATGATTTTACAACGTTTTGTAATGTTGAGGATGACATTAATAAAAAAATAGTCGAAAACAATTTTTGTTTTGTTTTACCCAAACGATATCCCCCAACCTGACAGGTTAAGGACTAATCCGTCGCGGATCTGAGCTCCATTTAAGGGTCTGCCGCTGAGTCGAAAACAATTTTAATTTTGACTCAAGGCATTATGAACGAAAAAAAAAAGTACTTAACCCTATTAGAAATCAGCATTCTAAGCCCATCGCAAAAAATAAAAAGCAATTTTTTTAAACTTGAGCATTATCAATCTTTTTTCTAGCTTTTAGGGGTGACAACACTATTCAAATTTGTGGGTATCCACTCTATCTGCCCTTATTCGTTCGAAGCGGATTTTTAATGGGCGGGTTCTTAGACAAAGTGGAGAAGGGTCGGATTTAAGTTAAACCCATTCCTACTCTCTTTGGTATATATAATATAGAAAATATTTCAAGTACACCGAGAAGCACCAGTGTACCAATTATTTTAACCGTTGATTTTAATTAATATATATTATATATATTTTTTATAACTCAGATCAATAATTAAAACAACTGGTGTATCAGTACTCTAGGTGCACTTGAAATGTTTCCATTAATATATATACTTTTAATATATATATATATATATAAAATAATTAGTAAAATAATTAATAATATTATATTATATTTAAAATTTTACATTAATTTATATTATATATATAATGATAGTTGTATTAATTTTAAAATTTAATTTTATTTGTTAAATTTTAATAATTATAAGAACGAATAAGAGTGAAATAAATATTCACAAAAATAAATACTCTCAAAAATATATTAAAATTTAATTTTTTACTAGCCATAAATATAAAAGCAGAACAAATTTAATACAAATTTTTGTAAGATGGAATGGAGTCAAATAAAACAAAAGCCCTTCTCTATCCATCCCATTACTATCTCTACTTGCTCCCATTTTCTAGCTCTACTTATAATAATAACTACCTTTTGGTAACATTGTGATAGATGGACAAATAATATATATTTATACAATTTTCTTTCTAGAATAACCGATGAATTCAGTAATGATACTGATTTAACTCATTTAAGACTAGGCACTCACCTAGTGCTCCATGCCACTAGTATTATTTAAGCCTTTTATCGCACTAATGTGAAATCTAAATTCAAATAAAATAATATTATACATCTAAAATTTTTTATTAATTAAATTTATTTAAATTAGTCTAATATAATAAAAATTAATTATGATTAATATTATTCTAATTTTTATTATTTAATTTGATTCGACTTGATTTATAAAAAAATTTAAATACGTAGCATTACTCATCTAAATATAATTGAAAAGTTATAGAACACAATATTTTCATAAAAAACAGAAAATCTTTCCAAATGCAAATCTATCATTGAATAAATATCATTAATTTAAAAATTTATGAATGATCGGATTGAATGCAACTTTCTAAAACTTTATAGATGTGAGTAGTACATAACATACGTATTCACAGGTAATATTCCCAGGTACTCATTTCGATGGGTTTCTTTTGCCTTCCTTATAATGATACAAAGAAATCTAAACACCAAGTTGAAAAAAGAAAAAGAATATTAAATAAAAAGACAAAATAAGTTAACATCTATGGTGCAATGGTTCCGTAGCATGCAGTAAAGCTTGACTGTTTGTCATCCAGGAAAAATAAATTTTCCGATTAGGTTCCTATCATTGTACAAAAATTTTTCTTCAAATGGAATTTTTTATTTAAATTAAATAAATATATTATTTATCAAAATTCGTAAAACACACAATATTTATTGATGTACGCAGTTTTGATATTGTGATCCGAATTTAACAAAAGACATATTCCAATGATTGAATATCAGAAATATGATAGAACAAGATTTAAATGTATTTTGGGTGCATCTGGAATATGGCATAAAAAAAATTAAATACTTAATATCCGAGATACGTGCACATAAAAAATGGAATCACTCAGTATTAAAATACGTGTGTAGTAAAAAAATGAGATCATAGTACTTGTCATACTTACGAAAAGTATCCGGATCTATCTCAAATGAAATGTATGAATCCCTGATCTTAGCCAGGTTATTCTCAAACCAAAACCATACATCCTATCCTCTGATTGTGGTGGCGGCTTGCTGCAGAGCAAATCCTCAACTTACTATCATGTGGGATAACTACAAAAAAAATAATGAGTACCATCGGATTTAGCGTCGGACATTAACTGCGAGTTTTCTGTCGGATTTGGCTATAAATTCGTAACCCTAACATATTATCGTCGGAATTGATATTCCGATGGTAATATTTGGAGGAAAAAAAAGAAAGAAATTATGGCTATCGTCGGATTTACTGGCAGGTAAAATCGACAGTAACCTTGTTTAGTGAAACGTTGTGTTTTCGGCACACGAAAAACATTACTGTCAAATTTTTTTGACGGTAAATTTGACGGTAAACGTGCACTAAATGAAAGCGCAAACCGTTGTCTCCCCAATTTCGAATTTTTCCTTCTCTCTCTTCATCACCACCCTCTCTCTCATCACTGCCTCCACCTCCATTCTCTGCCCCTTCCCGTCGCTGCCGCCACTGCTCCACTGATCTCGACGAGCCAGAACCTCCGCCACCGGCCGCGCTCAACGCTCCACATATATTTGGGAAAGCAGAACCTCCACCGCGAGCCACGCCTCCACCACCGCGGCGTCCGTTGCTCCATCGAGGCGCACTTCGGCCAGTCACCTCTATTGCCACAACCTCCACCTCCACCGTTGCTCCACTCTTCTTGCTCTGTGGTTGATTTTAGGATTTTGTCAATTTTACTATTAATCTTTTCTGTTTTAAATTCATTATGATTTAATTACATTTTAATTTTTCTTTAGTAATTCGATTTAGTTAAACTATTTGCTGTTAGGTCGATTTAGAGTAAAATAATTAAATTTTTTTATTAGGATTTCTCTTGGTTCATAGGTCATTAAGCATGCCATTGTGATTCTTGAATTTGTAATTTGAATTTGTTTAGGGTTCATTGACTGATCTTTTGCTGAACACTGTAATATACTGCTGAATTTTGTGAGATCCACAATAGATCAATTAACTCATTATTTCGAACCATCATTTTGTAATTTTGAATATTAGTTTTACCATTTAATTAAATTTTTAACACCATTTTTTATTCAATACCATATAATTTAATCACACATGGATTGCATTTTTTACCCAAATTCCACTAGTATTTTAATGGTTTATTCTCATTTTTCTTACATATGCTTTATACCACTTTATACTGCTCCATATGTCAAAGATATACCTTATTTAATTTACAGAAATAGTTTATTGTTCATTTGTTGTTTTGAATCTCTGTTAATTGGTATGCTATTTGCAAACATGATAACCGATAAAGGTGTTTTGGATCAGGCTGTTAGTCGTGGTCGGGATAGATGGAGGGTTTCTTTCATACCCCAAGGACTTCTGGATCCTCTTCCTCTATTCCGACCACCCCGGTGACGTCACATGTTACGGGTTTAGCGGACCAGCCGTTCATCATGATCCCTAACCCCAACTACGTGCCTCTGTCTATGGTGCCGCCGCTGCCTCCTACCGCTTAGCAGCCTGCTGCCACGGCGATGACACCTCCAGCGACGGAAGCCGCGGCCCTGGAGTCCTCTCATAGAAGTGAGGCAGCTGATGTCCCTCCACCACCTCCAATCGTACGGTTGACCATTTGGCCTGATGGCAGCATTGGGTAAGTATCACTTTGAGTCTTATATATTTTTTATTATTGTTATTACTGAAAATGCTTGAAAATTGATTCTAGTTTAGTGGATTTAGGTTTATTTGGTTGCCTATTTAGTGTTTTCTGTTTACTAGTTATGGTATTGCTGAAAGTTCTTGAAAATTAATTCCTGTTTAGTGGATTTAGGTTTATTTGGTTGCCTGGTTATGGTTTCCTGTTTACTGATTATGGTTATTGCTGAAAGTTCCTGAAAATTGATTTCTGTTTAGTGGATTTAGGTTTATTCGGTTGCCTGATTATAGTTTCTTGTTTACTGATTATGGTTATTGCTGAAAGTTTATATAAATTGATTCCTCTTTAGTGGATTTAGCTTTATTTAGTTGCCTGGTTATGGAATTCCTATTTACTGATAATGATTATTGCTAAAAGTTTATGAAAATTGATTCATATTTAGTGGATTTAGGTTTATTTGATTGCCTAGTTATTGAATTGCCATATTGTTACATTTGTGGGTTGTTGTTAGGTTTGCGCCAAATAACAATGCGTGTACTCAGGAGATGACCAATGTCATCAAACTTATGTACAACCATCCCTGACCTAGCTACAAGAAAATCCCCGCTGAGATCAGGGAGCGATGGTTTCAGAAATGGGCGGTAATATATTTTTTTTTAGTTTCAAACATTGTTAGTTAGTTTATATCTTCTATCTTGCTTAACTAATTTTAATGTTTATTTGTTACATCTTCACTTTAGATGGGACACTGAGCACGATCTAATCATCAGGAAGATATTCGACCATAGAATGGTTCGGCGGCTCTAGCAAATGTTGAATGATGTTCGTCAAGGGCCGGATCACCTGACGACCTGGCACCGACCAGATATAAAGAAGGTTGTGTTAGTTCATTGGGAGACTGAAAAGGGGTTCAGGCATCGATGTCTCACCAACAAAGCTAACAGGGTATCAGCCAGGTCGTCCAAGTATATTGGCAGCTTAGCGACCTTCATGAAAACTAAGGATAGGCTAGTACGTAGTGACTTTAATTTTGTTGATAACCTAGTTATATTCTTAGGCATATCATTACTAGGCATCCTAATCATATTGTTTCAATGCAACATGTGTAGTCGAAGTCGTTGGATCGCGAAGCGACATTGGTGGAGATGTTGAAGTACACCTACACGCTAAAGGAGAACAAAGACAGATTTGCTGATTATCGGTCTTAGGACCATTATATGAGTAAACATACATCTAATTATCTTCTTCTATAAAATTACTAGAGATTAATTGTATATCTATTGTACTAGTCACAATAACTTGTGTTGATTACCCAGGAGTCCTACACATAGAGACTAGAGGCTGCAACTCAACAGTCTCAGCAAAGTGGGGAGGACACCGCCAATGGCTCTGCAACTTCAGTCGTCGATCTCGATGTGGTTTGGCGCGAGATTGCCTCAGTGTCGTATAAGAAACGCGTATACGGGCTGGGGTCGTTCTTCGCCACCAGCATCTGCACCTCCACGTTGAGGTCGTCGTCAGGCTCTATCACCAGTTAAGCCATCAAGCTCGAGAAAGGTATGGATTAGAGGCTGCAGGTGCAGGAGCTCCAACGTAGCCTTCACCAGCAGGCTCAAGAGTAGCTGAATGATTATCGGGAGAGTTATAAGAAGATCCTAACCCGTGTGATGTCTATGGATGAGCTCATACTAGAGTGAAGGGAGTCACTGGAGCAATTTTAGCGTATGGAGGCTCAGATAGAGGTGTACTAGGACCAGATGTCCGCCGCTGATCGACCCTGCTGGTGGCAACGCCACTGCTGGTGGCAGCGGTCCTGCTGGTAACACATGGACATCACTGCCTTCTGCGCCACCAACTCAGGAGCACGGGACTGACGACAACAACGATGACGAGGACTACCTGGATCTGTAGTTATTTCTGTTTCATTTTATTGTTTCATTATATTTATTTGATGTACTTAACTTTTAATTTTTTTTGAACATTGTATTATTTATTTTAAATAATAGGTTTTCAATATTTATGAATTGAACATTAATTGTGTGAAAAATAAATTTAAATTAAAATTGACCATTTATTTTAAATTTTAAAAAATTGACATTACAGTGAAATTTACCATAGGAATAATCTGACGGTAATAGTGCGCGAAACAACATTTTTTGGTGCCAACAATACCGTCGAAAAAATTTACCGGTAACCAATTGATTTTTTGAGGTGGTAATTCGTCGCAGAATCCGACGGTAATTACCATCGGATGAAAAAATTCTGACAGTAAATATTTATTGGCGAGATTTATACTTCTAATTATTTCTGATAGTAATTAATTTACCATAGAATTTTTTCATTTTCTTGACAGTAAATCTGATGATACTCAACATTTTTCTTGTTGTGGGTATCCATGGTACTGCTAGAAGTCTCTGGTACAATTCTCAATTGGCTCACCATCAATGTGCAAACTAAGATGGTAAGTAACATCTTAGAGCGTAATGGTAACTCACCCCACGGAAGGTGAAAACTGTGGATCTTAAGACTCCACCACTCCACAAATGTAGAGAGGAAGACATTGTCAAATATAAAATTTCTTAGCTCTACTGTAACACTTTATCACCTAGGCCTTACCTCATGCTGTAAAACAAAGGATAACAAAGCGTCACGACAGTTCTAAAGCTCGTACAATAATATGTATGAAAAAAAGTAATAATATTAGAAGCCTGATGAAGAAATAAAGCTCAAAGACGTAGAAAACAGAGATAAAGAAGCGCGAAGCGTTACACACGATAACTAAAGAATAAAGATGAGAAAAGGTTTATAGATACAAGATAAACAAGAGTATATATATACTAGACACAGCCTGTGGAGTTTAGGCCAGCTAACTCAAACATATTACAACAGAGTTTTTGAAATAAAATAGAACCATCCTGTCTCTCAAAGTAAGCCTCTAAGGCAACAAGTATCAAATGCAAAAGTAAGAGAATGGTACATCAAAATAGAAAAAAGATAAGGATAAAAGCGATCCTCCATTCTATCACCATCCTATAAACTCACCGAGGTGCGTTGCGACTTGCATTTGGAAAACAACAACAACATATGATATGAGAATTGGAGGTTTTTAATATAGTAACAGTCCCCAATAAATAAGATATAAGGTTTCAAGATGCCAAAGACAATCCTAGAACTTCCCACATGCATAAGATTCAAACTTAAAGTAACCTAAACCATAAAAAGGTTATCTATCTTGAGGGATTTCTAATTAACATAAACACCGCTGTCCCACAGCCTTCGCCACCCTAACCTCCATGCGATCCCATCGCCACCGCCTACCAAACCTCCTCAATCCAAACAGAAAACACAGATAAATGCAAGCTAGTAAAACACAGGTAATATACATTTACAGCAAGTAATTTAGGAAGCAATTAAGCATGTTATATATTTAGGCATTGAATGCAAGTAAACAAAGCAAGCAAACACAAAGAAGATGCACATGATGAATGCTTGTCCTATTGGTTGTGATATCATTTGTCGGTTCAACTGCCAACCCAACACATCGCCTTAGGATGTCGCCTTTCAGTCATGAATAATTGGTACCTCAGGGGATATAGTACCCGACCCACTCTTGCGACTCAAAAGGATGTGAGTGGGATACTCACCCTCAGACCTCACATCTCAACGTAAGCGGGATTAACCACCGTCCTTACGCTGATGTTGTAACCTCGACAAGCGGGATTAACTACTGTCCTTGCCAAGCGCATAGCGACTCATCAATCTCAGAATATCAGTAGTATACAATCAATCTCAGTAATCACTGCTCATATAGCACAACTCCATTAATACTTATCTCATCAACCATAACAATTTGTTTGTCTCAATACATTAACATCTCAACACTCCACCAATCCACTCAAGTCATTCCATCCATAGTTCATCCTAAGCCTAGGTCACCGTCTTTAACTCATAAAAAAAAATACCTATTTAAATTCACTTATTGTGTTCTCCCTTATTTTAAAGCCTAAATACAAGCTAGGGAATCTTAAACATGCGTTACAGAAATTTACAAGTTTGTTGGGAAGGTAAAATAATTAAAAACTGAGTTTTTATTGAAAAATAGGGCTTGTGCGTACGCATGGTGTTGTGCATACGCACACAACATAAAATTTTCATCTTGTGCGTACGCATGGTAGTGTGCATAAGCATACAATAGAAGGTCTTTTCCGGCCTGTGCGTACGCACAACTTGTAATTTTTCCAGGGTGTACGTTGTGCGTACACACGATTTATGACACCCTCTTTGTTCTGTGCATGCGCACAGACTGTGTGCGTGGGCACACACCAGAGTTCTAGAAATTCTACATCACAGAATTCAGATTTTTTATCCTAACTTCCAACGTCCATAACTTTCTCTATAAAATTCTAATTTCACTCATCCTTGTACTGTTTTAAAGATCTCTTGATTATCTTTAATTTCAACTAAAGTTCACTTGAATCTAAACTTCGATGGCCAAGTTATAGCTCGTCGAAATTGGTTTAAAACATGGTTTTATCAAATTTTACAAATCTCCAAATTTTCCAAACTCACAAGTCTCATTTCATTCTAGCCATACCCAATTCCAATTCTATGCATTCATACACATTACCATTTACACTTCAATCATTGCCCAACCATACAACAACCAACCAATTTGTTTCAAATCACCAACTCTTACCACAATTTCCACTCAAATCACCATCCTCATCATTGTTAACCCAAACACAATTTACATCACATTTGCACCATTCTACACCATCATAATCATTAATCATCAATTTATCACTATCAATTCTCATCATTTCTCCTCAACATCAATAACCATCATCAATCATCAACATCATCATAAATCATCAATTTTCAACAACATCATAAATCATCAATCATCAATAACCATCATCATCATCAATTCAATCATATCTTAAGGTCCACTAGCCTATGTTTCACCAAACATTACATATTGACTAAAGAAAACCGAAACCATACTTTGGCCGATTTTCAACACGCAAAAAATACCAAAACTTGATTCCAAACAAGCTTCAACCTCCAAATCCAATCCAAATGCCAACATCAATTTTAATAATCACCAAATTCAAGCTATACACATTTAATTTACCATAAATTAATCCTAGGATTCACCAAATTACTAATCCATAAGGATTTTTGAAGTGACTTACCTTATTCGACAGTATTAGGAACAAAAACTAACAATAGCCCAATCTTAGATACCACATAATCAACAAAAAATACAAAATCTATTCAATACTCAAACCTAAATTTTGAAATCTGTTGGGACTAAAGAAAAGAATATGAATTTTGTGTTCTTATCAGCAATACTTACCTAGAAATGACGGGCTCGGCAATAGTTTTGCGTAGCCGCAAATGATACACGAATCGAAACACTAAAGCTCAAGTTATGGACAATTGAAAAGAAGAGTAAATAGTGTTCTCTTCTCCCCTTTCACTCTCAATCTCAGCTGCAACTCTCACTCTTTGTTATGAATGTGACTGAAATGACCACTTACAAGCTCATATATATGTTGGACTTGGGCCCGATCTAATCGCTTAGCGTTTCGGTTCTTTTGGCCCAACTTTGGGCCAAAACCTTTAGAATTAGCGTCCGATTTTTCAATTTTAAATGTTTTCCTAAGTTTTTCTACAGCTTTCATCATCGGTACTGTCGACTAATTTATCGATATGCAATTTTACGCATTTTTTCGTAGTTACATTTTTCTACTCGAAAAAATTCACTGAATCTAAATCTCACCTTTAAATTTTTAAATTAAGATTTTTAAATTTTTGAAAATATTTTGGGCAATCAAATTATTATTTTATTTTAATTAAACAGTTAACAATCTCCGATTCTTACATCTACTGCATGTTCAAATTCAATCTCCCTAATATATGGCAATAGAATGTCAAACAGAAGATGAACAAGGTCTCAGTTAAAAATAGCAACTAAGGCCTTTAAAAAAGTAGTAACATTTAGTCTTATAAATTAATCTTATCTAACTCGTAGATATTTCTAATATTTATTGTGATTAAATATTCTAAACTTAGTGCATAAATAATTTTATTAATAAAATATTTTATTTTATGAATAACATATTCATATAACTACATTAATATTAATTAGTAATATCTAAGTATTAAATAAAAAATAACTTTATGCAAATTTTAAAAAATTAATTTTTCATATTCAATTATTCTAACATAACTAACGGTCTTCTAGATACTCTAAATCCAACAATACTAATTAATTAAAGAAAAAAAAAATCAAACCTAACATGTCAATATTTAATAAGTACTCTAACTACTTATATCTAATTATCCTGATATGAACAAAATTATATAAATATTTTAATAAAATTTCTAACTAATTAACTCAAAATACCTAACATGTTAACTAACTTAATAAAGTTTAAATATGTAAACTAATTAATTACTCAAAAAAAAACTAATTTCAAAATCTAATGTTCTGACTACGTGAAACATCGCATTTAGTCGGTTGATATCTCCATCGCATACATATTGTTGGAGATCATTTATATTTCAAGTATTAGAACTAAAGACGTTAAAAAGTTAATAAAATTTTAAAAATTTCACAAATAATTAAGTGAGTATCACGACTACAACCATTATATATAACGTTTCAGTAGAATAATGTGACCTTGTTTTTTCCTATGCACATTTTAAGTACTGATCCTATTTCTTCTGCGCACGTATCTCAAGTACGGAATACTCTTTTTTGTTTTTGTGTCATATCTCAAGTACACTTGAGATATATGCAAATCTTGTTAGGTCATATCTCGGGTGTTCAATTGTCAAAATATGTTTTTAATTAAATTTGGGTAGTCATAATATCCAAGATGTGACTAACTACACTGATAAATTGGTATTTTATAGTTTATTTTATGTTAATTTCAGTAGATTTTACTCATTATTCTCACACTTATTCATATAAATTACATGTTTTACATTTTTTTTTGATTTTGTGCTATGATTGAAAACATGCTTTTTTGGTCTTAATTCAGCTAATTTTGATTCTCTCTTATTACCATTCGATGCCGTGATATGTGTGTTCAGTGTCTTCAGAGATTACAAGACAGGAATGACGTAGAGGATGGAAAAGAAGCATGTTAAAGAGGGAGGAAGACAAGGAATTAAAGATTTTATGGACGAGCAACGACGCGCACGCGCGAAGCATGCGTACGCGTGGTTAGGAGAAAAAGCAGAGACGTGCACGCGTATAACACGCATTGATGCGCATGCATGAACGACGCGTACGCGTGGAAAGCCGTCACGTGCTACATATCAGTATTCGCCGGGGCAATTTCTGGGCTGTTTTTAACCCAGTTTCAAGCCCGAAAATGAAGATTAGAGGCTGCAGAGTGGGGGAATCAGACATACACTTTTCATTATACACACAATTTTAGGTTTTAGATGTAGTTTCTAAAGAGAAAGGCTCTCTCCTATCTCTAAGTTTTAGGGTTCTTAGTCTTATTTCTTCTTAATTTCAGATTTCTACTTTACTTTAATTTATGTTTCTTCTACTATTATTTGTTCTAACACTTTTGTTATCTATTTCTCATTGTGATTTTCTTGTTTTGCTAATTTAGTTTATGAGCTCTTCATGTTCCATTTAATTTCTTATTAATGCAATTTGAGGTATTTTATGTTTATTGCTTCTTCCTTCATTTGTCCTCATTTATATTTGCAATTGGTTGTTTAGATTCAATATTCTCCTATTACTTTTCTATGCTTTTATTCTATACCTTCCAAGTGTTTGATAAAATGCTTGGAAGGATGTTAGAGTAGATTTTTCTCCTCTTGGCTTAGGTTGAGTAATTAGTGACTCTTAAGTTATCTGATGCTTTTGTTGGTTGATAATTAGAAGTTGCTAGTTGATTTGAATTCCACTAAAACTAGTCTTTCCTTAGGAGTTGAATAGGACTTGAGGAATCAAATCGATTTATCCACTTGACTTTCCTTCATAGGTAGAGGTTGACTAAATAAGAGCAATGGACATTTGTCATCACAATTGATGAGGATAATGAGGATATGATTTCTAGTTCTCATACCTTGCAAAGAGCTTTATTAGTTATCAGTTTAATTCTTGCAATTTACATTTCTTGTTTCTTATTTAAAAACCCCAAAATATACGTGTCCATAACCAATAATAAGAACAATTTCCTATAATTTCTTTGAGAGACGACCCGAGGTTTGAATACTTCGGTTTATTTTTATAGGGGTTTGTTACTTGTGACAACCAAATATTTGTACGACAGGATTCTTTGTTGGTTTAGAAACTATACTTACAACGAGAATTCATTTGTGAAATTCTTTACTCACACAAAAATCCGATCATCATGCACATATCAAATATTGTGTGTTTTATAGATTTTCGTAAATAATATATTTATTTATTGAGTAAAATTTTGTTTTTATTTCTAATATTTGGGATAAATTTTAATGTTGTCTCTAACGTTTAAATCGTCCTGTTTAAATCCCTAACGTTTTAAAATTGATTCAATGTTGTCATACCGTTAGGGATCGGATCTGTTAACAGAATTGACGGTGGGATAAAATTGAGATAATTTTAAAACGTTAGGGACTTAAATAGGATGAAAACATTGTAAGACCCAAAATTTTTGAAAAGTATTTTTATGAGTAAGTCTCAAATCATATAGTTATTTATAGCCTTAATTTCAGAAATTATTTTATTAAAGATAATTAAGGCAATTTTTGATTTATTGGATTTGAGACGAGTTATGATTATTATCCAATTTTATAATTATTGGATTATTTTTCTATATTTGAATTATAAAGTTGATAGTTATGAAATAATAAGGATTTTGTATGATTTGGATTAGATAAGTAATATTTTAAATATTAATACTGTTATTTTAGAAAAATAGAGAAATTAATTATATTATTTCTAATTTTTAGTTCTGGGTTTTCTATTGAAAATGATTTGTAAAATTAATGAGCAAATAGCATTTTTCTATATACAATTAGTGTTGGATTTAATTTGAGTTTTCAATTACTTTATTACCCCTACATTTATTTGAAATTACAAAATTACCATTGAACCCAATTTTACCCTAACTCTAAAAACCTACCCGGTTCCCCTGACCCGGTTTCCCCAAACTGCTGCAGCCCCTCCTTTCTAACAGCAGCGGCAATACACAGTTTCCTTTGATTTCCATGAAAGAAAGAAAACCAAGGGGGCATAGGGGAAGAGAGGGAAGAGTGAATCCGGAGGGGGGGACTTGGCACCGCCGCCGTTGCCTTCGCAGAGGAAGACTCGAACCGAGAGAGATTTGAGATCTGAGGAGACATGGAGACCGTGACCAGCGCCGCCGCCGCCACGGCCAACTGCCGTGCTTCTCGTAGTCGCCGTCGAAGGGAAGAGAGAGAGAGAGTGTGTGCCATCGCGAATCAGAGCTGAGCCAAGAAAAGAGACAGTGCGGAGCATCGTTGTCGTGCACCGTCGTCGAGCTCGTAACCGCATCGCCGTCGCCAACAAGCCCTGCCGCCGCTCAGTTGCATCGCAGCCTTTCGAACAGAGAGCGAGAGAAAGAGATCTCACGGTGGAGGGAAGCGGGGAGGCGCCGCCGTGCATCGCGAAGCTACTGTCGCAGTCGCGCACTCCGTCACCACTGCTGCTGGGAGCTGCGCCGCCGTAACCGAGCTTCTGTCGCCGGAAAACTTCACCGTGGTCACCATAAAACTCTGCCGGTAAGGGTTTTGAATTCGGTTTTCGTTCGTTAAGATTCCGGAAGCCTTACCGTTTCTGTATGTGGGTTTCAGTCTTCATTGCCGGAGTCCGATTGCCGCTGCTGCTTGAGGTGGCTGCCGAGCTGCCGCCGAATCGGTTCAGAGACCACCGCTATTTCGGTTCAGCCGCTCTTTCTTCGGTTCGGTAAGCGTTTCAATTTGAAAGCCCTTTCGTCACTATTCTTTTATATCACGCTGAGGTTTGTGGCATTAATTGCTGTACGATTGAGTTTCAGTTGTTGTATGTTGCGATTAGAGTTGTTGAGACTGTTGCAAAAGTGGCTTGGAACCGAGGTTTTGGTTGTCGGGATTTCGACTGTTGATTTCGGGTCGAGGTGGAAAGAACTTATGAGGCGTTTGGGTTATGGAATTTGCGTTTTGAGGTAGGGGCACTTTCCAAAAACTATGTTTCATGTATTGGAATTATTACATATGGATACTGAATGTGAGATATTGTGTATTTAGTGATTGTATTTGCCTTATGTATTATTTGATTGACTCAAACGATTATGGATGTTGGTTTGACTGAATTGTTGTGCGGCTTTGTGAAATGTAACGTTTTGAAGTTGGTTCTTTAAAGATTTGAAATCTGAGTTTAATCTGTTGAGGATTGATTTGAATTGAGTTAATTATTGTGATGATGTGAAACGTCGAATGCACTTTTAAATTCAGCCTGGTTTACTTTAATCGACTTGGTTTTGGACAAATGATTTGTTATTGAGGCGTTTCTTTAAAACTTTGGAAATGAGTTAAATCGGTTGATATTGAGTTGATTTTGAAATGGTTTCCTTGAGATATTCCGCTGAGGCGACTGTTGGATTTAGCTTGCTTTTGAATTGATTTCTGGTTTTGAGCTGTTGAAAAGGAAGGAGAAACGGTTTAGTTGGGACCCGAACCGGGTGGCAAAAGTCCAAGTTTTAGGGGAGATACTGCCGAAATTTTTATAAACTCCGAGTCTTTATTGAAATATTGTCTGAAATAATGATGAGTTAAAGACTTCTACTATTCTATTTGAATTATCAAGAAAATGATGATTCATGCCTTTGAAATGAGTTATTAAAAAGGAAACTGTGATTTAGTCTTGTTTCTCAAGAAAGGTATTACATTTCGTTTGTGAACAAGTTATTTAAATGAAACTTATGCTTTAAGGCCGTTGGAATGTGAAAAAGGTTTATGCCTTCGAATTTGACTTGGGGTTTTCAATTAAAGAAGTTTCAATGGTTTTGAAAGGACCCGAGTGTCTATTGACAAGTCTCATTTTAAAGTGTTTTCGGAAAGGTTTTAAGTACTCCTCGAGTTTTGAATTTTTGCAAGACTAAAACAGTTTCTGAGCAGTTGAAACGCTTTAGAATCCCTCATGGGGTTGAAGCTGGTTTTTGTTTAAGTAAAGGGAAAAGCCTTTGAAAGAAGTGAATGATCACGTGACTCGGTTTGGCTTATATTCTATTTTATTACTCAAATCAGGAAGCCAAGGTTTTAATGAATTTAAATGAACTTGGCGAAATGAGTTATGTTATTCTCCCTTAAAGACTTGGGACTCTGCCGAGGACCCTTTGTTATAAAATTCCATTGTTGTATGGGTGATTTTGAATACTTTGAAATAAATCCTTAACTTGCCGTGGTTTTGGAAGTTTTGGAAAGAGAATGCCGAGAGTGGCTTTGTTTTAAAATGGGGAACTCACTTTGAGTAAATTTAACTTATGAGCCTGAGATGATTTGAGAAACGAGATTTCTAAAGCTAAGGCTGAAAAGAGTTGAAACTTGATTTCAAAGTGAAACGATTTGAGAAAAAGTGATTTATGGCTTAAATGCCGGTTTTATGAATTTGATGATGTTGGATGGTGGAAGTGTTGTTTTGTTATGGGCCAGAATGGCTGTGTATGATTATGAATATTGGCTGGTTCTGGATTGAACCGTGGGCCGGAATGGCTGTGTATGCTATGAATATTGGCTGGTTCTGGATTGAACCGTGAGCCGGAATGGCTATGTATGCTATGAATATTGGCTGGTTCTGGACTGAACCGTGAGCCAGATGGCTGAGATGGATGTTGATCTATGGATAAGAATGAATGCATGTATATGCTGAATTATTGATAATTGTGATTTGTACTTCCACTATCAGAGGCACGAGATCCCTGGGAGAAAGCAGTGGCTAGCCACCACGTGCTCCAGGTGGAGGCTCGGGACTCTTCTGACCCTATGTCGTAAGTGTGGCCGGGCACTGTGAAAATCCCGGATGAGCTTACCCCCGTAAATATTCACCAGTGAAGGTGATGGATATGGATCATGATTGTGATCAAGTTTATGATGAGTATAACTCGAGTTGGGGATGCGCGACAGAGGGACAGTCCAATGGTTATCTACCAGGACTTGTCGGGTTGGCTTTATAACCGACAGATGATATCATCAGCCACTAGGGACAGGCATGCATCATATGCATCTATGTGACATTGTTTGGGTGTGCATATTGTACTTGGTTTGCCTATGTGATTAACTGCTAATTGTTCTACTTGCAATAACTGTTTGTTAGTGTTTGCATCTTCCTACTTGTGTTTGCGTTCGGAACTCTGTTGGATTGTGGTGGATTGGTTGTGGTTGGATTGTTTGGGCCTAGGGCCGTGGTTGAATGAGATGGACCGATGGTTGATTTCGGTTTTGTGGTTCTGGTTTAGAATAAGATATAAAAGGCTATTTTGGTTCAGTATAGATAAATCTTTTTGAAAGGCTTTGATGTTTTGAAAATTTAACGGTACCTCTTTCAGAAAAGATTTTCGACTTTATTTTTATTGAAAACCGTTATTTTTGAAAAGAGGCATAAGACGGTTATTAATCACTGGTGCGGTTATCTTCACGTATCCTATTACAGTAATTCCAAAAACCCTCTACTGAGAATCCTTTCGAGGATGATGTTCTCACCCCCTACATTTTTCCCTTTTCAGGATTTGGGCGCAGAAGTCACGAAGAGTTTATTTAGTTGTGGTTGAAATGCTCTGTATGCTTTAGATTATTATTTATTGTACCCTCGCCTTTATCTTGATATATTTTGTAAGAGGGATAGGGATTGTATTGGTTAATGTTTGTAATATTATTTATATATATGTATGTATATACATGGATGTACTCTTTATGAGTTTTTTATAAGTTGTATGATATCTATGGATGTATGTTATCGAATGAAGTATCTTGAGAACGATATTGTGGTAAAAAGTTTTAAACAGGCTCATATTTTAGTAATAAATAGTATAAGTGTCGTCGTAATGTCTGATCTATCAGAGTTGCGCAGCCGGAAGCGTGAGCTTTGGTAGTTAGGGTGTTACATTATGGTATCAGAGCGGTCTTTCCTGTAGAGCCTGAGGAATGGACCGACTATGCTTCAGTTGCATACTCTGAGCATTTGTCATGTATTAGGTCTTGTCGAATGACGAGAATTAGAGCTTTATGCACATGACGGTCTATTGATTAACGCTGTTAGTCTCGCATTGCATGATTCTTGGTATTAAGTTTGGCCGGCTTAATACTAGTGAAATATGTATATGAAAGCACTAATGGGTTATCATAGATGATATACGAATTTTGAGTAAAGCGAAATCGCGGGTTTTGGGAATGTTGGAAACTATTTCTCGAGGTTATTCAGTTGTGTGTCTTGAATCTTGTTCGAGTCGACCTGTTCTTTCATATTCTAACTTGAAGTTCTTGTTTGCTAGTTCTTTTGAAAAGTAGCTTGATTTTTTCAACTTCATTCTTCTATTCATATGCATTATTGTTTGATCTTAAGTGCATATGCTTGGTTGAAATCCTTGTTGTATCTACCTTTCTCTATTTGAGTCCTTCTTGATTCATGTATTCCTTGCTATAGCTTTGAACTTGTCCTATTGCGTTGTGCATTTTAACTCTAGATTCTGAGTCCAATTTTGGGAAACTTGTCGATTTAGTTCTTCTCTTAATTGACAGCAATCACAGCCAATTTTGAGATTTTTATAAAAATTGCTGTTGAGTAGATATACACTTATCTATATGTGGAACTTTGAAGATTTCTTATACAGTTTAATAACTATTTATTTCTAATACCTCGCCTGTACTTTTACTGGTTTGTGGAACTGCATTTACTTTAAATTATAATTTGACTTTCTAGTAATTTTACTATAGTTCCAATGCACATCTTCATTTGATTATGTATTTGGATCTTTTTCAAAATTTTGAAGAGAAAGGATTTATCACTTTTGTCTCGGTTGAGTTTCGTTTGATGAACTACACTTGATTTATTTTTGTTTGATTTAGCATACCACATTGTTTATGCCATTGCTACTTCTTTTGAAAATGTTGGACTCATAGCTTTCTTTCTATGAACGGACTAAATTCTCTATTAAGCCTTCCATCCCTATGAATGTCATACTTGACTTTATTTTTAACTAATTTCTTACATTTTGTGAACATTACCATTGATCTTGGTTTTTCTTCTCTGGTGAATCTCATTCTTATATAAGTCAGTTTGATTTGTTTCAAATTAGTGCATCATTTATATATCCTCTCATTATCTTTACAAGAGTTTTTAGTCAAAGATTTATCCTTGAGAAATTACTAATGATTGAGTTATCTTTTCCTACGACTTTTCTTTTGGGTCAATTGGAAGCTTGTTGGATGTTTCACGACTAGTGGATCTTGTTTGAACTACTTTGATTTAAAACCCTTTCTTGCATGGCTTGACTCCTTTTTAGTACATCTTGAACTTCTTGCATGTTCTTCTGAGATGGTGATTTCAAGAACACTTTTGGAGTCTTGTTTTGAACTTTTAAAGAAGTTTTGAATTCTCTTTGAAGAAGTTCTAAATGGAATTTATTTTCTATTGCTTGATTGAGATTGAAACCATTGTTCGATTTTGACAAAGTTGATTTAAATTTGGCATGCGCTATTTTAAATGAAGTTTCGAATGGCTTCGTTGTTTAATGGAAATCTGTCCATTTGTAATGCACCGCTTATTGCCTTTACCAAATTGTAAGCAAATTTTATCTCGGAAATTCTTTTTTAAAAGGAGTTTAATTTTCTCTTTCGTCCTTGCTATGAATGTTGTACACTCTTGTTGGAGTATGGACTCTGGGAATTTTTGAACAAGCATTTGATTTCTCTTCCGTGTTTTATGATTGCCTTTGGTTAAGTTGTGCACCTGATTATCTTTCTAAAATATTTAAGGAGATATTTTAGCATTTAACCAAATTTGTGTCCACTTTGTTTTTTTTTTTAAATTCTACATGATCTGCTTCAACATAAAATTGTATTATAGCAAAGCCACGTTATTACTTTTGTTATCCTCTTGGAGAATGTTTGTTACTTAACTTTTCTTCTAAATTGCGAGGTGATTTTTTTTGCAAGTTTTCGATTCTTTTTTGAACATTGCATTCAGAATTATTTTAATCATGCTCTTGAGTTCTGTGAGTTTTATCTTGGGTTTGAGATATTCTTTTCTATAACCCCATACTTCTTTGACTCAGCTTGAATTTGTCCAAACTAATGCATTGATTTTCTCCCTATTGATCTTGTTGGATTCCTCTTATCGAAGTGTTATCTTTGAAGTTGTCAATCAATTTACTTCTAGCAAACTTCATTGCTCGAGCACCCTTGTTTATCTGGAATTGGATACATTCTCTCAAATCTATGAGTATTATCCTTGACATTTGTTTCTCCTTGCTAGGACCTTGTATCCTTCTGAGTAGACTCGAGAACTGTTTTGATATCACGTATGACTTGTAGACGTAGTAGCGTGATGCGTTAGTTCTTTAAGACGTGATATATGTATATGGAAGGTGAAACGGTAGGTGTACCATGTTATAAGTTGTGGGTGTTTTGTTCCTTGCGAACGGACTTGCGGTCGTTAGGCTTATGATCGATTATGGGGATTGAAAAGTGCCTGATGAGGTTGGAAAGTTGAAGCCTTGAGGCTGATATGAGATTAGCGTGCGGATGTTGAACACGTTGTTTTCACCCCATCATGTATTATACCCTTCGAAGCCTTGCTTTACTATCACATGATTGACCCATATCATCTTTTGTATTGAGCCTACCTTGTAATGTTCGCTTTGCAACCATACTCCTACCTTTGTATCTTTATGCATACGACCATCCAAGATATGTTTATATTTTGAGATATTTTTGCTTCTTCCTTAAATGTGTTCAAGAGTGAACTGTTATGAATTTTCTTTCGTTTTGTATCAATTTTCGAGGGCAAAAATTTTTATAACGTGGGAAGAATGTAAGACCCAAAATTTTTGAAAAGTATTTTTATGAGTAAGTCTCAAATCATATAGTTATTTATAGCCTTAATTTCAGAAATTATTTTATTAAAGATAATTAAGGCAATTTTTGATTTATTGGATTTGAGACGAGTTATGATTATTATCCAATTTTATAATTATTGGATTATTTTTCTATATTTGAATTATAAAGTTGATAGTTATGAAATAATAAGGATTTTGTATGATTTGGATTAGATAAGTAATATTTTAAATATTAATACTGTTATTTTGGAAAAATAGAGAAATTAATTATATTATTTCTAATTTTTAGTTCTGGGTTTTCTATTGAAAATGATTTGTAAAATTAACGAGCAAATAGCATTTTTCTATATACAATTAGTGTTGGATTTAATTTGGGTTTTCAATTACTTTATTACCCCTACATTTATTTGAAATTACAAAATTACCATTGAACCCAATTTTACCCTAACCCTAAAAACCTACCCGGTTCCCTTGACCCGGTTTCCCCAAACTGCTGCAGCCCCTCCTTTCTAACAGCAGCGGCAATACACAGTTTCCTTTTATTTCCATGAAAGAAAGAAAACCAAGGGGGCATAGGGGAAGAGAGGGAAGAGTGAATCCGGAGGGGGACTTGGCTCCGCCGCCGTTGCCTTCGCAGAGGAAGACCCGAACCGAGAGAGATTTGAGATCTGAGGGGAGATGGAGACCGTGACCAGCGCCGCGGCCGCCACGGCCAACTGCCGTGCTTCTCATAGTCGCCGTCGAAGGGAAGAGAGAGAGAGTGTGTGTGCCATCGCGAATCAGAGCTGGGCCAAGAAGAGAGACAGTGCGCGAAGGAGCCTGTCGCCGCCCAACCCGCGTCCAGCTCACCGCGGTCGTCGCAGCAACGTTGTCGTGCGCCGTCGTCGAGCTCGTAACTGCATCGCCGTCGCCAACAAGTCCTGCCGCCGCTCAGTTGCATCGCAGCCTTTCGAACAGAGAGCGAGAGAAAGAGATCTCACGGTGGAGGGAAGCGGGGAGGCGCCGCCGTGCATCGCGAAGCTACTGTCGCAGTCGCGCGCTCCGTCACCGCTGCTGCTGGGAGCTGCGCCGCCGTAACCGAGCTTCTGTCGCCGGAAAACTTCGCCGTAGTCACCATAAAACTTTGTCAGTAAGGGTTTTGAATTCGATTTTCGTTCGTTAAGATTCCGGAAGCCTTACCGTTTCTGTATGTGGGTTTCAGTCTTCATTGCCGGAGTTCGATTGCCGCTGCCGCTTGAGGTGGCTGCCGGGCTGCCACCGAACCAGTTCAGAGACCACCGCTATTTCGGTTCAGCCGCTCTTTCTTCGGTTTGGTAAGCGTTTCAATTTGAAAGCCCTTTCGTCACTATTCTGTTATATCACGCTGAGGTTTGTGGCATTAATTGCTGTACGATTGAGTTTCAGTTGTTGTATGTTGCGATTAGAGTTGTTGAGACTATTGCGAAAGTGGCTTGGAACCGAGGTTTTGGTTGTCGGGATTTTGACTGTTGATTTCGGGTCGAGGCGGAAAGAACTTATGAGGCGTTTGGGTTATGGAATTTGCGTTTTGAGGTAGGGGCACTTTCCAAAAACTATGTTTCATGTATTGGAATTATTACATATGGATACTGAATGTGAGATATTGTGTATTTAGTGATTGTATTTGCCTTATGTATTATTTGATTGACTCAAACGATTATGGATGTTGGTTTGACTGAATTGTTGTGCGGCTTTGTGAAATATAACGTTTTGAAGTTGGTTCTTTAAAGATTTGAAATCTGAGTTTAATCTGTTGAGGATTGATTTGAATTGAGTTAATTATTGTGATGATGTGAAACATCGAATGCACTTTTGAATTCAGCCTGGTTTACTTTAATCGACTTGGTTTTGGACAAATGATTTGTTATTGAGGCGTTTCTTTAAAACTTTGGAAATGAGTTAAATCGGTTGATATTGAGTTGATTTTGAAATGGTTTCCTTGAGATATGCCACTGAGGCGACTGTTGGATTTAGCTTGCTTTTGAATTGATTTCTGGTTTTGAGCTGTTGAAAAGGAAGGAGAAATGGTTTAGTTGGGACCCGAACCGGGTGGCAAAAGTCCAAGTTTTAGGGGAGATACTGCCGAAATTTTTATAAACTCCGAGTCTTTATTGAAATATTGTCTGAAATAATGATGAGTTAAAGACTTCTACTATTCTATTTGAATTATCAAGAAAATGATGATTCATGCCTTTGAAATGAGTTATTAAAAAGGAAACTGTGATTTAGTCTTGTTTCTCAAGAAATGTATTACATTTCGTTTGTGAACAAGTTATTTAAATGAAACTTATGCTTTAAGGCCGTTGGAATGTGAAAAAGATTTATGCCTTCGAATTTGACTTGGGGTTTTCAATTAAAGAAGTTTCAATGGTTTTGAAAGGACCCGAGTGTCTATTGACAAGTCTCATTTTAAAGTGTTTTCGGAAAGGTTTTAAGTACTCCTCGAGTTTTGAATTTTTGCAAGACTAAAACAGTTTCTGAGCAGTTGAAACGCATTAGAATCCCTCATGGGGTTGAAGCTGGTTTTTGTTTAAGTAAAGGGAAAAGCCTTTGAAAGAAGTGAATGATCACGTGACTCGGTTTGGCTTATATTCTATTTTATTACTCAAATCAGGAAGCCAAGGTTTTAATGAATTTAAATGAACTTGGCGAAATGAGTTATGTTATTCTCCCCTAAAGACTTGGGACTCTGCCGAGGACCCTTTGTTATAAAATCCCATTATTGTATGGGTGATTTTGAATACTTTGAAATAAATCCTTAACTTGCCGTGGTTTTGGAAGTTTTGGAAAGAGAATGCCGAGAGTGGCTTTGTTTTAAAAGGGGGAACTCACTTTGAGTAAATTTAACTTATGAGCCTGAGATGATTTGAGAAACGAGATTTCTAAAGCTAAGGCTGAAAAGAGTTGAAACTTGATTTCAAAGTGAAATGATTTGAGAAAAAGTGATTTATGGCTTAAATGCCGGTTTTATGAATTTGATGATGTTGGATGGTGGAAGTGTTGTTTTGTTATGGGCCAGAATGGCTGTGTATGATTATGAATATTGGCTGGTTCTGGATTGAACCGTGGGCCGGAATGGCTGTGTATGCTATGAATATTGGCTAGTTCTGGATTGAACCGTGGGCCGGAACGGCTGTGTTATGCTATGAATATTGGCTGGTTCTGGATTGAACCGTGAGCCAGAATGGCTGTGTATGCTATGAATATTGGCTGGTTCTAGACTGAACCGTGAGCCAGATGGCTGAGATGGATGTTGATCCATGGATAAGAATGAATGCATGTATATGCTGAATTATTGATAATTGTGATTTGCACTTCCACTATCAGAGGCACGAGATCCCTGGGAGAAAGCATTGGCTAGCCACCACGTACTCCAGGTGGAGGCTCGGGACTCTGCTGACCCTATGTCGTAAGTGTGGCCGGGCACTGTGAAAGTCCCGGATAAGCTCGCCCCCGTAAATATTCACCAATGAAGGTGATGGATATGGATCATGATTGTGATCAAGTTTATGATGAGTATAACTCGAGTTGGGGATGCGCGACAGAGGGACAGTCCAATGGTTAGCTACCAAGATTTGTTGGGTTGGCTCTATAACCGACAGATGATATCATCAGCCACTAGGGACAGGCATGCATCATATGCATCTATGTGACATTGTTTGGGTGTGCATATTATACTTGGTTTGCCTATGTGATTAACTGCTAATTGTTCTACTTACAATAACTGTTTGTTTGTGTTTGCATCTTCCTACTTGTGTTTGCGTTTGGAACTCTGTTGGATTGTGGTGGATTGGTTGTGGTTGGATTGTTTGGGCCTAGGGCCGTGGTTGAATGAGATGGACCGATGGTTGATTTCGGTTTTGTGGTTCTGGTTTGGAATAAGATATAAAAGGCTATTTTGGTTTAGTATAGATAAATCTTTTTGAAAGGCTTTGATGTTTTGAAAATTTAACGGTACCTCTTTCAGAAAAGATTTCCGACTTTATTTTTATTGAAAACCGTTGTTTTTGAAAAGAGGCATAAGACGGTTATTAATCACTGGTGCGGTTATCTTCACGTATCCTATTACAGTAATTCCCAAAAACCCTCTACTGAGAATCCTTTCGAGGATGATGTTCTCACCCCCTACATTTTTCCCCTTTCAGAATTTGGGCGCAGAAGTCACGAAGAGTTTATTTAGTTGTGGTTGAAATGCTCTGTATGCTTTAGATTATTATTTATTGTACCCTCGCCTTTATCTTGATATATTTTGTAAGAGGGATAGGGATTGTATTGGTTAATGTTTGTAATATTATTTATATATACGTATGTATATACATGGATGTACTCTTTATGAGTTTTTTATAAGTTGTATGATATCTATGGATGTATGTTATCGAATGAAGTATCTTGAGAACGATATTGTGGTAAAAAGTTTTAAACAGGCTCATATTTTAGTAATAAATAGTATAAGTGTCGTCGTAATGTCCGATCTATCAGAGTTGCACAGCCGGAAGCGTGAGCTTTGGTAGTTAGGGTGTTACAAACGTTGCATACAAAAACGATATATAGAAATAAATTTTAATTTTATCCTTTAATAATATCAATCTTTTACGATACATAGTTATTCAATTATTTTTTAATCACATCTAAATAAATTACACTTAATTATATTTCTTTCATTCTAAATAAATATTTTTTTTCTATAATTTTACTCTTAAAAATTTTTACCCATCATAAAATATTTATAAAATAACTAGAATCACATTACTTTTTTATTACTTTTTTATTATATATGTATAATAAATGTCACCATCTTTTACAGTAGTTTAACACACAATAATGATTCCTATCTATCTATCTATAAATTCCGCAAATCTAGCATCAAGTGCTTTCAGAATAAGGGAGATACGTATTATAATAATATTAGAGCCATGGAAGTGACCTTGAAGAAAAACAACCCATCTGGGACATCAATTCTGGTGCCAAGTGTTCAAGAATTGGCCAAACAAAAATTGTCTAGTGTTCCACCCAGATACATTCAGCCACAACAAGATCATGATCTGGTAATCTCTGAAGTTGATCATGCACTTGAGATTCCAGTTGTTGATTTGCAGAGATTGCTTTCTACTGAGTATGGAGATTCTGAATTAGCCAAACTTCACCATGCTTCCAAACATTGGGGATTCTTTCAGGTCTCTTTTCTCACGCCCTATCACTTCTTTAACTTCACTTCCTTCCAAAAATGCATGGTAGCACTTAATAATGTGCAGTTTAATGATTTTTTTTTTGTGTAACTTTTTTTAAAAAAAAAAATTGAATTAAAAGTTTATATGTTGTAGACATCTAAAAAATTAAAATTTCAATCCAAATAATTTATTATATCTATAAAAAATTATTTGTATATTAAAATCAGTCATTATATATTTATAAATTTATATATAAATATATATTATTTAGTTTATTTTTAATATGTATTTTATATTACTGACTAATTCTTATAACTAATTTAATTTTGATATACACAATTGATGTTCAAAATATACGAAAATAAGAGTTCATCAATTACATACATGCTTATTGATGTACAGTTTTATTTAGAGAAATTTAGTATAGATAATCTTCATTGTATATTAGTGTGATTCAATGTTAGATAATAAAATATATATTACATACTACAAAAAATTATAAACAATTAATTACTTAAATTAATATTGGTGTCCTTTAATCCCAAGTCTTTTCAAATAATCATTAAAAAAAAACTTATGCGCGTTTCTTTTTAATCCTGATTATATATACAAAATTTAACAACAATTTCTTCTCTTATGCTCTTATTTCTCTCAATACATACGTTTCAAATATAAGCCTCAATTCTTTAGGTGATTTTTCTTCTGGTTGATTTTAATTTTTAAGAAGGTTCCTATGTTTGTTTTACTGAATTTTCAGTGTTTTTGGTTTGTTAAATAGTTTTATCTTTTAACTAATAGTTAATTCAAGTCTTAATAATGGAAAACATATATTTCATTTTCATTATGAAAGAAATAAATAAAGAAATTGGGATATTTTGATTAAGAGAAAAAATTGGATACTAATTTTTTTTTTGTTTAATTATTCTGTCAATCTCTATAATTTTTTTTATCAATTTTTTAATTATATTCTTATATTTTTTTTTAATTAGGTCTCTATATTTTTTTTAATTTTATGATTAAGTTCTTTTCATGTCAAAAAATTAAAACTAATAGAATATTTTTCTCAAAATACATGCGGTTAAATATCTAAGTAAGTTTTTAATTATAAATAATTTCAAATTGCAAAAAAATATTCAATTAACTATAATAATTTTTACACTAAGAAAGACTTAATTATAAAATTAAAAGTAGTGTAGAATTCAATTGAAAGAAAAAAAATATAGAGATAAAATTACAAATTTAATAAAATTATATTAAACAACTTTCTTCTATGGATTATATTATGGTCGTTGAAATGACATGTGTGTGATCACTTAAAATAGTGATTTGAATTTTTGCTCAAACTAATAATTATTATATGGCTAGGTATTATACCAAATTTAACTCTCTCCCTTTCAATTCATATAAAATCAATCGTTTCATTCATTTATCTAGATATGTATGGTTAATAGTTAGAATGAACAATCAACTTAATTTTGTTATTATTATAGCTTGTAAACCATGGAGTTAGCACTTGTCTGATTAAGAAGGTAAAGTTGGAGATGCAAAATTTCTTCAACCTTCCAATGTCAGAGAAGAAAAAATATTGGCAAACTCCAGAACATATGGAGGGGTTTGGACAAGCATTTGTTCAGAGTGAAGATCAGAAACTTGATTGGGCTGATATATTCTATATGCTCACACTACCAAACCACATGAGAGTTCCCCACTTATTTCCACAACTTCCTCTTCCCTTCAGGTTTTATTTAATTTTCATCTTTGTTTGCATGTTTTGTGTGAATGTGTAGCTTGCAAGTTGTGATTATATATGGATGCAATTGCCATGATTGAAAATATATTATGAATTTTATGATAAGTAGCTCTAGCTGCGCATATATACTGAGATTGTGTTATATTTTTAATTTAAAAATTTTGATTTATATTTTTTTAGGCTCAGAAATAAGATTAAAGTTTTTCTACGGAAGTAATATTGTCTTCTCGATCACATATTTTTTTGAGATCGTTAATGTGAAATGTATGGTAGTTTTTATTATTATATAAATATTTTTTTTGTTTCTTCCCTTTTAATTAATTTTTGTTTTGATTATTGTCATGAAATTATTTATTTTAAAATTTAAACTGACAAAAAAACATGTAAAAGATTTTATTTGTAACATATTACTTTAGACAATGATTTCTTTTTTGGTTTGTATGCTTTTTTTAATGTTATTTTATTTTATTTTTGAATAACAAGAATAGAAATTTAGTTTTTTAATTCATAAAAAATTTAATATTATATTATAAAATTATTTATTTAAAAATTTAAACCGGTAAAAGGGTTGCATAATAAAATTTATAATAAATTATCACTTTTTTGTTTTAAACATTTGGGATAAATGTTAATGTTATCTTTAATTTTTTTTTCAAATTAATTTAATATTATTATTCCCACCCTTTAATATCATTGTACAATTGTAGTTGTGAACTTTTAGTATCATTAATTATATGTGTGTACTCGATGCTTTTGCCATGTAGAGAAACTATGGAACTTTACTCACAAGAATTGAAAAACTTAGCCATAATTATTATTACCCAAATGGCTAAGGCTTTGAAGATAGAAGAAGAGGAAATGAGAGAATTATTTGAAGATGGAATTCAAATGATGAGGATGAACTATTATCCTCCATGTCCTGAACCGGAAAAGGTTAATGGTCTCACACCACATTCGGATGCAGTTGGTCTAACTATACTCCTACAAGCCAATGAAGTTGAAGGATTGCAAATAAGAAAGGATAATGGCATTTGGGTTCCTGTTAAACCATTACCTAATGCGTTCGTCATCAACATTGGGGACATATTAGAGGTAATGGACCCGACCATATCAAATTTAAAACATATCAATTATCAAATTGATAGAAATGATAATACTCTTTAAATAACCTTTTACACTGGCCAGTCCAAAAAATAAATAAATAAATAAATAATTTTTTACGTTACAAAGAAGTAGAATACCGTTGGATTTAACAATAGAATAAATTTGACGGTATAAATTTTATTGGTGATTATTTATTGGTGGATTTTTTGTCCGCCATTAATTATCGACAGATATAAACTTTTAATTGTAAAATTTTAAAATTTGTTATCGTCGAATTTTTCTTCCAATAAATACGACGGCAATATATCTTTTATTATTAATAATTAAATTAATATTTACTGGAGAATTTAATCGATGGTAAACTTAAATTTTAATTTTTTAAAAAAATTATTTTAAAATTCAATATATATAATTTTAAATATTTAAATTTAATAATTTTTAAACTAACAAAATTTAAAATTTTATAATTTCTTATAATAATTTGTCTATAATTTTTAGTTAAAAGTTCGCGAATAAATTTAAATATCAAAGTTTATTATTAAAAAAAAAAGAGAATTCAATTAAGTAGAAAAATCAGATTTAAAATACACGAAATCCTCAATTATAAAAATTGAACAATATTAAATCAGAAATCGAATGAGCAAATCGATGAACATTAGAGATTAATCTATACTAATACTACTACATTACATAAAGAATCAACCATACCAAACTATTTATGATACTAACAATTAACTAATTTATCATCCACAATATCAACTATACATTATTATAAATTAGGCCAATACAATTGTCAAATCAAACACCAATTCATAACTAATAAAAAATTTATTGTCATCTGCCATTATTATTAAATGTATGAGACAATTTTAAAAGTTGAAAAATAAATAAGTTTCTTTAGTGATCTAAGGTTCAATCCTGATTCTTCAATTAAGTTTAATGGAGCTTGATCTGTTAAGTTATTATTTTATAGAAATCTGCAACCGTAAAAAAGAGTCCAAATAAAAAAAAAACAAAAAATAGAAAAGGTAAATGAATCACAGGACACTAAATTAAAAATCAATAATCAGCATTAAATAAAATAATATGCAACTTATATATGAATTATTTGGAAGAGAATGAATTACTATGTATACTTATTTTTATTATCAATTTCTAACTTCACATTATCTGGCTTTATAGATTCATTATAAATAATTTTAATTATGATAGAAAATAAGACGTACCAACAAGTCTATAATTACCATTTTGTATCAAACAATGCTTAATTTAATGCAACAATAAAATAATAATATATAATCTGTAATACATCTCGGATCAATTGCAATATAGGAATATGTTCCATGGACAAACCAAACAAGCAACGTAGTAAACCACAAGCATAATGTGAACTAACCACAACATAAAACTAACATTAAGATTCCTAAAACTTAAAATTCTAATAAATAACTTGCATCAAATATTCAAACAATAGTAATAGTACCATCATTTGTATAAATTTTAGAACAATTATTAAATAAATATACAAACTCTAAAATAGATAATCTTTCCAATCCAAAATCCTTTAACATTCTATAGTGAATGATATTCAAATATAAAAGATAGATTCAATTTGATTAAAAAAAATCACAAATTACAAAACAGTCATAGAATGATAAAAATTGTGGAAAGGACTATGAAGAATTTACCTATATTACAAGGAGATTTTTTGGTAGTGATGTTAAGAATCTTAGTGAGAATCCTCACGGTTTTCTTTACTTTGAGGCGCTTGTTCTTGACAAAAGTATAGACAAAAGAATCGAATAGGACAACTAGAAGCAACAGAAATAGAAGGAGATGCAGGCGGCAATTGAAGCTGCTGCGGGAAGAGGAATCAGAGGCAAAAGTGAACCTGAATGGTGGTTCAAAAAAGAGGTTAGAAAAAAAAAAGTTAGGTTTTTTATTAAAAAAATAAAAAAGAATGGAATAGGGAGAGGGATGAGGACAACCTACTTGGACGACGGATGAGAGATACAACTCCGGCGACAAAAGGAGCGGCATTGACAGCTCTTCTAACGGTGGCAGAGACAGAGAGAGCAACTTCATTTGAGACAATGAAACACGATACAGGCAACTTGACGTTGACTTTGGAGGAGAATGGAGGTGGGCAGCACTGACGGAAGATGGCCGGAGGGGCTGGCGGAGGTAGTTGCAGGGGATCGGAGAGAGAAGACAGAAGAGAATGGGGGAAAGAGAAGGGTATGTATTGCGTAATGCATTTTAAATTTAGATCAGATTTACTGTCAGATTTACCGGCAGATAAATCTGATAGTAATGCATTGCGTAAAACATAGCGTTCTGATAATTCTGACAGTAATGCTTGTACCAATTTTTCTTTTTTCCCCTCTAAATATTACTGGTGGATTTATCGGCAGAAAATCTAATCCGATGATAACTTTTTTACTCAATAAATTTATTATCAAAGATAAACCTGTCGCTAACTGACGCTAAATTCGATGATATTCAATATTTTTTTGTAATGTTAGTTTCTATTATATTTGGTATTTGGATTCAGTTTTTATTAAATTTATTAAGTTTTGTTTTGATCCCAATAATTTTCAAAAGTAAGTGATTTGGGTCCATTTAAATTTAGATTATTATATGATCATGATTTAAGGTGTTTCAAAAAATAATTATGTTGGATTGAAAATTTATTTATAGTTGTCTTTACATAAAATTAATAGTAAAAAATTGTTAGCAAATTTGATTAAATTATTATCTAATAATTATTAACTATCCATTAGGCAAATGAATTAAATAAACTCGGACAGATCTTGAAATAGCGAAAGGGGCACTATCACAATGCAACTAAGATCTTAAAACTATGGGTTATGATAAGTAACCAATGACTTTTTTGAACAATATAAACAACGAGCCTTAAAATTGGCCCAATTCAAGTAAAAACACACTACATCCTCAAATTACTCACCTAAATCTTAATATTAGAATAACCATCCGCTAGGGGTGTTCATGGCCGGATAAAACCAGATTTGATGTGATCCAGATCCGGCCCAAAATATATACCCCCATTTGTTAGACCCGAACCCGGATCTAAGACCCGACGAAACCTACATATTTTCGGGCCACGATTATACCGGATAAAAACCGGGTGAAAACCAGGCCGTTAACATTACATTACCTTGATACTTTCTTGTAAGCTAGCATGTGAAAATATCTAAATTTCCAAGACTCCAACTATTATTTGACATGGTAAAATTCACTTAGAAAAATATAACAAGAACCAACCCTAAAATTAAAGCATAACCACAATCAATACTAATATTGTCTAATAACACCAAATATTTAAATCAATACAAATAACACAATATTATGCATTAGTCTAAAGTCTTATACATTTTAAACATAAAACATCAATTTATAGTCTTGTAATGACTAATAACACAAAATATTAAGGTTTACAATACTTAAATTCCACATAAGAATAGTCATCATCTATTACTAATAACACAAAATATTAATTGTATATGATGACCGGGCCGAGTTCGGGTGACTCAAGCTATGAACCGAACCCGACCCGAAATAATGATCGGGTCTATTTTTGAGACCCTTATCCGACCCTAAACCCGGCGAAATCACACTAAATTAGCTCCTAAAATGTTCGGAGCCGGGCCGGGCAGAGCCATGTTCACCCCTATTATCCGCACACCTAGTGAATTAAACATCCTATATATCCATTGTTCACATTATTTAATATTTTCATTATCTACCTATACTTTTCCTAAAACTATTTGCAATTATATAGATGTATATATTTATCACTAATGTATTTGTTCCCATAATAAAATATAAAGGATTCTTTTAAGTTTTATATTAAAAGAAATTTAAGTTTATTAAAATTAAAATATAATAAGTTATCTTTTAAATTTTGATTTGTATCGAAACTAAAAATAAATAAATAAATATATCAAGTCAACAAAAAATGAATAAATTATGATGCCAAATTTTGAAATACTAGTTAGTTAATTAAATTAAAAAATTTTAAATTTAATTTCCTAAATATAATTGATTTTCTTTTAAAAGAAAGAATGATTCAAATAATAAAGTATTTCATCTATATATTAATATTATTATTTATTTTAATGTTATGCTTTATTTTTTTATTTTAACACGTTTAAATGGTCTTCTATCTTTAGCAGTTATTTTGCTTGAAATAATTTTTATACAATAAATATTATAATAAGTAGACTTCGTAATTGATGAATAGAAAATAATAATAATAAATAGTTGAATGATATTGTTTAAGAATAATATAGGTAAAAGAAATTATATTTTACATTGATTCTTTTTATGCGTTAATTAATTTATTAAAGATTTGATGACACTATATATTAAAAAAATTATCCCTATATTTTTTTGCCCCACCACTATATATGGTTTTGGATTTATCACTGCATACAATATATAAGAATAAGATCCCAGTAGAATTATGATATAAATTTTCTTTGTTTTTTCTTACTTTATCGAGCCAAAAAGTATCTCTAAAAATTGGGGCAGGGTCCAAATTAGAAAAAATTGTCTATAATACCAAAACCATGTGGTAAATGCACACAACTACCGTTCCAAAAGAGAAAAATAAATAAATAAATAAATAAATAAAAGAAAAAATGAATGCGTCTGCAATTAGAGGAATATCGAAGGAACACCACCTTTAGCTTTAATGTAAAAGAAAATGAATTATTAATATTAATTTAAATATTATTAAAACTATAACTATTTATATTATCTTTTTTATTAATTTAAACTAAAAAATTAATTTCATGATATAATATTAGTCAAGAATTCAATCTTTAGTTAACTAAAAAAATATATAAAGTAAATAAAAAAAATTTAAGCAAAAAATTAAACAAATATAAAAAAACTCTTGTTTAAAAAAAACGTATTATTAGAGATATAATTATTCATATTGCTTTTTTCTATCAAATATAATGCAAAAACAAAGAAAAATAATCACCTAAAACTTTTCACAAAACAATATTTATCTTCAATTATAAAGGGAACACATTTATTGTTGTTAAACCAATTAACCTTGTTACTTAAATTATTTATTGTGTTTTTTCACTTGCCAGATTATAACCAATGGAGTATACCAAAGTATCGAACATCGATCAATGGTGAACAATAAAAAAGAAAGACTTTCAATTGCTACATTTTATAGTCCTAAAGAAGATGCTATGCTAGGTCCTGCACAAAGCTTGATCACTGAACAAACACCAGCACGGTTCAAAAGTGTTGGAGTAATGGAATACTTTGAGGGTTTTTTTGCCCAAAAACTTATTGGAAAGTCTTACATAGATGTCATGAAAATAGAAAATCATCATGATTGAAATAAATCTAACTTTATTTTGTTTGATCTAAGGCACTCTAATAATATCCCATGCTATATATATACATTTGTAGCCCAATGAATGCATTCATGATGCATCGTTTCTTGGTACATCATAGTGGTTAATATTTTTCAATGTTGTTGTTCATGTACTTGTGCATTCCAATAAAGGATATATGGTGTTGTACCAATATTTGAGAAATTAAATTCCTATTTTATGTTAAATTTTTGTCCGAATTGTAATTTTTTTTTATTTTACTATCTTTGATACATAACGTTTGTTCTCCATAAGGTTCAATATATCTCTTATTTTTTTATATTATTAATATATCATGTTAAAATAACAAATAATTGTAATAAAAAGACCGATCAAATCTATAGAACATGTAATTTGAAAAATTAAAATATTATATCAAGGTATTATTATTTAATTTGTGAAATAAATAGTATATAACAAACATCTTGATCTTTTAAGATTTTTTTGAATAAATAAATTTCATATCTACTCGTTTAAACATTTTAAAAATATTTTTTATAGTTTTAAAACACTCTCTCACAATTTCACAGGTAATCTATAGCACATGCAGGGACTGTAAAATAGACTAATAAGAGCAATGCTAGGCCAGCAATATTTGTGATTAGTAGCTATTAACTAGCTATCAATGATGATTTGATAGTGTGAGATTGGTGTGAGATTTCATCCAATGGCTCACTTTTCTCTGCTGGTTACATGCTGACCAAAATACAATAAAATTGCTGGCCCCTAGACTTTTCCTTTTCATAAAGGATAGCGATGTATATCAGATCTTTCAAATAATTTTCACATTTTATCTATTCTTTCTTCTTACTCATAAAGACAAATTCACTAAATGACTAGTGAGCGTATAGTAGTTGTTCATCTGAATATAATAGTATCATGTGAAGATGATAGTGCATGTTTTAAATGCAATGATTCTATTATTATGCATATTTAGTGGTTGCATTCGTTGACAGAATTTAAAAGTTTGATTTTGGTCAATGTAAAAATGTTTAAAATTATGCACGTTCGAAAAATTGGGTATTAAACATTTCATTAGACACCATGCAGAATATTTAGTATAAAGTATTTTAACTAAAGGATGATAATCATGTGTGAACTATATTTGATTACTATAGAAAAATTGTGTGTGATCACTTAAAATAGTGATTTGAATTTTTATTCAAACTAATAATTATTATATAGGTATTATATTATACCAAATTTAATTCTCTCCCTTTCAAATTCATATAAAATCAATAGTTTCATTCATTTATCTAGCTATATGTATGGTTAATATATAGTTATAATGAACAATCAACTTAATTTTGTTATTATTATAGCTTGTAAACCATGGTGTTTGCACTTGTCTGATTGAGAAGGTAAAGTTGGAGATGCAAGATTTCTTCAACCTTCCAATGTCAGAGAAGAAAACATTTTGGCAAAGTCCAGAACATATATATGGAGGGGTTTGGAGAAGCATTTGTTCAGAGTGAAGATCAGAAACTTGATTGGGCTGATATATTCTATATGCTCACACTACCAAACCACATGAGAATTCCCCACTTATTTCCACAACTTCCTCTTCCCTTCAGGTTTTATTTAATTTGCATGTGCTCCCACATTGCTATTTAACAATATTTAATTTTAAATTGAAGTTGTGATTATATATGGATGCAATTGTCATGATTGAAAATATATTATGAATTTTATGATAAGTAGCTCTAGCTGCGTATAGTGAGATTGTTATATTTTTAATTTAAAAAAATTTTATTTATAAATTTTTAGGCTCAGACGACATAAGATTAAAGTTTTTCTAACGGAAGTAATATTGTCTTCTCCATCACATAATTATTTACTATAATTAAAATATTTTTTCCTCCTAATTTGTGTAATTTATTTTTTTGAGATCGTTAGTGTGAAATGTACGGTGATTTTTATTATTATATAAATGTGTTTTTGTTACTTCCCTTCTAACTAATTTTTTCTTTTTACTATTGTCATGAAATTATTTATTTTAAAATATTTACTGATAAAAAAAATAACATGTAAAAGATTTTATTTGTAACATATTACTTTAGACAATATATTTTTTTTGGTTTGCATGATTTTTTTTTATTATTTAATGTTATTTTATTTTTGAATAACAAGAATAGAAATTTAGATTTTTAATTAATACAAAATTTAATATTATATTATAAAGTTATTTATTTTAAAACTTTAAACCGGTAAAAAAAGTGCATAAATAATTTTATTTGTAATAATTATTACCATCATCTTCTTTTTCTATTTTATCCATGCTATCCATATTCTTTTTTTGCTGTCTGCAATTATTATGTTTCTACTAGTGTTATATATACTGACTATCATTAAATTCGATATTATTCATATAATAGTTGCACAATAAAATTTATAATAAATTATCACTTTTTTGTTTTAAACATTTGGGATAAATGTTAATGTTATCTTTAATTTTTTTTCCAAATTAATTTAATATTATTATTCCCACGCTTTAATATCTTTGTACAATTGTAGTTGTGAACTTTTAGTATCATTAATTATATGTGTGTACTCGATGCTTTTGCCATGTAGAGAAACTATGGAACTTTACTCACAAGAATTGAAAAACTTAGCCATAATTATTATTACCCAAATGGCTAAGGCTTTGAAGATAGAAGAAGAGGAAATGAGAGAATTATTTGAAGATGGAATTCAAATGATGAGGATGAACTATTATCCTCCATGTCCTGAACCGGAAAAGGTTATTGGTTTCACACCACATTCAGATGCAGTTGGTCTAACTATACTCCTACAAGCCAATGAAGTTGAAGGATTGCAGATAAGAAAGGATAATGGCATTTGGGTTCCTGTTAAACCATTATCTAATGCCTTTGTCATCAACATTGGGACATATTAGAGGTAATAGACCCAACCATATCAAATTTATAACATCAATTATCAACTTGATAGAAATGACAATACTCATTAAATAACTTTTAACGTTACAAAAAATCGTCGAATACTGTTAAATTTATTGGTGAATTTATTAAAAAAATTTGTCGATAATCTATTTACCATCGAATTTAGTGACAGAATAAATTTGACGATATAAATCTCGTTAGTAATTATTCATCGGCGCATTTTTTTATCAGTTGCTAATTATCAGCAGATATAAACTTTTAATTGTGAAATTTTAGAGTTTGTTACTATCAAATTTTTCTTCTGATAAATATGATGGTAATATATTTTTTATTATCAATAATTAAATTAATATTTACTGATGGATTTAATCGACGGTAAATTCGATGGTAAACTTAAACTTTAAGTTATGATTACCATTTTATACCATTTAATCGACAGTAAATTCGATGAAAAATAAGATGTGCCAACAAATCTATAATTGTCATTTTATACCAAACAATACTTAATTAATGCAATAACAAAATGCTAGTCTAAATTAAGAAAGATGTATCACATACATATATAATTTATAATGCATCTCGGATCAATTGTAATACTGGAATATGTTCCATAGACTAACCAAAGAAGCAACACAGCAAACCACAAATATAGAATATAGTGTAAACTAACCACAATATAAAACTAATATTAAGATCACTGAAACTTAAAATTCTAATAAATAACTTGCATAAAAAACTCAAGCAATAGTAACAGTACCATTATTTGTATAAATTTTAGAACAATTATTATCTAAATACCCAAGTACTAAAATAGATAACTTTTTCAATCCAAAATTCTTTATTATTCCATAATGAATGATATCCAAATATGAGAGAGAGAGATTCAATTTGAAAAAAAAACCACAAATTACAAAGTAGTCGCAGAACGATAAAAATTGTGGAAAGAGCAATGAAGAATTTACCTTCACCACAAGAAAATTTTTTGGTAGTGACGTGAAGAACCTTAGTGAAAATCCTCATGGTTCCTTTCATCCTGAGGTATTTTTCTTTGGTAAAAACACAGATAGAAGAGTTGAGCAGGACAACCAGAAGTAACAGAAATAGAAGGAGATGCAGGCGGTAATTGAAGCAGTCACGAGTAGAGGAATTAGAGGCAGAAGTGAACCTGAATGATGGTTAAAAAAAGAGGTCAGGAAAAGAAGAGGTTAGGTTTCTTATTAAACAAATAAAAAAAATGGAATAGGGAGAGAGATGAGGGCAACCTACCTAGACGACAGAGAAGAAACACAACTCCAACAACAAAGAGAGTGATAGTGGCAGCTTTTCCAACAATGGCGGAGATAGAGGGAACAATTCCGTTTGAGACAATGAAACACGATACAAGAAACTTTATGCTAACTTTGAAGGAAAATGGAGGTGAGCAGCACTGATGAAGGGTGGCCAGAGGGATTGCCGGTGGTAGCTGTAGGGGAGAGAGAAGAGAGAGGAGAATGGGAGAGAGAGAGAATGGTGTGCTTGAAAGTGAGAGGAGAAGGACACACATTTTGAATTAGACCAGATTTATCGTCGGATAAATTTGATGGTAATGCATTCCGTATGGCCAAAACGTAACATTTTGATAATTCCAATAATAATGCTTATACCAATTTTTTTCCTTCAAATATTACTAGTAGATTTATCGTGAGAAAATCTAATTCTACAATAATCTTTTTACTTGACGAATTTATTGTTAAAGATAAACCTACCACTAACGTCTGATGCTAAATTCGATAATATTCAATATTTTTTTTAATGTTAATCTCTATTATATTTGGTATTTGAATTCGGTTCTTATCAAATTTATTAAATTTTATTTTGATCCCAATAATTTTTAAAAGTAAGTGATTTGAGTCTATTTAAATTTAGATTATTATATGATCATGATTTAAGGTGTTTCAAAAAACAATTAATTATGTTAAATTAAAAATTTATTTATAATTATCTTTATATAAAATTAATACTAAAAAATTATTAGATAATTTAATAAATTTAATAAAATTATTATCCAACAAATATCAATTATTAAATTTACATAAAAACAACTCCACCTAAATCATCCTTTTATGCTCGATGTAGTGCCTGCTAAGCGGCTCTCAAGGACATAAATGAATATTAGGTAAATGAATTAAATAAAAGGGGACGGATCGAGAAATAGCGAAGGAGGCACTAGTTAAGATCTTAAAATTCTTAGCAATTATATAGATGTATATATTTATCGCTAATGTATTTGTTCCCATAATAAAATATAAATGATTTTTTAAGTTTTATATTAAAAGAAATTTAAGTTTATTAAAATTAAATATAATAAGTTATTTTTTAAAATTTGATTTGCATCGAAACTAAAAATAAATAAATAAATAAATATATCAAATCAATAAAAAAGAATAAATTATGATGTCAAATTTGAAATACTAGTTAGTTAATTAAATTAACTTTCCTAAATATAATTGATTTTCGTTTAACAGAAAGAATTATTCAAATAATAAAGTATTTCATCTATATATTAATATTATTATTTATTTTATTGTTATGCTTTATTTGTTTATTTTAACACGTTTAAATAGTCTTCTATTTTTAGCAGCTAATTTGCTTAAGATAATTTTTATACAATGAATATTATAATAAGTAGACTTCGTAATTGATGAATAGAAAATAATAATAATAAATAGTTGAATGATATTGTTTAAGAATAATATAGGTAAAAGAAATTATATTTTAAATTAATTCTTTTTATGCGTTACTTAATTTATTAAAGATTTGATGACACTATATATTAAAAAACATTATCCCTATATATTTTTGCCCCACCACTATATATTGTTTTGGATTTATCACTGCATACAATATATAAGAATAAGATCCCAGTAGAATTATGATATAAATTTTCTTTGTTTTTTCTTACTTTATCGAGCCAAAAAGTATCTCTAAAAATTGGGGCAGGGTCCAAATTAGAAAAAATTGTCTATAATACCAAAACCATGTGTTAAATGCACACTACTACCGTTCTAAAAGAGAAAAATAACTAATGAATGCGTCTGCAAAAGAAAAATATAGGATACTAATATATCATCTGTCAATTTATTACTAATAATAATTAATTATTATATTTTAAATATATGTATAAAGAGATACATCTAAAAAATACATATATAAAGACACTTTCATTAGACATAATTATAAAAAAAATATTTTTATTAGACACATCCACAAAAACACTCTTATTAAACACAACTATAAACAAAAATTGGTAGAAATTGATAAAAATACTGTTAATAATGTAGTGAAATTGGTCTGCAAATTAAAGGAATATTGAAGGAAACACCATCTTTAGTGTAAAAAAATGAATTATTAATATTAATTTAAATATTATTAAAAATATAATTATTTATATTATTTTTTTATTAATTTAAATTAAAAAATAATTTTATGATATAATATTAGTCAATAATTCAATTTTAGTGAACTAAAAAAATATATAAAGTAAATAAAAAAAAAAGTTTATGCAAAAAATTAAACAAATATAAAAAAAATTCTTGTTTAAAAGACGTGTTATTAGAGATATAATTATCTATATTGCTTTTTCCTATCAAATATAATGCAAAAACAAAGAAAAATAATCACCTAACACCTCTCGTAAAACAATATTTGTCTTCAATTGTAAAGGGAACCATTTATTGTTATTAAACTGATGGGAAAATATGAGGAGTCAATTAAATATTTATACAATGTGTACAATTGAGGTTTATGAAATATTAGAGATATAATCGTTAGTGTTATCTTTTTCCATCAGTTGAAACTTTTGGGATGAGTGCTATCATGACATAGTATTAGAGCGCTAGATCTAAAAAGTTAAGAGTTCGATTCTTGGTAAACCCCAAAATTAGTTTAATTTTTCGAGAAGATGTTTATTATCCCTAGTACTCGGATGGTTATTCTAGATAGTATAACAGATGTTCATTTTGTAATTTAATAGGCCAATGTAATTAACCTGTTGCTTAAATTATTTATTGTGTTTTTTCACTTGCCAGATTGTAACCAATGGAGTATACCAAGGTATCGAACATCGATCAACGGTGAACAATAAAAAAGAAAGACTTTCAATTGCTACATTTTATAGTCCTAAAGAAGATGCTATGGTAGGTCCTGCACAAAGCTTAATCACTGAACAAACACCAGCACGGTTCAAAAGTGTTGGAGTAATGGAATACTATGAGGGTTTTTTTGCCCAAAAACTTACTGGAAAGTCTTACATAGATGTCATGAAAATAGAGAATCATCATGATTGAAATAAATCTAAGTTTATTTTGTTTGATCTAAGGCACTCTAATAATATCTCATGCTATATATATTTGTAGCCCAATAAATGCATTCATGATGCATCGTTTCTTGGTACATCATAGTGGTTAATTTTTTTCAATGTTGTTGTTCATGTACTTGTGCATTCCAATAAAGGATATATGGTGTTGTACCAATATTTGAGAAATTAAATTCCTATTTTATGTTAACTTTTTGTCCGAATTGTAATTTTTTTAATTTTACTATCTTTGATACATAACGTTTGTTCTCCATAAGATTCAATATATCTCTTAATTTTTTATATTATTAATATATCATGTTAAAATAACAAATAATTGTAATAAAAGACCGATCAAATCTACAGAACATGTAATTTGAAAATCATTAAAATATTATACCATGGAATTATTATTTAATTTGTGAAATAAATAGTATATAACAAACATCTTGATCTTTTAGGGTTTTTTTTTAATAAAAAAAATTCATATTTACTCATTTAAACGTTTTTTGAAATTTTTTTATAGCTTTAAACACACTCACATTTTCGCAGGCAGTCTATAGCACATGTAAGGACTGTGGAATAGACTAATAAGGCCATTGTGCACATGCTGCCTGGGCAATAGCGGTGGACATTTAAATTGCGGAGTTGATAGCAGCAAAATCGTGAGAAAAAACTATAATGCACGTGTTACATGCAAAATTATATATGAAATTTTCACGAAGGATAGCTATATATATCAGATTCTCCAAATAACTTTCACCTTTCTCTTTTTTATAAAGACAAATTCACACTACAAAAAAAAGTCTATGATCGCGGTAAAAATAATGACCATAGATCTATGGTTACGGTTTTGGACCTATGGTCACAGTTTTTTTCCGTGACCTATTTCGCCGTGGCCATAGGTCTATGATCACGATTTTTTTATCTATGGTCACGATTTTTATGGTCACAGTTACAATTTTCAAATTCTGATACTTTAGGCCACGGTTTTTAACCGTGACCATAGGACAATCTATCGTCACGCATAAAAACCGTGACCATAGCCATATCTATGGTCACAGTTTTGGCTGTGACCATAGTCTCTATGGTCACCCTTCCTTAAAACCGTGACCATACCTTTATCTATGGTCACCCTTCTTCAAAACTGTGACTATAGCCTTATCTATGGTCACGATTTTGGCCGTGGCCATATCTATGGTCACCCTTTCTCAAAACCGTGACCATAGCCTTATCTATGATCACAGTTTTGGCCGTGACCATAGCCTCTATGGTCACCCTTCCTTAAAACCGTGACCATAGTCTCTACGGTCACCCCTCCTCAAAACCGTGACCATAGCCTTATCTATGGTCACCCCTCCGCAAAACCGTGACCATAGCCATATCTATGGTCACGATTTTGGCTGTGACCATAGCCTCTATGGTCACCCTTCCTCAAAACCGTGACCATAGCCATATCTATGGTCACGGTTTTAGCCGTGACCATAGCCTCTATGGTCACCCCTCCTCAAAACCGTAACCATAGCCTCTATGATCACCCGTCTTTAAAACCGTGACCATAGAGCATATGATCACGGTTTTTGCTGTGACCATAGGTTATCTATGGTCACCCTATTTTAAAATGGTGACCATAGCCTGTTTTGTTTTATGAGCTTTAATTTTTTTTTTGAAGCATAATCACATCTCAAATTAATGATAATCACAAAATAAATCTAAGAACAAGAAATGTAAATCATAAAAGTTTCATTATAAACTAGATATGTTTAATTTTTAGTCTAAACAACAGAAATCAAAATAGAGTGTAATGTATCCAATTACATGTAATTAATACGGAGTAAAGTCTCTTTTCAAAAAGTACAGAACACATCAAAAAATTACATTTAAATAACTAAAGTGTAAGACCCATCCCATGTCATATTTGTATGGAACATATTTTTTTTACATCATGTCTTCCTGCTAGCAAAAGAAATAAACATGTTAAAACAGAATAAAATTACTTTTGAATATGCAGTATGTATGCAGCAAAGTTTAATAAGTCATTTAACTTAAAAATTTCAACCACTAAACAACAAGGAGTATTTGCTAGTGTTTTGATGAGCCACATAAAAAAAAAATCTTAGCCGAAACTTATACATACATGTCCCTCTTTATGTGAACAACAAAGTCCAATTGATATAGACCTACCTATAACACAAGTGACAAACCTAAATAATAATTATTAAAAAAAAATTCTAAATTTTATGTGGTACCAAACTTGTTAGCCTTCAACTTGTTAAAAAAAAATGCTTATTTGCTTCACTGTAGCCCATCATTTAACGGTTAAATGTTGCATGCACTTAGTGAAAGTATCTTAAGTTTTTTTCTTTGTGAGTGGTGAGGGATCAATAAAGAGGAATTAAATTAATAAAGATGAGCACAAGATATAGAAAGTAAAACAACTAAAGTTTAGAACAAAAAATATAAGGGTTTAGCCAATCAGCTTAGTAAGTACCAAAAATATAAATGAAAGCAGCATAGCCATTTATTTCCAGCAATAGAAGTAAACCACCACTAAAGCGCTAATAAATGCAACAATAATTTGCTGTCCGAACATAAATTCAAGTATAATAACAGAACAGTTTACATTCATGAATTGCAGTATATCTTGGCCTTATGTGAATGCTAGAGTAGAATATTTTAGACTAAATTAAAACAAAATTCATTCAAGTGAAGGCATGATATTATTAGTGAAACATCTCAAATGATAAAGCTTATGACTTGCTGTCATAAAACTCTTTTCAATTAAGGGATGAGAAATATAGAAGAAATAGCCATATAAAAAATAATTAGTTTTTTTCTGTATTTGGGCCTTGGCACAATATTTCTGGTGAACAACCAATATCACATTACATAGCTTCAAAATCTTGTATAAAATTAAATACATAATCAAATGGCACTGCAAAAGAACATTGGCAACTTTTGCAAGGAGAAATTAAATGCACATCTAAACAAAGACAAGCAACAATTCAATATCACATTGCAGTATTTGGGCCTTGCCACAAGATTTGGAGTAAAAAAATCAATATCACATTGCAGAGTTTCCAAATCTTGTACAAAATAAATAACAAAATGCCACTGTGAAAGAACATTGGCAACTGCATGGAGAAATTATATGTACATTCATATTTCTAGCATTTTTACATTGCATTTGCTGTACAAGATCACATTTTAATTCATATATTTATTTATTGTTCAGCATGCCTTCTTTTTGTTTTAGTAGTTGTTATAATTATAATAGCAACACAGGGATCACAATAATGCTCTATTCCTAAATAAATGCTAAAAATGTGCAGTATATAATTTTTTAGTAGTAATTATAAATGAAATTGTTAAAGGGAAAATTCATCATACCAATTAAACAAAAAAGGTAACAAACTTCTAGTACTATCTTCATATGGGATTACTTTTATAGAGAACTAAGTCATCATCTTACTTAGCTTGATGCATATCTCAATATTTTAGATATTTTTCAATCTATTCTACACTCATCTTACTTATATTCTTACTTATTTAGACATCAGAATTTTTTGCAAGTATCTTTAATTCATTTATTTACTCAAAAACTGACGTGAACCCACTTCAAAGTTTTTACCACTGTCTATGACCTCTTTATAAAGCCCATTTACACATATACTATCTGTTTTAGTTGTAGGTACATATCAAAACATTTTAATCAAATTGAAAATAAATAAACCCAAAAGACAAAGCTGTTACTTTCTATTTCCCTTGAACATGTTCTTTTTACTCTCTTATTTTTTTAAGTTCTTATTGCATACCCCACATATATAATATATGCTACTTGTTCTGATATAGTATAACCTAATATTGTTAATTTATACCCTAATAACCATTACCTAATTATTGTCATGTGGCAAATCCAGAGAAATACTAAACTGAGAGCATAAACTTAAACTAAGGTATGTTGAATATATTTTACCAAGCCGTGGCTGAGAGCTGTGATATATAACTTCTCCCACTTCAATATCAGTCTCCTCCCATGTTCTCTTCTCACATGCAGCTTCCTCTAAACTTTCTCCACCTTAAATACAACAAGTGGATACATGCAAATTAAACTTCTAAATACAACTGATTAAAACTATAAAAACTAGGAAATGAATATGTGCAAACTTAGGCCAATGAAACTTGGTTTCGTTTCTGCCATTCCAATATGCTTACCCCTTAATAGCATCAAAGGTATTAAAACCCTATTGCTGAACTTGAAAATATTTACACGAGCACTCAAACCCTGTTGCTTCTGCTGAACTTGAAAAGAGTACACGGGGTGAGCTCACGGTGACAGGGAGCTCGCGGTGAGGCAGAGACATGACGTGAAGCAGTGATGGCGACATACGACGCGAAATATGGAAGCAATAGCAAGCCTCGCGAGGAGGAAAAGAAGCAATGACGACCCTTGGCTCACGCTGTGAAGAGAGACAGAGTTCAGGTCTGCGATGGTGGGGTTTTTTCCTTCAGCGATGGTTGTAGCTGGGAGAAAGGGAAACGGCACAGTGGAGAGAGACTGAGTTGAGCTCCGAAGGAGGTTGAAGAAGAAGAAGAACGAAACGGCCACCACCACACACAGGGGTTTCGATGGCTAGCTAGGGATTTTTTCTTTTTCTTTTTTTCCTAAGTTACCAGCTGGGACTAATGGGGATTTTGGGAGGGAAGGGGGGATTTTGGGAGGGAGGAAAAACGGCCACGTTTTGGTTTTGGGGAGGGATGATAAAAATAAATGAAAAAAATGGGATTTTAACTAAAGAGAAGAAATGACACAGTTTTGGGGATATCTTTAAAAATAAAATTAAAAAAATCGTGGCCACAGGGTACTTTAGGCCACCTTCAATAACCGTGACTATAAATACTATATAGTCACTCTTTTTTAGAAAATCGTGACCATAGATTCTTTTAGGTCACCCCCAAAACCGTGATCATAGATACCTTTAGGTCACTCACCAAAACCGTGACCATAGATCCTTTTAGGTCATCCTTTTGAAAAACCGTGACCATAGACCTTTTTAGGCCACTCCCCAAAACCGTGACCATAGACCCTTTTAGGCCACCCCCAAAAACCATGACCATAGACCTTTTTAGGTCACCTTTTTTTGAAACACCGTGATTATAGACCCTTTTTGGTCATTGTAAAAAACCGTGACCATAGATCCCTTTAGGTCACCCCCAAAACCGTGACCATAGACCTCTTTAGGTCACTCCAAAAAGTCGTGACCATAGACCTCTTTAGGTCACCACAAAAAATCGTGACCATAGACCCTTTTATGTTTCCCTTTTTTGAAAAACCGTGACCATAGGCCCTTTTTTGTCACTGTATAAAACCGTGACCATAGACCCCTTTAGGTCACCCCCCAAAACCGTGACCATAGACCCTTTTAGGCCACATTTTTTTAAAAAACCGTGATCATAGGTACTCTATGGTCACCCTTTTTCTAAAAACCGTGACCATAGCTTTTTTTTATCACGGTAAAAAAACAAATTAAGGGTGTGGCGACATTATTATTTCGGGGAAGGGACAGCATTAGCACGACAAGTGTGTACAAGTTTTCGAAGATGGAAAACCTAACAAAACATACAAGGTGTTGTATGAAAAAATTGCGATGTGGAATAGTGAGGATATTCTTTGTAGTCATATCTTCTGTGTGATAAAGTATGAGGGATTGAAATCAATACTGCAGGGTCTTATTTTGAGCAGATGGTGCAAGGATGCAAAGGATTGCATATCAAAACCCCTTAAAAGTAAATAGGGTCATCAAGGACGTTTGCTTAGATATGGCGCCCTTTATGGGGCAATGAGTTTGGTTGCCAAACCTGGGTCGGAAGAGGCTGCAGAGTTTGTTCTGGCTAGGGACGGCATTGCGAGTCTCACTGAAGCGCTTTAGCGGAGAGTGTATAAGAGGATCGGAAGCCAGACTGTCGTCGTTGTCCGGGATCAAGGACCCATTAGTATCGAAAACAAAAGGGACTCCCAAGAAGGGCAAGCATTCTGAACCGAGCATCCAAGGTGAGACTAGGATAAAAAGACGACATTGCACCAACTGTGAGGTTTCTGGTCATACCAAGAGGACCTGCACATGGCACTGAGGACAGGGTGTTGCTGGGATTGACAGTGGAGCAGTTCCAAGGTTCGGAGATTCTTCGTCGCATGACCCAAGTGGCCCATCTATAATGCTCCCGGCGGATTATCGTGAAAAAGATGAGGTTAGTTAGCCAAGTTAGCTAAATATAAAATGTATATCAGGGTAAGTTTTAAAAATTGACAGCATATGAAGTCCAAAAACAAAAAGATTAAATGCATGTTAAAAAGAGAAGTGAAATAGAAAAAGGATATGTCAATTGTTAAATTATAAATGTATGATATAAATAGTTCAATATTCTTTAACCTAATCAATAATATTGGATATAGAAAAAAATTAGGAACTTACTAGAGAGTTTTGGTAGTTTCTTGCTTTTTATTCTACAAGTATTGTATATATCTTTTTGAAAGTACCATAGTCTTAATAAGTGAAAAACCAGCTCTCTTAGTTATAGATTATTTAAGGCCTTTTGTCTTACAATATTTTTGTTGTTGTTGTGATGTGTCCAAAAATAGCTATTACATTAACTATCTATGTATCTCTATGTAAATACATGAAGTGTTTAATTTATCTTTAATGTGCATTTTATACTCAATATATATTCCATACAAATTAGGTAGGCAATTTTTTCATGTATACATAACAGAAATAATCTAGTTGAATAGTGATAAGGTATGTGAATATGGTATGCTGAATTCGTTAGGGCATTCGATCGGAGAACGACGTCTCTAGTCATACCATCTCAACTCGTGCGGAGAAGACTACACCATCCATCATTCATGGGTGTAGTAATCCATTTTGTCGCCCCCTCATGGGTGTTGGAGGTGGTGGGAGAAATTTCTTTCTCGGGGAGCAACATATCGATCAATTTTATGCTTCTCAAACTTGCTCGAGGCACATAGGGGAATCTCCTACACATGCTGCCACCCCTAGTGTATCTAATCCCACAAGGTGCACAAATGAAAAATTGTTTGACCAGTAGCTAACATAGGTATGGTTGGAAGATGATAAATATTTGTTGTATTTTGATTATGTCCTTTTTTTCTCGTGACTTGCAACAATTATTGTTTGACCATCTGATTTATGTCGCCTTAAACAGAATGTCGTGGGTAAGCCTTCGTCCAGAAGAAGACATGGTCACATCCCTAAGAAATGAGAAAGACTATGTTGAGAGTTAAGCATGTGGTTGACTGTGATTTTGAACCGGTGTTTTGTTGCAGCGCATGCTAAGTATTAGGGCTTCATAAAAATCTCTAATTAACATATTGAAGTGGTTGGTTTTCTGACCTTGATTTTCTCATCCAAAATTAGGGTGATTTATCCATCTCAGATTGTAGGTCTTAGAATAGAGATCATTGTTGGATGCGTAGTCTTAAAGAATTTTCGATATAATTAACCTGGTCCAAAAAAAAATTGGTCATAATCAAAATTCTCACCTTAAGGGATTCCACCACTCATGTCATAAGAAATTTCTTGAGTGTTCACAATTGATACTTGCATGCCTCCTAAGTGCTGAGTGATGGCACTAATTTGTTGGGACATGACTCTGTTCTGTTGCTACTTTCCAAATGAAGGGTCAGTTTGGATAGGGGTGGCAATGGGTAGGGTAAGGTAGGATTTGAATCCAACCCTAACCCTAGTCGCGGGTTGAAATTTTTATATAAAATCAACCTTAACTCTACCCGTTCTTAACCCGCGGGTACCTAATCCTACTCCAGGGTTACCAAAAAATGCAACGTTATTATATAACTTGATGATAATTTAAAATAGAATTGACTTTTATGTTAAAAAAGCGTATTAAATTATTAATTAATGATCTTTTCTTGGTGGCTAAGGATTTTTTGCATTTAGTGAGAGGTCTTTAGTTCAACATCTACTTTAAAATATTTTTATATAAGTATATAATATGTACATATATAGGGTGCGAATTGGTCGGGTAGGGTTGAGACTCAACCCGCACCCTACCCGACTCGCACGAGAACCATACCTGTACCCTACCCACTATGGATCGGGTCGGCAACCCTACCCGACCGGGTTGGATCGGGTTGGGTACCCGCAGTTAGGGTACATATTACCACTCCTAAGTACTGAATATTGGTCACCATCTCTATCAAATCTAAAGCCTCATTAGTGGTCTTCATGTGCAAAGAATCTTCTACAGTATTATCTAATGAAAGTCTCGAAGCTGGAGTGATCCCATCATAAAAAATCTGCAGTTGTACCTAATCTGCGAACATGTCTAGATGGCACTTTCTCACCATGGCCTTGTACTTCTCCCAAGCTTCAAAGAGAGACTCGCCATCAACCTGTCTGATGTCTAAATATATGTCCTTAGCTTAGTCAACCTCTGAGGCGGAAAAAATTTGGTTAAGAACTTACAAACCAAATCTGCCCAGGTTGCTATACTTTCCTTGGGTTGTGTCTCGAGCCACTGACTAACTCGATCCCTCACAGTAAAGGGGAATAACAACAACAGGTAAACATCAGCGGGAATCCCATTAGTCTTGACTGTATCACAAATCCTCAAAAAATTAGAGATGAATAAGTTAGGGTCCTCCTGAGGGCTTCCACTAAGCTGATGATTCTGCTGGATCAAAGTGATGAGCTGAGGCTTCAACTCGAAATTGTTGGCATGCACAACCAGTGGTACAATGCTTCCCACACAATTTCTAGGATTGGGGTTAGTACATGACCCTATAGTTCTCCTAACATGTGGGGCATTGTTGGGGTTGTTGATAACATCATGCTCATTGTTATCTGTCATACTGACTTCAATTTTCTCTTCCGATTCGTCCCTGAGATTTCCTGTAGCTCTCCTAGCTCTGACTTGTGCTCTGTTTCTTCTATAAGTCCTTTCAATTTCAGGATCGTACAAAAGAGGTTCTTTGTCCCTGTTTTTCTGCATAAACAATCAAAAAACAAGGAAAATTGATATTCTCAACGCCATAGTGAAAAGATCCCCAATAAAACTCACGAAAGTAAAAGAAAAATAAAGAAGAAAAAATGGCAAAAATTAAAGGGAAAATAAAAAAATGAAATTAAAACAAAGAAAAAGTATAATCTAGGTAATCAATCAAGTGGTAGTTGTTAATCACAGTTAATTCCCGACAGCGGCGCCAAAAACTTGATGCAGATTTTACAAACCACAACTACTGGCAAGTGCACCGGATCGTACCAAGTAATAAACTCACGGTGAATGAGTGTCAATCCCACGAGGATTAATGGACTAATAAAGTAATAATTGATTAATTATTCTAGTTAGAGAAATTGAAATAAGAGTTTTAAATATCAAATAGCATAAAAGACAATGAATTAAGAAAGGCAAGCAGTAAATGTGTGAGAAAATACTATGAGAAAAGAGTTACAGCTTCAGAGATGTTTAGATTTCCATTTTAATATTCAATGTCAACTACTTTGATCATGCAAAAATTGAGTTTATGGAAAATCCTAGGTTATTGAATTTCTATTCCTAGGCAATTCAATCTCCTCTAATCCAACAACTGTCAATTTCTTGATCAATCAATTGTGTTAGAAGGTTAAGTTCAAAATTCGATTTATAAGCTACACAATCCCTAAAAACCCAAAAATAATCCAATTATATGTCATGTATCACATTAAATAAAGACAATCAAGGAGTTGTAAGAAAAGGGTTTCAAGCTTTAATTCTAGTGTTATAACTTTTTCAAGATTCAAAAGAATTTAATTTAGATTAGGGTTATTTTTCAATACACACTAATCCATAAGATGAAAAACGAAACCACTTCTTAAACATAAATCAATACATTAATCAAGAGTAGAAGAACAAATAATTATTAATCCATCAAAGTAAACAAAGCTCCTAACCATAACAATGGAGGTTTAGTGGCTCATAGTGTAGAGAAAATTATAGGAGAGTAAAAGTGTGTGTAATTGAAAGTGCAGAAGTGGAATAGGAGAAGAAGAGATCCCCGCGAAGGCGAATCTCTATCCTCTTTATAATCTTAATCCTAATTGATTTAAAACTTAAATTAAAAACCTAACAAATCTTTTTATTTTGTTATTTGATTTCAAATAAAATCAAAAGCCTTCCGTGTGATTTGTTGCACGCGTGGTCCCATTCCATTCAGCGCTATCAGCGCTAAACGCAGAGCTGGTGGCATTTAGCGCCACCCATCCAATAAGCTTGCATGCGATACGAAGTCCTCGGCGCTAAACGTCGGGTCGTGGTATTTAGCGTCACCTGTCTCGAGAAGAATTGGCTTGTTGAGCTCGTGCAGTCGTGCGTACACGCAATAGATGCCTACGCATGAAGTTCCTTGTTGCACCAGTGATGCGTACACATGACGCATGCATACACGTGGGTCCTCCTTTGCTTCTTCATGAAATTTTCACTAAATCTTCGTTCGAATGCTACCTGAAATCAACAAAAGGCCACAAAACTCAAAATAGCATTCATTAGAGTATAATTCACTAAAGTCCTCTAACAAATTAACAAAATACCATATAAATCATATAAAAAAAGATACTAATGATCACGCATTAATTATCTCTCTCAACCCAAACATTGAAAAAACAACAATTTCAGGCGAGTTCCAGACCCAAAAAAGAGGACAAGATTTAGTATGTAATTTTTGTTTTTGGGCTATTTAGTGTTTGGCTTATTAGTCTCTTTAAGTAAGTGTTGAATGTTCAATTCTCGTCTTGTGCATGCAGTAATTCATTGGTCAGCAACAAACTATTAAGTAAAGCTCAACTTAGCGATGAATTAGTCATTGACCTACCGAATTAAAAGATACAGTAAAAAATTAAAAAAAAAAATAAATTTAAAAAAATAATAAAAATTTACTAATCAATAACATGAAGTTTAAGATGTGCAGTTTATATAGATTTTGGCTTTGTAATTATTTTAGTATGCAAAATATTTGTTAACTAATTATTATCTAACTTTTTTACTTCCCAATTAAACCGATGAATGTAATTATAACCGAACACTAATTAAAATGGAAGTTGATTTAATCTAATTATATAGCTACTCAATAAGAGAAGAGCCTCATAGTGAGAAAGAGGGTAATGGCCTCCTTAAATGATATTTTTTCTTTTACATTATAATAAATTTTAGTTTAGCTTCCTAAATTTTTATTTTAATCTTGTTTTATTGTGAAATTAATTGTTAACCCTTCCTTAGTATTTCACGAGCTCCGTCCTGTACTCAATGTTGTTTGTGTGATCTTATTGCAGAAACACTCTAGAGCTTTACTCACAGGAACGGAAAAAACTAGGCTTTTGCATAATTGAAGAAAGGGAAATAGCTTTGAACATGGAAAAATGAAATGAGAGAGTTATTTTGACGATGGAATGCAAACAATGAGGATGAACTATTACCCTCCATGCCCTCAACCAGAGCAGGTTATTGGGCTCACACCCCATTCAGATGGCGGCGGTGTAACCATCCTCCTACAAGTTAGTGAAGTTGAAGGGCCACAAATTAAAAAAGACGGTATTTGAGTTCCTGTTAAACCTTTGCCTAATACCTTCATTATCAACCTTGGGGACATCTTGGAGCTACATGCTACTTCTAAGTTCTAACTACATTTTGGTGACTTGCATGCATTTAGTATCAATGAATTTACAATTTAGGCACGGATCCAGAAGCTTTTAACTCTGGGAGCGAACATTATACATATATTATGAAAAAAGATTTAAGTATCTGAAAAAATAATCAATTTTTAAATCAATTTCATTTTACTTACACCTTTTATAGTAGACACCACTTTAGCACTAAAACTTTTTTAAAATCAGCATATATTCTCTTTTAACCATAATATATTTACACATGTGGCTAATGTGACATTGATTATTCTATGACTCGGAATAAATTAAATGGGATTTTCTAAAGATTTAGTGAAATTTATGTGCTGACTCTCTCAAGAAGATAACTCTTAGTAAAGGTTTATATTTTTTTTCAGAAAAAAAGAGTCAAAAGATTTCATCAAGTTTCCCAAGAGATTAATTAGTATAATTTGTCCTAAAATAAAACTATATATTTACTTTTTGGTTACATATGGCAAATTATATCAAATGGGATATACCAAAGCATAGAACACAGAGTAATGGTAAACTCTGAAAAAGAAAGGTTTTCAATTGCTACATTCTATGGTCCAAAGTATGATGCCATAATCGGATCTGCACCAAACTTGATCACGGAACAAACACCTGTAAAATTTAAAACAATTGGAATAGAGGAGTACCTAAAGGGCTTATTTGCTCGTAAACGAGGAAAATCTTATAGAGAATAGACCATACTACTTCAATGTTCCAATGCTCAGGTGTGCCTGATTGCATGCATTATTGTTACTCAGCTAGAATAAGACTGAATAAGACTCGTGCGGACAAATAATATGTGGAAATATATATTACTAATATTTAAATTTGTCCATTAAATTTGCTTCCTAGTAGCTCTCATATGTCCCGTTGAATATCTGCCATGGAACTTCTTGCTTTTATTGCTTGACATAGCTTTTGATTATCATAGTTCTTGTAAATAATTTTAGGGTAATTTTTATAATTGTTGATTGTCACCTTAGTATTTAAGGATAATATTATCTAACTTAGTTGATATTGATCACTTTTGTTAAAATTAATAACTTTTTAAGAATTATTTTGTTAATAATATTTTTAGAGTATTATTTAACCTCTCTAATATCAAATTGGTATTTATCTCATGAGGAAGTATTAATTTTTAGATACGCTATTGTGATCGCATCTGTTGTCGTTGAAGTGAGAAGATGGGAAAAAGAGAAGCGAGGAAGAGACAATATTAATCCCCAACAGTCTATAATTCGAAAAAAGATTATCGCTAACTTAATATCAAAAATAAAAAGTGTAGTCTTTTAATTTTTTTTCCCTTGAAATGGGATTGGGTTTGGGTTTATTGTGTTGGACTCTTGGGGTAAAAAAAGCCTGATAAACACGTAGGCCAGTTTGAATAAATAACTTAAATAAGTTCTTTTGGAAAAAGAGTTTAAAGTATAAGGACTTTTATTAATAGTAGCTTATAAATAAGTTATTTTGTGTTTAGATTTTTAACTATAGAAGTACTTATTTTAAAGTTGTAGCGTTTGGATAAATAACTCAAAAAATACAATTTTTTTGACATAAGAGAATGGATATTAAATTTTTTTAAATTGTTTAGACTCATAATTTAAACCAGTCTCTTTCAAAAATTTTATTTTTAAATTTGCCCAACCAACTTTGTTAAAATGTGTTCTAGGTCTATTTCGAACCACCATCTCTTCTTTACATATTTTCATGAATATAACAGTATTTCGTTCATTCCAATCAGCTTTAAATTTTCTTCCGGACTTGCCACTTTCATGAATTTGTTGGGGAAGAACATAAAAAAAAAAGAAAATTATAAAACTAATTATAAAAATAATAGCAAGTTGTATAAAAATAAATTCACATATAAAAAAAATAAAATTAAAATCACATATAAAAAAATAAAATTAAAACTGAGATTTCATAGCATACAAAATATTTAATACAAATTTAATAATAAAAATAGAATGATAAAATGATAAAAAAAATACCTGGAAGGAATATATGCTGGTTCAGATGGAACAGAAGATGGTGGTGAAGGGTCAATACTTTCAGCAGATGAATCATTACGTGAAAATGGTGGTGGAAGGCCAACACTTCCAATAGATGAAACATTGCGTGTGAGGATGATGGTGGAAGGCCAGTGCTTCTAGAAGATGGAACCTTGCGTGAAAATGGTGGTGGAGGGCCAGTATTTCCAGCAGAAACAGGAAACATTTTTCCACAGAATCAAGAACGAAAGTAAATTTTTTTGTTTTGAAATTAATTTTTTTTTCACGAAAGTGATAAAATGACTTATCAAAAAGGAGAAAGTCATCTATTTCTACTTCTTCCAAAAGTTATAAATTAACTTTTCGAGAAGTTAAGAGCTCTTCTTAAAAATAGTGCCAAACACACTTATCGTAACTTTTCATAATTCAAAAGTCAAAAAAAGTAACTTTTGTGCGTTCCCAAACGGGCTAATAATCCTACCAAATTCCGCCGACCAAATAGTGCAAGTTGTACCAAGTATTGAATATGAATTCTTAAGTATTATGTGAGTGAGTGTGTAGCGTGTAACTGTGTTCGTGGTGCAGTTTGAATTGGTTTTGAGCCAAAAACTTATCCGATCCGAATGTTAATTTTATTTGCGGTGCGGTTTAGATTGGATAATGTTTTTAAAAATATCCGATCTGATCTGATCCAATTTTAAGCGGTTTTGTAAATTAAAAAAATTAAATACATATAACAAGTTTCAACATCAAATTTTAATTAATTAACAATGACATAACAAGTCTCAACAATATCTTAAAAAATCAACAATAACATAACAATAGAAATAAAATTATAGGTTAGTTAAAATAAATAAATAAATAACATTTTGAACATAAAATATTTATTAAATAATAATAATACATGAATAACATAAAAATGTATAACAAATTAAACATGTTATAAATGTAATTGTAAATATAATAATAAAACAATAATATTATAGTACATTGTGCGGTTTAGATTGGATTGGATCAGTTATGAAAAGTAGATCCGAAAATCGATCTGATCCAGCGGTTTTCAAAAAGTAGAATCCAATCAAATCCGAATTAGTGCAATTTTAATCGATTTTCGGTTTGGATTGGATTGGATAAACGATTTAATTTGGATCGGTTTGGATTTAAATACCCTTAGTAGCGTGTGATAGAAACAAGAGACTGAGAAAATGATGTGAAAAGTGTATTATTAAGTTGTGTGTCGGGTACAATATACAAGGGGTATTTATAGGTGCTAAATGAATCAAAGTAATAAAGACATAGAATCCTACAATTAATGTACAGATATGCTATATAAATATAGACGATGCTAATTGATCTAAATTGATTCTAATGATTCTCTAACATCCCCCCTCAAACTCAAGTGGGAGCTAAGGATACCAACTTGAGTTTGGATAACAAAATCTAAAAGCGAGTCGGGTGATGAGCTTTCGTGAAGATATCAGCAGTCTGATCCAGTGTCCCAACAGCAATGAGACGAACAGCATCAATAAGGATTCGTTGCCGAACAAAATGACAATCAATCTAAATGTGTTTGGTGCGTTCATGAAACACATCATTATGGGCAATCTGAATAGCACTGCGGTTATCACAAAAGACATCAGTGGGGGACGACTGAGGAGCACCCAGATCTTCGAGAAGCCAACGAACCGAGATAACCTCCGCAGTGGTGTCAGCAAGGGCACGGTACTCAGCTTCTGTGCTTGAGCGAGCAGTGAACGTTTGCTTCTTAGCACGCCAAGAGATGAGAGCGTCGCCAAGAAACAAACAATAACCAGTAGTAGAACGACGATCAGTGGGATCACCAGCCCAATCAGCATCAGAGTATGCCTGAAGGGTCAAAGAGGAATGGGCAGAAAAATAAAGGCCATGAAAAAGAGTGCCTTTGACATACTGAAGAATGCGAAGAACTGCCGCATAGTGAGTAGTACGGGGAGCAGACAAGAACTGGCTGAGAACATGAACTGGATAGGCAATGTCTGGTCGGGTGACAGTCAAGTAGACGAGACCGCCAACTAACTGGCGATAAAGTGTCGGATTATCCAAAACAGTGCCATCCATAGGGGTAAATCGAACATTAGGCTCAAGAGGAGTAGATTCGGTGCGACTATCTGTAATCCCAGCGCGAGCAAGGAGATCTGAAGCATACTTAGCCTGAGAGAGATAAATGCCATCATCTGTGGAGATGACCTCGAGACCAAGAAAATAGCTGAGAGAACCAAGATCCTTCATTTCAAAGGTACGCTGAAGTGAGGTCTTGAGATCAGAGATACCATCAACATCATCTCCAGTAATGATCATGTCATCAACATACAAAAGTAGAAGAACAACTCCACGGTCGCTTTTACGAATGAAAAGCGCATTCTCATGAGGACTAGAAATAAAGCCAAGACTGCATATGGTAGTGCTGAACTTGTCAAACCATTCACGAGGAGCTTGCTTAAGTCCATAAAGTGCCTTGCGAAGGAGACAAACCTTACTGGAAGGACAAGGATATCCTGGAGGTGGTTTCATATAGACTCTCTGTTTCAAATCCCCATTAAGAAATGCATTCTTCACATCCATCTGACTGAGAGACCATCTTTTAACCGCAGCAATGGCGAGGAGAGCTCTAACAGACGTAAGGCGAGCAACAGGAGCAAAAGTCTCTTCATAATCAATACCATACTCTTGCGTACAACCTTGAGCAACCAATCGTGCCTTATAACGGTCAATAGAGCCATCAGAGCGAGTCTTGATCTTGTATACCCATCTACTGCCCACAACTTCCTGATCAGAAGGAGGATCAACCAAATCCCAAGTGTGTGCTTTTTCAAGTGCCTGTATTTCTTCCTGCATTGCTTGTTGCCAATTTGGATTTGTGGAGGCTTCTCTGAATGACTTAGGTTCATGTTGATGAAGAATAGTAGAAAAGCAATGATAATCAAGAAGATGAGGAGGGGGATTCCTTACCCTAGAAGAACGAGTGGGAGGAGGAGGCATGACGCTAGGAGTGGGATCGCCGTCCGGACTGGAATCATCGGGAGATGGAGAAGGTGAAGGATCAGGAGCCTCGAGTGGTGGACTTGGGGTAGACCCTGTAGTATCATCACTAGGAAAGAGATCAACATTTGGGTTAGTAAAAAACGGTGATGGAGTAGAAGGAATGGACTCAAAGGAGGAAAAACTAGAGAACATGTGATGTTCCCAGAAGACAACATGACGAGATATACGAATACGGCGAGAGATAGGATCCCAACAACGATAACCCTTATGTTCAGAAGCATACCCAAGAAAACAACACATGCGAGCCCGAGGTTCAAGCTTATTATGTTCATGAGGCTGAAGAAGGACAAAACAGACACAACCAAAAACACGGAGAGAACTGTAATTAGGAGAAGTACGATAAAGACGCTCAAAGGGAGTAGTGTTACCAAGAACAGAAGAAGGGAGTCTATTGATAGCATGAACAGCAGTGAGGACAGCTTCACCCCAAGCACGCTCAGGACAGGAAGAGGAAATAAGCATCGCACGGACAGAGTCAAGAATATGACGGTGTTTACGCTCAGCTCTGCCATTTTGTTGAGAGGTACCAGGACAAGAAAATTCGGACAAAGTACCCTATTCAGCGAGAAAATTTAAAAGTTTGGAGTCACGATATTCCATAGCATTATCACGTCTGAAAATTTTAATGACCTTTGAAAACTGAGTTCGAACCATAGTGGCAAAGTTAATATAAATCTGAGGCAACTCACAACGATTAGTCATCAAATAGACCCAAGTAAAACGGGAATAATCATCAATAAAGAGGACAAAATATCGAGCCCCTCCCATAGAAGCGGTGGGAGCGGGTCCCCAAACATCAGAATGAATAAGATCAAAAGGAGAGCATGCAATAGATGAATTATTATTAAAGGATAGGGCAGGTTGTTTTGCAGTGCGACAAGAAATGCAATCTAAAGACTCATTTTGAACTTGACCTAAAACACCCGTAGATATAAGAGGACGTAATTTGCCTAAGGAGCTATGGGCAAGACGTCGGTGCCACAAGTGAAGAGTAGATGGAGAGGAAGCAGCACAGAGATTGGTAGAGGGAACATGAAGGTTCTCGAGCTCAAATAAGCGTCCAACCTTACATCCAGTCCCGATGATCTTTCCCGTCCGACGATCCTGCACACGACATCCAGAATTTGAAAAAATGACATCAAAACCAAGTTCAACAAGCTGACCGACAGAGATAAGATTAAAATTCAATTTTGGAATAAAATAAGCATCAGAAAGATGAATATTGGACTGTGAAATAACCCCATGATGTGTTGCATGCAAGAGGGAACCATTAGCAGTGTTAACAGAAGGTGCATTTGTAGCGGGAGACAACGATGAAAAAAGATGACGCAAAGGAGACATATGATTGAAACAACCAGAATCAAAATACCATTTAGAATTACCTGGAGGGGTGGAAAGAGTAGCAGGGGTATTACCAGAAAAAGAGAGAAGTTGCCGAAGAAGGGTTTCAATATCTGATGGAGAGACAGAAGGTGTGTTGAGAGAAGTGGAAGAGGTGGACTCAGTAGCAGCAGCAGCAGAAGAGACAGGCACATGCGAAGAGTTGTTGGGACGAGGTTGATACTTGTTCTGATCTGAGCGAGGTGGTCGAGTAGGACAGGTAGCAATCAAGTGACCCGAGAGCTTACAATAATGGCAGAACAGTTTCGAGCAGTTGGAGCTAATGTGGCCTTTTTGTTTGCACTTACGACATTCAATAGAAGGACAGTCGGAGAAGGAATGCCCAGTCCGATTACAATTGCGACAGATTTTTCCCTTTCTATCGGTGGCAGCAAAGACGGTTTCACTTTTAGAACGAAGCAATCTCAAGCGCGTTTCTTCAGACTTAAGACGAGGAAGAGCATCTTCAAGACTAGGCAAGGGATTCTGATGAAGAAGAGAAGCCCTGACCGGCTCATAGTCATCAGTAAGTGCCATCAGAAATTGGATGAGACGTGTCCGGTTCCGATAATCCTCATATGCCTTAGCATCGGCGGGATCTTTAAGAACAGACTCACAGGAGGTCAACTGATCCCAAATAATCTCCATCTGAGCAAGAAAATCAAAAACTGCTTGGCCACGTTCTTGCTTAAGGCTATGAAGTTCCTTAAGCAATTGGTACTGATGAGAGAGATCAGAGATAGTGTAACGTTTCGCCAAATGATCCCATACCTCTTTAGCAGTTTCAAAACGCCCAAACTGTAAGTGAATGCCCGGAGTAGAAGTGTTGCGGAACCAAGTGATAATCTGATGATTTTTACTATCCCAATCTTCCAATTTCTCTGCATAGTCCTTCTCCTTCTCAGCATCCTCCTTGGATTTGGAGGCACCATCTTTGGATACAGTTGGCTTAATAGGACAAGCAATATCACCAGTTACATATCGCCATAATTTTCTCCCTTTAAGAAATCCTCGCATGGCTTCAACCCAATGTGCATAGTTGGAGCCATTAAGAATAACAGGGATAGGCTGAAAGACATCCGGGTTTTCCATAGTAATAGAAGAAATAGCAAAGGAAGAAGAAAACTGCAAATTCGGGGCAGAAAACGAGAAAACAGAGCGCGGAATCGAAAAGAGCTCACCAAAAAATCTTAGGGAGGGTCCACGTCAGCGCCACGTCAGCGATGCGTCAGCGCCACGTCAGCGAGTGACGATACGTGGCAGCACCGGATAGGCGGAAGGAGGCACGCTGGCGCACAGGTGGCACGCGGGCAAAGGGCGGGTCGGGTCGGGTCGTCGCGGGTCAGGGTTGCCAACCAGCTTACCTTGTGACACGTGGACGCTCCAGGGACGTCCGATCTGCACGAAGATCCAACGGCTGCTGAAGCCTCTGGATGAGAAAGAATGGTGGTGGACAGCAATGTTCTGACGGCGCGTGGAGGCGCGTGCGGTGGTCGTTGGCGGCGATCTTGGCGGCGTTGGAAAGCTGACGGAGAGAAGAACACAATGATACCGGAGGTGACGAACCAAAGCGTCGGAAACAGCTCGAAAATTTCGAGCAAAGAGGCACGGGTGGAATCTGGAAGGAAGATCAAGCTGGTCGTGGCAGCGTCTTCCGGCGGCGCGTGGCGGCGCGTCCGGCGGCTGATGGCGACGGTTATGGTGGCGTTGGAATCACGGCGACAAGACGAACAAGAGGGTTATGGGGGTGACGAACCAAAGCGTCAAAAAGAGAACGAAATAGGAGGCCAAAGAACACTGCCGACAAGGAAAAAACAAAGGGGCTATGAACTAATATTCATTGAAAAAAAAAAGACCTAAGCTCTTGATACCATGATAGAAACAAGAGACTGAGAAAATGATGTGAAAAGTGTATTATTAAGTTGTGTGTCGGGTACAATATACAAGGGGTATTTATAGGTGCTAAATGAATCAAAGTAATAAAGACATAGAATCCTACAATTAATGTACAGATATGCTATATAAATATAGACGATGCTAATTGATCTAAATTGATTCTAATGATTCTCTAACAGCGTGGCTGTGTTGTGATAACTATGATTGGAGGTTGTCTAATTCACTTGACCAAAAAAAACAAACAATTTAATTTTGGCGGCTTTTTTTTGACGAGTTAAACAGATAGCAGGAGGATCGCCACTCATATTTGTATCGGAAAATAAATAATGAAAAAAGAATTATTTTGGTTGAAGGATAAAACATAATGTCTTTTAATATGTTACATTCGAGTTAGAATTTTGGCAATACTCAATAGTTAAAGGAATAGCAAATAAAACCCTTGAATATGTGTGAATGCGAAAGTGAATCTGTGATGCGTAGGAAATTGATATTTGTGCATATGATAGGAGATTTCCACAATCTAATCCTAATTTGGCAGTTTCCTAGAATACATGACCTTACTGTAGTCGGTAGGTGTCTTACCAAACATTTCTGTCATCTGGATCTTGTGCTGAAATATTACTAATTAATAATTTTTTTCAAACTTTTGGAATTTTCAGTCCCCAAATTCAAATAGCAACACCACCTATTAGTTCCATCACATATAGGATTATGACACGTGTTTCCCAATAATGATAGTAATAGTTCTTCTAGATAGAAAGCCACTCAGATACGACAATAGAAAAAGTCTAGGGACCAGCAATTTTGTTAAATTTTGGCCAACATATAACCAGCAGAAAAAGGTTACATCAATCTCACATCATTAAATCATCATTAACGACTAATTAATGGCTAACAATCACAAAAATTGCTTGCTCCTAACATTGCTCACGACAATATTCACGTTTTTTGAAAGCTATAAGCAAGTTGTTAGCTTTGTCACTGTGCATGTTAGAAAAATAAAAAAAATTAGATAGGGCTGATTGAATTTGCTTGTCATTATATATATTCAAAACAATTAAGAGTTGACAATAAGGACACGATTATATTGAGCAATGGATGAGATCAAGAACCCATATGGGACTTCAATTCTTGTGCCATCAGTTCAAGAATTAGCCAAACACAAAATTTCAACTGTGCCACAAAGATACGTTCATCCTCAGCAACATGAAGATTTGGCCATCTCTGAAACTGATCTTGCTCTTGAGATTCCAGTTATTGATTTGCAGAAATTGCTTTCTACTCAACATGGGAATTCTGAATTGTCTAAGTTTCACCTTGCATGCAAAGATTGGGGATTTTTTCAGGTCTTTTTTTCCTCCAAAATCTTCTATTATATGTCTGCAGTTTATATAATATCTATCATTTGAAAAAAGAAAAAAACCGAGTCAATATTATTTCCACTTTATACTCTTCATAATTGAAAAAAATGGGTTAAATTATTTTCTTAGTCTTTATAATTATTTAAATTTGTAATTTAAATTTTTATTTTTTAAAAGTTTTTAATTGAATTTTTATACTAATTTTTAATTTGTAATTAGATTTTTTTAACAATAAATGTTATAAAAATTTTACATCCATTTTATACTATTAGTAAATATACCTCAATATATTTTATTAAGTTAAATAATTTTTAAGGGAAGTTCTATAATGGCATTAATTTTGGTAGCTAACAATGACATAAGTTTGACCTACAAATAAAATATTAACACATGACATCTAAATTTATAATCAAAATAATTTTATCTCTCTTATAATTTTTTATGATTATTTTTATTAAAATAATTTCTTATAATTATTTTTATAATTATAAATAATAACTTTAAAAAAATAACACTAAAACAATTTTTTAATTATATGTATAATTATTATTTTATTACTTTATTATTTTATTTTTAAAAATAATTTCTTATCATTATTTTACTAAAATAAGTTTTTATAATTATTTTTATTTTTTAATAATTTCTAAAACTAACATCAAAATTATTTTTTAATTATTTATATTTTTAAAAAATAATTTTTTATAATTATTTTTATTATTATTTTTACCAAAATAATTTTTTATAATTTTAAAAAACTAACATCAAAATAATATTCTCTCTTGGTGTTACTTTAAAAATAATTATAAAAAATTATAAGAGAGAATATATTTTGGTATTAGTTTTTTAAAATTACAAAAAAAATAATTATAAAAAATTATTTTGACAAAAATAATAATAAAATAATTATAAACTATTTTTTAAAACAAAAATAATTAAAAAAATAATTTTGGTGCTTTTTTAGAAATTATTAAAAATAATAATAAAAAATAATTGAAAAATAAAAATAATTATAAAAAATTATTTTAGTAAAAATAATTATAAAAAACTACTTTTTAAAAATAAAAATAATAATAAAATAACAATTATAAATATAATGAAAAAATTATTTTGGTTTTATTTTTTAAAAATTATTTTTTATAATATAAGAAATTATTTTGATATAAAAATAATAATAAAAAATTATAAGAGAGAGAGAATTATTTTGGTCATAAATTTATCATGTCATATGTTAATATTTTATTTGTAAGTCAAATTTATGTCATTCTTATTAGCCACCAAAACTAATATCACCATAGAATTCCCCATTTTTTAAACGATAGAGTGATATAAATTTAAAATTGATGTATGACCCAATTAAAAACTTTTAAAACGTATGAACTTAATTATAAATTTGATAAAAATATATCTACTAATAGAGTAATTTAACCAAAAAAAATATTTGTTATCAAGTATAATTTAAAGTTTTCAGATACTTGGATCACTTAAACTTTATGCCAATTCATGCTTTATCTGGGATTACTGTTAATTATATTTGATTTGTTAATATAGCTGGTAAATCATGGAGTTAGCCCTTCTTTAATAGAGAAAGTAAAGTTGGAGACTAAGGATTTCTTCAACCTTCCAATGTCAGAGAAGAAAAAGTTTTGGCAAACTTCTCAATATGTTGAAGGGTTTGGACAAGCTTTTGTTGTGAGTGAAGACCAAAAACTTGATTGGGCTGATATCTATTATATGTCCACTCTTCCAACTCACATGAGATTGCCCCACCTATTTCCAAACCTTCCTCTTCCTTTCAGGTTTTGATCTTTCTATTTGTCAATTATGTGTGTATCTATATGATTTTATTTATTTGGAATGTGATTTTATTTATGATGCTCTTAGGGGTGTACATTTAAAATATAAAATATAGTTAATTGGATAAAAAATCATAACTAAATTTTGGTTATCCAATTTAATAAAATAATTTTAAAAATTATATCCATATTATTAAAAGTTTGTTAATCAAAACTAAATTTTAAAAATTAATTTTTAATTAATTAACCAAAACCAAATTTTTTTTTAGCTGAACAGATTAGTCCGAATTGAATACCTTCAGGTAAGATATATATTATCAATCCTAAAAAGGAGTGTCTGTATATGTACCTTAGGGTGTAAAGGTGTATCTTGACAAAAATAAAAAATAAAAATCTCTTATGAATTACATTTAACCATGAAAAATTTAAACTTTGTAATCTTAACCATAAATAATGTAAACAACTTGATATTAATAAAAAAAATAGTTCAATAAATTTACACAAAGTAGGTCATTTCCTTCCATTTTCTTTTCTATATCCAAACAAAAGCCTAAATGAATTTGTATTTTCTATAGTTATAAACTTATAATTGTTCATACTTAAAATTTTTCATTATTAGAACTATTAATTTATTTTGTAACCTTCTATTAAATACAATTAACTATCACTATAATTTGATCAGGTGTAGTGTTGTACACTACTTAAGAAACCTAAACTCGAAAAATTTATTACATAATTAGTTACCAAAATAACCTTATATAATGACAATTTTATGTGTAAATATTTTATTAATTATTTAGTACTTAATATAGTTTGGAGGTTAATTAACAGCAAAAAATGCTTAAAAAATATATTATGTGTGTTAATTGTGATTTTGGGTTTTTTGTGGGCCTGCAGAGAGACTCTAGAACTTTACTCAGAGGAGCTGAAAAATCTAGGCAATGTTATTATTAAACAAATGGGAATAGCTTTGAATATGGATGAAAAAGAAATGAGGGAGTTATTTGAAATAGATGGAATACAATCCATGAGAATGAATTATTACCCTCCATGTCCTGAGCCAGAGAAGGTTATTGGTCTCACACCACATTCAGATGGAGGAGGTTTAACCATTCTCCTACAAGTTAGTGAAGTTGAAGGGCTACAAATAAAGAAAGATGGTATATGGGTTCCTGTCACACCCCTCCCTAATGCCTTCATTGTTAACATTGGGGATATCTTGGAGGTACATGCATACTTTATTATATTATTCACCTATATCACGGATTTATTTTACGATTAACTATATTTCACACTTTCTAATTAAACTTCAGCTAATTATATGCTTTAAAAATATATAAATTGGTTGATAAACTCAGGGATGTTCATGGGGATAAAAATCGCATACAAATCGGGTGAAAATCGGATCTTTAACGTTTTAACAATAATTTATAAAAAAATTTATTTATGAAGCACTTATTTATAAAGAAAAAATTTATCATCGAAAAATTGATATCCATATTTGAATTTGAATTTGTCCATAAATTTTAATTTAATGCTTTTTTGATCTATTTTCTAATTCAACAAGTGTGATTAAAAATAAAACAATAAACTTATAATTAATATAACATGATATTAAAATTAATTTAAAATATATATATTTTTTTTAGTTTTCTTAGGGTGTACATGAATCGGGTGAAGTCAAGTAAAGCTGGATTCGCCTTGACCTGACGCCCAAAATAACGACCAGGTCTATTTTTGAGACTCTTATCCAATCTTAGACCCGATGAAATCACACCAAATAAATCTTTAAAATGTTCGGAATCGAACCCGATCTTCGAATCGACCTGGCTATGTCCACCCCTAGATAAACTTGTCTAAGTCGGCAAATCTATCCTTTGACTTTACAATATGCAATTTTGCCCATAATAATTATGTTTAATCCCTTGAACTTGTGGTAATGTGAAGCTGCCTCCTGAATTTTCTTAAATGAGAAATTCTGGGTGATCAATACTCTTTTTTTAGTTTTATTCTACGTTTAACTAATGCTGACCAACTCTTTTTTTATATACTAAAAGTATTCACCGTTTAATATTTTCCTTCTTAAATATGTCATTTTCACGCCTTTGATAAGTATGTTCAATTAATTTTTTATAATAATCGATGAAAAATGTATTAAGGGTCAATTTACATATTTAGAAAAAGTCAATTTACTTATGTATTTTAACGTAATAAAGGATTAAGCATGAAATAAGACGCTTTTTTAGGGGCAGGGGAGCTTGAATTGTAATTCAACCTTTATTTATAGAAAAAGTGACCATTAGTTTAAGAGAAATGACTAATTTGTTATACTTAACTGTTTTGTCTTATATATCAAGGCAATACTACTCATTCTTCACTTTTGTGTGTAGATTAAAAATTATATTATATAAGTTAAAAAGCAGTACAACTAATAATTAACAAATGTGATGTGTGATACTTTGGTATGACTTAAAATTAAATCCAACCTCTAAATTAAAAAAAAAAAAAAAAGTGGATTTTGTATATGAATTTGTACTGAGTATATATATGGCTTTTCTATTTTTTCTTTACAATATCTACTTGTTATTTTGATTGCATATTTACGTACAAATAATGCAGATTGTAACAAATGGGATATATCGAAGTATAGAGCATCGAGCAGTGGTGAATTCTGAACAGGAAAGGCTTTCTATTGCTACATTTTACAGTCCAAGATATGATACCACATTAGGTCCTGCATCAAGTTTGATCACTAAAGAAACACCACCACGATTCAAAACAATCAAATTAAAGGAGTACCTACAGGGATTATTTGCTCGTAAACTTGATGGAAAATCTTATATAGATGCTATGAGAATATTAACAGAGCATCGAGATTGAAGTTTATGGGGAACAAAAACGAAAAAACAAAAACAAAAATAAGAAACTTAATGGCTTTAACATTAATTTTCACTATATATTTCAATGGATTTGGATCATCTCAACTTTGAATTTCACTTTAGAGAGTAAAGTGTGATCTTTCACTATTGATTTCATAAGTGAGACTAAAAATAAATATAAAATAAAAACTATTCAAAGGTAGAAAATCACACTTTACCCTCTAAAGTGAAATTCAAACTTTAGAGGATCCAAACCCTATTTCAATGTTCCAAGAATTAATGCTCGATTGTTGCCTTATTGGACTGTTGCATTATATTATTGAATGAAATGAAGGCTTGTAATTCTTAAACAGTTAGCCCTTCTCTGATTATAGTATTTGAATTTAAATTAAAATTAAAGATATAACCTACTTATTTGTATTGGTTTAAATTTTTGGAATAAATAGAATAGAAGCTAGTCTATAAGATTATTAAGTTAGTAGTAAGTTTAGAAGCTAGGAAACCCTTGCTGCTTAGACCTGGACTCAAGTGAAATCAGCATCTGTTAACGAGAGGATTGAGGATTATTCAGTTGGTAAAGGATTGGATAGTCCAGAATGTTTGGACTATTAAATGATCTAATAACAAAATATATTTTTTATATTTTTTAATAATTATTAAATAATTTTTATTTAATTTTATTTATAAATTAATTATTTATCTATTATTTAATTTAAAATTTATTTTTATTTTATAAATTATTATTTTATTATTCATCTATCTTATCTTTAAAATTCTATCTTATTTTTTTTTCAATCTTATTTTAATTTAGATATTTTAATCTTATCTTTTTCAAGTCACCAACAAAAAAAAATCTTATCTTTTTCAATACTAAAATTAATAATTGGTACATAATATATCGTTAATTTGTATTTCAATTACCCAATTCTATAATTATGATCTTCCATCAAATTTCTTTGATTATCAATTTGTTCATCGCTTTGTCCATCTCGTCAATTTTCAATTTATTCATCGTTTACGGAATTTTTCAGTTACAGAAATCACAATCTACAGATATCCAATCGATTTCTTAACTATATTAAGCCAATATAAATTCAATCATAATGGCGTAATTTCAACACACTTGTTATTTGCAACAGCATCCAACACAACTGCAGCTCTTTTTATAATTTCATGTGGCACACCTGCATGAGCAATGTAGTTTGCGTCAGAATATAGAAAGTTGAAAAAAATATATTTAGATCATAACATAGTTTCACCTGCAAGCAGCAGTGCACAGTGCAGTCCTGGACGATGCCAAAATCCCACGTTATTTTCATTAGTTTTTCAACATACACATTATATTACTAAAGCAAAAGAATACCATAGTTATGATGCGCATGTCCTGAAACAAGCCTGCATACAATATTATAATAGCAAGGCTGAAAACTATAGGGGTACATAAAATAATCAAATTGTGGTAACCGATTAAAAAATTATAATCACATTTTGATTAACCAATTTAATAAAATAATTTTAAAAATTATATCTATATTATTAAAAAGTGGTTAACTAAAACTAAATTTTAAAAATCGATTTTTAACTAGTTAACCAAAATCAAAACCAAATTTTATGTAATTTTTGTGTTTAAATTAGTTAACCGATTTTTTTGTAAAAAACGGTTTTTAACCAGTTAAAAATAATTTGTAATCGGTTAAAAACTTATTTCTTATTTTTTTTTAAAAAAATTCAAATTTTTTTTATGTAAAAACCGATTTAAAAAAATGATTATTTTTTAAAATTGATTTTTATTTTTATAACCGATTAAAAATTAATTTTTAAATTTTTTAACTAGTTTATAACCAATTTTATCGTATAAAACCAATTTAATTAATGAACCAAATTATATTTTTGATTAATCCAAAAATAGATTTGGTTTTTTTATTAACTAAATCATGTACAATCCTACTGAAAACTCCTTAGAAAACAGAATTACTTCAATTTTTACTTAGTAATTTCAATAACCAATACTCACAAGAAAACCATTATAATTGATTGAATCAAATAGTATCAGTTAGTGCAGATTATTCTAACTGAAACATATGCATGCTCAAGTGTTTATATTTTGGTGTTCAGTGTTCCGTCTCCAGAGGACAAAGAGATTGCATTTATTAGGTTTAGTAAACATGCATGTTAGCAAAATTTATCTGTTAAGTTGGTTGGCATAAGTGATCATATGATGGTTAATGTAATTCTTATCATACTAATCTGCTGAGACTGAAACAATTCAAAGATATTATGTTCACAATGGCTCAGCTGATGAAACCTTGAAAACTTAAACTCCACTATGATGCACAAGCAATAACCTTGGTCAAAGAATGCCATTGCAATAAATCCATGAGATGAGTGCATATGAAGACCTGCAAAAATCACAACAAATGAGCCATTGGAGTCTCCCATGAGAAAATCCTCAGTTTCAGAAAGAAAACAAACAACTAATTGCCATATATTCATTTAACCAGTTTTGAATAAATTTGAAATGCAATTTGACTCGTAGAGTTTCAGGTAACATTCCTCAATGTCATTTCTGAAATGGCATAATAGATAGCGCAGCGCAAAATTCAATCGATTGTATAACAATTTCAACCGATTGAATTTTGAAAAGATTCATATTGCCATGTAAAATTCAATCAATGATAAAAAAAAAACTGATACGTGTCGATTGAATTTTGGAAAAAATCCATATTGTGATGCGAAATTTATTGGATTGGTTGTATGATTGAATTACCAATAAATACGATTTTTTTACCTTTTATGGATGTAACGGGTCGGGTAATAAAAAATTCATTGATTTATTGTCAAAATATATATGAAAGTCACGATTGATGGAAGATTTATTTTATTGTTATTTTTGTTTTTAATTGTTAATAAACATGATAAATAAATAATAAAATAATAATTTATAAAATAAAGACTGATTTTATAATTGAAAAAGTATGAAAAGCCAATCTAATTAGTGCACAATGTGTACAATGCGGATATTTTTGAAAGAGAGTATAGGAATCCAATGGATTATCTGTATAATGTATACAACGGAGGTATAGGGATGTTCGATTCAGTAGGATATCAGATGTTTATTATCTCTGTTACTCGGATGAATAGTATGGGTATATTTGTATTTGATAAATTAGTAGTATTTTATCCTGAATGTTATTTTTTAACTCATATTGTGCCAAATAAATAGCCCATTGTACACATTGTACAAATACTCCATTGACTCCCTAGCGGGATTCTAATTGAAATTAACATTAAATAATAATTAAATTAATTAATTACAAAATTATTTTCAGTTTTAAATACAAAGCAAATAAAGATGATTCCAAACAATTACAAATACCTCCCTCTCCCTCTCCATCCTCTCTCATCGATGCGGCTGAAACCGACATCGCCGGCGCAAGAAGCACTTCGCTGAAAATCAAGTTGTACTCTAACTCCAACAAGGAACTTCAGAAGAATGAGACGAACTGGTACGCGACGTGGTTCCCGAAGCCGGACTTGATGAATTCCTTGGCGAAGAAGAAGGCAAGATAGACGAGCTACGGGATCAGGTCGCGAAAGCCTGAAAACGCCGCAACGAATGAAAGAATTTTAGTGAGGATGAAAACACGGAATCTAAGGATGGAAATGGCACCGAAGAAGCCAGAAGGGAAAAACCATGCAGTGGGCTGACTAGTTGGGTAAAGAGCTGAGTCAAGTGGTATCTGATTATGACGTGGGTCTTGCGATGATGAGGAAGTGGTGGTGATGAGAAGAAGGAGCGCCATTGTTGCTGTCGCAACATTGTTGGCGGCGAGATGCATGTAGATGTTTATTTTTTATGTAAATGATATGTTTATTCTTAATGTAAATGAGATATTTTAATGTATTTAATAGTCAATTTAAGATGATCATTTTACTAGGTATGCAGATGGTTATTTTAATTTTTATGTAGATGATTATTTTGACTGGATTGAGTTTAGTTATACTAGAATGAGACCCGCACGATACGTGGGGCGGTAAATTAATGATTGTATATAATAAATATTAAAAATTGTTATGTTTTGTAGAATTAAATTAAATGTGTTAACTAAGTTAAATTTAAAAGGTATTTTATTTAAAATAATTTGTAGTACAAAAGATTTGGATATTAGAGTTGTATGTACAAAATGACATTTTTATTTGGTGGTTTAATTTTTGCATGTCTTCTTATGTGGCGCTTGTCCTCCTTTTTCTTTATTGGTTGTTGTTACTTTCTTCTTTCTGTGTAAGTTTTTGTGAAGGCATGTTCTTTATGAATTATTGAGTTATATGCACATTCTATTGTGTTGTTTGTTCCATCTTTTCAAGTATGTTCTTCTTTCGAAATTGTGTCTTGAATTTGTAAAGTTTTCTTTCTTCTTAATTTCTTGATGGGTATGTGATCTTCGTCTAATGATATTAGTGTTGGCGAAGTTGATTCCTATAATCAATGAATAATTTAAATTAGAAATAAAAATGATGTTTAAAATAACTAAAATAAGTGATTTTTTAGTATTACCTGTTTTATTGGTTGTAATGGGTGTTGAAATTTAGTATTTTTGGTTGAAACAAATGTTTGGTAACAAATAGGTGTTGAAATTTAGTGTTTTTGGTTAGAATAAATGTCTTGTTAACAGTGTATTTTTGAGAACTTTCTTTAAGATTAAAATCATTTACATTGACTTCAAATATAAGTGAGGTTGCACAAATTTTTCAATTGAGGTGGTATTTCAATGTCATTACTTTTTTGGAGTGTCATTAGATTTGAAGCAGTTGTACCTAACAATTTTTTTGTTTCGCCATCAAATAGTACAAAAGTTGTTGTACCACTTTGATCAGAAACCTTTAATTAAATTTTGAACGTAAAATAAGTATTGGGTTAGTAACTAATAATTTGATAGATTGGATTATGAAAAGTATATAGAGTTACCTTATTGTTGGATATTGTGGTGTTTGATTACATGTGTCACAAATGTAGTTATCTCCTTTTTTATATGCTTTTTTTATACACTTTTCACATTCAACATAGTTATCTCCATTGAGTAAATTTGAGATGTTGTGTTGAGTAAGTTTAAGATGTTGTGTAATTCAGAAATAAATTTTTTGTACTAAATTTGATGTAATTTGAAGGAATAGTGATAAGAAACTTATATAAGTAGTTCAAATAGTATGAAATTTAAATATTTGTAACGTAAAATTTATTATGATTAATAATATTATTATGACATTTGTAATATGAATGTTTATTACATTGAATGAGTTATTTATAGAAATTAATATATTAATTATTGGAGTTATAAATTTCTTGTATTATTTACAACGGTAAAATATAATAAATATAGGAATATAAATTTAATATCTTTGTAAGTTACAAATTTAGTTAGACACTATTAATTTCTAGTTATTGTCGATGGTAATTATTGTATTGTTTTTTGTATATATATATATATATTTTTTTTTTTGCTAATTTAAAAATAATAGATGATTTAGCAAAAATTGAGTGGTTGATTCTAAAATTTTGCCAAGTAAGCGATATTGCTGACATGGCGTGAGTAGAAGAAGAAAAATAGCTTAAAAGTAATGTGGGTAAACTTATGTATCTACTTTTATATATTAAGAATAGATACAATTAAAATATGTTAGATGTTCAATTCATTAAATATGTGAATGATTATTTTTATTCTTAAGTGGATAATTATTTTAACTAAGGGTGAGTGGCGTGTGGCAAGTCAAGTATCGAAGGTGAAGTGGGATGATTATTAATGAAGGTGGGGTAACCGCTAATTAAAAAAATATATATTAGAGTGAAATGTTTTGGTTAAAATTTTGGATGGTTATTTTTTTGAAATAATTAATTAAATTTTTAAAAATTTAAAATTGAGGGATTTGAAATTTGAAATTTGATATGATTGAATGAGAATTTTTAAATTTAAAGTAATTTATATAGGGGTTTTTATTATTTATCTTTATTGGGCTAAGTAACTAGTATATTGTACACATTGTCAATTCCTAGCGGAATTCTAATTATATATGAAAGATTAATTTGTAATTAAAATTAAATAAAAAATATTTAATAATTATTAAAAAATTTAAAAAAATATATTGTTATTGAAACCATTTAATAGTATAAACACTATGAGATAATCAAATCCTTTGTTCAGTTAACAAAGAATATTTAATTTAAAATTTGATTAAAATTTAACTATTCATAAATAATGTACTTTTAAAAAAATTGATTTAAATTCGTATCCTGGATTCATAAACTGAAGTTTCTAATTTTAATTTCAGATGTTAGTGGAATCGGTTAAAAAAGAGACTCCGAATGCAACTTCCAAGTACATATTAACTATCTTATCTTAAATAACATGCATATCCATTTATCCACGTACCCAATATTTGAATAATTAAATTTAATTTATTCAAAAACAAATTTATATTTGAAAGAGTTTAATTTTGATAGTTATAGTTTTACACCGTCATCCAATCAGATTTATCTTATCAAATTCGTTTTAAACTACAAATATTTTCATTCGGTTTACTTATTATTATGCTTCACAGTTCACACATACATCACGACTCTTCTCGTAGTTAACAATGGAGAAAGGTTGCTGTGCTACATGTCTTTATATGCTTGTAATATTATTAACTTTTGGGGTGTTATTTACCTTCATGTTATTGAAAGATACTCAGACATCAGCCATTGGAGATCCAGGCATGGAAACCGATAACGTTAGAGTTGCCATTGAGTCTTGGAATCAATGCAACGAGGTTGGAGAAGAAGCACCAAATATGGGGAGCCCAAGAATGGCAGATTGCGTTGATGTTGAACACGTTCATTGTCGCGGTAAGCACACAGCCAATATACCAAGTTATTTATTTTGTTAAAAAGATTTACCAATTACCATCTCTTTTGAGTCGTTTACAATGGTTAAAATAAATTAGTAGGGTTCTTAAAAATAATCTAGCAACTTAAGACTAGTTAAACATATATTTACCGATCAAATCAGATTAGTCAAAATTTTACTAATAACTAGGTCTTTCAATAAACATGTTATGACTATGACATGATTATTGATAGTCTATCAATATACATTATTAGTGTACAATCAACTTAAGTTAGTCAAGTAGTTATCATTCGTCGGATTAAATAAGAGTTGGAGGTTTAAATTTGGTCTGTAAGTATATAATAGTTATGTTTGAGTACATTGAATATCTCCGAAAATAATAGGTTTATGGAAAGAGCAAAAATATTTTTTGCATGTTAGAAACAAGAGACTAAACTGGAGAAAAGAATTTGTGTATTATTGAGTGGATTCAAATTGTGTATTCAAGTTGTATATTCAAGTTGTCTGCCCAAGTTGTTTGGAATGATACGATATAAAAGGGTATTTATAGGTACTAAGAGAATCGTAATAATAAAGACGTAATCTCTTATAATAAATATTCAGATATACTAAATAATACTAATTGATCCTAATTGATCTTAATAATATTCTAACATTGCACATTAAAATTTTGCTACTAAATCAACTACACCATTTATTTGTGTATAAATATAGGTGGAATATAATTTATTTTTAATGTGTTTTTGTATTTCAATATGTGTATTGTATACTAGTGGCTAATTTTAGTAGTTGATTTTAAAGTTAATCTAGCATGGTTGTATAAAGAAATATCATGACTTAGTGATCCCTTTCTTCTTCTTCAGAGCCGACCTATCATCACAAGGTGCAAGAATGGCAGAACAGACTAGGCTTATCAAGCAATCCACGGCGTATGCTTCAGACACAAAGTGTAAATGAATATGCAGCACAGAAGGAGCTATACTTGGGAAGCAAATGCGACGTTCCCGACACTCCGGGGTCATGGCAGTTCTGGATGATAATGCTCAAGAACGGAAACTTGGACACAACGGCCGCCATGTGTCCAAAGAATGGCTTCAAGTCGAAGCCATTCCCGCAACCGCCAGAGTTTCCCTGCTTTGGAAAAGGGTGCATGAACATGCCTTCAATGTACCACAACTATACCAAAGGTTATGGTGAGGAAGAGAAGATCATGAAGGGGGGTTTCTATGGATCATGGGACTTGGATGCTGATGCCAAGGAAGCATTTCATATGAATGATACATCTTATTACTCTGTGTCTTGGGAGAAGAAATTGTGTGAAGGAAGCTGGGTTTTTCACAATTTGTTGAAGACATCTTCTAAGTATCCATGGCTAATGCTATATTTGAGATCAGATGCTACAAAAGGATTCTCTGCTGGATACCATTATGAAACAAGAGGCATGTCGGTAGTGGTATGTTTTTTTTTTTTTCTCTCTAACTATTCAATTAATTCATTCTGTGGATATGTGGCTATTGCTTTCAAGTCTAAACTGATGTTTTCTAAGTGTGAATAACGTAAAAATATTCGAAAGACAATAAAAGTCAATCCAAAATAGTCAGACGTTTTTTTATTTTTGTATTCTTTATTATTACTGAAACAAATGAATAATTTTAGAGGTAATAAATATGTAATTACAGATGTTACATAAATGAATTATGGATGTTAAGTTACTTAAAATAATTCTGTGTTATTATCACTCGAATAATAATGATAGTTGTTTGCATAGGTACCAGAATCACCTCATTTTAAGGTAAAGTTCACCCTTGATATCAAGCAAGGAGGGGGTCCAAAGAGCCAATTCTACCTCATGGACATAGGAAGTTGTTGGAAGAACAATGGTGAGCCATGCAATGGGGATGTAACCTCAGATGTTACCAGGTATAGCGAAATGATCATAAACCCGGATATTGAAGCATGGTGTAAACCCAGCCAGCTTGAACAATGTCCTCCTTACCACACCTTTTCCAATGGCACCCGGGTTCACCGGACCAATGCAGCGCACTTCCCTTACGACGCTTATCATATCTACCGTGCTCCAGGCAATGCCAAGCACTTGGAGGAACCAGTGAAGACCTCTGATCCGTATAGCAACCCGCAGACTCAAGAGATTCTCCAGATTCTGCCCCATCCAGTTTGGGGCGAATACGGGTATCCGACGAAGAAAGGGGAAGGGTGGGTTGGTGATCCAAGAACTTGGGTCCTTGACGTTGGAAGGCTCTCTCAATCACTCTATTTTTATCAGGCAAGTTAACTAAAATCAGTGGCATATTCTACTTGAATGTGAGGGAATTTCTGAATCTTGGCAATGATTTATTTACATATTTAATGCAGGATCCTGGAACCAAACCTGTGAAGAGAACATGGACATCAATTAACATAGGGACTGAAATATATGTAAGTGATGTTGGCCATGTAGCAGAATGGACAGTTAGCAACTTCGATATTATTATTCCGTAACAAGTTCTGTTAATGGAAGGTTCCATTAACAACTCCTCAGATTTTGAATTAACTTATATTTATGTCCATTATTTTAGCTCAGTATTTTATCATGGCCCAGTTGGCAAAGTTCATAGATAAAAGAAAGTAGAATTCATATTAAATTCCTAGTTCTTTTTATAACTTCAGAGCTTGGATAGATTTTTTTTTTTTCCGAAAAATAGGGAGATAATCTTTGCATCAAGATGGAAAAACAATTATCATTTTATTGATCAATTAAATGATGTACATATATAATTACACAGATGGTACTCTGAAAGAAGTGAAAAACCAAACCTAAACCAGTCTAAAATTTAAGCAACTTCCTAACCCTCCAACTCCAGGCATAGCATAGAGCACAGAGCATATAACATGTCTCTAATTCAATACCTCCTAACAACCTATGATAATCAAACGCTAAAAGCACCCCGAGTGCCTGTGTGCAGCCACGGCTACTGCGGCAGCACCAACTGCACCAAACTGAGATTGTGCTTGAATCAACTTAGCATCAATGGCAGAGACATGATCACTCTTCCCGTGCTGGTAGTATGGGTTGGTATTAAGATCTATAGCCAGTCTCGCTGGCACATTACCCTGCTGGGATGGAAGTTGGTGTTTGCCTTGTGAAACATCCTTGTATGCCTCCGATGGCGTTTTGGGGTTTGTAGGGCACATCCTTTGGAAACAGTGTGGAGAGACTGCTTGAGGAAGAGTATTTCGGTAGAACATCTTCGGGTCATAATTGTCTTTCATGTTTCTCCCACTATCATAGTATGAAACAGTCGTCCCTACAGCTCTACCCGGTTTTGCTGTGGCAAAGAAAGAAAACCAAGACACTTTAGTTCAGATTCAGTTTCATAAAACCAAGTCACGGGATTATTGAAGTGCTTTGCTGAGCTACACACACATATTTCCTGCTTTTTTTTATTTTCTCTATACTTTCCGAACTTATGCATTAATCCACTTACAAAATATAATTGAGGTAAGCACCATTTATATACAGCTTATACCTGTTGGCACCTTTGGTGGAGGTCTCGAAGGCCTTATTATATGACTGGTTGAATTAGATTCTCCGGCAGCTCTCGAAATCTTAGATGCATCTTCTGCAATTTGCTTGTTCTCATTCGGAGGGAATGATGGCTGGGCACTAGGAGTAAATGTACTAGAATGTACCGTGGACCTTTAAAAATGAAGTTGCATAATTAGATAACATATCCATGAGAAATAAAAAATGCTACCAAACTCAATATGTGAGCAAGAACCAGAAACTAAATACAATGTCTAAAACAACAAAGACTTTCAGGGTTAGTATGCGATAATCTTACCTTGGAAGGGAAGCATGCTTCCTCTCCGGAGGAATCACAGGGCCACTTTTACCATGGTTTTCCTCAAGATAAGCAAATTGCTTCCTCAAATGATCTATGGCACTGCAAGGAACATATGTGCATCAATAAAATGCATTACGTATAAACATACACTACACCTGCATCTATTACATCTGCAAGTAAAAAGCTATGGCCGTTAAGTTAACCTAGGATAGACGAAATTTGTCCCTTCCATTCCATTCATGTAATCTTTGAGAAGCTGAGGATGATACTCCAGAATCTCTCGATATAGTAGTTCTCTAACATCCTCCCTATTCAATCTTCTCCTCTCAAACTCAAATTCCAATTTTGAAATTGGCTGACATGACGGCTCTCTCTCAACTTTGGCCAAACCCTTGAAGAAAGGATCAGCTAGTGCCTATCAACCAAACAAGTAGAATAATTTCTTTCAGGTCTATATTGAGCAAAAGAAAGATAATTTTTTATGCAAAGAACATAAAATTAACTCGATTTGATATTCCATAATGGGACACATAATATATGCCATAGTAGATAAGAAAATCACCTCTTGGGCAGTTGGCCGCTCCTTTGGATCAAATGCTAAAAGCCTTTGCAGTAGGCGAAGTGCCAATGGATCAGCATTTGGAAATTTCTTTTCAAATGGCACAGGAGGTTTCTTCCGCATTTCTGTGAGGTACTTCCTTGCCTTCTCATTTCGAACCTGCAATAGTTAGAATAAGGTTAATTGCCAAATACTTAAAATACACTTCACAAAATCACATAAGAATAAGATAAAGTGAAAATGAAACATAAAATTAAGAGTGATTCATACTCCTGCAATAACTTCGGGTGATGGTGTCCCAAGAAGATCAGTAATCAAATCTAATTGATGCACAACACTTTTGCCAGGGAACAACGGTTTTCCTGTTAGCACCTCAGCAAAAATGCATCCTATGCCCCATATATCAATCGCTGGTGTATACTGCACACAAATGCAAACAAAATCAGAATATTAAAGTAGTAGGACAATTATGCATTCCAACCAAACCATTTCAGGGGAACAGACAAACCGACACAGTTACCTGAAGGACAGATAATTCAACTTCCAGGAGAGATCAATAGTCCTCCCTGAACAAGAATTTTTATAATCTAGGCATTACTGTTTACTATAAAACACACAAAGCATTTCATACAACAATAAGCACAACATTGCAAGTCACGTAAGCAAACCAGTGTTTCAATTTCTCCTTTTTGGGTCAAGCATGTTAACCTCGTTACATAGTGTTACGATAATGATGAACAGAAGAAGATAATGATAATCATATGAAATTTCATACCATTCAGCCTGTTCGAGAAAGTACAGTTTCCTGCGTATGACTGCCAACTCATGTCCTAAAAGAGTTTTCTACGGCAGGATTTCACTAAATGCCAGTTCATCAACAATTACACAACTACTAAACATTAAACATGAAGTTGTTACTCCATGACTCGGCCCGTTTGGGAAGCTTTAAAAGTAACTTTTTTGAGCTTTTGACTTATGAAAAGTAGTAGTATTAATGTCTAATACAATTTTCAAAACCAAATTGCAGCTTTCTAAGAAGCTATCAAGGAGCTTATAGAGAAGTTAAAAAAAAATTACTTCTCTCATAATCCTACTACTTTTTATCACATTTCTATAAAATAAGCATTTTTAGACCTAAAAATCCAAACACAAAATAACTTATTTATAAGCTACTTTTAATATAGTCATTTATTGTTTAAGCTATTTTTTCAAAAGGAGCTTAATTAAGCTGTTTACCCAAACTGGACCTCAATACCCATGGCTTTTACTTATAAGTTATAACACAAGTCAATTTTTATACATCAGATCAGAATTTACAGGGGAAAACCTTGAGTCTTTATTGCTATTAGCTATCTACCCATAGCAATAACTGCTAATTGAGTGACCAAATTAAAAGTATACTGATGTATAAGTGATGCAGAAAAGATTGGCATCACATGATGACAGTAATTTGGGAATGGAGCAAGCATAAGAAATTGTAAAAAGCCAAGATCCAAGAAATAAAACAATTTAAGAGATTATAAGATCAAGGAACCAGATGATTGTACTTCGGTTAAACATTCTAGCAGCTTTTGCAATAGTTCACTAGTGATAAAATACTTGGATATTATCAAAACTAAGTCAAATCAACATATTCATATAGTTCAGTGTGCTAGTGGAAGTGTTAGCACCAGAAGGACATGCTAATGTCAAGTTTCTAATAAAGGTACTAGGAAACATTAAATTTAAGATAATTGAGGGGCACTATCATAAGAACATTAGATAAAGCGTCAGAAAGACAAACTAGCTCAACCAAGACAGTTAAGCTTTATTAATTCAAAAATGTGTCTAGAAACTACAATAGTCAATAATGTCAATAAAGTTTCTGTTATAAATAAAGCATAGATGACCACATAGTTACGCCACAGAAGACTTAAACAACAAAGTTTAGCAAAATTATACCTTAGATGAGAACGATCCACACAGCTCAGGGGCTCTGTACCATCTAGTAGCAACATAATCCTGCAATCACCAAAAGGAAATATGAGAGATGGAGACCTCATGGAACTGAACATATAAAAATGGCCATATCTATCTTAAATTCAACTTAAATAAACCCTCATTACCGTCCAAAATATTGCAGTTGGTTCATCATTGAATGCAACTCTGGCAAGTCCAAAATCACAAATTTTGAGCTTGCAGTTTGCATTAGCCAGTATGTTCTTGGGCTTAAGGTCTCTGTGATACACATTTGCTGTAATCATACATAAGATCATTCAAAAACAATTTAGCTTCATAGTTGTATTTCAAGACAATATAACAGTGACAGAAATAGAAACAAAGGCAAAAATGTGAGAGAAAAGATAGATGAGCAGGTACCTGTATGCATATACTTCAAAGCACGTAGCATCTGATAAAGAAAAAATTGATGGTGTTCGCGGGTCAAGTCATCATTAGCTTTGATGACTTGATGGAGATCAGACTCCATGAGCTCAAAGACCACATAAATATCTTTAAAATCTCTCTTTGAAGGTGGCAACATGATCCGCTTAATATCAACAATATCAGGGTGTCTTAAAAGTCTTAGCAACTTGACCTCGCGCAGGATTCTAATGGCATCGGATATATGCTCAAAAACATCATTAATCTTCTTTATTGCAACTTTCCCCCCAGTGTGTGTGTCAATTGCTGCACAGACAACTCCATAGCTACCCTTCCCTATAACTTCAAGAATCTTGTATCTGTTGGCATCCCCATAGTCGGTGAAGAAGTCCAACTCTTTCATGTCCTGCAGATTGACATGTAAGATGTAAACTATAATCAAATGAAAAACAGATTCTTTAAAACCAAGCAGAAACATAACTAGTTAACCAAATCCCTTCAAGCTTTGGTATTGAGTAAACAATAATTCTTTCAAAAACAAACTCTTTCATCATAAAATCTGAAAAAAATAATAATTTGAGACAAACGAGCACCAGAATATGCAAAAGAAGTTTTTAACAAATGCCGAAAATTAATCAAATGTACGGAGAGCCCATAACAACTAGGTAGAATATCATTCATGAACAAACTTTTTTGGCTGTAAAGAAATCGATCCAAAAGCGATGGCTATTCCAAATTCATCCTCAAAACCAAATTAGCACAAAATCCAGCAGCAACATCCAAACTTTAAAAAAAAAAAAAAGAACAATTTTCCACAGAAATGAACCAATAAAATATCCCTGAGTTTCCAATTTTCCATTTCCTTCACAATTTCCACAGAAAAGACAAAAGCGTGCAATTAGAAAAGAAAGAACCTTCTTGAGCTGATCTTGCTGCATCTTCTGTTCTTCCTTTCCTTTTCCTTTTCCTTTTCAAAACAGATCGAAACAGCAAGAAAACTTCACCGCACAAAAGAAGTGTCACTAGCTTCGACGGATCGAAACAGATCGAAGATCAAGGTGAAACCTCAAATTTGCGGCGAATCAGCTGGAAGAAACGACCGATTAAGCAGCAAAATCCTCGAAGGTTTTGGAATTAGGGTTGCAAATGGAGATGAAAAACCCTAGAAATGAAGATGCAGCGTAAACCTTCACTTCAGAGGATCTGAACTCAGAGAGAGAGAAGAAGAAGAAGAAGAAGAAGAAGAAGGAGAGAAAGACAAGTTGAGATATGAGAACAACGAAGGTTAGGGGAGGTGGGTGAAAGTTGTAAACTTTCTAATTATAATTTTATTATTTATATTTATTATTTATAATTATAGTTATATTTTATTTTATTTATTCATTTGTCCGTTTATGTCTAGAAAACTCCAACAAACTATGAAAGTATGAATTGAAAACCCGTTCTAATCTAGCTACTGCGTTCAGTTAATTAGTTCATCAAATAAATAACAGTAATTAGGGTTTAACTAACATCTATTTAAAGATATATATTAAGATTCTTATCAATAAAAACTTTTAAATATTTTATTTTAATAATATATAATAAATACATTCAAAACTTAGATTTTATATCATTTTTATAAAAAAAAACTTTATCATTTATAAAAAGAATTTTAATTTATAACTTTAACATATAATTTTGAAACACATTAATTAAATTTTAGTTGTTAATTAATAAATCAAAGCTAATTGACTTAAGAGTAAGTTCCTGAAAATCGATTTTAATTGGTCGGTTGAATTGGTCTAACTGTGAACTGACAAAAAAAACTATTTAATCAATAGATATAATCGTTTGTTTCAGAAATCATTTTTAAACTGTTGAACTGGCCGAAAATCGTCTGATCGAACCGAATCGAAATCTGACCAATTTTTGTATTTAACACTTGAACGACGTTGTTTTTTTTATTAATCAGAAAAAAAAAACAGTAATCCATAACCCTAATGGCCTAATTCCTTAACGCCAAAAAACCCAAGGTTCAGTGGTTCCATTTTCACATTCTTCCGCCACCGTCTCGCCTCTCTTTCGCCAGAGAAGCCCCTTCCATCATCTGTCTTCACCGCCCCTTTTATTATTGTCATCTTTTTTCTTTTTTGTTGACTTGTACGCGTGTCATCTTTCATCATTTATTTTTGTTGTTGTTATCTTTCTACCTTTTTTAATTTGTTGGAGGAAATAATCCGGGAGGATGATAGCACAATATCAAGAAGGAGATTATTACATTGGTATTACTGTATTAGAGCACTTTTTTTTATTATATTCATTGGATATCGGACTAGGTCCAAATTTATCGTTACATTCTTTTTTGTGTGATTACATTCTTTACATTAAATGGGTGAATACCAATTTCAATTTCTGATAATGTTTTCGAAGGACTATGAGGCCTCTAAGAAAAAAATATTCATTTCGGCCCCTCATAATTAATTTTCTGAGATTGATTAGTCCTTCTGTTAATGATCTCTCTCGAAAACATGTTTGTGTGACTCGTTAATTACTAATATATCCTCCATTTAATTTTTATAAGTAAGAACAATTTAAAAATCATTAATATTTCTTGATTTTACTCAGTAAATTTAGTCAACGTATTTACAAAAAAGTAACAAAAAAAAACTAACAATTACTTCCCTAAAAGACAACAAAACTCCCAACAAAAAAATTGTGAATTCTAGTTGACTCTTAACGAATAAATTAGCAGTTTAACATGTTATGTAAGTTTATTCTGTTAATACAGAGAGAAAATATTGACAAAAGAACTAACCAGTCTCACAGAAATAAAGTTCAAGGGCCAAAAAGAATAAATTTTCTTTTATTAAAGGCTTCATTGTCTTTCGAAGTAATTGTCAAAACTATTTAGAATTTTTTTAAAAAAATTTTATTACTCACTTATACCAAAAAAAGAAAAAAACATTTTATCACTTATATTTTTAAGGCAAAATAAAAAATATTAATTTAAACATCAAGATTAAGGAACCTTTATATATTAGATATCAATAAAAATAACTTTAAAGAATAAAAAAATTAGTTATTATTATTATTATTATTATTATTATTATTATTATTATTATTATTATTATTATTATTATTATTAAATGATAAATATTTTTATTGTTCTTTGTTTATTTCAAGCTATATATCATATAATACAATAACTTTGTATATATTATTCATCTTATTTTAATATAATTTGGTTGATTACCAATTAAATAAATTGAATAGTTTAATTAAACTTTTGAATTGGTAGTTTTAATGACTTAATTTTCAGTTTAATTTTTAAAATTTTATTTGTATAGGATTATGAGACTTTAGTTAGTGTTATATTTTTAATTTATGTATTTTTAGGATTTATATTAGAATATTTTTATATTTAAATGTATTTGTTTATAATTTTATATATAAATTTAGTATAATTCAATTATTTCGGTTAAATAACAGTTGAACTTATAAAATTATGAATAAATAACTAAAATAGTTTCATGACTAATTTAGCTTTTAGAATCTTACTTAAGCATTAAGAGTAGGTTTTTAATAATAATTTGGTACATTAAAGTGATAATAATAAATATTTGAGTAAAATATATTTTGTAATTTAATTGAGCCATTTTTTTAATAAATCTAGTTGCACAACTTGCAAGCCTATGAGTTGTGAACATACACAAAGTTGTGTAGATATTTTTTGTTCTTAAATCTTAAATCAACCACTTTGATCCAGAACCCAAAAAAATAAAAAATAAAAAATAAAGAAACAACTACTTTGATTTATAATATAATTTTTGTTTTAGTGAGATATTTCACTGTAAAAATAAATGCATATTTTCGTGTTAGAAAATTACCAAGTTTTAATTTGAATTGACCTGGAGCAATAAAAGGTTATTTTTTATAATTCAAAAAAGTATTTTGTTTATGGAGATGAAAAGCATATTCCTTACAAACAAAAATTCAAGTAGACTTTTATAATTTATAATTTAATAAAACTCTTGAGTTCAGAAAATACTTATAAAATCATTTGTAAATTTACAAATAATCAAACCTCTAAGTCCTCAATATTTTACCATTATTGTATTGTTCTACAGTATTAGAGAAAGTGAAAATTACACTTGCTTGATAAATTGCTACTTGTTCTAGATATTTTGCAAAATCTTGTTAATATTCATAGATTTGCCACTCATAATAATTTGTTTGAATTTCATTTTCATGTTTGTTAGGTTAAATCTCAAGACATCAAGGAAATTATATTCCAAGAAATTCCTAAGAAAGGGATTTATAAATCCTATAATATTGCCATCATTTAATCTGTTCCAAATTTCATGTATGATACTGAAATTTTATCATCTAGTCTTTCTAATTCTGATTCTAATTTTAATTCTGTTTTACCTGTTGTTTATGTTGTAAATTTATATGCTTACAACTTATGGTACAAAAGATTAGGTCATAGTGCCTCCAAAATTATAATTGATGTCATGAGAAAGTGTAATATTGCTATTCAATCAAATAAAATACAATATGCAGTTTGTGAATTTTGTAAACAAGCAAATATTTAATTTATTTGATAATAATTCAACCATTTATTATTAAATAAGAATTTATGAAGTAAGCTTTTTTCTCTTGAATTTATGAACTAAGTTAGTTAATTTATGTAGGACTATTAGTTAATGAATTAGTATTAAAATTTTTATTTTCAAAATATTGAATCATTTCCACACAATGTAAGTCCAATCACCTCAATCAATCTAATCTACCTATTTATCAAAATTTTTAACACCTATACCAACATCTAAACTTAATCCCACAAAATTACATAAAATAATAGATCCCTCTAGTATTCTAATTAATGATATTGTTATTCAGTTTGGAAACTCTCCTCCTATTGTTGTATCCTCAAACTCTCACTCTATGATAACAAGGTCCAAAAGTAAAATTGTTAAACCAAAGACTTTTACTGCTGTCACTATTGATTCAGAAGATTTAACAAATATTGTCCCACTAATGTAGCTAAAGCTATAACCTGTTCTCATTAGAAGAATGCAATGCTTGAAGAATTAGAAGCACTGAAAAAAACAAACACATGGTCTCTTGTTCCTACAGATTCTAATGCAAAGGTAATTTGTTATAAATGGACTTTTGCTATAAAAAGGCATCCCAATAGTAAGATAATGAAAAATAAAAGACATTTGGTTGTAAAAAATAATTATCAGATTGAAGGAGTTGATTTTGATAAAGTTTTTGCACCTATAATTAAACCAACAACAATTTTGGTTGTGTTAACTATTGCTCTTAGTTTTAAATGGCAAATGTGTCACTATTGTGCCGTATATATATATAAAATTTAAAATTTGAAAAAATTTGTTTATATACTTAGTGAATATCACTAGTGTACCATATAATATATATATAAAATTGTGATAAAAATAACTAATAAATATTATATTTATTAAAAATGATAAAAAATTTTGTATTTAACAAATGACATATCCATTTAATCTAAATTATTTTGTTAATGTTTGAATAAATATTTAGAAGATACACAAAAATATTTAGAACAAAATTTGATATCTAGATTTTTTTTATTTTTTTAAAAAATTTAATCATTCACAATTAAAAAATAAAAAAAAATTCACTTGATATAAAATTATAAATTTTTGAGAATGAAAAGATCTTATTTTTTAATATTACTTGCAAAAAATTACATCAAAATATGACATTTAAAGTTTTCTTTAGAATATATATTTAATGTATATTTAGTTTTTCGGGACTTATTTGTTGTTAACACCTTTTAGAGTTATTTTTTGTTAGCGATGTAAATTTTTTATATTGTTTTAATTGTTTACTCATTTAAAATAATATGTTCAAAACTTTCTTCTATAAATTACCGTTAGATTAGCATCTTAATTTTAAAATAATAAAAATATTTGATAGTCAATAGAATTCAACCTAATATTTTATTAGATTTAATTACAAATATATAAAATTATTCTATTAAATTAATTTTAAATTAGATAGATTATCTTATTAAACTAATTTTAATATTAAATTAAAAATGACTACTAAAAATATTAATTTTATATTAATTATTAAATAAAAAATAGTTAAATAAATAATAAAAATAAAATTAAAAATCAAAATAATACTGTTTATTCATTGGTATTTTTGTTTATTTAAAGTTAATTTTAGTCTTCTTTTGGGATAACATCAGTTGAAATTTTTTAAATATAAATATTATAAAGAATCGATTTCATAATTGTATGAAAGATGAATTTTTAAATGATTATTTAACCACATATATAAAAAGAGAGATATTTGATTGTATTGACAATAAAAAATTATTTAATATTTTTAAATTATAAAACCTAAAACAAATAAAATTTTAATTTATATATTATTATTATTATTTAAATTATTATTTTAATATTTTAATTTATTAGTTAGATAATTTAAAGATTATTTATATTTTATAATAATAAAATATAATTATAAAAATTATTATCAATTTATATATATTTTGTCTCTATTTATAAAATTTTTTAGATTCGTCACTATATAACGTGAAGATATGTTTAGAAGAAGCTACATTACTTCATTCTAATTATTCAAATTAAAAAATTTGATTACTCCTAATTAGTTAAAAATTTAATTTTTAAAATTAATTTTTAATCTGTTATTTATATTTATATTATTTAGTATGAGTTTTATTCCCCAATATTTTCTCATGTATATAAGCTTGCTTCTACGCTCTATTGTAAGTTGTAACACAATTCATCAATAATACAATTCCATATTCTTCGGCAATCTTATCTCTCTTCCTTTACATTCCCTAACACACACTTAACACCGACAAGAACAAAAGACTTGCGCCAACACTGATCCAAAATCTAATAATTTAAATTAAAGTTGAAACTTGCAATTATATATTGTGGTATGTGGCTGTCTTCAATTCATGCATCCTTCTCTAAACACGCTTAGGTCAGCTACCATACACCTATAATATCATATAATTAATTATATTACATATTAAAATCAGTCACTAAAATTCTTTATTAATATAATATATTTATTAAAATATAAAATATATATTAAAAATTAAATAATATATATTTATATACAAATAATATAATAATTAATTTTAATAATTAATTTTAATATATAAATAATATTTTTATAATAACAATATAAAATAATATATAATGTAATAAAATATAATTTTGCTTACTAGGATTATTATATCGAATATACTTCGCCGAAGCTGCGAGTCCAAGTCTATATATTCCTTATTACTATTTTATTATTTCAATTTTCATTTTCTGTTGTTTTTTTTTTTCTTGGGTCATGATTTCTGTCGGTGTGGACTGTGGATAACGGAATTGTTTGACTTGGTTTGTCGTTCATGCAGAGCCGTTACTACTTGAAATTTAATCATCATCAAGCAAGTGCTTTTTGCAACCTAATTTTTTCTTATATCAATCTAATATGTATAACAAAAAGCTAGACATCAAGTCATCAATGCAAGTAGTGAAATCACTCGCACGGCTTTAACAGAAAATTTTTAAAATGAAAATAAAAATTTTAATTTCATAAATAAATATAATACTCAATCACTAAGCTATATTTGGTTGAAAGGAAAGAAATAGAAAGGAAAGAAATAGAAAGGAAAGAAAGGAAAGGAAAGAAATTGAGTGGATTTTTATTTTCTTTAGATGTGTTTGGTTGGAAGGAAAATAAAAAAGAAAGAAATGTTATAAAAAGACAATCTTATCCCTATATTATAATATAAATATATATTGAAAAAAATGAAAGGGTAGTATTGGAAGTACAGAGAGAAACATAATTTTCTTTCCATTTTCTTTCCAATATTGGAGAGAAAAAAAATTGGTGGGCCCCACCACTTTTTTTTCCATCCATTTTCTTTCCCCTCAATTTTCTTCTCCAACCAAACAATCAAAAATAATCATTTTCCTTCCTATTTTCTTTCCTCCCTTTTCTTTCCTTCCATTTTCCACTCAAACAAACATAGCATAAGATAAACATAAATATATGTATCTATTTTTTTAATGAAAAAAAGTCCTATATAAGTGAAGGTATTAAATAATCTTCAGTGTTTCTTAGTTAATTATCAATTATTTAGATTTTCTGTTCGTAATATTTTTTACTTTTATTTTTGTATCCATCTTTTTAAATTCGTCGCTTTAACTTTTTTTTCCCCTTTTTAGTTCCATAAAATTCCGTTTGATTGATGTATATGATGAGATATAGACACAAAAAAAGAAACATTAAAAATATGAACATAAAATATTTATATTTGTGTATTGTATTTGACAAAAACAAAAAACAAGACACACATATTAAAAAAAACTGAATTATCCTTCATTCAACCACAAATTTTATCACCATCATTATACATCCATTACCCTAAACGCTGCATGTCGTCATCATTAAAGATTAATCAAAGATTAATCAAAATTTAGATAAACAAAAAAATTAAATGTACAATATTTTTTTGAAAAAAATAAAAGGATAAATGTAATTGTAGAATCTAAACGAGGAAGAAGAAAAAAGGTTTGGGGAGAGAAGATGATAAATTTTAAAAATTGAATAAGAGTAAAAGAATAAAAATTTAGTGTCTCACAAATTGTATCTCAGTGTCTCACCAAATTAGAATTACACAAATTTAGTGTCTTAATATCCATCCGTATCTTCCCGTGTCCTTCAAAAATTTGTATCTCACCAAACCAAACGATAAACATGTGTTGCCGTATCCATGTCTCGACATCAACCAAACACTACCTAATATCTTTTAATCTCATATTTTGTACCATTTGTCATTTAATCGCCAATTATATTCCTAATCGATAATTCTACTTAAAATGACTCAATTACACTTTGTTCATTATTAATTAAAAATGATTTAGTAATTATTTATAGATTATTATTCTTAATTTCAGGTTTCATAACAAATATGCATTTAGTAAGAGTAACAAATGAAAAGGATGAGTGGAGTATATTTTTAAAGTTGATAAATATAAATTTTAATTTCATATATTCTTATTAGAAGTAGCATGCACAATTAATTCTTGGAATTACAACTATATCTATATATATGTATTTTTAAATTTCGTACTACTTTTATAAATTAAAATACATAGTTATAAAAATCTTTAAAGTATATGTTAAATATGATACAAGAGTAGTAACACAAAAACTGCAACCAACTAAAATTGATCACCGATCTCTAATTTATTTTGCACATTGATGTATGGCAATTCACTTAAATAAATTGTTTTACCTTTAAAATTATGTAAATACATTATTTCCAAAACGAATACGTAAATACATTATTTCACATATCTATGGAAACTGCTACTGGCAGTAGCGGTCTACAGAAACACAAAATCTGCTGCTGCCAGACGCAGATTACGTTGCGTTGTGGCAGCATAGAAACTGCTGTTGCCTGTTGCGATTTCTGCATGATTATGATTGGTCATAAACCGCTACTATCAGTAGCGATTTATGTGCATTGGGACACGTGTATAAACCGCTAGAGGCAACAGCAGTTTACGTTGAGTATGAAAACAAATAGTTTTACTAATCTTTATCTAAAAAATAATTACAAAACAAATAATTAATGGTATATACTATTTAAATAATATCATAAATTAAAAAATTTAATTTATCATTTCACAATATAATTTAAAAAATATAAATATGCATGTAATAAATTTTTTATTTGTATTTATTATTAAAAGTGAGACTAAATTACAAATAAAAAATACAATACTTAAAGTATTAAATTATATAAATCAAGACTAATTTTTTTCATCTCTTTTAAAATTTATAAATAATAAAATAATTTATTTTTAGCCAAAAATTCACTAAATCATATATTTTTCTCTTTAAATAAAAGAGAATGAAATGATTTTTAAAAAGAAAAATATATGATTTAGTGAACTTTTGGCTAAAAATAAATTATTTTATTATTTATAAGTTTTAAAAGAGATGAGAATAAAAAAAATTAGTCTTGATTTATATAATTTAATACTTTGAGTATTGTATTTTTTTATTTGTAATTTAGTCTCACTTTTAATAATAAATACAAATAAAAAATTTATTACATATATATATTTATATTTTTTAAATTATATTGTGGAATGATAAATTAAATTTTTTTATTTATGATATTATTTAAATAGTATATACCATTAATTATTTATTTTGTACTTATTTTTTAGATAAAGATTAGTAAAATTATTTGTTTTCATACTCAACGCAAACGGCCTCTGACGGTTTACACACGTGTCCCAATGTACATAAACCGCTACTGGTAGTAGCGGTTTATGACCAATCATAATCATGCAGAAACCGCGGCAGGCAACAGCAGTTTCTATGCTGCCACAACTCAACGTAATCTGCGGCTGGCAGCAGCGGATTTTGTGTTTCTGTAAATCGCTGCTGCCAGTAGCGGTTTCCATAGATATGTGAAACAATGCATTTGCGTCTTTATTTTAGAAACAATGCATTTACGTAATTTTGAAGGTGAAACAATTTATTTAGATAAATTGTCCTTATTCTATAAAAGAATAAAAATAGGTAAAATTTTTTTAAACATTGTTTGTAGCACTAAATAAGATATAATTAATTCAAATTCTTTTGGACAAAATCATTAAGCAAGTAAATATCAAATTTTAAATAATTTTTACAAAATAATGTTTAAGTTGTAATTAATAATGGTAACTCACAGAAAAATAACAGATAAATAGTACTAATCATATATTTCACTAATTAATAATAAAAGTAAACATTTCAAAAATCCAAAATGAAACTAAAATATCAAAATAAATGAATTCTAGTTATTTTTTGGGATAAGTATTGTTTTGGTCTCTCACGTTGAGGGTCGGAATCGAACCCGTCCCCAACGTAATTTTCGATTTAGAATCATACTTAACGTTTTTTTCGTATTAAAATCGTCCTTTTATTTTTTTTTAGATAAAAATACCCTCACTACTACTAGCATAATTACCTCCTCCACCAGTACCACCACCACCAGCACCACCACCAGCACCAACACCAACACCAACACCAACACCAACACAACCACAACCACAACCACAACCACAACCACCACCAACCACCACCACCACCACCACCAAGACCACTATCGAGAAAGCAGGAAAAAATACCAAACAGAAACATAAACAACACTAAACAGAAATAGAAAACAAGAAAGCAGAAGCAAGGCGTGAGGCGGAGGTGGAGGCGGAGGCGGAGGCGGAGACGGCGAGGCGTGAGGCGGTAGAAGGAAGGCGGAGGCGGCGAGGCGGAGGCGGCAGAAGCGAGGCGGAGGCGGTGACGTGAGGCGGCAAGGCGGAGGCGGCGAGGCGTGAGGCAGCAGAAGCCAGGCGTAGGCGGCGAGGCGAGGCGGCAGGCGGACTCCAACGGCAGTGGCTCGCCGTCCCTCTCCCCCCTTTCCCTTTCCCCCTCCTCCTCTCCCTCTCCCCTTCCCCCCACCCCCACCCCCACCCCGCGTTCTTTCCCTCTTCCCCACTTCGTCGTCGCCGTCCTCCTCCCCCTCTCCCCTTCCCCCTCCTTCTCCCCCTCTCCCCTTCCACCCACCCCCACCCCACCCCCCGTCCTTTCTCCCTTCCCCCTTCCGCCGGCGTCCCCCTCCCTGATGACAAGTCATCATATACCCATTTTTCAAGCTAATTTCACTTGTTTTATTAGTCTTTATGCACTTTCTTACATCCTAAGTAAGTGATTTGGAATGAAAATGCATAACTTCTTTAAATCAAGCAACTACCATTAAATTGATGCTAATTCATGAGGTTTAAGCTAATTTTAATTGAATTTAATTGATTTATAAGCCTTGTGAATTTAGTGATACTTTGAGTAGTTATTTTGGTTTATTGTAGGTGAAGAAAAGAAGAAAAGAGGAAGCGTGGCCCAAAGAGAAAAAGGCGTGGCGCATAAAGGAGGAGTGCAAGCATTGCCCTCCACAAGGGCACACTGCCCTCTAGGAGGGCAACATAAGGAAACAAATCTTGAGAGGCAACCCTGCCCTGCCCACGACAAGGGCAGAGCACAAATTTGTGCCTTGGATCAAGGAAAGTAAAAACATTGCCCTGCCCTCCTCAAGGGCAGTATCGGGCTCACCAAAGGGAGAAATTCAAAGAAAAAGTTCATCATTGCTTGCCACAAGGGTCGAACACGGAACCATGAGGAAACAAGAAACTAAGCCTTACTTTGGTGCCAAGAAAATCAAAGAAAAGAAGTAGCGTGCGCGTCACACAAGGATCGAACACGGGGCTTCAATTTGGAAACATTGCCCTGCCCTCCACAAGGGCAGGGCAGCATCTTGTGGAGCATGGCCACGCACCATTCTGGCGCACCAAGGGAAGGCTCGGCAGCATCATTCTGGCGCACAGGCATCACTCGGCAGCACCAGCAGCACGCATCTGGCGCACCAAAGAATTCTGCCCTGCCCTCCGCGAGGGCAGGGCAGCATCCTGCACACACCAACGCACAACACGCACGCACCAAGGGACGCATGCACCATTTTCTGCCCTGCCCTCCACAAGGGCAGGGCAGCCTCCTGGGAGCTACTTTCTTCATGGGCTAAAATTGGATTAAAAATCCAATAAAATTCATATCTTCACCAAATCAAAAGCCCATCCAAATTCCAAAATTCAAGAATAGAAAGTGTATAAATAGGAGATAGTTTGATGTAATTAGGACCTTTTCCTTTACTTTTGAACTTTGATCTTTCTTTTGAGCTTTGAATTTTATTTTTGAACTTTGGAACTTCTCTTGGTGACTTCACTGAGATTTCAGAGAATTGGGGAGGAGAATTGATCTCTCTTCTTCCTCGTTCTTGCTTGGGCACTTTTACTTTTCTTGTTTTGAGTTTTGGGTGTGAAGAATTGAGGAAATTCTGTCTCAATCTCCATTCAAAATCTCTTTAATTTCTCTTCTGCATAATTGAGTTGAATTTCTTTTCCTTCACTGCTTCTTCTTCAATTTCGTGTTAATTGCTTTGTGAATTTGGATCTGGGAAGGCAATTGAGATCTAGACTTTGCTATCTAGTCTCTTGAGTCCTAAGATCCCATTTTCCTTGTTGGTTCTTCTGTGAACCTCTGTTTCAAGTTAATTCCCATTTCTGTTTGGATTCTAGTTGTTTCTAATTCAATTTCTGCTTTATTAATTGTTGCAATTTACTTTCCTTTGCTGAAATTCTGAATTCCCAATCCTCAACTCCCTTGTCCATTCAAGCAATTTATATTTCTTGCACTTTAAGTTACTGCAGTTTACATTTCTTGCACTTTAAGTTTCAGTCATTTAATTTCTTGTCCTTTAAGATTCAGCATCTTTTACTTTCCTGTTCTTTAATTTACTGCAATTCTTCCCTCTCCCTTTACATTCCAAGCAATTTAGTTTCTGTTAATGATAAACCACTCAACCAATACTTGATTCGCTTGACTAAATCAACCACTAAACTAAAATTGCTCAATCCTTCAATCCCTGTGGGATCGACCTCACTCCCGTGAGTTTTATTACTTGATGCGACCCGGTACACTTGCCGGTGAGTTTTGTGTTGGATCGTTTTCCACACATCACTCCCCCCTTTCCCCTTCCCCCCACCCCGAACCCGCTTCTTCTCCGGCTTTCTCCCCCCACGCGTTTTATTTTTTTATTTTATAATTTTTTTATTTTAGGGGTAGTTTAGGAATAAATTAAACAATTTTATTAAAAAGGACGATTTTAAATTCAAATACGACTTTAAAGATGATTTTAAATCAAAATATATATCAGGGACGGGTTCGATTCCGACCCTCAACGTGAAAGACCAAAACAATACTTATCCCTTATTTTTTTTATTTTATACTTCTCAAAGTTTAGAATTATATAGTTTTCATTTAATAAACATTTTGGTTAACAAATGCGAAATAAAAATAAAAATAAGATAAATATAAGAAAGATGCATAAATAAAAATTATAAATTAAAATTTTGATTAAGAAAATTGAATAAATGTTAGTTAAATGTTTTCAATTATTTTAGAGCTGTTTTATTTTCTCATATAATCTTTAGGTTTCTTATATAAATAAATTAAAAAAGACACCTCATTACTGTAATATATATAACCGAATAAAAATTCTAAAATTTTTACAGAATAGTTATAATATTATTAATAATTACTAAGTAGAAAGTGTTGAGTTAAGAAATTAACTAACATAATTGATGATGATAAACATTAATTTTAATTGGACAAATTATTTAATTAGTTTTGATGATTTTGTTTAAAGTAATGCAGGCCAAAAATTCATTGTTGCAACAACCCAAACAATTGGAATAAAAATCAGAAGTCTTCATAATGTGTAACATTTACAAATAAAGCCCAAACAAATAGAAAAATAACCAAGTCTTTTAGTGGGCTCTCAAACACTTAAGGGCAAGGCCCAAAAGAATAAATTGAGTAAAGAAATCACATAGGCTGAGAAGTAAGTGAATAAAATCCAAGTTCAAGACACATCACTCAAGCTGAACTCCTCCAAAGCACTTCACAAGTGTGCTTCGGTCAGACTCAAAGAAAAGAGAAAAAGCTTCCTTCCTTATCCATTTCATAAGAGAAGAAAGAAAGAGAAAGCTTAATCATAAAGGCAAATGTCTAATCATTCAAATCAAAGCAGGATAGGCTAAGTTAGAAAAAAGGTGATCTATTTTTATTTACATGCAATTTCATTTCTTCACTTCCTCTTCTTACTGCTGCTGCGATACCATTTTTGGTTAAATGAAGAAAGATGTATTTGATCTCTGCTGCTGTAAATCAATGGTTCACAAAATTTCTTGGAGGCAAAGCACATTATTAATGGTTCGGATTTGGGTTTATCATTGAACCGCTTTCTCTTTGCTACTCAAAAGTCTTCGATCAAGCAAAAAGAAGACAGCTTGAAAATTCCTAATTTATGATACATGGGAAAGATGACCTCTGATCAACTCTGCTATAAATCTATGGTCAAATTTGTGTCTTAGGGATCAAGTAGCATTTTAATGGCTCAGATATAGGTTTACTATTGAAAATATTTTTTGTTTGTTGTCCTGAGGCTTTCGATCAAGAAAGAATGTCAGAACCAAAGTTCCTAATTTGGAAATTTATGGAAGAAAGTAAAAGGTGAGTTGGTGAAGCACATAACTCGAGGAGTGACTTAGGAGAAAGTAACTCAGCACCATGCAAGGAGATACAAAAGAAGATTTCTCATCATTCTGAAGCCAAGGAAAGATAACCAGAGTTTTGTGAGTTGTGTTCTGAGAAGAGTTCTCTGAAGAAGTTCATCAACTTGGAGAGTACTTTCTTTCAAAGAAGCATTCCGCCAGAATGAGGAACTAAATCAGAGACATGCAAATCTGGTTCATCACATTGCAAAGAGGCTGTTGAAGCATCAATCTCCTTCATATTTTACAGATTGCAATTTACTTTTTAATGTTTATCTTTCTGTAATTTTTTGAGTGAAAAGGCATATTGAGAGAGCTCAAGTAAAAGCCAATGAGTAGAAAGAGGTTGAGTGATACACTTGAGAGAAAAGTCTAGAGTCATTTCAGATTTCTTTAGGTAAGTCTGTGTCTTGTATCTTGTACCTGTGAGGTATATCTTTCTTAGTTGGGTTAGCACTAAGAGTGAAGAGTTAAGTATTAGCATAGCCAAAGTCAAGTTAGGTTAGAACTTGAGTGTGAAATGATTGTGTCAATCTTGTGGAATTGGTGTATGTAATACTTTAACTATAGTGAAAATTCTACTACTGTTGTGGTGGAGATTGGATGTAGGTTGCATAGTACAAAGTAACCGAACCAGGATACTTGATGGTGTCAGCTTTTAATTTTTCTTCTCTACTCTGTTCTGTTTTCTAATATTCATGAGACAAAATAAAATTGTCTTATAACTTTTTTACTGTTGAGTTCAAACAGATTCAGATTACAAATTTGTTTTAAAAAATTAATTACAATAACTTAAAAAAGGTCATAGATTCAACTTTTCCTTCTCTAAATCTTTTACAACCTTTAGAAAGCCTTCTTGATAAAATAAATTAAGTCTTCTTGATAAAAATAAAGTAAAACAAGCATATATAATTGTAAAATTCTAAAATTTACTCTGTGATTGCAGTAGTAAACATTATTTTATGACAGCAAAAAGAAAAAAAAAACACACACCTTCTCATGTAAAACAATTAAATAACAGCAAGGATAATTTTAATATCTTTCATTTTTCTATCCTTATTAAGACCTTAACTGATATTACTAGAAACCTAGAAAACCCTTTAGATTTCAAAATTAGAACATTTTTAATTTATTTGTACCACTACTAACTAAACGTGTATTTAACTATTTATATGCTGATGACTAACTAGCAATTTGGGATCTCAGTGGCATAGGGCAAGGTCACATACCTGCGCCGACCAAAGACCGTCCAATGAATTACTGTACTTTATAATATTACATTTTTAATTAAAGGGTTTATTATTATAGATAAAATCAAGTTGGATTGATCGAATAATTAACTTATTAATCTACTTAATAAGTATCAAATGTTTGAATTCTATTTTATATATACAGTACTTTATTAGCCATTAATAATTTTTTAAATAGAACTTAAATTTGTAATGAATTAGTATTTAACTTATCAAATTGACAAATACCATGTGAAAAAAAATTATTATATATAAATCATGGACTCTTAGTCACCGTCCATTACTTTGTATTATAAATTAATAATATAGAAAGCATGTAGCTTTTGTTATCAGCCTCACAATATAATCTACTTTCACTACTTCTATTTATATGAGATTTTATTTTTTGAGGGTACTTTATATATGTTCATTTATTTCTGTTATGGTAATAATAATAATAATAATGGATATAATACAGGGTTATTTATTTAATAAAGAAAAAAAAGCAAAATTAAAGCTAAACTACACTTATCCGCGTTAAAAATTTAAAAATTTAAGATAAATGTCAAGAACAGATAAAAAAATATGTACAGTTGATTAAAATAAATTAATATATATATATATATATATATATATATATATATATATATATATATATATATATATATATATATATATATATATATATATATATACTTCAGATATTATCTTTGCTAGTAATATATACTTCAATTTTTTTTTCTACAGTTTATTCTTTTACCCAGTCTTTCATATTTTAATATTTTCATTTTGGTGGTAAAATAATATCTTTTAATTTCGATACGGATTTATACATTAGTTTGCATTAATGCATGCATCAATATTTGGTTATTGTTAAATTATTCAACAATTTTCATATACATACGTATAATTTGCTAATAAGATATGGTATCATGTTTTGCGGATTAATTAATTACTATTTTATTGTAAAATAAATAAATAAATAAATAAATAAATAAATACAATATAAAAATAAAATAAAAATATCTTTATTAATATTCTCTAATATATGTATCTTATTATAATTGAGATTTCGTAATACACTCTCAATAATAATATATTTAGTTATTTACTATGATACATATATATTATTATATAAAGTAATAAGCTCATGTAGCCTTTTGTATTGCTACTGAAATTCTTTGCTTTTTATTTTTGGTATTATGTCCGTGCTACATATGGCTTTTATAGGCAATTTGTACGGATAAACGCGGATCAAATTAGATCGGATCGGATATGAGCAAAATTTCGATCTGATCGGCACTAAAATTATCGAATCGGATTGGATTCAATATCTGTAATTTTTTACCTTAGATCCATTCAATCCGATCCGCACATTTGCGGATCGGATCGGATATCGGATATATCCGCAAAAACACAAAAATATTTTTAAAACTTATTTTTATTAAAAAATATTAATAAAAATTATTTTTTCTATTTTTTTTAAATGTGTTTACTCTTAAAATAATATTAAACATATATTTCTTAAATAATAAATTAAAATAATACAACATATATGATAATTATTAGTTGAAATAAAATATAAAAAAATATTTATTTATTTATTTTTGCGGATATGTGGATCGAATATGCGAATATCTACACAAAAACCGCAATCTGATCCGATTAGTGTGCGGATCTGATCCGATAGCCTTACGGATTGAATCCATATCTGTAATTTTTAGATCGGATTCGAATAAATACCGCAAATATACGAATCGGATCCGATCTATAAACACCTCTAGCAATTTGAGTTGCCATATTTGATATTAAATTGGTTTGGCTTAATGCAGGAGACATCACTAAACTTGACATCTACATCATATATAATATAATAATATTATATATAACACTTTTCCTTAAACGTGTATTTAGATATATCTTGTTAAAATTTTACCGAAAAAATAATCAAATAGAAAAAATTTTTAATAAAAAAAAGTACAATATTTTTTTATGATGAAAATTACCTCATTAAAACTTTATTAAAAAAAAATACCTAATAAGTGTAAAACCTTAAAAAGTAATGAATTATTAGTTAATAAATTAACTATTATTCAACGAAATTAGAAAATTAAATTTTTATAATCTAGAGGAGTAGAAATATTTAAAATACGAATTTTGACACAAACTTTAAAGATTTTAGCTTAAAACTGGATAAACGGACCGAATCGATTGGGTCAAATCCAAATCAGGTCTAAAACCCAACATATATAAGTTGGAACCTATGAAATATGGACACTTCACTGAATTGTCATGTTTACGTGTCGGACACATTTCGGACACGACACTCTTCGACACTCGTCCGACACGCATGTCTGTTGTGTCCAACTCTGTTTTAATAAAAAAATAAAAATTTTTTCTCCGGATATGCTTGGACACACCTAAATACCATCACATGTCAGTCTATCCAATTTTATTCTTAATATATATTTTTAAAATAAATTTAAAAATAGTATATATTATTATTTATTAAAACAAAAAAATATTTTAAATATTTTATATAATTAAAATAAGATATTAAAAATAATTAAAAAAATAATTTATATTTTATATATATATGCATGTCCCCGTGTTTTATAAGATTTTAAAATTTGCGTGTTGGTGTGTCTTGTGTTGTGTCCTGTCGCATGTCTGTGTCAATATCCTGCATCATAGGTTGGAACTCAGCCCTCTTCCCCCTTTAAACACATGAAACACACTGAAAGAGGGGAAGGAAGAATCAAAACACAAACCCTAACTCAACTTCAATTTCAATTTCACATATCTGTCAATTTGGAGTTCCGATTGCCGCACCGTTTGCGGCCACGCGACTGCCACATCAAGCTCTTTGAAACCATTCAAACGAAGTGGTAAGAAAGTTTCATTTTCTCATCCAGCCTTCCTCTCTTCAATTTCAAAAATGTTGGATTCAAGGATATTGAGATTTTGTATTTTGATGATGTTAGGTGTGCTCTAGTGGTGAGAAATTACTGAGTTTTGCTCTGATCATCCGTGAAAATGGTAAGGAACCCTTAAACTTTGTAAATTGGTGAATTAGTGAACCTTGTGTTGATTATTATGAAAATGTGTGGAATTAGATTATATGCTTGAAAATTGAAGTCAAATTAAAGGTTTTGAGTGCTTGATCTGGAGCATTTGTGGTTGGACTAGCTAAATTGGAGCTTTAAAAATTTTAGAAGCTTGTGTGGAGTAGAGGGTTTGAGGTGTTTTTGACTTAGGAAAGAATCAACCAAGATATAATTTTGATTTTTCGTAGTTAATATATAATGTTACGTGAAACCTAGGCTAGTTGTTTTAGGATAAGTTTAAATGACATGAATTGGTTGGCTTAATTGATTAGAGGTGGTATGTGCATATAATGTGAATTATTAATGATTAATGCTGGAATTGGTAAGGAATTATGAATGAAATTATGGAATAGATGAAAGGAGTTGGATGCTGGCATGTTGTAGAATGAATGAAAAGTGTATGAATATGGTTTTGAACACATTTGAGGCTGTTTTAGGTTGTAAAATATTGGTTTTGAATTGAAAACTTTGGTAAAACTAAAGATTTTGTGTTTTTGGTAAAAAATCGATTTTGACCAACATTGACGGGGCATAATTTGGCTTTCAAACTCGCAAACTTTGTAAAACTTATTTTGAATGAAGATTGAGTCCGTAAAGTTTACAACGTTTAAAGAATGGATGGAAAATAATTTTTAACAAAAACGTTATGTGTGTTTAAAGTTTGAGTTTAAAAACAGAATTTTGCAGAAGACCATAAATTTTGGTATGTGTGTCCACACACACTATCGTGCGTACACACACTCTGAAAGTTTTGCAAGTTGTGCATATGCACACTATGATGTGTACACATTATGTTCTGTTTTGCACTAAAACTCTATTTTTAACTGTTTGACTTTTCCAGCAAGCTTGTAAACTTTCGTAACCCTTATCTAAGGTTCGATAGCTAGCTTTTTAGGCTTCAGAAAGAGAGCAAACCTATAGAGAGAGAATTGTGAAGTGAATAATTGAATTAATGTAGTGTGAAATTGTGATTGGACGAGTATATTGAGTTGTGATTTTGCTTCTGAACTTGACTATGTTTGATCTTGAGTATGTTAAAGATGAGAATGATGAGCATATTGGTTGTGTATAATTTGTTTCGCTTTTGATGCATCATATTCTCTCTGTTTGTAAAGTGTGTCGGGCACTATAATCCAAGAGTGTGTGCGCACTTTATACTGGAGAGTGTGTCAGAAACTATATCCTATGAGTGTGACGGGCACTTTATCCCAAGAGTGTAGCGGGCAGTATATCCCAAGAGTGTGGGAACACTTTAACCCAAGAAATGCGGCGGACACTATATCTCAAGAGTGTGACAGACACTATATTCCAAGAGTGTGATGGGTACTATATCCCAAGAGTATAGATGTATATCAGAGAGACGATATCTAGGTTATCTACCAGGTGTGTCGGGTTCTAGCAAAGTAATAGACACGTGAGCTCATGGCCAATAAGACAGGCATGCATCATGTGCATTTGTATGATTTGTTTGAGTATGGATTTATTTTGGTTTGCCTAACTGTTCGACTATGCTTGTTTGCTACTTGCTTTACTTGCTGTATCTATACCCCTATCTATGCTTTCCTTGTCTGTTTTGTTAGTGTTTGCAACTGAGAGACCCCTCATATGGTAGAAGTGTGATGAGGGTTGTGTCACCCAGTGACTAAGAGGTTTGAAGGAGATAGAAGTTGAATAGTTAGATTAGAATTAGAATCCCTTAGACAGATTACCGATATTTCTGGTTTAGAATCAATTTTAAGTTTGATTTGAGTGTCGAAATTCTAGGAATGCCTGTGGCTTTCTCGATATTTTATATATTATCCATGTGGGCACCTTTACCATGCTAAGAGCCCTCGGTTCTCATTCTATATATATTCTGCTATTTTTCAGATATGGGTCGAAAGGCATCTCGTTGAGCATTCTAGAGATCCTTTGGAAGTGGAGAACTATTTCAGGGCTTGGTGTCTTATATTTTGTTTATGTATACAGATTTATATATATTTTTCACTGTATATATTGTATTTTGTCCCTCTTAGAGATTGACTTGGAAAAATATATGTATATCTTGTCTTTTGGGATACTTTGTTAGGTTATATATATATATATATATATATATATATATATATATATATATATATATATATATATATATATATACACACACACACTCTGGCCGGCCTTAGCTTCGCAGGTCGAGTCTGGAGCTTGATATCTATACCTGTTGGAACTCTGATATTTATATATATAGTTTATCCTTTCCGTTCGATCTTGTTATTCGTTTTACGTATATCTGGACGAGTGTGATGCAATTTTCTGTTTTCGACTTTGTTTAACTTCTTTTTCATGGCAAAATAGTTGCATTATCTTCATACAAAATAGTTGGAGCTATTTTCTAATTAGATAATCTATACGATTATTCAATGTATTGAGTCAAACACACCAAAAATATTCATGACTTGCTTCACGTATCGCAAATATTTTAGCATGATGATTAGATAATGTTATTACTATAATCTATTTTATGGATCTTTATGATATATCTATATCACTATATGTGAATAAATATCTAATTTGAGATATGTCTCTGTGTGAATCAGATAAAAATCCTCTATCTGTATTACCAACTAACTGTGATTAGGATCTATATAAATAAAATAGTCTCAAATTAATTGTTTTGTAAAGATATAAAAAATTTTATTTGATTTTATTTTAATGTCTTCTAATTAAAAAAAAAATATACTTTACTAATAAATTTATAGTAAATAATATATCAAATCATATATTATTAATAAAATACATTATTACTTTAATAACATTCAGATATAATATTCTAGGACTAAGAATTTTTCGTTTTCTTCCTTAGGACATAACTGATATTTTTCATATCCAAATATACTAACTATTCATTCGTCTCTCTGTCAATAACAAAATTTTGAGGTTCAAAATATCAAAATTGATATTATGCATCGGTTGGAGGAAAAAAATAACAAAAAACATCATAACATTTATCTTTCGTTTTCACATAAATCTACTTTAATTTTAACTCTATATAGAAATAAGTGTTTCTTATTTTCAAATTATAATAAAAAAAGTGTTTCTTTAATTTCTAATCCAAATCCACTTTTTAACTTTTCTTTTTCTTTTCTTTTCTAAAATCCACAGCATTAAGGAGCAATAAATTGCATCCCAAGTTCGCTTTTTATTTTTATTTTTTTTTTTTGTGTTGGAGTGCAGGTGTTTTCTAATAATATGAATAGTTAACATATTTTTTTTTGTTATGGACACAAAAAATTTGGGTTTTAAATTTGTGATTTTTTATTTTTTTAAAAAAAAATTACATGACCATCAAACTTATATTTTAACATTAAATTTTTTTTAAATATGTAAATTGGACACTCGGATTTAGATTTTCTGAATTTTTTTATTTTTTCTTATCCAAAATCCACCATTAATTTTCTACCGTACTTAAAATCAATCTTCAATTTTCTACTCTATCTAAAATCTAACTATTTCCACCTAAATCTAAATCTCCGATTTATAATTTCTAATTTAAAATAAAATTATTTTTATATTCATAAAAAATATACCAACTTTTTATAATTATACATAACATACTTCTTCAATTCATTACCAAAAAAATTAGCCACCCAAGTTATGCAAATTAAAAATAAAATTGCTATATTAACTTGAAATAGATATCTAACCCAGACAAGAAAAATGAAAAAAAAAATGCTATTTGAGTTCACACAGCATTTCTTAATTAAAAGGCCTTAAGATTTTTTTTTTTAATAAAAAACATCACCGCATTTACCCATTATATTTATATATCATAGCAAGTTACACTCTCCCTTTCATGAATCTTCCAATATTCTTGACATCTTGATATGGCCTTTGTCTATCATATTTTAATTTCATTCCTTGACAAAACTATTGCCATATATTACATATATGTGTGATATTAAATCGTTTTGGTATCTCTCTCAAAGTTGGAGCAACCACCACCACCATCACCACCGTTGCCCCATCATGCATATAGGGTATAGGTCTCTGTTCTCCAATGGATGCATATAACTTTATAATAAAGTTGTGAATGTGATGTGATGGTTCAATGGACCACTTGATTTTGTTCTCATATTGTATGGTTATAGAGAATTGAATGCTTGGCTGTCCATATCCCCTAAGATCTTTGTCACAACTTATACAGCAATGGGTCATCAATTTCACAAACTTGGGGTAGTAGTCACTCTTTGGTATATGTATTTTAATTTCTTTGAGAGTACGTACTGTCCTCTCAATTGGTATTGAATAGAGACTACTCACCTTTGAATGTAAGTAATCTTGCTCTTGTTAGGTGATATTTTTTGTTAGAAATAGAATTTGAGACTTTGCCAAAACAAAAATAGAATTTAATTTGACACTTTGAGCCCTCTTTGAAAGTGTATTATCCAATTATGACTGTATCACTATATATACAATTTTTTTTTCAATTTATTTATAAAAGTAAATGAAATTTAAACTCATATTATAGTTTTGTTTAACTGTTCTTTTTGAACAAAGTCACAAGCATTAGGAACAAAAAAATATTATTTGAATTTGATAATCCTTACTGTTACGGTTTTTGTCTCTTAACTCGACCCGATATGATGATTAGTCCAATAAGCACCCCTCTAAAAGCTTGATGGTCCATGCAAAGAATCTTTGATTAACTAAGTTGGGTTGGTCTAGTGGTTAGCTCACTAGTCCGCTTAAGCAAGTATTGGGAGTTCGAATTCCGCCTTGTGCATGCAGCAATTCATTGGCCAGTGACAAACCCTTAAATGGAGCTCAGTACCGCAACGGATTAATCCTTGTCATGTCAGGTTGGAGAATACCATAAAAAACCAAAAAAAAAATCTTTGATTAATCTCTAGATCAATACTAGTCTGAAATGATTCTCTGTTAATTCTCGGAAGATTCACATTCCAACACTATAAAAGTATAAATAAATAGCTCGATCGACACACGTCATGGTATAATATTAAATCTTTATCTGTTAGATTATTAACATATGAGTTTTTTTATCAATACTCCATCACTACCGATTCACTAGATCACAACCAATTAGAAGTTCATCGTCCTCTTCCTACAAACAAATCCAGCTTAGTTCTTCCCCCTTGCACGCCAATCTTCTTGCCCATTGATTTCGTTTTAAGCAATGTTGCGAGAATCGAATCTGTCCAGGAATCGATAAAATAATTGATTCAATAATTTAATTAGAATTTAATTAAAATTTAATTAAGATTCAACTAATTTAATTAAATATTAAATAAAATTATTAAAAATTTAAGATAGTGATTTCATTTTCAAAAATAAAAAATTTTAATTAATTTTTAATTAACAACAATTATAACCATAAACTTACACAAATTTAATACTAACTAATAACAAAGTATTAATTATTAAAAAAATAATCTTGTACAAAATTTCTAATCACATTAACAAGCTAACAATTAATTACATACAGTATCAGAAATCCAAAAAGATAAACTCCGAAATTAGAATTCAGATAATTAGACAATTAAATCAAGGGTCACACTTGTATAAAGATTCACTTCATACAGATTTTATAAAGATATTTTTTTGTGGTTAACACTAATGACATGTGTCCTTTTTTCTTTTATTAGACAGAATTTAATATAAATACAAAAAGCATAGTAACTCCGTTTAAAAATGGTTGAAGCAGTTAAAAATTGTTAAAATTTATTACACTTTTTTTTTCTTATGCAACGACCATGACTTTCTCGGTTCGAATTATTAACTCAATTTTATTTTCTTTTTTCTTTTCTTAATCTAATATACTAATAGATTAAATAAATTATAATTATATGACAGTAAAATAATAAATATTTAACCATTTAAACAATAATAACACATTTTTTTATTTTTACTTTACGTCTTTATTCACAACTTTTTAAATGATAATTATAAAGAAATAATATTCGTATGATATATAAAAAATAGTTAAATATTTATTTATAAGTATATATTAAAAAAAATAATTATAACGTGTATTGTTAATTTGTTATAATCATTTTAACATTTTATTAGTTTGCTTTCTTTTTATTCTTACATGGAAATAATTAAACATGTTAAACAAAATTAAGATATTATTACATTTGTGTTTAATTTTTATTAATTAACGGAAACTATTCTAACATGATATATAACTTAGTCAAAGTATATGAATTATATTTTTTTCATTAAAATTATATTATCTTCACTGATGAAAGATAGTTTTAATTTTACTCTAAATAATTTTTCAAATTTATATATCTAGCAATTAAATTCTTAATACAAGATTTCAAACAACTTAATAAAATTAGATAGCCCAATTTCCACAGTTTAATTTAAATACAATTTTCAGCCATATATCATTCGTTACGTGATGATGTCAAGTATGATTCATTTGTTATTAGCAATGATGAAGATTTTTAGGTGCTATTCTATTGTCGCCGTCAGCTTTTTGAGGTGAGGACTCCGAAACTGTTGGCAAAACTTGTTGATGTGGCATTGCTAAACCACTATTTTATGATATATTTTGTGCTTAAATTGAATGATTTTATCAACTCTTCATCCACTTATTCATATGAATTTGCATGGTTTTACAATTCATTCCTTATGATATGACATATGAGAAAACATGTTTCTTATGCTTTAAAATTATTAAATTTAATTATCTTTTATTACCATTCGATGCCGTGATTTGTGTGTTAAGTACTTTCAGGTTTTATAGGGCATGAATGACTTAAAAAGGATGAAAAGGAAACATACAAAAATGGAAAGAAAGCACAAATTGGAGTTTTGGAGAAACTGGCTGCGACACGTCCGCATGGACGACGCGAACGCGTGCTTTGCGTAAATTAGCATCGACGCGAGCGCATAGACGACGCGAACGCGTGGCTCGCGAAATACAACTAACGGGGACGCATGACTGACGCGACCGCGTGAAAGAGCAACACTCCAGATGACGCGACAGCGTGACCCACGCGAACGCGTGACGTGCGCGATCTGCAGAATTTGCAGAAGTCGGCTCCAGCGACTTCTGGGCCCTTTTTGGTCCAGATCCAAGCCCAGAGAACACAGATTAAAGAAGTATAAATGGAGGAATCCATCAATTCAAAAAAGGGGAGAGACCAGAAAGAGGAGACAACATATATTCATTCATAAGTCACACTTTTCATAATTTAGATGTAGTTTTTAGAGAGAGATGTTCTCTCATCTCTCTTAGGATTTAGGATTAGGATTAGGATTTCTTTTAAGATTAGGATTTCTACTTCTTCATCACAGGTTCAATGTTCTTTTTATTGATTTTCTCTTTTATTTGTTTATGAACTTTTCATGTTAGGATTTTCTTAATTAATATAATTGGAGGTATTTCAGACTCATGATTGCTTTCTTCTATTTATTATATAAATAATTTAGATTTTTCTCTTTTTGGCTTTGGTTGATTAATTGGTAACTCTTGAGTCGTCAAACTCATCGTGATTGATAATTGTTATCTTTGCTGATTAATTTATATTTCTATAACTCTAGTCTTTCCCTGGGAGTTGACTAGGACTTTAGGTATTAAATTGATTTGTCCACTTAACTTACCTTCATAGTTAGATGTTAACTTAGTAGTAGCAAAAATATAATTCTCATCACCATTGATAAGGATAACTAGGATAGGACTTCCAGTTTTCATACATCGCCAAGAGTTTTATTAGTTATTAATTTATTAATTCTTGAAATCTCTTTCTCCTGTTCAAAACCCTTTCAAAACCCAAAATACTGTTTTTCATAACCAATAATAAATCATACTTCTCTGTAATTCCTTGAGAAGATGACCCGAGGTTTGAATACTTCAGTTTATAAATTTTATTGGGTTTGTTACTTGTGACAACCAAATGTTTGTAAGAAAGGGATTCTTGTCGGTCTAGAAGCTATACTTACAACGGGAATTTATTTGTGAAAATTTTAGATCGCGCGAGAGTTTCATTCTTCAGGCATCTAGTTCTAGAAGTTTGAATAGGAATCCCCACTCCAAAGGAAATTCAGCCTGCTCTAGTGCCATGCCTGTTGGATCCTCGTCAGTAGTGCTGGTGATTGCTCTTGAGCTAGATTTAGTAATTTCACCGTCCTTTGCAATTAATCTGAATCGTAGTTGTGATGCAGTAGTTGGTGAGGCTGGTTCCGATTTTCGGAGAGGTTATAGCACCTAATGGGGTTGAGAATGCATTGCATGATGATGATAATGATAATGTGGAGCCCGCCACGATAGCTTATGATAGCGACGATGAGACACCACGGACGACTCCAGCTGTGGGTGGGAGAGCATCTAGTTCAGGTATTAATCAGTACCCCCGCACTTCTTTGCTCTGGACTTGGATGCCATGGCACCTCAGGGGGATCCCAGTGTACCTGTTGGCTTCGAGGCAAGAGACACGTAAAATGCAGGAGGTGTATCTGAATTTCAAGTTGGTCAGCAGTTTCAGGATAAAGAGGAAGTCGTGTTCAGCGTAAAGACCTATAGCATTCACCGTGGTGTGGAGTACAAGGTATTGGAATCGGATCATCGCAAGTATTATAGCAAGTGCAGGGAGTTTGGGGGCGGGTACACATGACCCATTCGGGTTAGCCTCCGCTAGCGCAAAGGTATTTGGGAGGTAAAACGGTACAATAGTTCTCATACTTGTCTAGCCACATCGATCTCTAGTGACCACGGAAAGCTTGATTATGAGCTCATTTTTACACACCTCAGTTAGGGTTGGAAGTAAGTCAAGCCAGCTCATGAGGTAGTTCAAACTCGACTCTGTTAATAGTTTGATAAGCTAAACTCGTGAGCTAGTGAGCCAAGTTTGAGATTAGAATTGAGCTCATAAATTAAATGAGCCAAACTTGAGTTTGGATAAGCTCAACTCATTAGCTCATGAGGTGACTCGATTATATATATATATATATATAATTATTAATACACATTCCTATATGCATTTAATCTATATTTTTAATATTATATATATACACATGAAATAGTACTATATAACCATATATATTAATGATCTTAATTATTTAAAATTTAATATTTATTTTTTACATATAATTTTGATATAGGACATAAATAAAAAATTTATAATTTATTGATAGATAACAATATATAAAATTGATCTTTTTAAATATTTTTTAAAATATATAAGTTATAATTTATTGATATAGAATTATAGATTATGTATTTATGTTTCTATTATTTGAGCCAGCTCGTGAGCTCAAGTCAGCTCGTGAGCTTTCGGTGAGCCGAGGTTGAGCTTAAGAAATAGGCTCGATTGTTAATGAGTCGAGCCGTGAGTCAAGCTCAATTTTTGTGAGCCGAACTTGAGCTTGGTCTAGCTCAACTCAACTCGGCTCACTTCCAGCCCTAACCTCAGTGCTCTGTAAATCAAATTAAGTTTCTTCGAATTATTCCTATAGTAACAAACAAAATAAATCGAAGCAACAAATTTCGATTTACCATAACGTACGTGCATGGATAAATTGAATTAAAATGATTCGATTTACGTTCATTTATACGTTCATCTATAAATCGAATCCATTTGTTTCGACGTTCATCTATAAATCGAATCCATTTGTTTCGATTTAGTAGTAAAATGTCAAATCAAACCCAATTGATTCGATTTTCCTTTAAGAACGTTTTACACCTGTTACGGTGGGTAACCGGAGATTAATGGGCTGGACTTGTAAGGTTGGCCCAATCGTTTGAAGAGGGAGGCCTTTTGTCTTGGTTCCCAGCTGGGGGCCTCCGTCCGACTTGTGTGTATGAAGGAATGGGGGTGGTACATGCAAAGACACTCCGATGCCTAAGTAAGCAAGGGGTCTAAGCAAGTTTAGAGAGTATGGAAACTTAGAGATACCTGAGGGATGCCAGTGTACTTATAGTGGTGAACCCATAACCACCGTTGGAGTGGTTCCACCTTTCAAGGAGAATAACCGTCCCTTTATCTTAGGGAGGTTGAGATTTGACTCCTAGAAGGAGGTTGAGAGATTTTAGGGGCAGTTACTTATTTGAATGAGTGTTATCTGCCAACTAATCTTCGTCCTCGACTTCTTTGTGGTAGAACCTATGTCGAACCCGACCTCTTACGAGGAGGTCGGTTTGCAGGGGAAGGCCAATTAGGGATGGCAAAAATCCCCAGCGGGGCGGATATCCGCGGGGATTTACCCGTCACGGGGCGGATATGGGGACGATTTTGTACCCGCGGGGACGGGGGACGGGGCCCCGTATATTAAACGGGGCGGGGGCGGGGATAGAGGTCCCCGCCCCGTGGAGACCCGTTTAAACTCCGTTTATGTAAAAAGACTAGAATACCCCATTTGTGTGTACTATGATTTTGTTAAGCATTTGTTATAATTATTGAATTAAGTTAAATATAATTTATATGATTATAATTAAGCATTTGTTATCATTTTCATTATCTTTGTTTGCTTTTTCTATTATAATTACTGTGATTTGGATAAACATTTGTTATAATTATTCTAAAATTTTTATTATTTTACTGATTTTGAATTTTTGGTTAAGCATTTGAGTGCTATACATGTAATTCATAATATTGAAGTAGATATTGATGTAAGTAAAATACTAAATTATATACAATACACTATTTTTTAAATTTTTTTCTAATTTTTTTCAATTTTTATTATTTTTTTATAAAAATCCGCGGATATCCGCGGAGACCCGGGTCCCCGGCGGATATGGGGCCCCCGTTACCCGTCACGGGGATGGGGCGGGGACGGGGACGAATAATGGAGGCGGGGGCGGGGGGCGGGGGGCATGTCCCCGCCCCCATGGGGACCCGTTGCCATCCCTAAGGCCAATCTTGTGGATTGGGCCTTTACGTACTATTTAGATCTGGGTCTTGTCATTGAGGCAGGGTATGAACAACACCTAATTCAAATCTAATGAATTCGATTTACTACGTATTTTATTAAATCGAATTGACTCAATTCGATTTATATAGAAATCTGCTTTGAGACTTTGACGTTGCATTTTCTGGTTTAGGATGTTCAGATAATATTGAGTGCCATTTGGTTTATTAAAGTAATTTTTCCAATTTATTTAAAGCAAAATTATTTAAAAAATTAAGAATATTATTTTTGCATGCTGATTGCTTCTTAAAAATAAAATAAATTCAGCTAATATTAAATTAGTATAATTTTTGTCAATTATTCTTTTTAAGTTGTTCGAATAAATTTAATTAAAAACAATGTCTTAACTATTATTTTTAAAAAATTATTCTTAATTGATATCTAAAATTATTTTATTTTATATATAGTATAAACGATGTTTTGTAATAATTTTTATTTAATATTATGCTAAAAAGAACTTTAACACAAGTAATCTTTTAATTCCCAAAAATTCCGTTTTTACTATTCTGTAACAAAAATAATAGTCTCTAACTATAATGTAATAATTACAAAGTTTATTTTCTCTTTCTTATATTATTATAATATTATTACATCACTCAAACCATGTGTTGTATAGTGTATGAACAAAAAAGTATATCTTTAAATCTGTATCATTTGTTGCTCTGTACCCTATAATTCACCTTAAATCAACAATCAACAAAATTAACAAGGTACTATCAATAATCAATAAGATTATTTCAGAAGAATTAATTCAAGGTTAGAACTTAGAAGATGCTCACAGCCTCATTGAGAAACTTGGCAGAGAAAGAGAAATTCGACAGCAAAAAATCGTTCAATTCAATAATTATTCTAAAATTCAGTATCTCAGAATAAGGCAAAATTAACAAACTCATAAACAAAAATAAAAAAATCTAATCGCTAGTATTATTAACAAAAGTATAAACAAGCAAAATTAAATTGAAGTAGTAGTGCTTATCGGAATCAAAGGAGGAAGGCAAGTAACAACAACAGAGGAAGAGAAGTGAGCTCGGACAGAAACGACAGAGAGCTCGAAGAGGGATGTGACCTCGGATATATATATATATATATATATATATATATATATATATATATATATATATATATATATATATATATAGAGAGAGAGAGAGAGAGAGAGAGAGAGAGAGAGAGAGAGAGAGAGAGAGAGAGAGAGAGAGAGAGAGAGAGAGAGAGAGAGAGAGAGAGAGAGAGAGAGAGAGAGAGAGAGAGAGAGAGAGAGAGAGAGAGAGAGAGAGAGAGAGAGAGAGAGAGAGAGAGAGAGAGAGAGAGAGAGAGAGAGAGAGTGACTGAGCAACCTTCGCGACGGCAATGCACGGTTCCTTCGTGCGTCGGCGACAAAAAGAGGAACGATGAGAACCGAGAACAACTCGGCAATGAGAAGAGTGCGACGAAAACCACGATATGTCCCTGCCGTCGGTGACAACACCCACTATTGGAGGAGAAGAGTTCGGCGATGAGGGATGGTGATGGTGGCTGGGTTTAGGGTTAGGTTTCTCGGAGAGAGTGAGAGAAAGAGGGTGGGGGCTAGGCTTCTTCACTCCTCCTTCTGAGTTTTGTTTTGTTGTTTTTTATATATAGCAAAATAACGTCGTTTTCCTTGTATACGCTGAACCGAAAAACCTTGAAAGACCCAGCCGATTCCGGCAGTTTACCGGTTAACCGTCGATTCGATCAATTTTTAAACCGATTTTTTGTAGGACGGTTTTATATCTCAACCGAACTGGCTAGGTGATCTGTTCCTAGGTAATCTGGTGGAACCGAACAATCTATTTCGATTTGTAGAACATAGGTTTTCCTTGTATACGCTGAACCGGAAAACCTTGAAAAACCCAGCCGATTCCGGCAGTTTACCGGTTAACCGTCGATTCGATCAATTTTTAAACCGATTTTTTGTAGGACGGTTTTATATCTCAACCGAACTGGCTAGGTGATCTGTTCCTAGGTAATCTGGTGGAACCGAACAATCTGTTTCGATTTTTAGAACATTGGTTTTAAGATATTCTGGGAGTCTCGAAATTTTAATCCTTATTAGAATGTGATTGAAGTCATACGCATCAAGACTAGTAGAATTCTTCCAACGCTATAAAGATAACATATAATTCTTAAAATGTCAATAGTTTTGCTGGAGAACCCTTAGCAGATTGGTTTCCTTAACAAAGGAGATTGGAACATGTTATCCCTTAATTAGGGGTGGCAATGGACGGGTAGGGATGAATTTTTACTCTATCCGACTTTGATTCGTCCTACAATAATCCAAATAGGACCCATCCTATTTCTATTTGCAGGTAGTAAAAAATTGAATCATACTCCGTCCTGTTCTTACTCATTTCTATAATTATTAAAATCTAACAAATAAAATTAAATTTCAAAATGTATATAACCATCATCACATACTGACATACATAACATAAATTAAACTAAAAATTTAAAAATAATACAATATTATTATTTATTTTACACACACTGTTGTTAAACTCGCGAGTTAACTCAAGTTTCATTATAAAATCGAGTTGACTCGGATATAAACTCGATCCTGATTGTTTTGACCTGAAAAGAAAAACTCACACACGTTTTTCCATTAGGCTACAATAACACTCTCAAAGCACTCACTCTTTACTCAGACTCACCCCTCTACACCATTTCTCTCATCTCAAGTCCGAATTATTTTTTACTTGCCGTCATGCTGCTGCCGTCCACCTGCGTCTGCTACTCTTATTTGCTTTGTGCCATCATCTCCATGGATCTCTACCTCTGTTGCTCTCTACTTTGCCTTTCTTTGCGTCACTGCTATTTGCAACTCCGCCTTGTCGTTGCCGTTTGCAAGTTTACCTGCTTCTCTTCTGCTGTCGTTAAATCTGTCACTCTTTGACTTCTACAAGGATGTCTTTGACTCTCTGTTGTCATAACTGTTTTGTGTTGTTGCTGCAATGATTTTCCGTCGTTGCATTCAGCCATTCAAATAATGTTATTGTTAAAAAAATTGCTTTAAGTTTTTACAGATTAAGATTTAGTCGTTTAGTTTTTTTTTTTGCTTTAAGCTTTTACATATTAGGTCACTAGGATTTATTTTAATTTTACAATTTATAGAAAATTAGATTATTGGTTAATGGTTGTAGATGTAGACTATTAGTAATTTGGTTAATATTGAACTTGAAAAAAATAATTTTCTGATGAAGATGGTAAAGATGATACAGATGTCATAGAAGATGAAAATGTTGAAGGATTTTAATTTTAGTTTATTAGAATTTTTAATTGTGTGAGTTGAACTAAAGTACTTGTTATTGTGTGTGCTTAACTGATTGCATAAGCACAATTGTAAATGATTTATGTATTTTAAAATACTTGTTATAATTTATAATGTGTATTATTATATTTAATTTATTATATATTTTAAACTTCATATTGTTAATTTTTTAAATAGTTAGATCTGAATATATATATATATATATATATATATATATATATATATATTAAAAAAATTTATAACAAATAAATTTATACGAGTTTATGGATTAACTTGTGAGTCAAATCTAAATCAACTCTACGAATTTACTTAGACTCGCGAGTTTACCTAGATGTCAAGTTTGGTTCAAGAGATAAATTATCATTCTTTTCAAAGTTCAGTTTTTCTGCATTACTTCTATAATTCATCTTTTAGTATTCTCCCAATTGGAGCGGTTATTTCCTAAACACAATTCTATCCCACCAATAACCCGCTTAACATTAAGTTGGATAATTACTCGTTCCAACCGAATAGGAGTTGATTGGATATTCACAGGTAAAAATAATATTGTCATCCTAATCAACTTATTTAAAAAAGCTAATGATAATAACAAATTCACATCCAAATAATAATTGCTATCATTTTTTGTTAAATATTTTTGGGATATCCATTGTTTTTGTCACATTATAATTACAAAGTTCAAATTCCACAAAGCCCAAGCTCGAACCCCCAATTTGATAAACCAATAATTAATGGAATCCCAAATTGGACCCTGAGCGAAGAACAAAAAACACATAAGCTACATATATATCTTCTCATAAAGTAAACACAAAAGAAATTCCATCGTAACTCACGAAGGGAAAAAATCAAATGTCTTCACAATATCAAATATTGATTTGGAGCCGTAAAACATGCTGGGATGCTGGATTTCTTTTCAATAAATAAATTAAATATTTTATTTATTAAAATATGTACGTAAAATGATATTTATCAATTTACATAAAATGCTGTTGTCTTTGAGAATCGTCAACGATTACTGATGGAAATAGCTAAAGAAGCTTGCTGCATGATTGAGAAGAGACGCCTCTTACATGAAGCATGAAACTCTCATATGAACCTACTTTACCTTTACTTTTCTTCATTTTCCTATTGTTATTTTACCTTTCTATTAGCATAATCCAAAATACCTTTTTGCTTGTAGTCCATTATGGACTAACCAGTTTTATCTAATGAAATTTATTGTTCTTTAGGAAAAAACAAAGTAAACGTGCAACACTGTCAAATTAAATATTTTATAAAAGAAAAGTGTACTTTGTGAGTGAACGAATCAGAAGGAGGTTTTCTTTTCTTTATTGCCATAGTGGTTGCATTAAAACTTTTCTTTATGTCTTGATGTCAGCAAATTAGGTTAGAAAATAAAATAATACTTATTACAAGGGATACACCGAACTGCCAACAAACAACATGCCAGTGGTTCTATAAACATTGCGGTTTAGGGTATGGACATTTGATTTTACGGCGGTTTGTATGAATCGTTGGTACAACAGCCACCAATCAGGGTTATGATTTTGCGGCAGTCTATAACCACCGCTACTTCAGTAGGTGAATTAAAAAAATAATTTGCAGTGGTTACAAAATCGCCACAAAATTATGTGTTTTAAAAAAATTTTGCGACGCAATTTCATACACGAGCTTAAAAAAAAGCTTACTAACTACAATAGTTTATACTATTTGTCTTTATTATAACCTATCTTCTTTACATTATATTTATTAAACTCGAGATATTAACATAAAAACACACTAAATAAATAATATTAAACTTGTAGAGCATTTATTGGGTGCTTAGTTTTTTTTCATGATCTGATATCACCTGAAAAATGAATTACATTGGAAAGTCATTAGAAGCTTCATATATATTCAATATATTTGGGCTAAGGATGTTATATAGACAATTGACTTAAATGTAACTTTTGGTCCATATAGATATACATCGTTTTAATTTTAGAGTAGTACTACAGGGGTTACTAAGTTAAAAAGTAGTAAATATTATTACGTAATTTTTTAATTTCTTCCAATTAAAATATTTTCCTTGCCTTTAGGTAGAAATATATAAGGAAAAAAGCAACAACAACACCGATAACTATTTCAGTTGTCGTCAGCCAAAATGCAAACTGCATACAAATTCAAAAATTTAGTTATTTTATAGAAATTTTTAGTTTTTGAGACCAAGTGACAACCATTTGCAAGAAGAATCAAAAAAGCCATTCATGAAATTTTATTTTCGAAAAATAATATACCATATATTCTTCAAGATATGACTTCAGGTTCATGCCAAATATACCTGAAATCATGAAAAATAATCAATTTGATGCGTTTGATATTCATGTAGCATCCCTAAGTTCTTATTTAATCTGCATATTTATTTTTGATATTTCATTTAACATCAAAATTGAGCAGTTGAAAATCCTAAATATTAATAGTCCTTGTCCTTGATAGGTAGAAACAATTAGACAAGAATTTTGTTGTTATCATGGTAATAATTTATGAAGCAAGTAATGAAATGCTTAAAGGTCAAATATAAGTTCATATGCTTTAGCCTAAATTTTGAATTTTAAATGCAAGTAATTTATGAAGCAAGTAATGAAATGCTCTTGACCCAAGATTTGCCTTCATTATTTTATACAGATAGTCTCTCAGCCTTAGGTATTGGTCCTTCTATGTGCCTTAAATAACATCTTTTGTCTTTTCCGTAGCCCTATACATCATCCTCTAATTAACCGAAATGTCATACTCTACCTTAAACCACTCTTGTGCCTCCCTCTGTAACATGTTGGGATGGATTCTGAGCTTCGACACCAGCTCTTCAGCAACCCAAGAACATGTGACTGACTTACTCTTGTTGCTTCTCGGACACGTATGTTCATCTACAAACATCTTAATCTGAAATGAGGCTGGATAAGTGATCCTGGCACCGTAACACAACCAAGGGCAATCGGGGTCATAGCATATCACCCTGCACCTCTTCTTCTCGTTCCTAAGATAGAATACCTATTTCCCAATTTGTATATTGTACTTCTGCACTGCTACCTTGAAGTGGTCCATGGTCTCGAACTTCATGTTCAACTCCAAAGTAATTTTTCCATACGGTGTGTTGGGATTATTTTGAGGAAATACAGGTTCCTCTTCATCATCAGATCCAGGAGGACTGCATAGTTTTTCAGACTCGTACTAATACATTTCAGATCCACTGTCTCCATCTTTTCTATTCGAGTTAGGTACCTCTACCCTTGGTGCTTCATCATCCTTTCCAGGTACAATTCGTTGTCCAGACGGTTGAGGCCTTGGATGATTTCTTCTTATCTTTGTCTCCTCAGTTGTTTGTGTAACATTATCTATTACAAATACAGCTAAGATAGGTAACCATCGAATCCAAGTTATGCAATGATACATGTTTCACAGCAACGATACAATGTTTATTAAGATATGCTTTAAGTAAACGGTAACAAAAGGTTTAGCTGTTGTGATTTCTGTATTAACTTTCTCTGCCATCAAGTCATCCACAATTGGATGGTCAAAATCAGCACCTTCGTTAGGATCATAGCTTCTTCAGCATTACTCTCATGTGTGGCTTCGTTTACTGTCTCAGCTTGTCCATTTTTACCATCTCTTCTATCTTGGGGTAAACCACTTGGTGGTGGTCTTGGATGCCTCTTTCTAACCTTTTTCACACCTTTCTCTGGAGCTGATGCCACTTTCGTGTCTTCATCCCTATTCACTTCATGCACTTCTTCATTCATTAAACCACCCACACTTTTACGCAATTCATTAACCTCAATAGTGGTTTCATTCATAACTTCGTTCACAATTTCATTCACAACACCATTCACACCTTTATTCAACTCATTAACCTCAACAGTGGCCTGAGTCACTATTTTATTTTGTTTCGTCTCACCAACCACCTTATTAGTCACTTTATCTTCGTGCACATCATCAAGAGGTGGATTGATCTCATACACACTATCACTACCACCATCAAACACCACATCGTCGTCAACAATTTCAGGGTTGGCATCAATAGGGTGCTCAAAATAAAGATGGACAGTGTTGTCATTATTCATAGCACACTCACACTCACACATCCTCATCACTTCAGCATCCGTCCTAAGTACTCTTAGATCCTTAGCTAAATCTAAACCAAGTTCTACTCAATATACTTCATTAAATACAGGGTAACCCAAGTCTACAAATAAGCCTTTAACAAAAAATAAATTGCATGTCTCCACATTCACCTTATGTATCTCAATTACTAAACCCCCATCGTATATCACATTACCGTCTCCACCCCTTTTTAAGGAACCCATGTGATGATACACAAATGTAACTAGACGATCCATCTAAAAAATAGTAGAGGAAAGATACAATGAATAAACAAGAAGTTATAAGCACAGAACATAAACAACAGAAATGGTGCACTACTAAAACCATTGAATGAAGCAACACCTACCTCTTCGTAGGGTCGTTCACAGCGAAGAATGGAGTCGCGATGCTGCCACTTGCAATCCCTTACACTTGAAGCTCCAGATTCGACAATGTCTCCCATGTCGTTTTGTTCTTCTTCTTGCCATGCTTCCACAGCAACGTCTCTCACTTTCTACGTGATCTTTTAGTTTTACTCATAGTGAAACAATGGGAGAAACACTTAGTCATAATAAGTCAATAACTAGCTAATTATGGCTTAGGGCAAACAATTTGATTTAGGGCAAAATGAATATGAATTAGGGATTTTCCACCTAGAATGATGATTTATGTAATTCAAAATTTTAGCTAAAATTAAACTTACCTTGTGAGCAAAAACCGGTTGCCAGCTCAACATCGTTCTCACGGGAGCTGTGGTCCGGCGAGCATGAGAACATGCTTGTCAATTTTTAAAATCATTCAGATACCATTTTGTCAATAACAATAGTGAGATACCATTTTGTCAGCGTCAGAATCTTTCGGGTACTGATTTGATATTTATCTCAATGAAAAAATATACAGATTAAATTCTTTCAAGTTTTAGATAATTAATGTTAAAATTAATTATTAGTAAAAAATAAATTCTTTTACAAGAAAATAAAAACTAAAAAATTATTATTTAATTTTTTTATTTACGGAGATCCTGACCTTCTTAGTCCTACGACTTTTTTATAAAAGTAATTTAATTTTATAAGTTTTTTGTGCCATAATTTATAATGTCAAGATAAAATCGACGTAATTTTAAAAAATTATATTCTCATAATGTTATAAAATCGACTTAATTTTAAACAATTTATATTCTCGTAATGTTATTACAGAAAAAAATACTCGTTTGACTTAATTTAACATTTGTTTCTCTTTTTTTTGGTAAAATGGATTGGACAACCCTCAATCCTAAGTATCAACATTTTTTCTCTTAAAAGTTTAGAATTCAAAGATTGACAAAAACAACAGAAGTTTTATGTTATTAGTCATTATACAACTATAAGTTAATATTTTATGTTTAAAATGCATAAGACTTTAGACTAATGCATAATATTGTATTATTTGTATTGATTTAAACATTTGGTGTTATTAGACAATATTAGTATTGATTGTAGTTATGCTTTAATTTTAGGAAAGGGTTGATTTTTGTTATATTTTTCTAAGTGAATTTTACCATGTCAAATAATAGTTGGAGTCTTAGAAATTTGGATATTTTCACATGCTAACTTATAAAAAGGTAATGTTAACGGCTCGGTTTTCACCCGATATAATCGTGGCCCGAAAGTGTGTAGGTTTCATCGGGTCTAGGGTCAAATTTGAGTCTAACAAAAGAATATCCCAATTACTAACTGAAAAAAAGAGAAAGACCCAATCCGGATCATAATAAAAAATTTTCGTGTTTTTCTTCAGAAGGGTAAAAACTAAGACGAAAAAAAAATCGACCCTTCAAATATTACAAATTGTATGAAAAAAAGATTATAGAAGTAAGGAGCTTTAAAAAAGATATAAATATATGGTATCTATTTATGTATATTGAATTGCAAATGTTGGGTCTAAGTCACATTAAATCCGATTTCACCCATCCAATGAACACCATAGTGTCTATTCTCGTTCAAAATAAAAGTATACAGAAAAGAGAGCAAGAGTGAGTGACAAATTATACGGGTTTCACTACTTTTTGTTTAAATAAAATATGATTTTACCAACAAGTATACCTATTTTCTGTTTCTTATATATTATTATTCTGTATGTGAATATTGATCACTCAATAATAAACACAACTCACATAAACTTTGGATATTGGTCTTTTAATTTGTTAAAGATAGTATTATCCTTTGTGTAGATAGACAGGAATCGGGTAGGAGTTTGTTCCCCTTTTAAATGATTATAAACCCCAAAATTATTGAAAGTCATTTATCCATTGTTTGATCATCATTCATCAAAGACTTCATTCATTGCATCATAAACTGAATCTTTTAACAAAGCAAGGTGAAATCTACTTCATTACCAACCTTTTCATTCCATCATATATTATTAATCCAAACAATCGAAACTCATTAAATTTTGCTGAATTCAGTTCTATTCCTCTGAGTACCACCAGTCCAAATATAGCCTAAGGAAAATCCTAGAAAGCCAACAAGCTAATATTTTGGCCAGAAAACTCATCACATTAGCCAAGAGATCTTTTTCCTTTTGTCTTCTTTCCCCCTTAAAATTAAACAAGCTAATTTATTAAAATTACAACCCCATGAACCAAACTTTTTCTTTAACCTCAGAAGTGATTATTCAGCCTAAGTGGGTAGCTTAACCTTATTTTAATGGCATAAACTTGGCGAAAAATTCTGCTTTCCTTGTGTCCTCTTTCAGGGATCTTTCTTTCCCTTTGTCATGCGTGGTGACTCTGGTAATGAATCTAACCTGTGGCAGATCAAAGGTTGCAAAGAATATGTGTCAATTGATATCAGTTTTGTGTCTCAACGTCATCAATGTTGACTGTAATTTGTTTAAGTTGATTAAAAATGACATGAAAGAAAAATAACAAGATTCTCCGATGCAAGCACTGGTACCACACCTCTAATGCGAGAGCACATGCATGGAAAGGAAGGGTATGAAGAGTAACCCTCCCTTTCCTCGTCGCTTTCAAAATCATAACTCACAAACACCCATAAAGGAATGCTAGGGGCCAGCGGAATTTGCGATGTGTAGCCATCAATTAGCCATCATCAATATTTTTAATGGTGTGAGATGACATCTAATGGTATAGGATTATTCATTTTTCTTTTGATGGTTAAGTGTTGGCCAGATTTCAATAAAAGTGCTGGCCCCCTAGACTTTTTCATAATTAATCATAATCTCAGCCTTAGAGAACAAGTTTTGAACATTAAACTACAAAACTTTTCAATAAATGGAATGATCTCCAAAGGTGTATTTGAAAATTCTCAAACAGAGTGATTATTGCTTCTTAAGATTTCAAGACATTGGAAGGATATTTGGGAGGATCCAATGATGGGAATTTATCATTTCTCATTTAAATAATAATTAACCAAGAATCATGAACACTGACAATTTTAGATCCAAACACCAGGAACTTCCTATGTAAGTCGAAAACTTGACATTATGTCGTTTACTAAATGAATTCAGAAGAGGATTTTTGAATTTTTCGGACTAATAAATAAGAAGTACAAAGAAGGGTGACTGGGTGAGTATGAAAATCATCACCTTTTGTTTTATGCAAGATTCTCAATGATAGTTAAGAAGTTCCAGAACAGATTTCCTATCAGGCATGCTGGGAATGGCCCCCTTCACTTGAACACAAAGAGAAGCCGCGGCAGCTATTGCACAAAATTGGCACATAAGAGTTAGGCACATCTTCCATAATGGAAAATTGTAGAAAGAAAAGGGAAATGCATACGGTAAAGCATACCGGCAAATTTGAGGCATTCCTTTTTGGATTTGCCCTCAACTAATGCAACAGCAAAAGCAGCTGTAAAAGTATCACCAGCCCCAGTCGTATCGAGAACCTTCTTAGCAAATATGGCAGGTTGCTGAATCGGTTCTTCTCCTTCAATAAAAAGTGCTGATCCTTTCTCCCCGAGTTTCACAAGGACTTGCTTAACTCCCTAACAATAGAGAAACATAAAGAACACTAATGGCATACAAACTAGAATCACTCAGACATAAATAATGCCATTGCAACCACAGTGTCATTCATCTATCAATCAGCATTTTGCAATCAACAAAGACACATGAAGAGAAATTGAGACAACTTGGAATCCAAAAAACAATCAAGCTATTGAGAGGACAAGTGCAATTAAATAGCTTCAACAGTTATTGAACAACTTCTATTTATTTATTTATCTAAGTCGTGAAAATTATGAGGGTGGGTAATGAAAACGATAAAATTAAACAGTTGCTGTGTGCCACCCAATTAAGGGATAAAATCTTAGTTAACCAACCTCGCATATAACATCAATGCACAGGGTGATCAGATTTTCAAATTGATACTGAAACAGTATACTCCTCTCAAAAGATCCATAGGCAATGAATATGGTATACAAGAAAGGTAATGCAAAAAAGCATTTGATGATAACCCCAAATGTAATATAGAACTCACCCATTTATGGCATTTAGCTGCAGCCTGTGCAATATCTTCAAAGCTTTCAGTTGGCATTCCTGTAAGGCGACCAAGTTCAGTTTCATTAGGGCTCAGAATATCAACATAGTTCAGTAATTCTTGTGGAATTGGAGAATCCATGCCCCCAGCGTCAAAAATTACTGGGACACCAGCACTCCTTGCAGCCTGTATTTATAACATCATAATACATAATGCGATAATCACAAAACAAATAATTTTTAATCAAAATGGGAAATTTTGATGAAATTTGACCAATAAGTAGGCACAACGAGGCCAATGTTGTAAAAGAATGCCAATCATATCTCTTTCAATCACTTTTAGCTTCTGAAGCAGTACGGAAGAAACACAAAATGCAATTGGCTTGGAAAGAGAAGAAAACCCAACCTTTGCGACCTGAATGTTGACAGCATCAGGGATCTCCCTCTGGAGCAAGACAATGCCAGCGTTCCTAACAACATCAAGATCATGCTGAGGAAGAATCTCAGGCCAGCAGCTCATATTCGCACCACCAACAACAATTATGGAGTTCTGCCCATCAGACTGCAGCATCACAACAGCATGCCCAGTTGGGGTCCCACCACTAATCGTCGTCACGTGATCAAGACACACTCCACCACTCCTCAGCGCCTCGGTCACAAGCTTCCCATACGAGTCCTGCCCGACCTGCCCCACGAAGTACGTCGGGTAGGACAGCTTCCCTCCGCAAGCTGCCTGGTTTGCGCCCTTCCCGCCCGCCAGGGTCTGCCCAGTCTTAGCTGGCACTGTTTCGCCTTCCTTTGGGAGCCTGTCGATCTCCAAGTAGATGTCGGCATTGGCGGAACCGACCACCACGAGCGGCGGTTGTGGGTGGATTTTGGATGGGTTTGTCGAAGACAGACATAGGATTGGGGCCTTGGTTTTTTTCTTCTTGTTGTTATGCTTTGATTGGAATGGGAGGAATTGAACTTGGTTGGGGTTGGTGGAAGTGGTGGGAAAGCTTTGTAATTGAATTGTGTTGGTGGTTTGTGTTGGTGGTGGTGAAAGGCGTATTCCCTTCATTGGAGTTGGTTTCTCTAGTTTTTCTGTATTCTCTCTTGCGCACACATGCGACAAAGTCAATGGGTACCAAGATAGATGTGGCTATTTCCTATGCGAAAGTGACTTTGTTGGACCACCTTTTATCTAGGATTAGGATCCACTTGGAATTAGTTTAGCTAAAATGGGAATTAATTAAGCCAATGGTCGTTGTAAATACCAATTTTTTAAAATATTTTTCTTTTGTTTTATTTGTATTGTAAATGTTACAAAATTTATTTAATAATATCTTTATTTTTAACTTCTTTAGAAGGATTGATTATTTTTACGACTATATACACAATAAATTAACTATTAAATTAGCGACAGGTATAAAATATATATTAAAATATAAATACATATCAAAATAAATTATACACATAATAACTATTTTTTGTGTGCAGACAACTTTTTTTATATTTTTAATATTAGATTTTAATGTTATTAGAAATAAGAGAGTAATATGAAAGAGTATATTATTTAAATTGTGAAAAAGTATAATGTACAAGGGGTATATATAGGTGCTAGAAGAATCAGAGTAATAAAAATATACAATCCTATAAATAATATACAAATATACTATATAAATATAAATGATACTAATTGATCTAATATTGATTCTAATTTATTCTCTAACATCCCCCCTCAAACTCAAGTGGGGGCTAATGATACCATCTTAAGTTTAGATACTAGAGTCCGAAAACAAATCAGATGATGAGCCTTCTTCGTAACAACGATAAGAAGAACAACATCAATAAGGATGCATTACAGAACAAAGTGACAATCAATCTCAATGTGTTTGGTGCATTCATAAAACACATCATTATGGGCAATTTGAATAGCAATGCGGTTGTCACAAAAAATATCAGTGGGAAACGACTACGGTGCATCCAAATCTTCGAGAATCCAACGAATCGAGACAACCTCAGCAGTGGTGTCAGCAAGAGCATGGTATTCAGCTTCTGTGCTTGATCAAGCAGTGAATGTTTGCTTCTTAGCTCGCCAGAAAATGAAAGAGTTGCCAAGAAACAAACAATAACAAGTAGTAGAACGACAATCAGTTGGATCACCAGTCCAATCAGTATCTGGGTACACTTGAAGGGATAAAGATGAATAGGCATAAAAATAAATGCCATGAAATAGGGTGCCTTTGATGTAGCGAAGAACTGCCGCATAGTGAGTAGAACGAGGAGCTGACAAGAACTGGCTAAGAACATGAGCCGGATAGACAATGTTCGGTCGAGTGACAGTTAAGTAGACTAGTCCTCCAACTAACCGCCAATAAAGAGTAGGATCATCCAAAATAGTGCCATTCATAGGAGTAAAACGAACATCAGTCTCAAGAGGAGTAGACTCAGTGCGACTATCTATAATACCGGCTTGAGCAAGAAGATTTGAAGCATACTTAGTTTCAGAGAGATAGATATCATCATATGTCGATATGACCTCGAGACCAAGAAAATAACTGAGAGAACCAAGATCTTTTATCTCAAAAATACGGTGAAGGGAGGCATTGAGATCAGAGATACCATCAACACCATCTCCAGTAATGATCATGTCATCAACATACAAAAGCAGAAGAACAATTCTACGTTCACTTTTACGAATAAAGAGAGCATTCTCATGAGGGCTACAAGTGAAAACCGAGATTGCATATAGTGGTGCTGAACTTGTCAAACCATTTGCGAGGAGCTTGCTTAAGACCATAAAGTGCCTTGCGAAGGAGACAAACTTTGCTAGAAGGACAGGGATAACCCGGAGGGAGTTTCATATAAATCTTCTTTTTCAAATCTCTATTAAGAAATGCATTCTTCATGTCCATCTGACTGAGAGACCATTTTTTTATCGCAGCAATGGCAAGAAGAGCTCGAACAGATGTGAGACGAGCAACAGGAGCAAAAGTCTTTTCATAGTCAATACTATTGCATACAACCTTGAGCGACCAATTGTGCCATATAACGGTCAATAGAACCATCAGAGCGAATCTTGATCTTGTATACCCATCTACTTTTCACAACTTCCTTATTAGAAGGAGGATCAACTAAATCCTAAGTGTGTGCTTTTTCAAGTGCCTATATTTCTTCCTGCATTGCTTGTTGCCAATTTGAATTTGTGGAGACTTCTCTGAATGACTTAGGTTCATGTTGATAAAGAATAGTAGAAAAATAATGATAATCAAGAATATGAGGAGGTGAATTTCTTACCCTAGAAGAACGAGTGGAAGGAGGAGGCATGACAGTAGGATCAGGATCGTCGTTTGGTCTAGAATCATCGGGAGATGGAGAAGGCAGAAGAACATGAGGCTGTAGAGGTTGACTCAAGATAGAACCTGTAGAATTATCACTAGGAAAAAGATCAATAATGGGGTTAGTGAAAAAAGGTGATTGAGTATGAAGAATGGATTCAAAGGTGCAGAACCAAGGAAACATGTGATGCTCCCAAAAGAAAACATGACAAGATATACGAATACGTTTATAGAGAGGATCCTAACAATGATAACCCTTGTGTTCAGTGCCATAACCAAGGAAACAACACATACAAGCCTGAGGTTCAAGTTTACTATGTTCATGAGGTTGAAAAAGAACAAAACAGATACAATCAAAAACTCGAAGAAAACTGTAATCTGGAGAGGTATGATAAAGACGCTCAAAGGGAGTAATGTTACCAAGAATAGAAGAAGGAAGTCGATTGATAACATGAACAGCAGTAAGAACAGCTTTACACCAAGTACGCTCAGGACACGAAGAAGAAAAAAATATTGCATGAACAGAGTCAAGAATGTGACAGTGTTTGCGTTCAGCTCGTCCATTTTGTTGAGACGTACCAGGACAAGAAAATTCAGACAAAGTATCCTGTTTCGCAAGAAAGGTTAAAAGTTTGGAATCACGGTATTCCATAGCATTATCACATCGAAAAATCTTAATGCCCTTGGAAAACTGAGTTTTAATCATAGTGGAAAAGTTAATATAAATCTGAGGTAACTCATGGCGATTAGTCATCAAATAAACCCAAGTAAAGCGTGAATAATCATCAATAAAAATGACAAAGTATTGAGCGCCTCCCATAGAAGCGGTGGGAGCGGGGCCTCAAACATCAGAGTGGATAAGATAAAAAAGAGAACAAGCAGGAGAGGAATTATTGTGAAAAGATAAAGCAGGTTGTTTCACAGTTTGACAAAAAATGCAATCAAAAGACTCATTAGGAACCTGACCCAAAACACCTTGAAACACAAGAGGATGCAATTTTCCTAAGGAGCTGTGGGCAAGACCTTGATGCCATAAGTGAAGGGTAGATGGAGAAGAAACAGCACAGAGATTTGGCACGGGAGGAATATGAAAATTCTCGAGTTCAAACAACCTTCCAACCATACGTCCAGCCCCGATGATTTGTCCCGTTCGGCGATCCTGTACACGATAACTAGAAATGAAAAAAGTGACATCAAAACCCAGATCAACAAGTTGACCAACGGAAATAAGATTAAAGTTCAATTTGGGAATATAATAAGTATCAGGGAGATTAAGAGTTGACTAGAAAATTGAACCCTTGTGTGTTGCATGCACGAGGGAACCATTAGCAGTATTGACAAAAGGTGCATTTGTAGTGGTAGACAGAGACGAGAAAAGATTACGCAACAGAGACATGTGATTAAAGCTACCCGAGTCAAAATACCATTTAGAACTACCTGGAGGAGTCGAAAAAGCAGCAGGAGTATTACCAGAAAGGAAGAGAAGATGTTGAAGAAGAGATGCAATATCAGATAGAGACACAGGAGATGGGTTGAGAGGATCAGAGGTGGTAGATTCAGTAGTGACAGCAACAGCAGAAGCAAGCACAATATTGGAGAAGTTGGAACGATAATGATACTTGAGTTGATCAGGATATGGTGGGTGAGCAGGATAGGAAGTAATCAAATGTCCCGAGAGGTTGCAACAATGGCAGAACAGCTATGAACAATGGTAGCTAATGTGACCTTTTTGGTGGCATGTCCGACATTCAATAGAAGGACAGTCGGAGAAGAGGTGTTCAGAATGGTTATAGTTTCGACAGAATTTATCCTTTCTGTCTGTGGCAGCAACAACATCTGACTTTTCGATAATAGTAGACACAAAGATCAAAGAGAGGAGAGAAAACTGCAATTTTAGAGTAGAAAATGAGAAAATGGAGTGCAGAATCGAAAAGAGCTCACCAAAAAATCTTAGAAAGGGTCCCACTGTTTGCCACGTCAATGCCACGTCAACATCCATATCAACAAATGGATGCCATGTGGTGACGTCTAAGTGGATGGGGAGGACACGCTGGCGAGGTGAGCTGGAACGCGGGTCAACTGGCGGACTAGGTCGGGTCCAAGTGCGGGCTGCTGGGTCAGCGTGGAGTAAAAGGCGGGCGACACGTGGAGAGCGTTAGGCCGTTGATCGCGGAGCCCAATTTGATGGCGCAGGATGAATCTGGAAGGAGAAAAATAATGGTCGCAACAGCGTCTGGTGGCGGATGACGGCAAATCTGGATGCGTTGGAATCACGACAACGATAGGAACAAGGTAGAAATGGCTGTGACGAACCAAAGTTTTGGAAAAAGATCAAAAAATGAGGCTAAAGAACACTGCTGGAGGAGAAGAAACAAATGGGCTATAAACGAATTTACATGGAAAAAGAAGAACCTATGCTCTTAATACCATGTTAGAAAGAAGAGAGTAATCTAAAAGAGTGTATTATTCAGGTTGTGAAAAAGTACAATGTATAAGGAGTATATATAAGTGCTAGAAGAATCAGATTAATAAAAATATACAATCCTATAATTAATATACAGATATGCTATATAAATATAAATGATATTAATTGATCTAATATTGATTCTAATTTATTCTCTAACAGATCTATTATTTGTTAAAATATAAGGACTTTTCGTTAATATTGAATTGTCATGGAAAAAATAAAATTAAAAGTGGCATTTTGTAATTTTTTTAAATACATTTATTATGACAACAATTTTACCATTTATATGGTTATGAATCTTATTGAGACTGACTGCCACTCTGTGTGGGACAAACTACAAGAGGAATTAAATTATTTATTTTCTATATCTACTCATGATCAAGTTGTGGATATTCTAACTAAATCATTAGTGTTTGTGCCTTTCAACAGCATGAACTTTAAACTTGGTTTATTGGACATTTTGTTGGTCAATCCTCCAAGCTTAACAGAAGATGTTAATTGATATAGGTGATCATAACTTGTTAGAGTTAGTTAATTTAGATTATATTCTAGATATGCATAGATGATTTAGTTATAGAAACTTTTATATTTACAACAAGTTTGTTAGTGTAATAATTAATTAGTTAGCTCATCATATATAAATAGAAAAAGTTAGTTGTAAGAATTGAGACTCATCATTCTATGCAAGATAATTTCACTTAGTTCATTCTCCTTTCGGTTTTCTTTATTTGCTTACTTTTTACTATTTCATATGTAACCTTCAATACATACAAAAGATTCATTAAACATAATATCAAAGTCCGTTTTCATTAGAATTTTTAGCTATTTGTTGAAATGAATTGTTTACTAGTCTTATATAAAGAGAAACTAAATTTAAAATAGTCTATGAATATAAATAAACGATAATTGATATTTATAAGTCTTTTCATAATAACTAACTAGTTTTTAACTTCTACTTTTGCAATGACCAGTTTAAAGTGACTAGTTTTAAAATGACCGATTTGTAACTGCTAAATTGTAATGGCTAGTTTATAATAACTAGCAAATAATTACTTTTGTAACAGTTATTTTTAATTTGTAAATCTTAATTCTTAATAATATTGACTCATTTTAAAAGCTACATCATAAAGAAATAAAACATAGTATATCACAAATAAAATAAAATATGTACATCATAAATGAAAATAATATGTAACGATTATTAAATAAGCAATGCTAATTTACTATTTAACTATATGAATACAATTGACAATTAAGTAAATCAATTTGCAACAATTAAATAAAGCAATTTAAATAAATTGTACATGAAGAGCTTGTCGTTTTTACTCATTGTAGACATTTTGGCATTAAGTATTTGCATATTTATTTTTCTTTTTTTCTATCTCTTTTTTTGCCATCACTACAAAAAAATGCTGAATACTGTCAGATTTAGCATGTGACGCTACTGTCGGGTTTACCGGCGAATTTGATAATAAATTTGTCTAGTAAAAAAGTTATTTGTCGGATAAAATGAATACGATGGCTTATTTCCGTTGAGTTGTGTTGCAATTTTATGGCTTGATTTAGTTGTGGAATATTTGTGGAGGCTTGATTGACATTGGGTGAACCTTAGAATTGCCGGAAAGGGGAAGGATTCAAGGGTGTGAACTACCGTTAAAGAGGTACGGGTTTTAGTTCCGAGTAGGTATTATATAAGATTTTGTGAATGCCTATGTTAATTGCCTCTAAGATAGGATTGAATGGAATTGGTTGATGTTGTATTAATGGTTGTGATTTGTGAATTGAGTGGTTATTGAGTGATATAAATGTGCATATGAATGAGTGGTATTGGATTTGAGTTGTGATATGCTTAATTATGATGTCAATTGGTATGAAAAATTGGGCCGACTGTCGAGATTGGGTGAGATGTCCCCTATATGGTAAGTCACATTATGTAATGAATATGCCATGAGTGAATTATTGTTGGATTAATAAAGATTTGGATGTATAAGTGTTGTGCATAAAATTATGAGTGGACATAGTTAATGAACGATGTTGAATGAGTTAAAATTATTTTGATTAGGCTTGGAATAGTTGAGACTTGATGATTGAGTATTTGGCATGTTTAGAAATGGTAATTGAGTGATTTGAATCAAGTTGGATTTGAGAATTTGTCAAAATGAGCATTGTACAATATTTGATAAAAATGAGTTTTTGATCAACTTCGACGGACCATAACTTGACGCTCAAAGTTTGGAATTCAATGAAATTTATCTTATATTAAAGGTGGTGATGAGAGCTTTCAAAATGAGCATTGTACAATATTTGATAAAAATGAGTTTTTGACCAACTTCGACGGGCCATAATTTGGCGCTCAAAGTTTAGAATTCAATGAAATTTATCTTATATTAAGGTGGTGATGAGAGCTTTAAAATGGTTTAAGAATGATAGAAAACTGAATTTTAATAGAGGAAGTCGTGAGTTATTAAAATTGGTGTTTTAAACTGAATTCTGAGAGTTTGTTGAAAATAAGAATTTCTAGTATACGTGCCTACGCACACTATGGTGCGTGCACACAGAATAGAACGGGTAATAATGCTCGTGCATACGCACGATAGGTGTGCATACACACAACAAGGTGTGCGTGTGCATGACTGTGTGCATACACTATATCCTGTTTTTGTGAACAAACTCTGCTTTTGACTGTTTGGCCTTCTCAGCTTGCTTGTAAACCCCTATAACCCCTAAATGAACCCCAATAACTCATTTTTAAACCCTGGATAGGGTATCACTCATAGTTGTAAAAACTGAACCGGTGATCAAACCGGTCAACCTACTGGTTTACTGGTTTATTGGTTCAACCGATAAATCACTGGTTGAACCGATAAAATCGGTCTCATATAAATAAAAAATAAAAAATAATCAAAAACTTAAAATTAAAATTTGAAATACATATCTACACTAACATTTTATGAAAAATCAAGTCTCAAATTCTAAAAATAACTAATAGAAAAACGTAGAATTTATCAATACTACTACAATAGTATCTTAATTTGACACAATAAGAGTAACAATTCATTCATAAATCTTGTCATATAACTATAATATCAGTAAATTTTAACACTAGCATCAAAACAAATAATCTTAATTACAATACTAGCATTTAAATAGATCAAGCAAATTAATAAATTTTTAGTGAACTTTATATTTATATTAATAATGGCACATAATTAAAATATAATTAATACAAAAAAATAAAAAATTAAAAATTAAATTAAATATTTATAATATTATATAATTATGTATACTATATAATTATTATTTGACATATGTAATAGTAAGGAGCAATGTGGCTTAGTGGCAAGGGAAAGAGGCTGCATTCCAAAGGTTCTAAGTTCGAATCTTTGCTTTAGCATTTTGACAACTTTCACAACAAACCGGTTCGGTTAGATCGGTTTGTACCGGTTCTCACCGGTTTCGATCGGTTTCTTCGGTTCTTACCGGTTTTCTTTCTTGAACGGTCCAAAAGATAAACCGAACCGGTTTAAGGTCCGGTTTATCGGTTTTCCAGTCGAACCAGCTGGTTCGGTTCGGTTTTTACAACTATGGTATCACTAATTCCAACAAATTAAATTTAATTATTTCCGGACTAACCACTTAGTTAACAGGATAAGACATTGTGCGAGTGGTGGTTTATTCTGCCTACGGTGAGGACGGAGGTTCTATCTTGCTCACGTGTTAAAGGAATTGGAAAATTGATAAAAGATTGGGGTTAATGAACCTAAACTTGGAGAATTAATAACGAATGGGGGTTAATCTATCTAATAATTTAAGGATTTGATTAAAGTTAATGATTAATGATTGATTGTCTGGGTAAGATGCAAAGATTGTAGTTTGTCTTACTTGTTCCAGGTTGAGAGTTAAAACACTTGAGTAAGATGCTAAGGTTTTGGTTTGTCCCACTTGCTCCGGGTTAAGTACGGGTGGTTGATGCCTGGACATCTTGACTAGTTTCACAAGCCATTTTTATTAAGTTTTTACTTAGTTTCATGCAGTATCTTCATCAATAAGTAAGCATTTGGATGAATAATTTGTGCATCTCTTGATTCATTAAACATTAGTGAATTGTAATCATTTTCATGAAATTAATACAAGAATTAAGTGATGGAAGGAATGATGAAATATCTTGTGATTATTCATGAAATATTAAGCTTTGATGTATTTGTTTGATTGATGATAGGCAAGGCAAGAAGAAGCAGAGTGAAGGGCATTGCCAATGTTGGTAACGCCGGCAATAACGCTAGCATCAACGTTACCAACGCTGGTAACGCCAACTCAAGAGGGAACCAAGGGCGTTGCCAACGGTGGTAACACTGGCAATAACGCCAGCATCAACGTTACCAACTTTGGTAACGTCAGTGTTAACACCAGCTTTAAGGACAAAGGGCGTTACCAACGTTGGGGCACTCATGCAAGAATGAAGAGCGTTAGTGTTTCTAACGCCAGTAACAACGTGTCTCTTGTAGTGTTGGTAAAGCTAACATTGGCCAATAATGCTATGCGCATAATCAAAAGGGCGTTGCCAACGCTAACAATGCCAGTGCCAACGCAAAGAACAACTAGGAGGGCGTTGCCAACGCCAACAATGCAAGTGCCCCAATAATGTCTTCGACAAATGCATTGGAAGATTTAGGCAGTGTGTGTACACATGACCTAATGTGCGTACGCACAAAAGAAAAATTGGCAGGCATGTGTATGCACAAGTTAGTGTGCGTACGCAAAAATGGCAGAATTCACAAGGATGCATATGCGTGATCCAGAATGCTGACACACACAGGGTAGCATTGGCAACGTTGATAACGCCAGTAGTAACGTTATGAGAAGGGCCTGAGTTTTCCTCACTTGCTTCAAATAGGGCCAAGGGTCCACATCCAGAGACTTGAAGACTCACTTGAAGTTAGAGAAGTAGTATAAATAAGTGGAGTTTTGAACTCCAAAGGGGGATCCAAGATTGGAAACTTTCATTAATCATTAGCTAGATATACTTTTCTCTCTTCTCTTTTTGCTTGTACTTAGTTTACTTTTCATGCACTTTTACTTTGCTTTTGGATTTTCTGGAGCTATGACCAACTAAACCCCACTTCATTAGGGGAGGGAGCTCTATTGTAATTTGATGGATCAATAGAATTCTTATTTTCTTCTTCTCTTCATCTCTCTTTGATTTGCTTGAAAGATTTCGTGCTTCATCCAATTATTCAATTATCTTGGAAAAGAGATTGAATATACATGGATTCCATTGGAAGCTTGGAAGAGGAATCATGGAATCATGCTAGAAATTCTTTCTCATACTGGACTAGATTGGGGGTTGGTCGGATATAGTGACATATTATTCTTCTGATGATTTGATCTAGAAAGGTGTATAGTATAATCAGTGACCAAGCTTCATCTCTTCCCATGAGCAATTAGATCAAGGAATTGTCAATTGTTCAAGTTTAAAGATATTGAATTGCCAAGAAATTGAGGTTCAATCACTCATGATTGCCAAGAGATCAATGATGTTTCATGATTAAAAAAGAGATGAGATTACACTGATCCAGAGAATTCAATATCTCCTAAACCCAATGATCCTCCCTATTCTCATCTACCCCTTTCTTTTATTTTTCTTGTTTACTTTTATGTTCATCATCCCCTTCAATTTTAAATTTTCAGTCATTTAATTTTTCTTTACTTTAAGCAATTTACTTTTCAAGCAATTTACATTTTCGCCATTTAATTTCAGTCATTTACTTTAAGTCATTTACATTTCCCGCCATTGAAATTCTTGCAATCAAACTTCATTAATGCTTTGTTCAACTAGATTGTCCACTTGACTAAAATTGCTCAATCAATTAATCCCTGTAGGATTCGATCTCACTCTTGTGAGTTTTTACTTGACGATAACTCAGTATACTTGCCGAAGGGAAATTGTAGAGATACAAATTCCATGATCAATGGTCACCTTATTTTGTCCACAGTGAGGACGGTGGTGTTATCCCACTCACAAAAAAACAGAATCGATTACTTGATAAAGAATTGAGATTAAAGAATCAATTATTTTGTTAAATTGATAAAGAGATGGGGGTTAATGAGTTTAATAACCTATGAAATTACTGAAAGACACTGGAAATGACTAAGTATAGCCTGATTGGCCAGATTGACAAAGTCTGGGTGATATCCTACTTGTGTTCTAATTGGTTATTGCGTTGGCACCTACATTGGGCAAGGACGATGATTAATCTCACTTGTTTTGTGGTTGCGGGATGACTTGGGGAAGGTAGCAGAATAGTACTCCCAATGAGAAAGTGACAAGGCACTTTTCCTCTGAGATAAGTGACAGGACACTCTCCTTCTGAGATAAGTAACATGACACTTTCCCTTCGAGACCAGATTGAGATAAGCTAAGAATATGTTTTTGGGATGTCATGGGTTGTTTTGCCTATGTTCTCTCTGATTTCAAGGTGACATGACACTCTCCCTCAAAGACAAGTGATAAGACACTCTCCCACTGAGACGAAATGATACCTCTAGTGAAAAGGTGACAGGAAACTCTCCCTCTGAGATGAGACCATCTTGTTATAGTCTGGAATATGTTTTTCCTCCTGGAGATGCACAATCTAGAGACAATATCCAAGTTACCTACCAGATGTGTTGGGTTCTGGCAGTTTAATCGATACGTGAGCTCATGACTAGAAGCACACATCATTTGTATTTGTGTGTATTGATTAGGTGTGCCTCTTGTATTTAGTTTGCCTTGTTAATTAATTGTATTTATATGCTACTTGACCTAATTGCTTTACCTGTTCTCTCTACTTATGTATTCCTTGTATTGCTTTGTATGTGTTTGAATAATTGAGAGGTCCATTATGCTGGTAATAGTGACGCTGAGGGCTGTTCTTGATGTGATGTTAATAATTGAATGATGAAAATGAGTATCTATTGATATTTGAGCTCCCTGAGTAGATGCAGTGGTTTCCCACTTGCTTCAGATTGAGAAATTGAGAGTACTAATATAACTGACGACTTGTATTGAGACTGTTGAGATTTACTAAGCTTGTTGAGAAAAATGATGTTAATTAGTACTATTGAGATTGAATTTTGTTAATATAAATGGTTAGAGACTGATAAAAACTAGAAGGGTTTAATACTACAATGAACAATAATGATATTGAGAGGATTAATAGCTTAATGTTGGAAAGAATTGAGATTAGAGACAGTTGACAAGGACTGAGACTTAGTAACTTTACCCTGTTTAGACTAGAAAGGACCCTAGGCTTGAACCTTGAATGATTGGAGTATAGGATTGCTTAGTAGGTTCGTCTTGTTTTACATCGTCTCTATCTAGAATTGTTGCCTTATTGAGAACCCGAAAGGATGATGTTCTCACCCGTTTTAGGAATTATTTATTTTCAGATGCAGGACATAAAACACCTTGTTGAGCATGCTAGATTCTCTCTGGAAAGCGAAGATTTTATTTTGGGACTTTTATATTTTGTACTTAGCTATATTTGTTCTCCATTTTTATATATTGTAACTGTGTGTCCTTCTTGGAGGTTAACTTTGGAGAAACAGATTGTATTTTGTATCTTTTCTTGTCTTCGTAGGTCAGGACTAGTATTTGCTATGTATCTCCTTTTGAATTATATATATTTTTGTCGTTTTCGTATATCGTTGGCGTTCGAGTGTGATGCGATTCTTGGTTATATCTTTTCTTTCCAAGCTCCTAGTTAAATTATATTTTTCTTCAATTTATACATATGTACTTTGTTTTTAGAGGTTGTAATACCTCACACCTCTAACATACGACTACAACGTAAGATTTTGTGTGGTAGGATGTTATACTATGGTATCAGAGCAATTCATTCCCATAGAGTTTGAGGGTCATAATGACTATGCTTCTGAGTATACTTTGGATTGTGTGTACATGCTATTTAGTATATCTGCTTGACATATATAACATAAATGTTCATGAGTATACCTTTGAAAATTTGAAGCACTGGGCTTAAGATATTAAAACTGATAACCTTGATATCAATCGTTCAGTGTGGACAAGATCCAAATGGCATCTCGTGAACGTGAGCAAGGTTATCCGACTGATTTTTATGGCTGCTCTTGAGAATATGACTGCTGCTATGCAAGCTACTATTGATAGGTTGGGACAACAAGTTAGAAATAAGAATGGAGGAGAAAATGGATTTGGTAGTGGAGACAACCAAGGAGTTAGAACTCGTATAAATGAGCAAAGTTCAATGAAGTTTAAATAGAGAGATAAAGAGATTCAAAGAGATGTTTGGTTGATGTGGGAGAATGATTAAGTTTTTAATGACAAACGATTAGAGTGGCGCAGCGGAAGTGGGACGATTTTTGGCGGCCTCAGGGCTGTTATAATGTGAAAGAGAAGTTTTGGGATATGAGATTGTTGTGAGGATTGACGAAGCATCGAGGAATAGGAAGTGTGAGTATGTGGTTTATGTTACAACGAATTGACTTAAACTAAGGTGTTTAGATGATGCTTATTAAAGATAGATATTTATGGCGTTGACTGATTGATTATTATGTTGAGTTACCTTAGTAATGGCTATGCCCACGAGAATGGAGGATTTATATAGAATTTTGAGTAATGGATAATTTGAAGTTAGTTTGGGATTAATTTGGTGAGACTGAAATTAGGTGACTCATTAGGCAAAAAGTTAGATGGAGCTAATGGTGAGACAAATGAGTATGGCTTAGGTTTGGATTTGGCATTTTTGTTGGATTTGAAATTGATTAGCATTTGATTGTGATTATGATAAAGGGAATTGATTGGTTGTTTATTATGTCAAAGTTTATGACTTTGTGCCCGAGAATGAAAAATTTGAGTAGGTACCCAAATTGAGGTTGAGGATTGTGACTTTGATTGGGGTCCTTGTTACAATATGATTATTGAGAATGAGAATTTTAATGAGAAGTGATAAATAAAGATTTTATTGTTGTTGAAAACTGAAATGCAAAGTTATGATCATGTGTGAGTGGTTGATGGCAACAGAATTGCGAGAGCCAATACTCCATTGTGTAGGTATGAAGTTGTAAAGTCAAGTCTATTAGGTCACAAGCTAGTGTCAAGAGACTTCGCAGAAGGAAAAGTTCTGTTAGTTGAGGTCGCTTGGAGTCGAGCAAGCCTTGAAGAACATACATGGAAATTGGAGACAGATGTGAGGAAGAATTATCCGTAATTATTCACAAGAAACTAAATTTTGAAGACAAAATTTTTATTAAATTGGGTAGGATGTAAAATTCAGAAAATTAATGAATAATTAATTAATAAATTAAATATGAGTAAAGAAGATTAAGAAATTAGAATTTATAATTTGGAGAATGAAAATATTTAGAATACGAATTAAAGCACTAATCTTAAAGGTTTTGGCCAAAGGTTAGGCCAACAGACTAAAACAATTGAACTGGGCTTCACCGAGCCCAAGCCCATACTATTTAAACTCACAATTCATCCAAATTCAACACTAATTCCTCCATTCAAACTTCAACCTGACATATATTCAGCATTCCAATCCGTACTTTAATAAACAGATCACACACTTTGCAATCCATTACTGATCACAAACCTAACATCAACAAAATTCTTTCACGTGAAACAAGGCTCCACAACTTCATGTGATATCGCATATTTACAAGCTTCGCCTTCTGTATCCACAAGACGTGTACTAAAGAACTAACGCATCACTTGCTATGCTTAAAGGTCGCGCGTGAGACCAAAACAAACCTCGAGTCATTCAAAAAGATACTAAACCTCAGAGAAAGGACAAGCAATAAGGACAAGGTTCACAAATATTTCAACGATTGACTTTGATGCATCAAACAAGTCCAAGTTACATTAAAGAATACATGAGTCGAAAAGTGAATTTTAAACAACACAATGCAGATATCCAAGAAATGTTAACAGACATATGCAATGAAGATCAACGAAAACGCATATGAACAAAAGAATAGGGTTAGGAAAAGATTCAAGTTACGTCACAATAAAGAAATCTCAAATAAAAACTTCAAGAAAATCCATGAAAGAACAGATACGTAACCGAGCAACCTCGAGACACAACTTCTAACATTTCCCAAATCCTGTGACATTCGTTACGTATTACTCATATTTTGTCTATGATAACCCGTTAGTGCTCTCATATATATAAACCATTAGTGTTAAGCTGTCCAAACTTAATACCATAAGGTATGCAATGATAGACTAACGGCATTAATCAATAGACCGTCATATGCATAAAGCTCTTACTCTCGTCATCGGGACAAGACCTACAACATTATAGATACTCAGAGTATACAACTGAAGCATAGTCAGTCCATTCTTCAAGATCTACAGGAAAGACTGCTCTGATACCATAACGTAACACCCTTACTATCAGAATGTTACGCTTTCGGCTGCACCACTCTGATAGTGATATGTATTACGATGACTTCATATACTTAATAATAAAATAGGAGCCTTTGACACGAAACTGTATCGCTGCCTTCCTTGAAAAATAGGAAAAAAAATACTTTTTCTTGAAAACAAACAAGCATATACATATATACAAAACTTCTTACTCAAGGAACTTATAAATTATTATAGACATACATGTCATTATAGTTACGACTCGTATCCGTCTTACAAGAATATAATAATATAGGGGAGGGGAATCTATAACATATGTATACAAACAGAAATAACATCTTTAAGAACTTAGCAAAAACTTCGTGAGCTTCCTCGTCCATCCTGAAAAGAAAAGTTTGTAAGAGGTGAGAACTTCGTCCTCGCAGGTTCTCAGTAGACGGTTTTTAAATTTTGGGTAAAACAAAAAGCTGCAAAATAATGAAACTCACCTTAACCTCCAGCAATGCCTTACCTTTTTCACCTTCCAATTAATATACGAAAAAATAAACCAAAAATAAAAAATGAATAATATAACAAATTAAAGAATAAAAAAATAAGTGATATGGAAGGAGAAGATGAAAAGGCAAATATGATATCTTTGATGGTTACAGATTCAACAGAGAGAAAGTGCATTGGATTTACTTTTTACCACAGAAGCTTTTTAAAATTAAATGCATAAAAATATATCATTTAAAAATTTGACGGTAAACTATTGCGAGTCACCAAAACAACGTTTCAACAAGTGGTTTACCGTCAGATTTTTTTGACAGTAAATCCGACCCTAATGGACACACCAATTTATTTTTATTTTCCTCCAAATATTACCAGCAAATTTAATGTTGGAAACCAAAATTCGCCGGTAATTACTTATCCTTATAAATTCGAGGTTGTTACCGCTGGTAAATCCTACGGTAAATTTGCCGCTACTCTGTGATGCTAAATCCGATGGTACTCAGCATTTTTCTTATAGTGGACATCTGCCTCCAATGTGTCATCAGCTTCATCATCATTTCCATTTGGATCAATAACTTCATAGTTGTTTTCAAACTCGTCGACATTATCACTATTGTCATATTTTCATTCGATGTTTCGATTGATATCAGATTGTTCAAACTCAATGTACAACTCAATAAACGACACTTGTGATTGAGTTTCATAATAGATTGAAAATATATCTTACATGCTCGTCTCATAGGTAACGTACTTCGTTTAAAAAAGAACGAATCCACCAAACATTATACAGGATGTCGATACAAAATACTTGATACCTCTTTGATATATGTGGATCTATCTTTTCACAACTAACACATTTTAGTTCTTCAAATGACAATGTAAATGGAACAATAATATCACACAGATTTTTACATATAAATCTCACTCCTTCAGGTGTTTGTAATAAAATCTGAATATGATAGTATAATTTTAACATAACTCTATCTTCTATTTTTTTAAAAACAATGTTACTCTTTCTTTACTGGTTTATATTAACAAAAGTGAAAAAGAACAAACTAAAAACAAAAAACAACGAAAGAGAAGAAGAAAGTAAGTTGAAGAAGATGAAGTTTGTGTAACTGGCCCACGAGTGACGTATATATATCACAAATCGAACTCTTAGAATTGCATTTTTGAATTTTTACATTTTTTAGTTTACAATCCTGACCCACTGATTTGGGCTTTCTGAATTTTTTTATTTTTTTATCCACAAAATTGACCCACCAATTTTTTTACATTTAAAATAAATAAAAAAGAGCCCAACAAAAATTAGAGGTTCCGATTTGAGCCTCCCTGAATTTGAATTCTCCGTTCCACAAATCGGACCTTAAGCTTTCTTTGCCAAGCCAAATATGTGCCTCTAATTTATAATTTGTAATTTTAAAAAATTCTTCTCCATATTCATAAAATGTACAAAATTATCCCATAATTGAGCATAACACAAATGGATGCTCCATTACTAAAAAAAGAGCCGCATAATAACATCCATAAAATTTGCAATCAAACCTTATTAATTGAAGAACCATAGAAGAATGACAAATTATAAGAAGGATTGAAAAAGTGTTATTTTTGACACTGTTGTAACTTGACTTTCAACAGCCGCACCCTTTGGTAGCCGAATTTGAAGTTGAATTCATCCAAAAAAAATGACGATAAGCTTTCAAAATCAATTTTCACAATAATCAAATCATCAAGCCAGAATATGTTACTAATAACTCCATTAAAAAATTAAATCTCTTTCAAAATCATCAAAGAGCCACTAATTATACCACCTAAAACAAGCTCAAGAAGCAACAACCTCTTTTCCAACTCAACAAAAGAAATAATCTCTTTCTTTGCTCTTTGGAACATCCCCTTACCCTTTAAATTCAACAGTAAAGAGGTTCAAAACTGTTGCAGTTATAATTATAATTATGGAGGCATTGCTGTTATTGATGGCTGTAGTGTCATCCTAGTGGAAATTGGACTTGTATACTCAGAATCGGGGTGGTGTTTCTCCTCCTTCTAATGATAATAAGGATGACGGAGAGAATGAACTATCAAGGATGCAGAATATTAATAAAAAATTCCAGTGGTTAAAATGAGCCAACGAGGTTGGCAAGAAGATGTAGATTTGGCGGTGACGAAGTTGGCAAGGAGAAGGAGCTATTGGCAGCGCAGAATAGCAATCAAGCAATTCAGTGGTCAAGTCGAGACGACTATGTTGGTGAGAAGGAGTAGATCTGGCAGCGACGAGGCTGGTGGCGAAGAGGTTGGCGGTGATGAGGTTGGTCGTGAAGAGGCTGGTAGCGACAATCTAGGAGATATAGGTGACTAAAGATAGTGTCACTTGAACATGAGCTTGCCGCTATGATTGAGTGAGTGAGACTAAGTAGCGCGAGAGTGTGGACTGGAAAGTAAGGAGGATGAAGGAGGTGATTAGGTGAGAGTCTAAGTCAAGTAAGTGTGGAAGAATGAGGGAGATGAGGGTGAGAGATGTTGATTTTGGTTCTTAAAGGGCTTAAGTTGAAAGGGTTGGGATAAAGTAAAAAGGGATAATTTGAAAATAAAAAAAAATTAATGGGATCAACTTAAAATTTAACGAATGGATATTTTTGACAAACAAAATTAATCTTTCATGAGTAAAAAATTAGTTTAATTTTTTTATGATCAATTTTATCGGTGTTCAAATTTGTCATGGTCAAAAATAACTATTTACTCTTTTTTTTTTTATTTTGGTCAGAAATTACATTGTCATTTAAAAAAAAGTAGGTATCAAATTAATATTTTACTCAAAAAAAATAGAGCAATATGGGAAGATCATAGGCAAATCTAAAAGGTTATTGACATAAAATAAATATACCAATGTTTTCGTTTCTTTTATTAGCACATAAATGTACAAATTTCTGTAATTTACAAAGGATAGAATACTATTTTATTCTCTAAAATTTGGGACAAATTTTTATTTAATTTGTAATATTTAAAACGTTATATTTTAATTTCAAAAAAATTTAAATAGATTTAACATTGTTCTATAGTTAAATTTGACACAAATAATTAGTATATTTAAAAAATAATATAATATTTGATTTTAATATATAAGTAAAATTGATCCACCAATAATAATTAATGTAAAAGAGTTTTTTTGTTAATTATTTGAGTCAAATTTAATAATAGAACAATATTCAATCTATTTAAAATATTTTAAATTGAAATAAAATTTTTAAAACATTAAAGACCAAACTATAAATTGACCTAAATATTAAGGACCAAAATAATAATTTACCATACAAAAAATCTTAAATATATGCAAAAAATAAATTATTTATATAAAATATGTTAAAATAAAAAAATGACACTTTTAAAATGACATTTTTTAATTTCTAAAATGTGTACTCACTTGTCACTTCTTTTATAAGAGTTAAATAACATGTATTTTAATACATTTGATTAAAATACTCTTTAATAATCATTATAATAAAATATATCAGTAATAATAATGTAAAAATTGTACTTATTTTTAATATTTTAACTTGTTATAAATATATTTAATTTAAAAAAATTGTATATTTTATGATTAATAATAAAATATTAAAAATTTAGTCTATTTTTTTAAATATAAAATATATATTAAAAATATATAAAATATAAAAATATTATTTATATATTAAAATTTATTTATATATTTATATATAAATATATATTATTTAATTTATTTTAAATATATATTTTATGTTTTAATATATATTTTATATTAATGATTAATTTTAATATATATGTAATATCGTCATGTGAAATAATGTATATATATATATATATATACCCCACTTTGCAGGAAGATTTCAAGTACCCAAAAAGAAAAACAAACGAAAAAAAAGGGAGAGAGAAAGAGCAAGAGTGATGGAGGATGAGTCCAGCGAGAACAGGAAACAAGCGAGGCTCACGATTCTTGAGCTCGCAAACATGATAAGTGTTCCGATGTCGCTGAACGCCGTCGTACGGCTCAACGTCGCCGACGCCATCTGGCAGGGCGGCACCAACAATCCCCTTTCCGCCATCGAGATCCTGAAGCGAGTCCTCCCCGCCGGCAACGGCGACGCCGAGAACCTCCAGCGCGTGCTCCGCATGCTAGCCAGCTACGGCGTCTTCAACGAGCATACGCCTTCCGGCGCCGGTGGAGAAAGGAAGTACTCGCTAACCGATGTAGGCAAAACGCTTGTGACGGATTCGGAAGGGTTATCTTTTGCGCCGTATGTACTGCAGCACCACCAGGTCATTCATAAAATAATGATAAGTAATTATAATTATAAATCCCATTTTTTCCCTTATTATTCTTGTTGTTAGCTACAATTGCCAATAAATTTGAAAATGAAAGGGGAGATATGTTTTATGTGCACTAAAATTAATTATTAAAATTAGTTATTAGTATAAAATATATTTTAAAATATAAATATATATTAAAAATAAATTAAATTATATATATATATTAATTTTAATAATTGATTAATATTTTTTATGAAAGAAATGCATATATATCAAATGAACGAATGAAGTAATTAATTTTTTAACTATTACATAAATATTAAAAAAGTCAGTCAAACAAAGATATATATTTATAAATATCTTCTAATGTTATCTTACTTAATTCTTTTCGAAATTTTTTGGATGTATTAGAGCCAATAATTACTTAAATAATTTAATATAAATAAAAATTTTGTCACCAAAACCAAAGATATATATTTATACAAAAAAGTTTGATTAATTTAATATTAAAAATAAAAATATTATATACACGTAAAAAGTATAATTATTATATATTATTTTATTTATTTTTAATAAATATTTTATATTTTATATTACCAGTGAATTTTTAATTTATAAGATGATTAGTAAAAAATTGTTTTATTCTTTTACAGGATGCGTTGATGAGAGCATGGCCGTTGGTGCACGAGGCAGTGGTCGATCCTTCAAAGGAGCCCTTCGAGAGGGCCAATGGAGAGGCAGCATACAGTTACTACCTCAAACAAGGGGATATGAATGAGCTCATGGTCAAGGCCATGTCTGGGGTCTCAGTGCCCTTCATGAGGGCCATGCTTCAGGCCTACGACGGCTTCCGCGGAGTCGAGAGGCTTGTGGATGTTGGTGGCAGCGGCGGCGACTGCCTCCGGATGATCCTCCAGAAACACCCAATGTCAAGGAAGGCATCAACTTTGACCTGCCTCAAGTGGTGGCCAAAGCATCACAAATTCCAGGTACACATAATAACAATGACTAATAATTTATAGAGTTTAGTGTTTTTTGGTTTTTTCAAAATTAATAATGAGATTCGAAATGAAAAATATTATATCATTTGAATTATAATTAGTTGTTTTTATAAAATTTATTATTACATTTGGTATTTTATCAATTGTTTATATTAGTCAAATATTTTAATCTATTAAAATTAACTTAAACATTCTCATTCAAATGATATTTTGTTACATGAAATAAGAATGTTTAAGTTAATTTACAAAATTTATTGTTACATGAAAGGGTTACGTTTTGTATTGACTTGTGCTATACAAAATTGAATAACATTTTTTACGTATTTATTATTACATGAAAGCTAAGTTGAAAGAAGAGTTACGTTTTTATTTTTTTATTTTTTCAGTTGAAAAGAATCAGTCCTATGGAATGTTTAATTTGTAAAATGACCTTATAGACACCTATGATTTGTGGACTGAGTACAGAAAATTAAATTATGAGAACTTTTTTTATTAAAACATTAGATAGTAAAGTTGCACTTTTTAATTTGAATATGGAAGAAAAAGTGGTGTTAGACTCAGATGTGGAGAATACAGGTGCTTTACAGCCATGTGGTGTCAGTGAATAGAACTCGGACCATGCGATTTGTTAAGCAAAATTTTAAAATCAAACAACTCGCATGGTCCGATTTGTGTACTTTGAATTTTTTCAAATTTTTTAACACAAATTGGACCCTCCGATTTGTGTACTCTGAATTTTTTTTACTTTTTAAACACAAATCGGAGGGTCCGATTTGTGTACTCACACAATTTTAAAAAACACCAAAAATTACCATGTTAAAGTATATAACTCATTTTATTTCCATATCAAAATTTTTTAACCATAAAGTTGTATTGATCTGATATTTAAAGTAGTGACTATCGATGGTGAAGCTGTGAGGCCAAAAGTACGCAAAATATATAATAATAGCAAATTACATTAAAGTTTTGTTAAGAATATCTGTTAGTCTTTTTCGTTTAATAAATACATTTAAACTCAATTTTTAATTTTATAATAAACAATTTTTTCTTTAGAAGTATGATCGTTATTAATCAAATTCATCAAGTTTTTTATATATTATAAGATAAAATTTACAAAACAATATTAAAGTGATAAATTAATTGCAAAGGTTAGAAAAAAATAAAATATTAATATTGAATATTCAATATTATTTTTTATATTTTTTAAAAAATTACATTAATAAATTAACACAAAAGGTATTTTAAAAAATAATTTCTTAAAAGATTATAAAAACTAAGATAAGATAAAGAGGAGATAAAATTATATTGTTTAAAAAAAACTAGAAAAGAGAACGAGAATATAAAATTATATTATTTGAAAATTATTGAACCCACAAGCTCCAAAAAAAAAAGAAATTCTAATTTTGGTACATTAACTAAATCAACTATAAAGAGTTTTGGAGCGATGGTCCCGCTGTAAGCCTGTAACATAAAGCTTCGCCACTGGAGTCACTCACGAGTCACAACTACATGATATGACGTTTTGTGTTGTTCACAGTGGTTGAGATTCTGAATTTGTGTGTATCATAACTAATTAATTATTGTGATTTCTAGGTGTAACCCATGTGGGCGGTGATATGTTCAAATCCATTCCTCAAGGTGATGCGATCTTCATGAAGGTGCGTCGTCCCATTATGCCATTTTTTTCTAATGACATCTTCAGAGTAAATAGTTAAATTGGTTCTTAAATAATAATGCAATCTCCAATTTGATTTTCAATTTTTTTTAATTAAATCTGCCTTTAAAATACTTAGTTTAATCACATTAATCCTTCTGATAATTTTATTGTAAACGGTCTTACCAAAAACTGATTTAACACATTAAATTCTATGTCAACATTAAATCGATATTCTTTTTTAGGGTGAGACTGAGAGGCAGTGAATAAAACAATGTTGTTGTAGTCTCCGTTGTTCTCACAATATTTTCTTTTTCACTTTTATTTCGACATCGCATAAGAGAAGAAGAAAAAACTTTCATCATCATTGCAAAACCAATTATTAACTTTGAGGTACCAAAAATGTGTAGTTGACAAAACAAAACTCTAATCCTAAAAATAGTTTTCAATTTCAGCAAAAACCACAAAAGAGAAACCAATTTTATCAATAATGGCACAATCCTAATAAGAATTTTAGTAATAGAAAAAAAAACCCTTACCTTTAAAAGAGCCAATTTTTATAAATAAAATGCGAAAATCATAACTAAACACCAAACAAAAATTAAGCATAAACAATGAATAAAAATTTTGATAAAAAGTAGACTCCTTTTTTAATAATAATAATAATAAAACGGAGCCCTTGATGAACTTTTATGTCCTGAGTTATAATCAATCAACAAAAAACAAAACCCTGAGCTAAAAACGGTTTTTTTTTTGTTGCTGTTGGTGAATGGGACTTGCAAATGTTTAACTACTCCAAATTTTAACTATTCCATGATCCGAAGAAAGCCAATAAGAAGAAGAAGAATAAGTATTATGCATCATTATGAAGCTACAAGTATTAGGCATCATCATGAAGCTGCCAAATATTTCTCCACACTTGATTTTCTTCTTCATGCACTGCTGATGATGCTTGTTATGGTTTTCTTCATGTTAAGATTCGACTTTTTTGAGAGTGCAGTCACCAAAATCATTTGAGATTCTGTTAAAGAAGTCACCGAAAAAGCTTCCACAACCAACAGATCTGGATCTTGAAATTGTTTGCTCAAACGAAGAAGAAACAGAAAGGTAATCGTCGCTAGTTTCTTGCAAACTGCCGCCAACGGTTGTTGTGGTTGCTGTTGTAGAAGAAGAATGAACTGTCGCCATGCACTTTTTTCTGATGGCAATAGGCTTGGTGATAATCAACCCCGAACCTGAGGATGTGCTTGCAGAGATCTTTGAAGTGCCGCCATTGTTGTTGACATCAAGCTTCTTAGAAGAAGAAGAGAGGTAGAGGAAAGACTGTAGGAGCTTTCAAGGACCAATTTGACTAAGTAAAGACTGTAGGAGCTTGAAGAGGTAGAAGATTAAGCATTTAGCACGTCAAAACAATGAGACTGGAAACATCAACATAGTTACAGGGATGAAACATAATGCGAAGGTTAGGGAGGATGTGGAGGAAGCTCAGATTGAGAAAGAAGGGTCAGTTGAGAGAAATGCTGATTGGGGTGAGGGTGCCAACCCACCAAAGACACTCATGGGGCTAAGAAGTTGGTAATGGAAAACTGTCAGAGTTTGAAAATTTTTCTGACAGTTCACAATATTAGAGGGATTCAGAATTCTCATTCCCCTGAGGTGGTGTTCTTATGTGAGACAAATAATCAACCCTCATTAGTGAAAACACAGTTAAAAAATGTGGGTCTCACAGAGGTATTTCGTATTAATCTTAACGGCGCAGCAGGAGGCTTGGCTCTTGCATGGAGGGAATGAGTGAAGGTGAAGGTGAATAGCAGTGTAGAATTTTATATATCGTTCTCAATTGAAGATCAAGAGAGAAGAATCACATGAGAGATGTTAGGAGTTCACCTCCACAGTACTGACTAGTTGAGAGATAATCAATATGAGGCCTTGCTGGAGATTATTACGCAACTCGGAGACAGATATGTTGTCATTAGTGATTTTAATGCCATATTATCATCAGATGAAAAGGAGGGAGGAAAGGAGAAATTATTTCAATCCATTCAGAAGTTTCAAAACTTTTTGAACCATGGATATTTAGTGGATATGGGATATCTGGGGGAGAAATTTACATGGTGGAATCAGAGTTGTCATGAGAGAGTAGTTATAGAGGGACTAGATAGAGCTTTTATATCTCTAAAACTGAGGAAGGAATATCCGTTGACTACACTCACACAGTTGGATGATATTGGTTCAAACCATTGTTCTTTGCTATTAAACTCAAATTCAGAAACCATCAAGAGTAAAAAGAGGTTCAAATTTCAAGAGAGATAGTGTGGAAAAGAGATGATTGATACAATAGTTAAGAAGGTGTGGCAAACAAACGTCTCTGGCTCTCTAATGTACCAATTATTTCAGAAACTAAAGCGATGCAGATCTAAAATAGTTAAATGGCAAGTTTCGAGGGGTAGGAAATTCAAGAAAAGAAAAGGAAAAGATTGCGACTAAAATCTCGGCCTTGAAGGAATATCCCAGCTCTGTTAAGAAAATAGAGATCTTACAGCTAGAGAAAAAGTTGAGTAATGCATGTATTATGGAAGAAAGGTTTTAGAAGGAGAAATCAAGAACCGATTGACTCAAATTGGGAGATCAAAACACAAAATTTTTTCACTCCAAGAGTCAAGTTAGAAACAAGAGAAACAAAATATGGAGGTTAGAGGATGAGACTGGAGAGTGGTGTACTACTCCAGAAATAATTGGGGCAAGAGCGCAAAGATAATTCGAAGAGTTGGTTGCAACAGAAAATCCTCAAGATCCTTCCCATGTGCTGGCTGGTTTGAGAAAGAAGATCTCCTCGGAGACTAATCGGCACCTTACTAAACCGATCAGTGAAGAGGAATCTAAGGAGGTAGCTTTTTCTATTAACCCAAGAGCTGCCTCGAGAGATGATGGATTTACGGCAAATTTTTTTCAATTCTATTGGAGGATCATTGGAGGGGATGTATGCAAGGCAGTTAAGAGCTTCTTTGATGGAGGAAGAATACTAAAGAGTTTCAACGATACACAAATCTGTCTAACTCCAAAAACTCCAAATATAGAAAATATGGAGCATATTCGACCCATCAACTTAAGCACCGTATTCTATAAGATTATTTCCAAGGTATTTATCCATCGCTTGCAGCTTCTTACGAATAGAATAATTAATGACAACCAGAGTGCATTTATTAGAAGGAGACTTATTAGTGATAATATTCTTGTGGCTCATGAATGCATGTATTTTTTAAAAAATAAATTATTTGGGAGCACTGATTTAGCAGTAAAAGTGGATATGAGCAAAGCCTATGATCGGATGGAATAAAATTGTGTGATTTGTAATGAAAATGCTTAGTTTTTGTCAGAGATGGATATAATAGATGAAAGAATGTGTCACTACTATTTCTTATTTTGTTATTGTAGAAAATTCTCCTATTGATTTCTTTAAACCAAGTAGAGGTTCCGGCAAGGAGATCTCCTCTTACCCTACCTTTTTCTATTATGTGCAGAAGGTATATCCTTTCTAGTCCACAAAGGAGAAAAAGATAACCTATTTTAGGGGTTTCGGTTGAATAGTAGATGTCCAACCATCAACCACCTTTTATTCATTGATAACTCTTTATTATTCTGTAAATCAACACCACATGATTGTGCTAATTTGATTAATGTTATTCAGCAGTATAGCACCCTAAGTGGTCAGATTATCAATTTCAGTAAGTCTGTAGTATTTTTCAATAAAAATACCCATCATCCTATTAAGAAAGAAATAGCTACTTTTCTCAGAGTCCCTAATATTAGTGCGCATGACAAATATTTGGGTCTTCTATCTATTGTTAACGTATTTAAAAGTCAAACATTTGCTTATGTAAAAGATAAAGTTTCAAATAAGCTACAAGGTTGGAAGCATCATCTATTGTCAGCAAGCGAAAGAGAAATCTATAAAGCTGTGGGGTGTGCTATACCTATCTATACTTTAAGTTGTTTCAAACTGTCCGAAACTCTACTAGATGATATTCACAAAATGATGATGCAATTTTGGTGGGGTCAAAAACAGAATGAAAAGAAACTTCAGTCGATTAGCTAGGATACAATTAGCAGAACTAAAGAGGAAGGAGGTATGGGGTTTAAAGATCTCAAAACGTTTAATGTGGCGATGTTAGCAAAGCAAGGGTGGAGACTAATGACTAAACCAAATTCTCTGTTTTATAAAGTCTTCAAAAGCAAATATTTTAGATTTTTTTAGAAGCAAAACTAGGTCTGAGACCATCTTAGACCTGGCAGAGCTTACTGAAAGGTAGAAAAGTCTTGGAACAAGATACCAAATGAAAAGTTACAACACAAGGTATAGTTAAATTCAAAGAAGACCCATGGTTTGGTAACTTACCTCCATTCCGATTATAGGAAGACTGCAGTGACGAAAATCGGATCTGGCTAAGACAACTGTTTAATGAGACAGAGAATCGGAATACATAGCTCATTCACAGTGTGTTCAGACCCAACATAGCACAACAAATCTGTCAAATGGACATTGAAAAAGGTGAATATTCAGTCATTTGGATAAAGCATGATTCAGATCAGTACAATGCTAGAACAGGATATGAAGTAGCTTACAATTTTTTTCATAAGCCAATTGAAGCTCTTCACGCCAGATTCAAAAGAAGACAACTATGGAGGAGCATCTGGGAGGTACTATGTCAACCAAGAATCAAGGCCTTTCTATGAAAATTTGCTCATGAAAGACTAGCAGTAAAGACAAATCTTTATGAGAGGATAGTTCAGATCCCCAATTTGTGTCCATGATGTTATTTATTGTCGAAAACACACTTCCATGCATTGATCTTCTGTCCAGAAGTTGGGCAAGTTTGGAATCAATCACCAGTAACTAGTGTGATACCTAGAGATCCGAATATGGAACCATGGGAGAGGTAGTGTCAGTTGATGAAAGAGGTGAGAAGAAGAGATTTAAAAGAAAAAATCAGTCAAGTGAACTACTTTCTATGGTAAATCTGGTTGTCCAAGAACTCTCATCTTTGAGAATTGCAGAGTTGAAGCTGAAAAAATTCTGTCCCAAGCTCTGAAAATTGTGGACGAATATGGACGACTTGGGAGACATAGCTACCTAAACTGAAGAGGGAAGAATAGTTTTACCTATTGTTCTGAATCTGTGATGCGTTAGCTTGGTTTTGTTTTTTTTCTGAAATTTTCCCAAATTTATGATTATTGCATATGTTTATCCCTCATTTTGTGAGTATTGTAATTGAACCATTTAATTAAAATAAAGGTATTAACTTTGATTTAAAAAAGAGATCAATTTTACTCCATATCTTTACTTATATATATTGATTGGAACAAATTATTTTAATATGTAGATATGATATATTTGTAATTAAAGTAAAGTTATAAATAGTTACAAAAAAAAGTAAAGTTATAAATAAATTTTTAAAAATTTATATTTTGAATAGATTAATCTAAAAAATATTAATAAATTTTTTTAAAATAATATATATAGATATATTATCTTTAAATTAATCTTTATAATTAAAAGGGTTAAGTACGATTTTGGTCTCTAACGTAGAGGCTGAAAATTTATTTTGTCCCTAGCCTTTTTTCGTTACAAAATGGTCCTGAAAATTTCAGTTTGTTTTAAAATCGTTCTTTTTACTAAATTTTTTATTTTTATTACTAAATTACCTCTAATAATAAATAAATAAATAAATAAATAAATAAATAAATAAATAAATAAATAAGCGTAAAGGGGAAATGGGGGGGGGGGAGGGAGAACGCGAAGGGAGAAGGGGGTTTCGGGAAGAAAAGGGGGAAGGGAAGGGGAAGGGTTCTCACCGCCGCTGCCGCTACTCTTCGCCGCCGTCATCGCTGTTCCTCGTCGTTTGGTCCTTGTCGTCTCTGCTCGATCTCACCACCAGATCTAGCCGCTGCTCCTTTTCCTGGCTCGACATCGACGCCAGCAAATCAGTGAGGGTGGACGTCGCGTGCCGCTCGCCGTTTCTGCTCTTCTTCCTCGCTCGGTCGTGCGGTCGTCGCTGCTCCTCGCTGTTTCTGGTTTCTTCTAGTTTCTTCTAGTTCTGCTGCTTCTGTTTCTGATTATCAATTCTTCTGATTTCTGTTCTTTTGTTGTTGTTTTGGGTTCTTGTTTTTCTGAGTTCTGGATTCTGAGATTTTATGATGATGATGATTTTCTGAGTTCTGGGTTCTTGTTGTTCTTTTGTTGTTGTCGTTCTTCTGCTTCTAGCTGCTTTTGTTGTTGTTGTTCTTTTGATTCCATTGTTGTTCTTTGCTTCTGGCTGTTGTTGTTTCATTGGTGTTGCTTTTGTTCTGCTTCTGTTCTGCTTCTGCTTCTGCTTCTCTTCTGCTTCAGTTCTTGTTCAACTTTTGTTTTTTGTTGATTTTGTGGAAGAAGGGAAATGGTATTTTCGTCCGAAAAACGATTTTAAAACAAACTGAAACCTTCGGGACCATTTTGTAGCGAAAAAAGGTCGAAGATAAAATAAATTTTCGACCTCTATATTAGGGACCAAAATTATACTTAACCCTAATTAAAATAAAAAATTTAAATTTAAATTAATTTATTCATATTTAATATCTTAAACAAGTTTATTAATATATTTTTTTAAAAAGTAATATATCAAAAATATAAATTATCAAAAATTTATTTATCATTTTTTTACAAATTATTTCTCGGGACATGCTTTAATAGAATCTTCGATTTTTATTGTATCTTAGGCATTGACGAACATGAAGGAGAAGGAATATAATTTTTTATTGAAAGATATTTTTGCTTGCTTTGTTATCTCTATTTTTAACAAATCAAGGAAAAAAATGTAATAAAATAAAAAATTTTAAAAATTAATATTTTTATTAAAATTTAGTCAACATTTAATTAATAAAAAAATAATTTTATATTATTAAATATAATTTTATATTATTAAAAATATTAATAATAATTAATTAATAATTACAAATCACAAAAACTACAACTCTAAACCCCAACACTGCTAAAAAATAAAATAGATAATCTTATACAGAGCTAACATATACAGAGCTACAGCTTGTTATGGGGTAATTTGTCTTGTTTTGATGGACGGATATCCCGTGAATGCAAACCAATTTCCGAGTCATATTCCAGGTTTTTTGCTTTTCAAACAAGTTGGATGTGAAGTCGTTAGAAACACCACGTAATCACACTCCAAAAATGAGTTATATTTTAAATGATATAATTTTTTTTATATTCATCTAAAATATTATGAGTTTAAATTTTTTTATCTTTGATTAAAAAAAAAAATTACATTCCAAAATAAACAAATTATAACTTTTTGTATTCATCATACAATTCAGTATTTCCGTTGCCTTTGGTTGAGTACATTAGGTTTTTTTTTTTTTTTTTTTATTCAATGAAAGGGTAGAATTTCATAGAATGGATTTTGAAAATAAGTAAACACTTAGAATGTTCTTTGTTATTTTTTATTTCGATAAACTAGTTTTCAATTAAAATTAAAGAAGTTGACAAATTAATTTCTAATCTCTTAAAATATTTGACAAGTTATTAATTCTTAAAAAAAGAAAAAAAATCTCTTCTCTTTTAAAATTTTAGACACTTTAATATCTTTATCAAAACTATTTTTTATTGAATTAGGAATTAATTTTTCATATATTAAAAAATACTAAAAATCATTATGTCTTTTTTTATTTTATTATAAATTAATGTCTGATATTTTAAACAATGTAAAACTTAGTGCAAAACACTTTAATAAACCAAAAGGTTGTCAATATTACATGGATCTTCTAAATTATAAAAGGTTATGTTAAAGTCCCAACTTCTATTACTATATAAATTAAATCGATTAAATTCAATTTAATAAAAAACGTAATGAATCGAATTCATTGAATTTGAATTAGGTGCAAATTGTGATTGAATAGAAATCAAAGCTAATGGCTTCGAATTAAGTTAGCCCTGCTAAATCAAAGCAAATGGATTCAATTTATACTTGTATGTAAATTGAATCCATTGGAAGTCGATTTATACATGTACGTAGCTTATGGTAAATCGAAACCAATAGCTTCGATTTACTATTTTTGGTACTATATGATTAATTCGAAGGAATTTAATTCAATTTACAGAGCACTAATATATATATATAAAAACGAGCTCAACGCGAAATTTTTACAAGAGTGAGATTCACAATGGCTAGTGGTGAGAGTTTTTTAGCCTTGTGCACTATAGTGGGTCCATTAAGAAAAAAATGCGATAAAAAATTAAGTTTACTGATAAGGACCTGTTGAGTGTTTTTCTCAAACCTTCGATGAGTTTTATTGAATTTAAGAATACTATACTCCAGAGACTAGGACTGCATGGCGTGAAACGGGTAGAGAAGTTATTCTATAGAATTCCGATTTCTGTGTTACGCGATGATGTGAAGTATGATTCATTCATTATTAGCAGTGATGAAGATTTGCAGGTGCTATTCCATTGTCGTCGTCAGTTTCCTAAGGTGAGGACTCCGGAGCTGTTGGCGAAACTTGTGGATGTGGTATCTAGTTCCGGAGACTCGAATAGGAATCCTTACTCTGCAGAACATCCAACCTACACTAGTTCCATGCATGTTGGTTCCTCGTCAGTTGTGCCAGTGATTGCACCTGAGGCAGATTTAGTTGCTTCTCCTTCCTTTGTAGTTAATCTGAACCACAGTGATGATCCAAGAGTTGGTGAGGCTGGATTGTTTGGGGAGGTTGCAATCATGACGACTGATTCTCTTGCGATGGTCCCGGTTTTTATAGTGGTTGGAGTACCCGATGGGGTTGAGGATGCAGTGCATGATGATGATGATGATGTGGAGCCCGCCACGATAGCTGATGATAGTGACGATGAGACACCATGGACGACTCCGCCTGAGGATGGGGGAGCATCTAGTTCAGGTACTAATCAGTACTCCCCGCACTTCTCTGCTCTGGACTTGGATGCCATAGCATCTCAGGGGATCCGAATGTACCTGTTGGCTTCGGGGCAAGAGACACACAGAATGCAGGAGTTGTATATGAATTTCAGGTTAGTCAGCAATTTCAGGATAAAGAGGAAGTTGTGTTAAGCGTGAAGACCTATAGCATTCGCCGTGGGGTTAAGTACAAGGTATTGGAATCCAATCATCACAAGTACTATGGCAAGTGCAAGGAGTTCGGCAGCGGGTGTGCATGGCTCATTGGGTTAGCCTCCGCCAGCGCAAAGGCATTTGGGAGGTAAAACGGTACAATGGTCCTCACATTTGTCTAGCCACATCGATATCTAGTAATCACAGGAAGCTTGATTATCATGTCATATCGGCCTTCATACTGCCTATGATTAGAGCTGATGCTGCCGTCTCAATTAAGGTACTGCAGAATGCCACGGAGGCACACTTCGGGTTCAGACCGACGTACAGGAGGGTTTAGATGGTTAAACAGAAGATTGTGGCTCAGGTTTACGGAGATTGAAAAGAGTCATATAATGACTTGCCACTATGGGTATTGGGTGTGCAGATCACGATGCCAGAGTCATACAAAAGGCTATATGGCATCCACAGGAACTGCGCATACAAGTACTTATCGTTAGTCATGATAAATAGTAAAAGATCAAATACGACATTTACATGGCTATGAAAAATCCAAACCATAAATACTCACATCCCTAGACTGGAGTAAATCCATCCTAAGCTTCTAATTCGCGACACGAGGCCCTTTATCGTTCAACGCCGGCTGATAACCTGACCATCTGAAAACCACAATATTTAATTAACAATAAAGTGAACTGCTAAATTATGGAAAAGAGTATGCATAACTAAAGGGAGAGTACCTCGACGCCAACAGCCAATGGAAGACATCAAATCCATCCGGCCAGAATTCAGGAAACCTTCAGAAGATCCAAGACTAGAGGAGCTGCAGTGTACCGGCCAACTTGACGACATTTCTGTTCACCAAACAACGCATGCACCTGTATAGCCATGATAGTGCAGCAGACCCCCAGCTGTACTGACCCATGTCCTCTAGCCTGGCGACGTAGGGTAGCCAACGGACGTGGAGGCAGGTACCTGACTTATCCCCAAACAGCTGCGTCGATAAGAGCATCATGATATAGACACGGGCATACCTGCTAACCGTCCCATTGTCTGCCCCTTGCGGAAGCTCACTAAACGTCTCTTGAAACCATGTGCACTTCATTGTGAACTTGTCGATGCAGTTCGCAGGAGGCAATACACCTAGCAACTCCTCAAACCACACCCACGCTAGACAACCACCCTCGATATGTCGCACAAAGTCTGTCAGGCATCCGTTGATATACTGACCGTCGATCGGGAGCCCTAGCTGGTACGCTACATCCTGGAGGATGATCATGCACTCCCTAAACGACATGTGGAAAGTATGCATCTCTGGCCGCCATCTCTCTACGAATGCGCTTACTAATGGCTCGTCCCATCAAAACCAACTCTTGTTCAGTCTTGCAAGATGATACAAATCGGTCATCTGCAAATACATTCGTCGAACAACATACCATATTGCTGTCTCATACTGGTGATGCATCAATGGGGCTGGATAACGATAGAAAATTCCTTATCACAATCGTCACAAAAAAGTGTTCAATGCATAAAATTCTAAAAACAATAGACATTACATATGCTAACTTTAAAAACATGTTTACAATAACGCCCTACCAATTCTTCATGGGTGACAACACAAATCACTACATAATTCATGACCCAAGTCTTCAAAAACCAAAAAAAAAAAAAAACAAAAATTTTTTTACCAATGTATATAGTCCTTCACGGATACATAAAAAATACAAAATGCTAACACAACAATTGCAAGTGCATCACAAGTCCAAAAAAAAAAAATTATATTTATTGTTTTAGAAAACTCAAAAGATTTATAGTTAATCCTAATCATAAACCGTGTTTCATTGAATATAGGACTAACAACTTAAAAAATTTAACATATTCTACAATCTTAAATAACCTTCTTAGGTACTATTTCAAGTTATCAAAATCTAACTAGCTAATAACTCACTACTTCTAATATGCACTTAATTCAAACATCTATTTTTTATTTTTTATTTTTTGAATAATCCCTAATTAACGACTCTAAGCAACAACCACATGAACTATGTGAACGTTACAAAAATGACTAATTTATTTTCAAAATTTTTTTTTCACTAACCTCAAGGTAGACAGCGCCAGCAATATGCGCGACTCCATATAGCCGATATAGACGATTCGGATTGTCCTCCATGTGTACAGATTCGGTGATTCCCGGTTAGCTTTCAAAGATTTTTGGATCTGGGTGGTGGGATTAGGTGTAGGGTTTGTGTGTTTTCTAGTTGGAATGAAATAAATTCGATTTGTATATATAGCCATATTCAATGCAATTTGAAGCCAATAGATTCCAATTAGTGGAGATGGTAACAACATGTAAATCGAATTAATGGATATCGATTTATAAAACCATCAAATCGAAATCATTGGCTTTGATTTACCATAAACTTTTTCATGTGACTAAATCGAATTGCATGAATTCAATTTACTATGCACCTAATTTGAATCCAATGAATTTGATTTACTACGTTTTTCATTAAATTGAATTTAATAAATTTGATTTATATAGAAATAGAAATTGAGACTTTGACGTAGCCTTTTATAATTTAGGAGAACTAGATAATATTGGCAAGCTTTTGATTTAATGAGGTGATTTATCCTAAAATTTATTTGTCAATTTTATTTAAAAAGATTTGTCCCCGAGTAAATTAAAAATACAAGTAACCTAAAATTGTTGACATCACTTCATCAAAATAGAAAAGATCAATTCTATAGTCTCTATGAATTTTTATCTAAATTTTGCCTAATTTATTTTTTTATAATAAATTTTAATTTTTTAAAAATTATTTATTTTTATATCTTTTAAATTAAATAATAACTTTTAACCTTTTTTAATAAATAGATATCACCTTTTAGGCACCATAGCATTCACTAATAAAAACTTTTCTCATGGATGAGTAGACATTTCACTTTCATTTGGTGCAATCTCAAAATAAATTGACCTCAGCAGAATCACCTTTCTGGTTTTTCCTTCCATGGAATATATATATGGACCTTTCTGACTTTTTCTTCGCTACGAACCAAATTACATCAGTGAATCATGCAAAGTTACAAACATATCTCTTATTTGAGAAATTGTTACATACATCATATAATAAAACGTAGACTTCAATTTGAAATATTATCTTCCAATTGTGCTGCGTGTAAAAGAAATTAATTATCAAATCATAGAATATATGTTAAAATATAAAATATATTTTTAAAATAAATTAAATAGCACATATATATATATGTACACATAAATATATAATAACTAATTTAGTATCTAATTTTTTGTATGTATATAGTATTTTTTTATTTTACTATTAGTTAAAATACACTATATTTACTGTATGTTTGGAAACTGTTAATGGTATATAATTGAATTGAATTTTAGTGTTTAAAATAAATTAATAAAACTATATAATTAAATTGAATTCCAGCGGTTGAAATGTTTATAGAATGAATAAAAATTTTATAATAGACAACTTTATTTTTTATTAATATAATATTAAATTTAAATAATAAAAATATTTATTTATTAAATTATATGAAATAACTAAAAAATTGTGTTTTTTAAATAATTTTTTTACTTAAAATTTGTTCATCTCTTTTAAAAAAATAAAAATTAAATTAATCTAAAAATATTAAATTTTAAACATTATTATTAATTAAAAAATATAATAGTTCTTCATGGTTGATTTCAATGACAAATCAATAACAAAAAATACACATGAACTATCAAGAATTAACTTGTTGAGTGATCTAATGACATAGCAAATTAAAAAAAAAAGCTAATTATTAATGGTAAATTACAGTAACTCATTCATATTATTAAAATAGAATAAAATTGTGTCATTTTTTGTTAGTGTCATGATTGATACAACTTCATTTTAAAATATTCAGATGTATTGGCAAATATTTGGTGTTATTAATCTAAGTTAGATGCATAAAATCTATACGTGTGGATATTGTTTTTAGATATATATAATAGGTCTTTCAAATGCAAAGGTATATATATTATATTAAGTGAGTTAAAGAAAAAAGAAGAGAAGAGAATGAAGGTGGTGAAAGAAGAAAAAATGTGTGTTAAAATGTGGGAGGTATCGAGAGAAAATGAGTAAAAAAAATAAAAAAAAACTAATTAAATCATAAAAACATTTTAAATATTTTAAGTTTTAAATAAAATCTCAATAAAATAATATTTCAAATCAAACATATTTAGATTGGAATCGATTTTGAGGAAAACAATAAAATTGAATTGAATCTAAACTAATTTAAATATTTTAAACATTGAAAGTAAATTTACTAAGGGATTTCCAAACCGCCTGTTAGAGAAATATAGACAATATTTTTAAAATCGTCAAATATATATATGGACAATTTACCAAAGTAGCTAGCAATGAATGATTAAATATTTGCATCATTTTTTTTATACACTAATAGCGAATACAAATATTGATCATATCTCTATTATATTTATGCATCAAAATTTGTTTTGTTTTGCAATGTGCAGTGGGTGCTTACAACATGGACAGACGATGAGATCAAGAAGATAATGCAAAACTGCTACAACTCACTCCCAGAAGGAGGGAAGCTTATTGCCTGCGAGCCGGTGCTGCCGGAGAACTCCGATGACAGCCACCGGACAAGGGCATTGCTTGAAGGCGACATATTTGTCATGACGATATACAGAGCCAAAGGGAAGCACAGGACTGAAGAACAGTTCAGGCAGCTTGCAGTTTCTGTAGGCTTCCCCAGTTTCAGGGCATTCCATGTTGACCACTTCTACACCGTGCTTGAGTTTAAGAAATGAAAAAGCTTAATTGTTTCGCAGTGGTTTTTATGGGGAGCTTGTTAGTGATGATCATTCTACCATGGAATTCGGATACTATTTATTTTGGTAAAATTGACCTATATACAGTAAGCCATGTCCGTATGAAATATTTTTCAAACCACTTGATACATATGGTGAAAAATTTGGTTATAGAAAACAAATGCGTGAAATCTTGAGTAAATAGACAAAAATATAAAACTTGAGTACACCCAAAAGATTAATTTTGATGGACAAAATTTGGTATTTTTTGTGGGTACATTAGTTTTTACCATCACCCTTTACATAAAAACTAGAGTCTATTTTATAGGAGAAATGATTCCATGCTTATAGAACAATTTGGTGGGCTTTGCTCATAGAACTTCCTAACATCTAAACCAAGAATTATCACCAGGAGTTGTAATAATCTTCCTTCAAAACCTCAACAATAGTAGAAGTCAAACATTTCTTGAGTCCAGACAGTTTCTGTTCAAGTTCTTCAATGGCCTCTGACTTGACAAACAAATGAGAAAGGGAGAAACTCATCCTCTTCAGCACTGAACCCTTTTCCATAAAAAATTTAGCAAAACGCAACTCATGCTTATCTCCACAAACATCTCTGAAATTCACCACTTGGAGAGTATGTCTCAAACAATCAGGCACAACAGCAGATTTCAAAAGTGCCTTGTAATATTCAGATTTTAGTCTCTGGTAATCAATATATCATCAAACAAAATAACAAATTAAAATCCATGTACAAGTTTCTAAATCATAAGTACAAGGATAACATCTTTAATATGTTATTTTCTCCATAATTGCATTAGAGACAGAGTTTAACGGTTGCAAACCTCGACAACTAGTGTGTTAAGAATTGGAGTCTTTAAAAGTAAAGCTAACAAAAATTCGCCAGTAATTGAATCAAGTTCAAGATGGCGTAGCATTCCAAATTCAGGTAGAAGAATCACTTCTTGTGCCAAAACCTGCATCACAAATAAGAAGCCAATCCAATTTACATAATATTATGTTACAAGAAGGAACTAATATGCTGATAACAAACTTATGAAGAAAATCATAACAAGAAGAAAACTCAACACTATGTGATGTTCAAAAGGGTCTAAAAAGGAAGCTTACATCGGGACCACCAAATTTGAGGTATCTAACTTGACTAAATTGCTTGAGAAGCTCAAGAGCACCGTGTTCCACTGTCGAAGAAACTCCTCTCTCACATGGAGGCAAAATTAGAGTAGCAGAAGCATTCTGAGCAGATGATGGATCTATCATGGTAAGGTACCTTGAAAGGTAACCATAGTCACGTAAACAAAATTCTTTCAAGTGCAACGCACGAAACTTGATCTTACAATTCCCTTCTAGCCAAGAACTGTTAGTGTGTTGTGTTATGTCAATAGTTTCAAGCAGAGGAACATTGAAAGTTACACACCTCATACCTAACCAAATGCAGTTTACTGTCTTGATCTTTTGAAGCAACGGAAGGCTAAGCTCTGGATCCTTATCAGAGCAACTAAATTTAACTTCATGCAAAGTCAGAAATTTGAGCTGTCCCAAATGAACACGGCTTCTGGGAACTGTGATATTAGCAGAACAATAACTCATATATATCTCTAATTCTTGTAAACTCTGAGAAGTGAAGAGGGAATGAGCGGTGGAAAACGCAAAGGAGAGTTTCCTCTGTGACTTAATACAGAGCTTTTTCGGAAACTTACGCAACGCGCCATAAATCCATTCATTAAGGTTAAACATATCATGGTGGTCATGGATAGAGAGGGAGAAGTTGTCCAATCTTGAGTTGGTAAGCAGAAGTGATCTATACATAAATCTTTCAAAGCATTCATGTTCAATATGCTTGGTTCTGCCATAAACCATGTCAATGTCATCTAAATGCAAACTAGTGATTGATCTCCAATTGTTTATCCATTCCTTTGACAGCACACTTGTTCGAACTGCTTCTTTGGTTGGGAGAAGAGTCAATATCCTACTTATAATACACTCAGGTAGCTTGCTAATTCTGTCTTCTCCTTCATTGTTCTCTTTTTGCCTCTTTACAGGGCTCATGCGTGCTAGAGCCACTATCCATGATTTGTGATAACTTTCTACAATTTCATTCAAGTATTCAGTTATTACCTAATTGTAGTACTGTCCATCCTTAAGGCGGTGTATAAATTAAGTACAGAAAAGCTAGATTTTATATAAAATTAGAAGAGTAAATTAAACACATAAAAGCATGAAATAGTAAATCAAAGATTCTAACTACTCTAGAGTCTAGAATGAGTATTTTTGTTTCTAAACAAATATAAAGATAATAAAATAAATTATTTTTGGTAATATATACACAAGCATGGGAAAGATATATTCTAACATTTTGTCTTAGAGAAAGAAAATTTATGTAATTTATGTAATAAAAATTCTTAGAGAAAGAAAATTTGCATAAAAGTTATTTGTCAATGTTTTTATATGAATATTTATTTCTTATAAACAAAATTATAGCCATATAGATATGGACAATATCATATATATATGAAAGTCTAAAAAACAGAAGATTTTTTTAAGGAAGGATCTCAATACATTAATTTATAGTATAGTTCAATAGGAAAAACTAAATACAAACACTATTTTAGACGCTACAAAGTACAATCACAAATCAAATAAAACAAATCTATAAGGTTGTGCTTATTTTGAGGTAGCCAGTATTGTGTTTGGAAGTTAAGAATGGAAGACTAAAATTCATTATTGTGTTTGATTACCAGACAATCCCAGGAGCGCTTCCAAAAAACAGGGGATACAGGGATTAAAATTTTGACGAAGAAGACTGAAACCTTAATAATATTTCTTTTCTCAAATACCCTAATTCAACTGTAATCATAACTACGCTAGGATTGGACTTGTATTAATCGGTCCAAATTCGAAAAGAAAATGCTTGAAAATTCAAATTAAGATTCCTATATTATCATTTCAGTTTATACCAAAAAAGGAGGAGTGTGCTGTATACAAACTGAAACTGGTTTTAATAAATTCATCAATTTTCGCTAACCATTCAAAATGATTTGCAGATTCCATTTAGCATTTCAGATTAAAACCAAATATATTGAATAATTTTGTGATTTGGCATTTCACATTCCAAAATCAAACGCTTTTTCCTCATGCAATTCTCAACGATGTTAACAATTCAATCAAGGAGAAAATCACACGATTTAGCACAAGGAAGAACAAGGGAATGGTGAATGCAAGATGATTTTAACAATTTTTTTTTTTAAAAGAACAAAACCAACAAATTCGCGAGAAGGAGAGAAGAGAATCTGAAGCAGGACGGCAAATGAAGCGGTTCTGAATGGCAAGGGAGGAGGCAGTGTAAAGAGTGACGGGAACCATGGGAGGGAGCTACTTGCCAGAGAGAAAGCAGTGCCAGAAGTGAGACCTCGTCTTCGATACAGGGAAGAATGGGAAAGGGGACGGGCTTTTATAGTTGTGATTTACTGATTGTATTTAGGGATGGCAAAGCGGGCTGCCCGTTCTAGCCCACAAACATGGTGAACCGGCTCATCTTGTCAACTAAAATGGGTTAAAAATGCTAGTCCGTTTTGTTTTATGGCGGATTAGCGGATTGGCGGGCTATTCCGCTTGATTTTTTTTTAAAAAAATAAAATCTATTAAAATTAATAAAAAAATAATAATTAAAAATCAAATACAAATAAAAAATAGTCAACTTATAATATAATTTTTTATTTTTTATTTTAAATTTCAATAAAATTGTTTAAAATAATATTTGTCAATAGAATCATTTTTATTTTAAAAAATAAGTCACATAATTTGAGCATATATATGAAATTGTAAAATAAAATAAATAAAGTTAATAACTAAAAGAAGAATAAAAACAAAAAATGAAAAAAAAATGTTTAAAAATTCTATAATTATTAATTTTATAATAGTAATCACTCTTTTATTTAATAAGAAAAAGAAAAATAGAAATCTTCGGCCTGGCGGATCGGCCCGCCCCACCCCGCAAAAACCCGCCAATTTGGCGGTGCGGGTTTGCCGGATTTTTTTAATTTGGCGGGTTCCAAATCCTAGTCCGACCTGCCTTTTATAGCGGGTTTAGCCGATCGACCCGACGGGCTCGACCCATTTGCCACCCTTAATTTTATTTAAGGGTAAATTACAGAGTTGGTCCGGTCTCTGTACTTTAAGTGAAATTGCAAATTAGTCTTTACACTTTAAAGGTTTATAATTTGGTCTCTAAAAAAATTAAAATTTGCAATTTAGTCTCTACCATTCAAAAAGTGTTTGATTTAAAAGAATATTCTCAACATATTCTCTATTTTAAACATGTGAGTTGTACATGTTTGACAATAAGGACTAATTTATAATTTTAGTAAAAGTATGGAGACCAACCATGTAATTCACCCATTTAAAAATGAACAAAAAATCCTTAGGCTATCTAAACTCACCCCGACCCTCCCCAATTCTCTTACTCTCACTTTCCCACTTTCTAAAGTGGCACCCCAACTCCAGCGTTCTCTGTCTCTCACCTCGGCTCACCATCGCCGTGTCCCTTGCTTCCGTCGTTTCACGAAATCTACTGATAAATTGAGCTGCTATTTTTATGTTGATTTGTTTGATATTTTTTCTTAGACATTGAATTGTTTGCTTTGAGCATGTTTGGAATTGAAAATGTTTACTTCTATTTATCGGTGTTTAGTATTGGAATTGAAAGAGAAGAAAAAGTCGCCGGATGAGAAAGGCAAGATGGAGGAAGGAGGCGAGACCCAACTCGTGAACACAAATACGGTGGATCCGGCGCAGCAATGGTGAATCGAGGTGAGAGACAGAGAGTGTAACGACCCAATTTCTGATAGATCCGGATCACCGCCAGTCATTAGGTGTCACTTCCTAATAATCTTATAAAACTCTATACTTTCGTATTAACAGAACCGCGTATGTTAGCGTATTTTTATCATATGCTTTTTTTAATAAACCTGTTAGCAGCAACCAAAAACATCATTAGAGATATACAACATAAAATAAATATCAAACTAACAGCAACATAAATATCTCTCAGTATAAACGAGATAATTTTGCATGTAAAATTATCTTGTTTACCGTATAAACGAGAGATAAGAGAGAGATATTTATTTCGATAAATATTTTTTAAATTATTATTTTAGTAATTATTATATTTATTAAATTTATAAAAATAAAAAATTTTCTATAATTTTGATAACGAAATTGTCGAATTTATTTTTTATGGTAAATTTTAAATATTAAAAAATTATTTATTTTTATATTTTTTAATTTAAATATTAATTTTTATCGTTTTTTTGTAAATTAAGTAAGTATATATAAATACCATAATATATACCTAAATTTATATACACTTTAGGGCACGGATTTGGTGAGCCACTCACATTTGTGGCACCGAAATGCCAAGATTATTTGGCTGTCAGCGTTTTTAATGAGAATTTTTTGGATTTTATATGTTTTTTAATCCAACTGTAAATATCCTTATAAATTTAGTTTTATGTGATTGGTTACTTAATGCTTTATGTGGTTTTTGTGCTAAGATAACTTTATAAATAATAATTTTATAATGGTTATTATTATTAAATTTGAAATATTTTGTAGTATTATATTAAAAAATTAAAAAATTAAATGTTTAAATTAATTCAAAACTGGTTTAAAAGTTTTTTGGGCAAGGTATTTTTTTTATATATTATTTTGTACAGGTGGTAGAGATCGATGAACACCGAAAAAGGGAGGAGGCATCAGGTCAAAGTGGGGGAGGAACAACAGCGAAATTAGCACGAGTGTAACGTTGCTGGGCAGGATGGCTTCTTTGCCACTATCCTCGTCGCCAACGTGCACGACCCCTCCTCACCAGCATAATTCTTCACCTCCAAGACATACAACTATAAAAGAAACATCATCTCTTAGAGGACTTTTATCAAACATCTTTCTTGCATCACTCAATTCACCAACTTTAGCATACATAGCAATAATTGAGGTGTGCACATGAAGATCATTGTTGTCAAACTCGCGAGTTAACTCGTAAACTCGTACGAATTTACGAGTTTAGGTTAATTCGGACACAAACTCGTTTCTAGGTAGACTTGAGTAGATTCGGACAAAATCAGTCAAACTTGCGAGTTTGAGGGCAAGTCAGCGAGTTTGATTTGGGTGCCCAACGGCGTCATTTTGGGGCCAAAAAAAAAGGAGAAAGGGCGTTGTTCATGTAACTAAGTATGGTAACCCTAATCCCAAACAGCTAACACATAACACTCTCTTCTCCAATCCCATCATTCTTTCCCACCATTGTCTACGCCGCCATCCACCGTTGTCTGCGCTGCCACGCCGGAGGCCGAACGGATCCACCGCCATCTTCTTCCTCGTGGTACAGCACCGCCACCATCATTCATGTCCACTCCTCAGTTTCTCGATGAAGCTGAAGGCTGACGTTGAAGGTTCCTCGATGCCTCATTCTTCCCCATACCGGAGCACTCGATGAGACGCTTCACGACACGTTGTTCCTCTCGCTTTTGGTCTGCGTTCCTTGCCTGACACCTTTGTTCTGCAGTTCTGAAATTCTACACTGCCGATCTACTTCTGCTTCACTTCGACAAGGGGTTTCGGTTGCCTGAGCTGCCTTTCTTCTTCTTCGGTTCTGCCTGAGCTTCCTTCTCCAAAGTAATTTTTTATCAAATTTAAATATCAATAATTTTGATATAAATTCTGCCATGTTGGTTCTGAAATTAACTTTTAAATTTTTTTTAGTTTGAATTCTGGTGTGATGAATGATGAAATATGGATTAATGAATCTGAATATCTGATAGTTAGATATTTGTTAATGAATGATGAAATATGGATTACTAAATAAATTTTGGTGTTAGATACTTAGACTGTCAGTTACTTAGTTATTTTTTTGTTAATGAATCTGAACATCTAAAATACTGAAACTCTAAAATGCTAGTTTAGTTTATTTTATTGAAATCTAAAATATGAATTTAGGAAATCTGAAATGTTAGTTTAGTTTAGTTTAGTTTACTGAAATCTGAAATCTGAATTTAAGAAATTTAAAATGTTAGTTTAATTTAGTTTAGCTTAGTTTAGTTTATTGAAATTTAAAATCTGAAATCTGAAACTCTAGATAACTTTACTAAATTAATTATTTGGTTTGTTAATTATCTGGATAACTTGAAGTAGATTCTGAGTTAACGATGGAATTGGAGACTATGATTAAAGTGAATAAAATAAAAAAATAAAAGATAACAAAAATTATGTAAACATTCCTCTCTTAAGACCTATTAAAATAAAATACTTTATTTTAGCCAATCTAGCTTTACCAGTGAGCAAAATCACTTTTAGGAGTTCATCAAATCCGTGTCTTACGCCTTAAATCAAACTATCAAACTATATATATTTTAGGAAACATTTCAAGTACTCGGGAGAACACCGATGCATTAATTATTTTAACCGTTGATTTTAATTAATATATATTATATATATTTTTTATAATTTAAATTAACAGTTAAAATAATTGGTGCACTAATACTTTTAGTACACTTAAAATGCTTTCTATATTTTAAATCAAACACAATAGGAATATTTTTTTTTTTTTCAATCTCTCAATCTCTCTTTTCCAACTGACCAACTCTATGTCATGTTTGGTATTGTCACCCATGACCGATAGAGTCCGTCCTTTGTCACCCTTGCAACTCGCAACAAAAAATTGGCAGGGTATATAAGGTACACATCACACATTATTAAGGCCATATATGAATCAATAAGGGAAAAATAAAATAAAATTATAATAAAATTATTTAAAATCGTAAAATCGTTCTACTTAATAAAATTTTTTAAATTAATTGACTCATTTAAAATTATAATATTAAAAAATTTTAATATTTAAATTAAAAGTCAAATTACTATAATATAAATATTTTTTATTTTTAAAACTATAAAATAATAAATTTTTTTAATTTCTTTCTATTTTTGAGAGGGCACAACGGTTATTCAACTATGTTCAAGAACCGCTACTTTTATATATAAATAAAAAGCAAATATTCATTAAAAGAATAGATATAGTTAGACAATTAATTATTTAAAAAAAGAATTACATGAAAAAGAGTCTAAAAAAAGAGATGATACTCATCATATAAGAGTAGAAAGAAGAAGTATTATAAAAAAAAATTTGTTTAAATGAAGGAAACAACTTATCTCACCGGATTTCAATAGTTATACAATTTTCGGTGCTTTATATGCTTCAGTGCTGCCAAATGTCAAGTTTGTGATATTTGAAAGCTTTTTGAAATTTTCCAAAATGTTTCATTTAGGGTTTTGAACCCTTGACAAAGAAGATGTTCATACCACTATGCTTCAATGCTTTTTACTAGTAAATAAAATATAATTAATTTTAAAATGAGTGACTTTAAAATTAAAATAAATTGAATATAAATAAAATAAAAGATTTATATATATATATATATATATTATAATTTGTCCATATAATAGTAAGAGGCATGTTAACATGGTGGCATGATCATCTCCCATCTATTCTTCGTGGCAAGGGTTCAAACTGTTGTAAAATAACTAAATAAATAAATAAGAAAGAGGTAACAAATATAAAATATGGAAATATAATTGGATAACTCTAGTAGTAATATTCACTAGAATTATTATATCAATATAATAGATATAATTAATATATTTAATATATAAGAGAGAGAATAGTAAGAGAGAAAGAGAATGAAGAATATTTGATATTCTTATTGTTATTGTTGTGTCTTTCGTCAGAGGCAAAACCGCTATTTATATACATACATAAGGTTACTTTGTCAAACCTTATTAAATGTAATCTCTCTTGAAAATTGATTCCTTCAATCTTGAGAAGGTTAGTCCACTCAATACATGCGTGGTCATCCACATCTTCACAACACTCCCCCTTAGATGACCATTTAGGATTATTGCCTCATTAAAACCTTACTAAAGGAAAATCCAGTGGGAAAAACTTTAGTGAAGGAAAAAGAGTATAATATCCTTTATGATAGGAACTGTCTCATTAAAAACCTTGTCAAGAAAAATTCAATGGGAAAAAATCTGACCAAGGAAGAAAGAGTACAGTCTCCCCTTCTTGTCGACATCATTTAATATCTTGAAATTGGCGCATCCCAATCTGATTTACCAATTTTTCAAAGGAGGATTTTGGGAGTGACTTGTAAATAAATCTACCAAATTGTCACTTGAGTGGATCTGTTGGATATCAATTGTCTCTTGATTTTGAAGATCATGAGTGAAAAAGAATTTGGGAGAAATATGCTTTGTTCTATCACCTTTGATGTATCCGCCTTTAAGTTGAGCAATGCATGCTGTATTATCTTCAAACAGGACAGTTGGAGCTATCTTATGATCAATCAATCCACATGATGACAGAATATATTGAATCAAGCTCCTCATCCAAAAACACTCGCAACTAGCTTCATGAATTGCTAGTATTTCAGCATGATTAGAGGAGGTTGCTGCTATCGTCTGTTTCGTGGACCTCCATGATATAGCTATACCACCATATGTGAACAGGTATCCTGTTTGAGATCTCCCTTTGTATGGATCAGACAAGTATTCAGCATCTGCATAGCCAACTAGTTGTGACTTGGATCCATATGGATAAAACAATCCCATATCAACCGTTCCATGAAGATATTGAAAGATTTGTTTGATTTCATTCCAATGTCTTCTGGTTGGAGAGGAACTATATCTTGCTAGTAAATTCACAGCAAATGATATATCAGGTTATGTATTATTAGCAAGATACATTAGTGCTCCAACGGCACTAAGATATGGTACTTCAGGACCAAGGATATCTTCATTTTCTTCTTTAGGATGGAATTGATCATTTTCCACATCCAAAGATCTTACGATCATTGGGGTACTTAATGGATGTGACTTATCCATATAAAATCTCTTCAAGATCTTTTATGTGTATGTTGTTTGATGAATAACGATCCCACTTTTTGTATGCTCGATCTGCAGGCCGAGACAAAATTTAGTTTTTCCAAGATCTTTCATATCAAACTCTTCTTTTAGAGTTTTTATAATTGTTGAAATCTCTTCAAGAGTTCCAATAATATTTAAATCATCAACATACACAGCAATTATAATGAATCCAGATGCAGATTTCTTTATGAAAACACATGGACAGATATCATCATTCTTGAATCCATTTTTGGCCAGATACTCAGTAAGACGATTATACCACATTCGTCCAGATTACTTCAGACCATATAAAGATCTTTGCAATTTGACTGAGTATAACCCTTGTGAATATTCATTGGATGGTTTAGATAGCTTTAGTCCTTCAGGGACTTTCATATAGATATCCCTATCTAATGAGCCGTATAAGTAGGTTGTTACCACATCCATTAAATGCTTATGTAGATTATGACATACAGATAAACTGACCAAATAATGCAATGTTATCGCATCCACTACAGGGGAATACGTTTCTTCATAATCTATACCGGGCCTTTGTGAAAACCCTTGTGCCACGAGTCGGGCTTTGTAGCGCACAACTTCATTTTTCTCATTTCGTTTTTTTTTTTCACAAATACCCATCAGCATCCAATAGGTTTTACATCTTCTGGTGTATGAACTACAGGTCCAAAGACTTCACGTTTTACAAGTGAGTCTAATTCAGTCTTCATGGCTTCTTTCCATTTTGGCCAATTATTTCTTTGTTGACATTTTTCGACTGATCTTGCCTCAAGATCCTTACTTTCATGCATGATATTTAATGTCACATTATATGCAAATATTTCATTGACAATTGTCTTATTTCGACCCCATTTCTCTCCTGTAAAGACATAATTTATCGAGATCTCGTCATTTTCACAATTTTCAGGTACCTGAACATCTTCTGGCGTTAAAACTATATAAAAATTTTGGACAACTGCAGGTGTCTCTACTATGTCTTTTTCAACAGGAATCATATTTACATCTTTTCTTTTTCGAAGATTTTTGTCTTTGGAACCGACAGGCCTGCCACGCTTCTGGCGTGAATTTGCTTCACTGGCTACTTGTCCTACTGGGACATCAATTCAAATAGGGGCATTTTTCACTGGTATATAAGATTTGGTTATCCTCTTTGTATCGGAAAATGCATCAGGCAATTCCTTTGCTATTCTTTGTAAATGTATAATCTTTTGAATTTCTAGTTCACATTGCCCTGATCAAGGATCTAAATGCATCAACGATAATGCATTCCAATTAAGTTCCTTTTCAGGAAGCTTATTCTTTCCCCCTAATATTGGAAATTTTGATTCATCAAAATGACAATTCGCAAACCGGGCTTTAAATACATCTCCAGTTTGTATCTCAAGATACCTCACTATAAAGGGAGAATCATATCCAACATATATCCCCAATTTTCTTTGGGGTCCCATTTTGGTGCGATTAGGTGGTGCAATGGGAACATATATCGCACATCCAAATATTCTTAAATGGGATACATTTGGCTGCTGGCCAAAAGCGAATTGCATAGGAGAGAATTGATGGTAACTCGTTGGCCTCAACCGAATAAGTGTTGCGGTATGTAAAATAGCATGCCCCTAAACCGAGGTTGGGAGATTTGTTCTCATAAGTAAGGGTCTAGCAATTAATTGGAGGCATTTAATAAGTGATTTTGCTAACCCATTTTGTGTGTGAATATAAGCTACTGGATGTTCAACACTTATTCCATTAGCCATACAATAAGCATCAGAAGCTTGGGAAGTAAATTCACCAGCATTATCAAGACGAATTGCTTTGATTGGATTTTCTGGAAATTGTGCTTTTAATCGAATGATTTGAGCCTGTAATCTCGCAAACGCCAGGTTACGAGAAGACAATAAGCACACATGTGACCATCTCGAAGATGCGTCTATTAGCACCATAAAATATCTAAAAGATCCACATGGTGGATGAATAGGCCCACATATATCACCTTGAATCCTTTCTATGAATTCAGAAGACTCAAATCCAATCTTTACTGGTGATGGCCTTAAAATTAACTTTCCATGAGAACATACAGCACAACAAAAAATTCACTAGTTTTAAGAATTTTCTGGTTCTTTAGTGAATGTCCATGGGAGTTTTCAATAATTCTCCTCATCATGGTTGTTCTCGGATGACCCAATCTATCATGCCAAGTTATGAATTCAATTGGGCTAGTAAAATTCTGGTTTAAAATGGCATGTGATTCAATTGCATTAATCTTGGTATAATACAACCCAGATGAAAGTGAGGGTAACTTTTCTAATATAACCTTTTTATTTAAATCATGAGTTATGATACATAAATACTCATGATTTTCCTCATTCATTGTCTCAACATGATATCCATTTCGGCGAATATCTTTGAAACTCAACAAGTTCCTCAGAGACTTGGTAGATAATAGTACATTATTTATTATAAATTTTGTTCCTCCAGGAAACAAAATTATAGTTCTTCCGGAGCCTTCTATCATATTGCCTGAGCCAATAATAGTATTAACATATTATTCTTTTCACACAAGATGGGTAAAATATATATCACTTTAAAGAATAGTGTGCAAACTTGCACTATCCACAAGGCAAATATCATCAGAATATGTCCTTGTCATTTTTCTTTAAAGACAAATGATAATAATAATAAAATGAGTAGAAGTACATGCACAGTAAAATTATTCACATGAATACTTAACAAACACATACACATATCAAACTATTCTATCATTGATCAAATAACCAATATTTTTTTTCAGAATCCTTAAAGAAATTAGATATATCATATTGAGTGGTGAAATTTTCATCATTTGAAACAAAATTTGTTTCCTTTCCTTTGTAATCCTTTTTCAAGGATGCTTGATAAAGATCAACTAGGTGCCTTGGGGTACGACAGGTACGTGACCAATGGCCCTTTTCACCACAACGGAAGCATTTATCCTCAATTGATTTACTTTGTCTTTCTTGTTATCAAAATCTTGCCATTTACCTCTTTTAGGGTTATAATTTGCCGCATTTGTTTCAAGAAATGGGGCGGCGCCATCTAGGCGCGCTTCATGATTTCTTAAGAGTAACTCATTATTGCGTTCAACAACAAGAAAGCAAGAAATTAGCTCAGAATATTTTTTAAATCCTTTTTCTCGATTACTGCTACAGGAGCACATTCGAGGCATGGAAGGTCGAGAAAGTTTTCTCTAACATATCGGGCTTGAGGAGGTATCACCGTCTTTTGATGATTGTACCTTTTTTCAAGGTCTTTCCACAGATTTGCAGGATCTTTTAATGTGGGATATTCATTTTTCAATCATACGTCAAGATGACGATGAAGGAAAATCATAGCTTTGCCTTTATCCTTCTGGTATGTATTATTTTCAGCCTTAATGGTATCTCCAAGATCCATTGAATCAAGATGGATTTTAGCATCTAGTATCCATGATAAATAATTATTTCCAAATATATCAAAAGCATTATATTTAAGATGAAAGAGTTTCAACATAATAAAAATTTGTTACCTAAAGTCTTCCTAAAATTTTGTTAAAGTTTCGTGCTGATAACATGTTGTAAAATAACTAAATAAATAAATAAGAAAGATGTAACAATTGTAAAATATGAAAATATAATTGGATAACTCTAGTAGTAATATTCACTAGAATTACTATATCAATATAATAGATATAATTAATATGTTTAATATATAAGAGAGAGAATAGTAAGAGAGAGAGAGAGTGAAGAATATTTGATATTCTTATTGTTATTGTTGTGTTTTTTGTCAGAGGCAAAGCCTCTGTTTATATACATACATAAGGTTACTTTGTCAAACCTTATTAAATGTAGTCTCTCTTGAAAATTGATTCCTTCAATCTTGAGAAGGTTAGTCCACTCAATACATACGTGGTCATCCACATCTTCACAACACAAACCCCCTTTTTGAACAATTTTAGAAATTTTTTCAAATATCACAAGCTTGACACTTGGCAGCGCTGGAGCATATGGAGCACGGTAGACTTGCAGAGAGCTAGAGCGTCATAGTCTAAGTAGAGCTCATTGTATCACCACATGTCTTCTTCTTATAGACTAGTCAATTCTTGGCCATTTTTAACCACCACTTTTCATGCCACCATTAAACTTTCCTTTTTTATTAACTGATTAATAACGTGGTTGATCCTCAAAAGGACAATAAAACAAAAAAAAAGTGACAAAATTCCAAACATATAACATGTAACATCTAAAAGAAAAGAAAGAGAAAACATTGAGATGAGAAGAACTAGGGAAAACTATCTCAGGGCAACTTGAGAGAGTACTTCCATGGCGTTAGAAGCAGTTCATACTATTTTTGAACTTGAGGTGTCTTTATTTTCAAAAACTTTGAAGTTCCAGGCTAATTATATTTTTTAGAATATTGCTTCAATCAAGCTTCTTCAGTGGTTGCCACCATTACCAACACCCATTGTCTCTGTATTTGAGATTAGTGGCTCTCAATAGAGGATTTAAGAATTGTTAGAAGCAAATATTTTAAATAAAACTATTTTCAACCGCAGTAATCGACCGTTCATTATCTAAATTTAAAATTCATATTTTTCTTATAAAAATTTCACGCAAAATAACATTTCACATATTTCACCGCTTATTAAGAAATCAGTTTAACCAAAACTTACCACTGATTTGACCAATCATAGCCTTCGGCCTAAATCAAATCAACTCGACCTCCAGCCTAAATTCAAAACAAATCTCCATCAAAACTCAATCCCAAAATAGAATCAATCACAAGCACAAATAATATAAGGCAAACACAATCAGAGAGTAATTACAGCAAGTACAATAAATAACAATTAGACAGAAATTATCAGATAGGCAAACCAAAATACTTAAGTACACCCAGACAAAGCAAATAAATGTAGTATGATGCATGTCTGTCCTACTAGCTGTGAACTCACATGTCGGTTACTTTGCTAGAACCCGACACATCTGATAGCTAACCCGGACATTATCTCTAGGTTGCACATCCCCAAGAGGAACACAAACGAAGGAGAGTGTCTTTCCACATTTTTCTAGAGGAATTACGAAGGAGAGTGCATTTTCACATCGAAGGAGTGTATCTTTCCACCTTACAACCAAAGAAAGATGTGAAAAAAAAAATAATATGAAAGAGAGTGTCTTTCTACCTTCCCCACATCCATACCACGACGAGAGAATCCCTCATCCTCAACTCACCAAATCCATGAGCGGGACAAAACCACCGTCCTCACAACATCAACCATACTCGCATTTCAATCTTAAACACGCAAGTGGAATAAGACCACTGTCCTTGCCAATCACATTTCAATAATGTTCAAAATCATAATCAAACTCAATTCATAATCACTTTATCAAAATTTTTCAAAAGTCTCAAAACATAATTCTTTCCTTAAATAAATCAAATTCAAAACATAATACTTTTCTTAATAAATAAAGCTCCAAAACATTCTTCATTTCTTTTTTTAATAATTTGAAATCAAATAATATCATTCTTGCCAAACTTTTTTTTAAATAATACTTCAAATCAAATTTCTAATTTTTATAGAAATTTTGGCAGCATTTCCTATAAAACTCAGACTTTTGCTACCTTTCAAAGGTCCCAACCAAACTATCTATCAACCTATTCTCAGCCATTTCCAGTATTAAAACATTTTAAAATCACACAAATTCCAAAATCAAACCGCTTCCGAAATCAAATCATTTTCATATCTCTAATCATTTTCAATAAATCAACAAAACCAAGAAAATCACTTTTCATAATACTCAACCAAATCAATTTATTATCAACAACCGTACACCAACCCAAACAAATCAATAATTCAATCAAGAAAATAATTTCATTCATCCAAGGCAACTCATTTCATTTCTTAAGGCTTACAAAAATCATAAAAATGCATTTTTCGCATTAATATCGACTTATAACAATTCTTGAAAGTAAAATAAGTTTAAGAAAAGAGCCCCTACCTCAAATAGTCGAACTCATAAAACCAAATGCGTCTAAAAACCTTATTTCTCTTGTCCAGCAACAGTGGCAGAGAGTTTCGGCGACAACGCAGCTGCTTGTTGTCACACGCAGCAGTGCCACTGTCACCTCCACTCTTCTGATCAGCCTTAAACAGCAACGGCGGTGATGGAAACCACCACCCCTTCCTCTCTTCTTCATCGCATCCTCTCTCTATCTCGTCTGACTCTTTTTGCGGCAGCTTGACGGCGATGCTCCTCACAACTGCGACGCAGTGGCTCCCTCTGGTGACTTTTCTCGAACAAAAGTGACGTCAACGTAAAGAGTAGAAAGATATAAACACTCTAATCAAATTAGATTTTTTTATTGGAGTTACGGATTACAAGAAATCAAACGTCAGGGTTCCATGGAGTTCACCCCCCCCAATGAAGCATGCACAGCTGATTGATAATGATGATTAATGGTAAGTGATGATGTGTTTAACGAGGGGTTGGGTGTCGCGTGTTAAGGCTAATGAGTTAGCGATTCAAATTATAAATACCTTAAGAATAACTATGAAAATTGGATATATTAAAATCCAAGTAATAATATATATATAGGGATAAATATGTATGAGTTACTAATATAAATGATATTAGTAACATAATAATAAAATATATACGATGAAATATTAGCAAAGTTAAGTTCACTGAAGAGTATCGATATTTACTCATATCGGCAGATTTTGAACTCGATAATAGTAATAATATTAACTCAACTTTATTTTAATCAAAGCGGGTAAAATAATAATAATAATAATAATAATAATAATAATAATAATAATAATAATAATAATAATTTTATCCTTTCTCAAACTATTTTGTTATAATAAAAATTATATAAAAATCCTGATTAATTTAAACTCTAGTTATCATAAAATCAATTAAGTAAAATATCTTATTATAAAAAATTATATAATAACCTTAATTTATTCAAATTTAAATGATAATAATAATTATAAAAATAATTTTAATTTTACCAAATAAAATCATTTTAAAAAATAGTTTAAATTAATGGAATAAATCATAATTAAGTTAAACTTTAATAATCATAAAATTAATTTAATTATTCTTCATAAATTAGTTTCTAAAAATAAGAAATTTCAATTAATAAAATAAATTATAATTTATTTATATTTAGATTTTTTGAAAATACGGATCGTTATACACGCAACAATGAACAGTATTGTATTCGATTAAATTTTGGTAAATGCTATAGTGCCTACAAATATTTGTCTAACTTCCTAAAAGGGTTAAAAATTAATATTTAATTTTAAAAGTATAAAAATAAAAAATTATTAAATATTCAAAACTTATTATATCAAGTAAATTAGGCAAAAATTAGGCACCATACTATAAGCATCATATAATTCACCTTGAATTTTCTGCTTCGCCTTTGAGACATTTCACTTTTCGTGACAATAGTTATCTGCCACAATGTATTACCCTGATAGATTCATCATCAGCTCATAAAGAGAATGGGTTTCTTCCTGTATGATCCATCTTTAAACTTGGAGGAAGAACTAAAGAGAAAGTGTGTTTGATTTTTCGTCTTTAGGAAGTTCTAACCCATGGGTTAAAGAATGCTCCTCTTCTGTTGTAGCTTTTATTCAAACATGGTACAATGTAAATTTTGTAAGTGATCCTTGTTAACTATATATAGGTACTGCCCACTCTGGTTATATTTTGGTGTGATTAAGACCATGTTTTATAGAGTAAATCTGAATAATGGTTCCTGAAATTCATAAAATTATCTAATTTAGTCTTAGAGATTCTGATTTTACTATAATAATTTTTTAAATTGTATTCTAATTATTATTGTAGCCTTTAGACATTTTTTTAGTGATAACTCAACTATGTCATGCTGACATAACTATCGTGTGTCTCGCTGGAATATACCAAAAGTCCAAAACGATGTCGTTTTGGTTTGGTACCTATTGTAAAGCAAAACGACGTCATGTGTTAAACTTATGCTCAAAAACGGTTTGTATACAAACACAAACACTCGTCCATCTTCGTCACTTTCACTCTTTTTCTTCTACTTTTCTTCATGAATGACGCCACTCTAGAGTTGATTTTTGGAGTTCATACTTTACGACCACCTCATGTACATCGCCGGACTGTGCTAGATCATCTCACCCTCCCGTGGACACTAGCGATTTCACCATTATCGTCCATAATGAACTTATGTATTTTTTTCTGAAAAAAAATTGTGCAATGAGGTGATAATTCTTCGTTATAATTGTAATGTGAATGCCGCTCGATATTCCATTTTGTCATTGCTGTAGTTGCTAAAGTTTTTTATTTTTCTGGTATGTTGGGATTCAGCCTCTGTTTTTTTTTAAAATAGAACAGGGGTGGGTTAATAGAGTGACATATGGATGATAAAGATGGTGTCTAGAATTTGGGATGTTGTTATATCGTTGTGTATATGGTAGATTAAAATAGTGTTCTTTGTTACTGAATTTTGAAGTAATGTGTGTGGTGTTTTTTTTCATATGGAGAAACTATTTGACATTATGTATTATTATGAGAGCAATTTTTTAAAAAATGAAGAGGTTAGGGTTCTTGTCTAGTAGCCACTAGATGGTGAGCAGATAGAAGAAGAAAAAGAAGAATGAGAAGAAAGGAGGAAGAACTAGAAGTTAATGTTCATTGGGAGGGGGAAAAGAGGGTTAGGATTAAAAAGAAGGGAGAGATCAAATCGGATACAAATTGCACTTTGGTCCGTTAAGTTAGCCATGCATGTTCCATCGTGGATAGCCACATCAGCACAATGACATAGCTGAGTCATCATCGAAAAGATTTCTAAAGACCATTATGATGTCCCGAGCTCATTTTTTGAGACACTTCAATGATAAAATCCATATATGATAATCTAATTTTAGATTGTCTAGACAATTTATATTAGGGTTACATTACGGTATAGATTTAAATTTACAGATATTTGCTTTTCTTCCAGCACGTGTATTTTGTTTTTATGTTGGGAGAGTAGCTTGACAAACTTTGGTAGCTTAGAAAGTTGGCGGCTTGGTTAGCTAAAAAACTTTTCATGTTGAACTCTTCTTTGTATATAGATTGGTTCTTGGCTCCTTGAAACTTTTTTTTTTCCTTATCGAGTCCTGCAATAAAAATAGAGAAAGAGTTTTAATACCAATGACAATATTAATTAGCTAAGACAAAACAAAATATTAATTAGCTAAAATATAGATTTAATTTTAATTAATATAATTATTTTTAAAAAAATTATGGCATATATGCTTTTTAATTGATAGAGAAAATTGGTAACTAATTTCATATATTATAATCAAAGAGAGCTTTTTCTTATATAATTCAAAAAGATTAAAGTATTAAATTGGTCATTTGGGTGTAATTCTGTTTTGGTCTTTAAGGCTTAAAGTGTCCTACTTAAATCCAAAAAAATTTATTTAGTTTTAATATAATCCTACTGTGAGGTCAAAATTAAATAATGAACGGAATGTACTACATAATAGCAGTATAAGAATAAGATTGATAATATGGAGAACAAGTACAAGCTCCCGAGTCACAAAATTAACCCTGAATGCATCAATACATTTATTTATCATTCTTCTTACAATTTAAATAAAATATTTTCTATAAAACTAAAGAGAATGATAAATAAATGTATTAATGCATCTATGTTTGATTTTGTGTCTTTCGAACTTGTACTTCTTCTCCAGGTTATTGATCTTCTTCTTGTACTGCTGTTATGTATGATATTCTTTTAATTATTTAATTTTAATTTCACGGTGAGACTACATTGAAAGTAAATAATTTTTTTTATTTAAATAAGACACTTTCAACTTTAAGGACCAAAATAGAATTACGTCCAAACGTAAGAAACCAATTTAATAATTTACTCACTACAAAATCTCGAGCAGCATGTTTAACTAAGTGAACAATTTTTTTCTTACTCCATGGATCATCTTGGTGGAAGATGTCATTGTTCCTATCCCTCCAAATCTACCAAAAGGCCGCTGCAAAGACAAACTCATTTTTGTTGAGATTAAAACGAATTCAAGACACAAAATCCAAATTAGAGTAGCGGTCATTCCCAAATTTAAGTTAATCTAAATCTGACGAACTTTTTGGCAAATTCTAAAGTAGTGGTTAATATCCTCTAGAGCAAGATAATATTTCTGACAAAAATCAAAAGTAGAGTATAATTATAGTAGAATGTTAAATTTGATTTTAGAAGCATGACTAAGAAGTTAATATATGAAATTCATGTAAAAGAAAGGAGTATGTCTATGGTGTAACTTGATCAAGATAAAAAGAATAAAATATTAGCTAAGATTGAGGGTTAAAAATTACTAACATGATCAATAATCATAATATGATAATTATCAAAAATAAATGTAATTTGTCCACTTCTATAAATTAAAAATAGTCAGTTAGTCTAACTAATCCTAATTCAAATGTCATGACGTACTTACTAATTGAATTTCAATTTAGTAAAAGGTTATTAGTGTCAGAAGAAAGAAAATTAATTAATATCTCTTGATTATCAATGAATATACACATTAATGATTGAAGATCACTCATATTCCTAATCCAAGTCAATAATAAAAATCTAACCTATAATAATTAAGTCAAATATTTTATCAAATAGTTAGAGTGCATAAATATAAAATTTTATAAAAAGATAAGAAATAGTAAAAACTATGAGATCAAATTCAACATAAAGAATGTATTTATATTTTCAATTAGTCAAAGATTTATTTATATTCGAATTAAAAAGTTAGAAATTTATTTATCTTTTCTATTTAAATAACCCAAATAACTATAAGATTATTCATGGTATTTGTGTAATTTATAAAAGATAAAATTTACAATAAAAAAAAATTTATGTTATTGGTATAATTTGGCTTTATTTCAGAATTTGTAATTTGGATTTTATTTTTAAATAATAGAATCAACACTTTAGAATTAATCATTATTAAAGGCGATAAATATTTTATGATTGAAAATTATAGCTAATATAGTGTATTGTGAATGATATTTTTTATAATTGATAAAAATGTCAAACCAATGAAGAAAAGGTTAAATAAAATTGGATAGTTAATCTTTTTATTTAAAATCTTTTATTAATTATATATATTAGGTATAAAAATGAAAAAAATGTTTGAAATAAATTCAATTAAAAAATAATACTGAATAAGTACAAAATAGCTAAGAGGAGGTGAATTGATAATTAAAGATGAATAATATTAGCTAATTTTTGTAATATTAAAACAAGAAAAATGAAATAAATTAAATATGAACTAATTAAATAGGAGAAAAAATTGAAGGAATTGAAATAAACCAAATATGACGCAAGTTTTTTACTTTCTCATATGACTAAAACATATTGTAAAGGAGTTGAATTGTATTTTTTGGTCTAATTAAGAATCAAAGACAATGTATATTTTAAATACATAACAATTTTTTAATTTTTTATTTCAAATTTATTCACTCATGTAAGTATTTTAGTTAATTACGAATTGAAAAAAAAAACTTCAAGTCAATTTCACCACAGTCAAACCCAAGATCCATTTACATATAAACATTACATAATTAGACTTTTCTTATAAATTTCTCTTTGTTTATGTTTTTAGTCATTTTAATACATGTACCAGTATATAAATTAAATACTATTAGAATTTAAAAGTTTTTAACAGATTAATAAAAAAATAGTTAAATAAGTATGTAAATAATTAAAAATATGCCAATTTTTAAATGTACCTAATAATTGAATAAATAAAATGTTATTATTATTAACAATTTTAAGCATTATGTATATACAACACAATGTAAATATATGAATAAATAAATTTGCAAGTAATTAAAAGGGATACAAAATCATGGATAGAGAAATGGTAATAAATTGAATTAGAATATAAACAATGCTATATAGCTATTAGTAAATATTATTATTTTTTATGAATAATAATTTGTATCTATATTTATAGATATTTTATATATAGAAGCATATAATTTATACTTATATTTAATTATTCATTAGAATTTTACACACATAAATTAATATAGTTTGTATCTATATTTTTTAAAATTTGTATATATAAATTAATAAAATTTATTTATTAAAGGTAATTTAATATTTGTACTGATTAAATAATAATCAAAACTATTAAAAATTGTTAACCTAAGAAATTTCTCTTAAAATATTAATTTATAAAATAAATTAAAGAAAGTCACACATAACTCTTTTTTATTTTTGAGTTATACAAGAAAAAAACCTCTCTTTGATATATAATATATGAAATTAGGCACTAAATTTCTCCATTAATTAAAAAACGCATATGTTTTAATTTTTTAAAAAATAATTATATCAATTAAAATTAAATTCATATTTTAGTTAATTAATATTTTTTTTTGTCTTAGCTAATTAATATTGTTATTGATATTAAAACTCTTTCTTTATTTTTTTTTGCAGGACCTGGTAAGAGAAAAAAAAAACAATTTAAGAAATCAAGGACTTACCAAGCTGCTTCTTCACTATAAAAATAAAATTTTACACGTGTTGCAAGAAGAGAGATGTAATGAAAATATCTGTAAACTTAAATCTGTATAGTATAATTCACCTTTATATTATTTTATTTAGCTAAATTAATTTCTTTCTGATAATCTAAATTTAACATGTAACTTTTGACATTAAAAAATAATAAAATTTACATTTATAATCTAATAATCTTCAATGGCTTTCAAAAAGAATAAGCACGGAGAAACATAAAAGCAATATTTTTACTAATATTTTGTTAATCATTTTTCAACAAAGTTAAACATAACCAATTCCAGTGAAATACTACTGCTAAATTCTAATAGTTGCCAAATAGTAAAATGGTCTTAATCACACCATTTAAATGAGATACGGTGGACCCAAAAAACCCATTTAGACATAGCACTAATAACATGTGTGCTTTAATGAAGTACCTTACCATAAAAGCTAAACCAAAATGTAATTACAAACTTATCTAACACCTCGAAGAGATGAGAATTCAACAAAAGCAAAACTAAAAGGTTTCTTGAAAGAGAACAGCTTCTCTTTAAATTCTTCAATGGCATTAAAATTGCCTAACCAGGAAGGAACAGAGAAACTCATCCTCTTCAGGACCAAACCATTTTCCATCACAAATTTAGCTAACCACAACTCATGCTCAAGTCCATGTACTTCTCCGAATTTCACAACCTCCAAGGTATTTTGCAAACACTCAGGCACATCAGCAGAGCTAAAAAGCTCTTTGTCAAATTTAGATTTTAGTCCCTGATGATGATCAATCATTAAACAAAGTCCAGATGAGAATCAAAGTAAAATTGATAAACCAAACATTTTCTCAAATTGATAAAATCTATTATTTAGGGGCTGCATAATCACTGTGATACTTATGAGTATAGAATAGTGTCTCTAATTTTAATTAAAATAATTATCAACCTTTAAAATTAAAGTCTTGAGAATTGGTGACTTGAGAAGTATGCCCAACAAAATTTCACCAGCAACTAAGCCAAGCTCCAGATGCTTCAACATTCCAAATGAAGGAAATATTGGCCCTGTTGATGGTGGCAAAACCTGCATGACAAATAAAGAATCTCAATTTGTATGAAACTTATGATATAAAAATAAGATGGAATAATAAATCTTTGTCTAGAACAAACAAATGTATAAAAGCATATATTTCTCCTAATGCTAGCAAGCTGAATTAATACTCATGCATGTTACTATTTTATAAATAATAACATAATTGATTTCTAATTAATCAGTAAAGTGTTACTATCTAGTATCTAATACAATTGGTATAGGAAACTACAATTTGATATCAGGAAGTTCTCAATTGAAGCATATTTTATTGCTTGTTTGGTTTTATGGTATCAATCATAAACTCCCATTTAGAGTAGGTGACATGATTCTTAAACTTTTTTGATTAATTTCAATCAAACATTTGCATCTAAACCCCTGCTTGAGAAGTGTAAAGAGGCCATAAAATGTAGCTCTATTTTGGAAAACTAGTTTCATGGTAAGTTTCAAATGCATGATACTTATTAACCAAAATCAATTGCAAGTTTCTTAACATAAAATCTAATACAAAACAAGCTTTTGCTCCAGCTCATGTTCACAAAATCATTTCCAAACAAAATAATATTTTACAAAAGAAACTACAAAGATATACTATATAACATGCTAATATGGCTTTCATGTCAAGTTGTCAACACTAAGTTAAAAGAGGTTTTTGAGAAGAAGCCTACCTCAGAACCCTCAAATTTGATATACTTCACTTGATTTAATTGTTTGAGAAGTAGAAAAGCATGAAGTCCTGTTTGTGTGTCCTTCTCACATTTCCACAGAGTGATATCAGCAAAAGCATTATGAGCAGACAGTGGATCTACCAGTGTAATACACTGTGATATAAAACCATAAGCACAGTATCTGAATCTTTTCAAATGTGAAGCAGAAACATAGATCGGGCAGCTACTTGGCTTATAAGATGCAGATTCAGCTTCTTGTTTCATGAAAAAGCTTTCAAGTAGAGGCATTTTGAAAGTAACACGAATTGCATGTAACCAAGTGCAACTCACTACCTCAAAATTCTGAAGAGCTGGGAAATCAAAAGTCAAATCCTTTGAATATTTGTAGTCAAGGGTGAATCTAATCCCAACTAACTTCAATGATTTTAGGCATCCCAAGGAAACATAATTGGTTGGAACTTTTATGGCAGCAAAACTGTGCATATTAAGCACCAATTCTTCCAACAAGTTGGAGTCAACAAGGGAAAGGGTGGTAAGAGAGGAAAAGGGGAGCTCCATTTGAGAATTGATGCTAAGTTTTTTCAATCTCCTATTTAAAGCATTAGAGATCCAACTGTTAAGAAGAGACACATCATATTTGTTATTATTGTGACCAATTGAAAGATTGAAGGAATCCAAGGTTGGTGATTTGGTAAGAAGAAGTGTCCTATACACAAAGTTCATAAAATGTAGTTTCCCTCCAACCTTTTTCTTGGGAGAAAAGTAAACACTGTCATCTAAATTCAAATTAGTGATGATTATCCAAAGGTGATTCCATTTCTTTGACAGCACGCTTGTTCGAACAGCATCTTTGGTGGGAAGAAGCGACAGTATCCGACTTATGAGGACCTCAGGTAGGTTGCTGATCATGTCTTCATCTTCATTCAGCTTCTGTCTCTTCAGAAATGGCTTATGCTCACGAGTGGTAGATGATCCAAACATTTTGTCTGCAATAACTTCCTACAAGTAAATTACAATTTACAAGTTGGTCATTGCACTATCAATCACTACACCTAACAAACGCTTTACAAGATTCATCTTTTTTTTTTTTTATAAAAAAAAAAGCAAACTTTCATTTGATCATGATAAATAAGTAACTTTTCTATTCATTTCAACTTTCAAATTCTAGGGTAAGAGAATAATCTCAACTCTTTTATCAACTCCTTTGCAGACACATATCCAATTACAAAAGAAAAAAAAGGAAACTGAGCAGAAAAATAGACATAACTTTGAAAAACTAACTTTGCCCTAATCTTATTTTTTAAAGAACTACCTCTGCCCTAATCTCTCGTCAGGTGTCTACGTTTGAAATAAGTAATAACTAATAAAAGCAAAAAGATTAGAAGAAAAAACTATATAATGTGATGAAAGGGACAGAACCTGAAACAAAAGTCTCTAAAAAGTAGATTACGACAGAAAGACAATCTTGCAATGACTAAAAAAACAAGAAAGAAAGAAAGAGCTCACCTTTGAGTAACAAGATATAAAATCAGGGGAAGTTCTTTCTTTTCTTCTAGTGTTCACCAGAAGTCATAATGTTGAGAAAATCAAAGTTATGAGAGCGATCTCTTGAGGTGTAATAGCTAAGCAGTAACGGTGTTTGTGCTTGAAGGTCTAAATAGGATAATCCATGATCCATTATGGGCTATGGCACTAAAGCACTCTCGCGCCATTTTTTCATTTCCCTTCCCGCCACCCATTCCCTCTTTCTCTTGGTCGTTCCAACTGCCCATTACTACTTTTATTTTTTTATTGTTTTCAGGGTGTACTTTGGAGATTTTTTGTTTAAAAGAGTTTTACCCAAATGGTAAACTATTAAAATGTATTACTGTTAGGTTTAGATAAACTTTTTGTCACTGTTAACAAATTATGATAGGTGCATTTTAGAAGTTAGAGAAATATTATAGACCAATTTAGTTGACAAAAAAATTGTACATATATCATTACTTTTGATTTTTATAAGATATTTTTAGGTCTTTAATTTATAAAATTCAAAAGTTAAAATTGTATCTATATGATTTTATATCTGTAGTTGTTCATGTTATATCCAACACTAATCCATGTCACAAGTTAAAAATTTTTTGTGCTTTTTTCTGTTTAGATGATATTTAGATGTCATTATATTTGTTCTTAAATTGTTGATTTGTAAGTCGCTCACTTTTTTTACTGGGACCTTTGTGAGTTTGAAATATTAAAAAAAAAACAAAGTCAGAAGTTAGTTAATCACTATTTAATAACGTTGTAATAAAAAAAAAAACAATTTCCTTTTTGAAAACATTAATCGAATTTGATAAGGCGAAGGGGATGAAAATTAAGGGGAAAAAAGGTTACAAGAACTAAAATTAGAAAGAAAGAAAAAATCATGTATGTAGAAACCTACACTACAAGAAAAACGGCTTATGGCCACGCTTTTTTTGCCACGCTTTAAAAATATGGCAAAAAATAGTTAATGGTCACGCTTTTGTGAGGGTGACAATTGAATAGAGATTTGGGCATCTTTTTTTTGCCACGCTTCAAAAACGTGGCGAAAAGGGTCAACGACCACGCTTTTGGAAGGGTGGCAATTGATTAGAGAAACGACCACGTTTTTTTTTGCCACGTTTCAAAAGCGTGGCCATAGAGAGAAACAGGGACGCTTTAAAAGCGTGGCGACAAGGTTTCATTACGGCCACGCTTACAAAACGCGTCCATATCCTGGTACTCTTTTGGCACGCTTTAAAAGCGTGGCCAAAAGCTTTTTTTTAAAAAAACCCTAAGACCCGGTCCCCAACCCAATTGACGCTCTTTCAACCCGGTCCCCAACCCTAATCGAGCTACGCTAATCGAGCTCACATCCCTTGGTCACTCTTTCACCCTTGCTACCCTAATCGAGCTCACATCCCCGTCGTCAGCAGCACCACCTTCGCTGCACTGTTAGCCTCCGCTCCCTCTCCGCCTCGTCTCCTCATCGCCGTTACCAGCATCCTTATCGTCAGCGTCAGCGTGAGCGCCACCTCTTTTAACCGATTCCTTCCAAAAGCGAATACGACAAGGGACAATGTGGGAAGATATCGGAGCTCAGAGGCGGCAACTGTTTTTCGCGTCTCTTGCTTGATGTCAATGTCGGTCTTGCCCTTGTTGAAGGAATCGTTGCTTTCGTTGCGTTGTTTCATGTTCTTCTCCTCTTTCTTTCATGTTTCAATTCGCGCCGGCAGTGCATTTGGAAATTTTAGGGGTTTTTTAATGTTGTGCACAATTTGGGGGAGGTTTTGGTGGGGAACGAAAATTGAAAAATAACGATGAAAAGAAGATAGGTGATTGGCGTAATTTGAAAATTTGGGGAATTTGTGAGAAGATATTCATATTTCGAAACTTGCATTTTGAATTTTGATATTTTAGCTGTTATATTGTTTTACAATCCCTAAACTGTAGCCTACTTTTTTTTCTTGCCCTAAGAAAATTTTTTCTATATATGAATTCGGTAGCTTCATTAGCTAATAAACAAATTAGCTAAGGTTCTTGAAACCTAATAAAAATTGTTTTGAAAGATATCAAAACCGGGTTAGTGTGATCTTAGCTTGTTGTTTGAAGATATATATGAATCTGTAAAGGCATGTCTTCTGATTTGCATTTTAATCTTTACAATGATGGTTGCCCAATATATATTATTATTATAATATTTTTAATGTTATTCAATAAAATATATACATTAGTAGCGAGCTATAACTAAAATAATATAGTGTTTTTATTCTCATCTAAAAGTCTCATATTTGAGTCTTATTCCTAACTTTAGAATAAAAAAATTGTATATACATTATTTTAGATTAATTGATTTTTTGTTTGTGTTTGAACCGTATATAATTTAGGAAAAGCAATCATATTTAAAAGACCAATATTAAGGATTCCTTACGTATCAAAAGGATAAAGTATATTTTTTGTCTTTGATATTTTTAATTTTCTTCAAAGATAGTCCTAACATTTAACTGTATTCAATTTTATTTCTAACGTTTTCACTTTACATCAAAATTACCTCTCAATCTTAACATCATATAAAATGTTAAAGATACAATTAAAAATATTTAGAGATAGTTTTTGTAGCGACCCTCAATTTTATGTCAATAATATTATAACTATTTGATTTACCTATTTTCGATTTTACCTGTCCGTTTTACGAATATCCATGCGAGTGTGACACGATTTTCTGTTTATCGTTTTTGTTTAGCTTGTCCTTCAAGGCTCCTAGATATGATTCCATCCAACTATATTTATGTACATTTCCTTTTCTTTTAGAGGTCGTAATACCTTGCCACCTCTGCTTTACGACTTAAGCGTAAGGCTCTGTGTGGTAGGGTGTTACAATATGGTATCAGAGCAGTTCATTCCTGTATAGCCTGAGGGATGGATTGATTATGCTTCTGGGCATACTCTGGGTGTGTGTATGTGCTATTAGGATATCTGATTGATATATGTGGCATAAATGTTCATGAGCATGTATTTGGAACTTGAAGCATTAGACTTGCGATATTGTGACTGATCAACTTGATATCACTTGTTTGGTGTGAACAGGGACCAAATGTCGTCTCGTGGATCCGAACGAGGTATTCGGAGAGGAAATTCTGTGGTTGAACCATTGTAAGGACGTCGAGGTGGAAACTCTAGTGCTATTACAAGTAACGTAAGTCGATACTATAGGTCAATGACCCTTACTGACTTCCTCAAGAGTGGTCCACCTCGGTTTAACGGAAATGCCAACGCCCTGGAGGCTGATCAGTGGTTTCGAGAAGTGGAGAAGTTTTTGTACACTCAGCACGTTCCTGAAGTAGTCAGTGGAGATAGTGACTCATATGTTGGAGGGAGATGCTCAGAATTGGTGGCAAGAGTTATGTCATACCTTGCAGGTGGAGTTAACGGATGTCCCTTGGAATAGATTCAAGACAGAGTTTTACGGGAGATATTTCTTGCATGCGTTTCACACTGCAAAGGAATTGGAGTTAATGCAGCTGAAGTAAAAAGATATGTCCGTTGCTGACTATACCTGTGAATTCGACAACCTGTGCCGTTTCTCAAAAACTTGTCAAGGAAATCCAGCCGATTATGAGGAATGGAAGTGTGCTCAGTATGAGAAAGGACTAAAGAGAGATATCTTTAATTACGTGTATCCACAAAAGCTAACAAATTTCACTGAGTTGGTTAAGAAGAGTCAGCTCGCAGAAGATTGCTCCATGAAGTGGACACTGCTACAAGAAGTCTTTGGTGAGACTACTCCAGAGGAGCCAGACAGGGCCGGACTGGGAATGTGCTTTCGATGTGGAGCACCGAGACACATGTCTAGGGATTGTCCGCGTGGGAGAGCCGCAAATGCGGGTTGGCCACGACAAGATCGAGGTAAGTATGATACCGAACGCGTAGGACAGATTTGTTCTGTGTAGAGCTAGGACCCCGCTTTCGTTTAGGTTACATAACCGGATATGGAAGTTTAGGACTGGAAAGACTGGACGTAGTTTTGGACTTGGATATGGACCAGGAATTTAGGCCGATAGAAATATCTCTTTGATAACCGGTTAGGTGTCGAGAGAAAGAGTAAGTTGTGATAGATTCAGTGTCAGAAGTTGAACCAGTTTTGATAGTATTACGTATGATGACACCATTAGAATCGGCAGAACTTAGGAGCTAGATGAAGCGAGTATTAGAAGTGATAAACCTGTCGTTCTAATACCAGCCTGCCTTATAACCCTTCTGCATCGAGCCTATCTTGTATCTTCCGCTTTGCATAGATTTTTAAGCCATAAGAATATCCTGGATTTGCAAACTAAACATGTCAAATCTTTCTGTTTTTCTTTGAAATGTTTAAAAAGGGAAGTTAGTATGAATCTCTTCCATCTTATAGTTGGGTTAGAGATAAGCTAATTTTTTTAGTTGGGTCCCTATACAATTAAGCCAATTACTACTAAGAGAGACCTAATTGAAAAAAAATTGGTGCAGGGACCCAATTAAAAGAAAAAAAAAGTATAGGGACCTAATTGAAAATTTTGTGAAACTATAGGGACCAACAGAGTAATTAAACCTAAATTATTTTTGTCTCTAGACATACCTGCACAAACCCTGCCAAAAAATTTTGTTTTCTCTAATATCTTTAATCATCAAATCCAGCTTTGCCTTGAATGTCCTGCATACTATGCCAGGTCTATCTTCTGCATTTAATTTCCTATTCTTAAGAAGTCTTCTACCTCGGGCCATTTAGGATTGCATGTGAATGGAATGAATAGGTCTGGATAACTGACAGCCTTACATATTGCCATTGCATCCTGGTCAATCTGGATCATATATCTTGGACCACCTGTGAATGATGATGGTAATAAATATGTTCGCCACGCGATGATAGTATTGTTTCCCCGGATAAAACTGCTTCCTTTATACTCTTGTACATCTCACATCTGAGTTTCTCTTGATCAAGTTGTATATAATTTAAGCGAGATGATTCAATCATCGAGAACCCGTCAACCAAGAATTACTAGAATAGTCGCCTAGAATATAACAAAGGTGATCCATCAGCTAACCTTTCTTGTATCCTGAATGCAAAGAATTCTCTCAATGAAACCTCTTCCTTGTAACCATCCTCTCCAAATGGAAATAACAATGGGTATTGTAATCCCAAATAAGCAGGATTCAGTTGATTAATCCTTTGTAACCTTCAACTTTGTGTCTCTACCATAATATCCCTATCAGTTTTATCTATGTCAAAGTCACTCACAATCAATGCAGCTACCTCATCCGTGTTAGGTAGGTTGTATCGCTTACCATCCTTCCCCCTTTTACCCAACAGCTTGAGCTTTATTGTATTATTAAACTCTCTTACGAGTGAGTCTCTAACTATGTGAAATGCCTTCACCAATACATTGTTATCGTCAAGCATTTGTTTCAATTCTCTGACAATATCTTTATGTATCTCTTTGTGCTGTTCACGCCTATTTACGACAATAGAATTTGTACAACCAGAATTTATTAAGATCATTGTAATTCAAAAACTTCCAACTGTTACTTCAAATCCTAAATCTATTCTATAAAGAAATAACCCTAAAACTTATCGAATAGCTGCCATACAATTTTTAATCTCATTCTGAGTATCAAATACATACAGTTGGACAAATTTTGCAACATTCTCCTCAAGAGGAATCAGATTACCCATTAGATGGTAATTCTCTTCACAAAGGATAAATGTTGGTGGCCCTCTTACTTGACTTATGCCATGGTCTATTTTTGCACCCATTGATGTAAATTGAAACATGCTATTGTAAGCTCTGATGTTATCCCGAAAATGCTTGCTCTTAGGGATATTAACAAATCATACAACACTCTCGTGGCCTCTTGTAATTGAGGAAGTAGAACCTTTTCTCTTTTACAACATAATGTGAATTTTGGTTCTGTTGTGTTGTAACTTTTGTTTGACCTTTTAGCATACCAATAAAGAGCATTGCAATGTTCACATTCATACATTGCATATCCAATGTTCACATACCCTGCATATTGATCAACAAAATCAAATAATGGGATTGAGAAATTTCTTTCTACCTAAAATTTTCATTAAAAAGACTCTATGTTTAAGTCAATTAAGTAATCTCATACCCTTATTAGTCGTTCAGTAGACTTAATGTGTGTGTTAGATCTGTGTGACGCCTTCTTGCCTACATCGTGAAGTTAACTCTTGATAATCAATGGTGCAAAAAGTAACCTACTTAGTCGTAAATTGATTGACTTAACAACCAAGAAATTGAATGGTAAGAACCTAAGGTTCCAATAGTGAAAATACAAAATTATGCAATTTGATTAGCAAAATTGTTAGATTTATAAAACCGTAACCCGCAATAATCATCCCCTCGACAAAATCATAACATACCACTATTTTGCTTGCAAGAGTCTTTGTCGGCTTTCATAGATCTTTGTCTTCGAGTCCTTGCTGAACCTAACATAAAAAGAACCCATCGTGACTTTTTAATGAATTCATACGTTTTGATTTGATTCTGTAATTAAGTTTTCACTTTAAGTAGTATTATGTAAGAATAAAAATTATTTAAACTCTATACTCCTATTTTCTTTTGTAGTCTATGTCGCTCCACCTTTGTCAACTACTTTATTTTTTCCAACAATTGTGCAATTAGTGGTAAACAATAAAGTAGGCCACGCTTTTCTTACAGAATTTTGTCACTTCCTAACTTGGTAGTCAGATATCTTAACTAAATATTCTTGAATTCTTAATATAATGGACATGAGGGTGAATATAAATTCTTAGTAATGCACTAAACTAAAAATACCACACTACAACAAAGAATTCAGCACACTTTGCATGCGTTTGGAGATATCAGGACTCCTTTTTGCGTCAATTTGTTGCCTTCGATACCTTCTAGCCGATGTTGATTGATCTATTCCAAGGGTGATTGATAAGAACACATACACCATACTAAAATTAAAAGAAACCATGTTTACATTTGATTTTAAGAGGAATCATCAACTGTAATATAATACAATTATCAAGTAGAAAATAGTTATTATTCAGTGTATTTGCAACTCCATTAATCGCTTGGAATAGATCAAAATTTTAGATTTATCAATAATTAAGAAATACGAAATAAATAAATAAACGTATTTAAAAAGCCAAAAAAGTAAGTTATAATTTACTATAATTCTCAAATTATGACTCCACAAAAATATATATCTTTTTAATTTAAATTATTGATATAAAATAAAAAGCAATTCCTTCATTTTTTGATAATCTATTTCCGTCGACTAAGTTTTATTTATTAAAATTAATGGGGTCATTTTATAGTCACATTATTGAAGGAGGAGGAGAAAAATGGTTTAGATTTTGGCTAATGCTATGGTGTTGAAAGACATTTTTTCAGCAAATACTGAAATATGTTGTTGACATGTAGAGAGAGACACGTGTTTGTGTTCTTGGAACACACGCAAACAAAAATTGGATGGCAGCAGAAAGTGGTCAGAGTGAAGTGATAATTTGTAGAGAATGATTGACCAATTTTTATGATAATTAAATAGTGTTAAGCGTTAGTGATAATTATGTATTTGAGTTGAATGTGTTGTTTTGGACATGAACTTTTTGGTATAGTGGTGGATTTTGATTACTAAAATACCAATATTTTATACAAAAAAATATATTATAGAAAAGATAAATAATTATATTATATACTTTTTATATTAATAATAAATAATAATAAATCTGTTATGTTACTGTATAAATTATTTTTCATACTTTTTAAATTTAATTTTTCATGTTTAATATTAAATTATTTTATGCTGGTATTAAATAATAAAATTATTGTGATAAAGTACATATAACAAATAAAATATGATATTTTTTATTTTTATTATTATATTTTTTATGTTAATAATAAATTAAGTATTATATTTTTCAGATTTAGTATTATATTTTGTCTTAATAGTAGATAATTACGAAGAATTTATTTAGTTGTATTAATTTTTTTATTTTATTTAGAGAATCTGTTGTAAATGTCAGTGGTATTGAATTTTTTTCTCTTTTATTTAATAATTTAGATAAATTTATTGGTAATCAAAGTTATTTAATTAAATGTTATTAGGTTTGAATTTTTGCTTAATATACTACATGTGACAAGAATGAGAGTTTGTCATGATTATTAAAAGTTCATTTCTCTTCCTTCATATCATAACTCTCTTTTTCTTTGTTTAAGCTATATTATTATTATTATTATTATTATTATTATTATTATTATTATTATTATTATTATTATTATTATTATTATTATTATCTGAAAAAATAGATGAATTGATCACATTATCAGTTTGGTATAATTTGCCAAAAAAAGGCCCAAATATAATTAAAAAGATTAATCCAATTATTATCAAAATTAATATTAATTATTCATAATTTACCAATTTCATTGCGTAATTGTATTTCACTTCACTCTGATAATTTTCTACTTCCATCTAATTTTTGTCTGCGCATGTCCCAACAATATAAACACATGTCTTTCAGCACCGTAGCACAACCTTTAGATTTTATCACAAAATCACTAGCTACTCTATCATACTAAATAGAACTTATCTTTTCATACTTTTTACGAATGATTTAATTTACTTCCATAAGATTTATTTTTACTTTTTTTTCATATATTTAAATAGTTTAGAAACAAAGAAATTAAAGCAGGTAACTATGTATACAGTTTTTTTCCAATTACAAAGCACATTTTATATAATTGACATTTTTTTCCTTTCGGGGTTATAAATGTTGGTGGATTGATGCGTTTGTGACTTTTTGATAAATAGCTACTCATTAATCACTATACACATATTACATATCTATTACAATTTGATATTTTTCTAATGTAATACTAAAAAATTAATGAACTAACATTATTTTATCCTACTTTAATATTTATATTTGTATTAGGTATAACATTTAAAATTATGTATTTGTTATAGTTAAAATTATCTAAATAGTGAAGCAATAATTTGAAATTTAAAATAAAAAGGTTTAATAAAAAACAAAATAACTTTAAACTACTGCAAACTAATTGTATATTTCCTATCAAATATTTTTTTAGTAAAAATTTAAATATTCTAGAGTATTACCAACTCTATTAATTGCTTCACTTGTGAATAAAATAATGATGTAGGTATGTTTCATTGTGAATCCTAAGTGAAAAGATCATGATGCAACTTTTTTTTCTTTTCACTGTGCATATAACATGTAACAATTGTTATTCGATTAATTATGTAATAATTAAAAAAGATTGTACCTTCCATCAAACACACTTCCATGGTTTCTGTGGTGAATGAGCTTGTAGACATGGTTCTTGCAAGCAAAAAATTAGAGGCATGTAAAAATTTAGACACTTTCATTGCATCCATATAGTAGACAACATGATTGAGTTGGATGTTTTATTTATTATTCGTGATTAAATCAAACTTTCTTGGATGCGTGAGACTATGGTTTGTTTCTTTTAGCTAATATGAATGCTCTCTCAATCTTCACATGTCGTGTTGCCTCTATAGAGATCATTTTATGTTTAATATCAGTGTATACATCTAGCTATATACTTCAATCTATATTAGTTTTGTTATTGCTTTTTTACCTATTGATAGTGGACTTAGTGGCCATTGGTTTACTAATAAAATTGGTATAGAAACATTTCTCGTAATTTAGTTCTCACTTCTTCCGTTACATTGATCTTGATCTATAATATATCCATCAACTGCATATTCAATTAAATTTTTCTTGTCCTCAATATTAAAAGTTGTATGTTTAACTCCCAAAGTGTTTACTATACCTTTAACAATCAAACAACTTTTCAACGAGTTGTACATGTGGTAGCAACTAATAATTGCTGATATATATAAATATTCTTTTACCTAATAGGCTGGATACCATTTGTAGTCTCAATTTATTATTATCGTAACTTGTATTTTCTCTACTACAACTTGAAAATTTTGTTATGAATTAAGATGTCAATTAATGAAATAATAACTTATGTATAGAAAATTTCTTATAGTCTTATGGATAACCCATGATATTTATAATTTTTTTGTTCATAAACTAACTATAATCATGGTTATCAGTTGTATGCAACATATTTTGATGCTTCTAATGGAAAAGAAGGCTATTGAATCCTATCGTACATAGTATGGTACGATTACTTTGTTCGAAAGCAATGCCCACACACTTTCTTTTCTTAGTTATCTTGTTTACTCTTTCCATCCTAGCATGCTTTGTGTCATCTATTATCAAAATAAAATTTCATAGTCTAACATTCATAATTATGGAATTCTTTTCTATCAAATCCTTTATTTATGATAATTACCTCTTGATATAGTCATCTGCGACAGCACATTAGGCCTAAAAAACGGTGTGTCTTTTGTTGTTTGAATGCTGGATTTTTCAATAATGTCTACAATTCTTGTAATATTAGTTACTCTAAAATCAATGGTGAAGCTGTTATCCAAAATTCTATATAGTTACTCTTCTAAAACTCTCTGAAGACGTGATACCAATCCTATATTTTTTGTATTACATAGCTATAATTAGACCTATATTAGCCAAAAATTATTAACACAAAAAAACTGGTTATATTTAAATTATTTTTCAAACCTTCTATGATGGATAGATTTCAACTATCGATATAAAGTAGTCCTGTACTTATATGAATTTATACGGTTCTTACCTAAATGTGGAATGTCTTATCAATGTTGAAAAGTGACTACTAAAATTTTTTCTGCTATATTTTAAGTTTCTCCAGACCATGAAGTTACCTTTTATTACTCTGAATAGAGCTTTGTATGGCTCACAATTTCTGTGGTGACTTTGCTATATTTGTTGTCCAGCTTATGTGGTTTATCTTAAATTAATGAGCATAGTATTTTCGATATGTGTATATGCTTCTATATAAAACCCCTATTGATGCACATTTATTCTATTCTAGTCTAATAATATCTTTGATTTATATATTTTATAGATATAAATCATAATCCAATACATTCTCCATATATGTTGTCTTATTACATCCTTTTGACCACTTTAATTCGTTATCTAATAATTTATTTCATTACTTATTTTCAAAAAGAGAAACTCTATAACGTACTTTCTTTATAAGCAACTGTTGTATGAATTTTTTTCGAAGAAATGTAATAAATTAAGTCCATATGTGAATTTGTAAATTAATTTGCGATCAACTATTTTTAATCAATATTTCATGAACTTTCTGGTAGCATATACCATTTTATGACTCTGATTAAATAAATTTGTGTAGTCTCTATGGTAGCTTAGTGCATTTTTCTATATAATTGTCTTTCATAGTTAACATTGTGACTTATTTACATCTTATTTATTAATATTTATTTTAATTCGGTAATGTTAACTAACACCAGACTATTATATCACTACAAATCTATTTTATTTTTGTAAGTTACTGGTTAATTAGGTAAATAAGTGATATAATTACCTGCAAATAAGTCAATGATATATATAAATATATATATGTCATTGACCATTCATCCTATCGGTTTGATCAAAATACATTTAGCTAGAATATATCACAATTCATCTGTTTTATTCCTTTGTAACTCTATTTAGGTACATGGTATTTTTGTTTGCTTTTCTATCTATGAATAAGTATCAAAATATAATTTGTTGGGACACCTTTACTGCTTTGACTAATAAGCAGAATCTTCTTTTTTGATCAATATTATTTCATTATCAAAACCTGAATAAAATTATATAAACTATTTCTCCTTGAAAAATAATAATTATGGAGAACAACAAATAAGTTTACATTATATATATATGATATTCATAATTTATCCAATTTCTAACAGGGTTTAACCTGCTACTTCCATTTCACAAGGATGGGACTTACTTTACAATATTTCGTAATATCAAAAGAAACGTAACTTTTTAATAGAGTTAGGTACTAACTACATAAACTAATTTCATTCCAAAAAAATGGGGTTTACCTTACAACATTCATGGTATCAAAAGAAACAATAACTCCTAACAGACATAGGTACTAACTACATAAACTAAATTTTGGGACCATCAACAACTGTGAAAACATATGCCATCCATTTATAAACTAGGGATTAAGCAAACATTTTAGTTATAAACTAAACCATGAAGAGTCCTTCAAAGTGCTACGTGATTATTTTCACATTCACATGCTCTTGCCAAGTGCGGTGTACCATATTTTTCTTTCTTCCTTCCATGTACTTGAGTCTTGAAATTAAACATCCGTACCTTATGTGTCATTTAAATCCTTATGACTAATTCTAACCTCCATGATTGATATAATGTCTTACCAACAAACAATGTTGGAGTGTATGGAATACCAAATCTGGACACCCTCACCATCTTCTCCCACTCTAGTTCATGGTTCCAATCCCTCCTCAACTGCCAAATTATGACCTGCCTTGTGAAGTCGACATTGCAATATGTAACAAAACTGACTCCTTCATTGAACTCAATTAGTGTGTGGAAATCAGATTTGACTTTCATGGGTATCATAGCCTTGTGAAACATCCTTTTGAGGAGATTGAAAGTAATTATTGATGATGCCTCGGTGAGGTTAGCCCTTTCACACCATATCCAATAAAAAGTTTCGTCATTGACAATATATTTGGGTCTAATTTTTTACACATTTGATTCAAATATACCAGATTGAGTCCAATCCCTTTGAAAAGATGTACATAGAGACCAATATAGTGTTCTCTATGAGAAATTCTTCTTCCAATCGTGGAGAATCCTATACTTAACCGTGTCTTCAAGAAAATCAAATGTGTAGATCGAAACAGCGTGTGCAAGGTGCTTGATGGATTCATCCGATGCATATCTCCTCTTGCCTGTGAGAGGATTCCATATGAGTAACCTGAAATTTAGGCCACCCATTGAGATCCTCAAGCATACATTGCCATGGTCAGAACCAATGACAACATAAAAATCAAATTGATGATTGTTCGTGGGAACGTTGAATTGCACCTGAGGGCCGTTATCGACAAAAGCTCTAACAAATCATAATGAGTTTTGATCATTGGGAGGATATCATATCCCAATGATAACACTCCAATTTCGTTCTTTATTTTCTTTGTAGTTTTTCTTCACAAATGTTGATGTGCAGAGTCTAAAGTTCCAAACTTTGCTTAGGCTTCTGCACCTTCCCATCATATTAGGGTCTGCCCTTACAAGTATTCTCCATAAAAGATCCTCACCAAGATGGGGAAGCTGAGTCTTCATGAAAAGAAAGTCACTCATTATTGACATACAAGAGCTGATGTTTTGAGAAATAGTCTTTAGAGAGAGAGAAATATTTTAGTTTGGCACTCACTGATCTTTCCTTAACATCGTTTATATAAGCCATTATGAAGATAATTTTCTTAGACCTTTCTATAGTTCTGCTTTAAATTATCATGTATAAGTACAATGTGATTCTTTAAAGGATGTATAGGATAATCTATTTATTAATTTTCTCCAAATCCATTGATTAGCTCATACTGATGACATACCTGACATTGTCACATTGAGTATTGTATGCACGACTATTTAAAATAAAATCAATTCGGCTCTTTTGGCTTACATAATTTTGCTAAGTTTGATAATCAAATTGATGTGTGACATTATAGAAACACTCATTGTTCTTCCCCAATAAAGTTAGTTCCCACATAAAATAGGTTACTATGTATACACTCTTCTTTTCCCCCAATTATGAAGCTCATTATATAAAATTGGGACTTCTTTTTCTTTCTTTTGGGGTTATTAATGTTTTTATGGTCAATGCATTATTTATTTTTTGATAAGTAATTAGTCACTAATAACTATACACATATTACCTATTTATTATAATTTGATATTTTTTTAATGTATTTCAAAAGAATTAAAACAATGATCTAGCATCATTTTATTCAATTTTATTGTGTATAATTTTTTGTATACAACATTATAATTATATATTATTATATCTAGAATTTTCTAAATATTCTAGCATGAATTTAATATTATAAAGTAAAAAATTGCTTATAGAATAATGTAACTTAAAATAATTTAAACTTATTTTAATTTTTTTTAAATATATATTTTTTTTAAAAAAAAAGAAGTATTAGGCACTCCATTAATTGTTTCATCGGTGAATAGAATAGTGATGTAGATGATCTGCTCTGCTTGTGGTAAAACTAATAAGTTAAGGTGACCATATCTTTATATATTTTTACATCTTGGACCACGAGACCCGATATTTTATATTAATTACTATTTAAAGACTGTTATTAATATATGTTTCGATGAATATTTTTTAGTTTTAAACAAAAAGCTATAATATTTATATTTTTCATAGTTTGCACGGTTTAGTGTATATATGATGACAAAGCTATAGTTTTTAGAAAACTTTAAAATAAATCTTAGATTATTAGACTTTATCCAAAGGAGATTATCCTATGTGTCTTTAAAACATTGTACTCATTTCAAACCCCGGTTGTTAAGACCATCAAGTCTTACCATATTAGAAAAATGTTCTTGATATATTTCTACCAAAGTAATTTTTACTTGATCTACCTTATTAAGTTATAGATTTTGTACTCCAATCAGTCATTCAAAAAGTTAAACCTATCATGTATAAGCGTGTAAATACTCTTCGTGCTTCTGATTATCTTTCGTGCTCCTTTTGCAAAAATATGAGTTAAGACCTATTTTACTTGGGGCTTTGGAAATAACCAAACTTCATCAGATTACTTTATATCACCAACTACTAAAACATAAATATTATATAATGGACTTTCATAAAGCTGAGTTATTGTTGCTTTATTTGACTAATTAGCAACCTGTGGCATTTCTTTAACTTATCTTTGTTATGTACACGCATATCAAGCTTCTCTACATTGACAAATAATCATTTAATTAATCTCTCCTTTTAAGTAATCATTGTCATGTATGGCATTCAACCATTTTTGTTTTTAAGTCTACATAGGCCATATATTTTACTTTTTGAATGTCATGATAATCGGTTACTAATAGCTGTCATTTATCTAATACATATTTGTGGCCATGGCTATTAATCTTATCACCACTTTAGTAGTAAATAATAGTAAAAGGTGAGTTTTTGTTTATATTAGTCTCATATAAGATATCATATATAAGCGTGGAATAAATTTTCACTAAAAGTGTCTAATCTCTTGTATTATATTTTGAAAATAGACCGTCTAAACCATATCTCCTGAGTCTTTGGATAGAAATAAACTCCATCATACCACTTTATGATAGTAATTAGATAATACATTATATTTATATAATAGGCTTCCCTCAATATTTGAGAAATCACCTTTTTCTCGTGCAATTGGTCAAACTGTGTATTTTTTCCCTCATCTTTGCTATAATATCAAGCTTTTATGTAATGACAATTGACATTTTGGATCATGTTTCCTTTGGATCCAGCCTTAGCTTGTAACACGTTTAATCATTTTGAGCTATGAATAGACTGACTATATATTTTTTTCTGATTGTGTTGAAAATCTAATACTACTACTTGCCATTTACCTTAAACATATTTGTATTTATAGCTATTAGATAAAAAGTTATTATACTATATGTCCATAAAATGCTTTGAACCTCATCTTAGGCTAAGTCAATTTATCAATAGTAATCAAATTCTAATCCCTATTCATATCAATAGTACTCAAACTGTTATCTCTATGGCTACATGTATTCTTTTCATGTGATTTCTATCATTGAGTTTTATCTGATATTACTATTGATCCATGAATAAGAGATTTATTTAGGGTAATGTGAAATTGTGATATATTGTCATATAAATGTATTAGTTCATTTTTTTATGTAAAAGAAAAGCTTCTTTAATATGAGTTAGTCATGTAATGCAATAATTAATCTCAAATTAAATACTGGATCTTGTAAATCTCCTAATGAATCCTTTCTTTTATATGGAGGAAATGACACTTTATATACATCCTTTTTGAAGCTGGTACATGCAATCAAGATTGTAGAAAATGACCTTTTACCATTTAATGTCAACTTTCTTTACAGGATAGCTCTAGCATGTGTGAAGTTTTCTTACTTTTGGCTTTAAGTGAATATAAACCATATATCTTTTTAAATGACCGTGATAGAATCATATTTATTTTACTTATACCTATAACTTGTTATAACATTAATTTAACAATAAATTATCACCTCAGCCATGAAAATATGAGCACTTAGAAAAGAAAAAAAACTACCTCTTGAATTTATGTATGTCTAGGTTCTTTTGCTGATATTTTCATCATATTGTGTGGACCCATATAGATTTGAGTGTATCAATTCCTGTTTAATTTTTGTTTTAAACATGATGGTTCAGGTCTACAACTATAATGATAAGTTAAGTTCTTATTAATTAGATCACATCGTAACACCTTATTTAATTACTCATATAATGATAAAATACCAATAACTTTGTAAATTTCACAAGTCTTAGTATATGATAGTTGGTTTATAAAATTTTATACCTTATTTTTATATATATTAAAATTTCATCAAGTATTGACTACATAATTTTACTGATTTTTTATAGCATTAATGATCATTCAACATCCAATCTATCACATCATTGTATTATTCTTCTTTTAAAATTTTGTTCTAGTTAAACTGATCTCATTATTTCTTTACATTACAATATTACTCCAAACCAAGATCAAATGAAATACTATTATATTTAATTATGCGAAGTTCCATTTAATTATACCAATTGGTTACCTGTGTGTAAGTAGTTACTTTATATTTGTTCTTTTCTAAATAGCTTAACAACTCACCTTATTATATACCTAATTTCTGTATATTTTTAAAATTTCATCTTGTGATATAATTACCCATATTCTCCACTAATTTTTTTGTGTTAACTAACCTCTCCTATTTCTCATGTGTAGAATCAAAACTAGGTTACTATTCTACTCCATATAGTAATAAGCTCACTATTCATATTGTTATTAAGAATATGATATATTTTTTTACACATTGCATGACTAAGATTAGTCTTCTTTAACACATTGCATATTTTTTCTATGGCTATCGTACTTTAGACTTTATATGATAAGTTGTCACACCCTCAAAGGCAAGCTTGATTAAATACCATTATATTTAATGATCCAAAATTTAATTTTCTTATACAAATCGGGTAGTTGTGTGTGAGGAGTAACTTTATACTTGTGCACTTCTAATTACCTTATTTATACCTAATTGTTTTATATATCTTGAAATTTCACCAGATATTGACTACATAACTTTACTCATATACATGTGTGGTATATTTTTTCCTTTTTTGAGGTAATTTTTCTATATTCTAACTTATCTCTCTTATCTATCCTATATATAAATGAAGCAAGCTTACTATTATATTCAATATAGTGATATGCCTACTATTTTTAAATGTACCGTTATATCGAAACGTGGATTAATATCTTAAATTGAGAATATGTGTTAAAGAACTAAAATAATTAAGGCTATTATATGGAATACTAACACTACTCAATACCAAACTTGAATTCAATGCCAGCATATGTAAAACAAAACACTACTCATCATAGATAGAAATAAATAATGCATTATAAAAATAATTTAGTTTTGACATATATCGCCATATATTAGATTAACCTACTATAACCATTAGCTGACCATATCATATTAGCTCAATTACTGAAATATTCCTACGACCTGAGGAAACACAAAAAAAAACACCATTCCAAAGCCTTGATCAAACTGAGTCTATTAACACTAATCTGCATACTCATTACAAAACTAAAAAACTAATGGCCTGTGCATATTAATGTCTTTTAAGATAGTCACAGTCAGTTATCACTCATTTATTTGAATCTTCTGCCTCTTTCTACCCTTTCGGCTAAATTTGTTTGTCGAAAAATTTAACTCATCTTCAGTGTCAATATTAATATGCACGGACTGCTTTACCTCCATAGGAGCTTTTTTGGCAGGTGTTTTGGACTTCAGGCTTGTGACACTGTCTTCAACACTATCCTAATAACACAAACTCTAATAGTGTTTAAACTCAGTTCATTATTAAAAAATAAGAAACCAAATACATTAAAAGTTAGGATAACAACTCACCAAAAAAATCATAGATTCATTATCATTATGTAGATTAGCCATCACTGTTGATATATCAATCGAGCCACTACACCCGGTCTCCTACATAGATGCACAAGGAGATCCTACTAATATATTATAATACATGAACTTAACTAAATACAAACTAATCGGCTTGTAAATTATAACCTAAACAAAATACATACAGTTAGATTAGCAGAAGCATTGTTTTGTACTGGTATGAGGTGATTCATCTCCACAATATCTTCATCATCACATATATTTTCATGGTCGTGTAAACATGGTCATACTGCTTCATGTTTGATACTTTGACATTTATTTTAAAGAGTAACCGTCTATCCATCATGCTATCCAATGTAGGAGGATAACCTTCTCCATCAGAACACTATTAAGATCCAAGAAAATCCAACATAAGTTAAGATAATACATATAAGAAAGCTCTGAACCATGATGCATATTTGACTTATGATAGGAAAAATTGTAAGAACACAATTTTTCACATAACTACCGGTAAGTGCATTGGGTCATATCAAGTAATAAAACTCACTAAGAGTGAGGTCGATCTCACGAGAATTAAAGGATTAAGCAAGCAATAGTTAATTGATTATTCTAGTTAGATGGTTCATATTGAGTGATAAGCAAACAAGGAATGTAAATGACTTGAAATTAAATGAAAGCAATAAAGAACAAGAAAGTAAATGACAAGAATGTAAAGTGTTGAAAATTAAATTGCAAGAATGTAAATGACTAGAAAGTAAAACCAAGTGAAGCATTTCTACAATCACTTGAAGGCATAAATGTACATAAGTAAATAAAACCATAAATGAGCATAAGTAAATGACAAGAATTAAAGACAAGAAGTAAATAACAAGAATTAAGAATGAAATTAACATTAGGATCAAGAGATATTGTATTCTTAGGATCAATAGTTATCATCTCCTCTTCAATCATGCAATCATTGATCTCTTGGCAAATCATAAGTGATTGAAACCCAATTCCTTGGTGAATCAATCTCTCTTAGCTTGATCAATTGTCAATTGCTTGATCTAATTGCTCATAAGAAGAGATGAAGATTTGTCTCCAACTTAGAGCCACACAATCTTATAAATCCAAATTTTGGGATGATTACATGCCACAATATCAAACCTAAACCCAAATTTACTCAATTGTGCGAAAGAACCTCAAGCATGATTCTATGATTCCTTTCTCAAGGCTCACATAGAATCCATGTGAATTCAATTTTTTTTTCCAAGACAATTGAATCCTTGAATTGAAGAACAAAGATTATTTCTAGCAAATCAAATGAAAGATGAAGAGAAGAAGAATAAAAATAAATTAATCTATTAAATTGCAATAGAGCTCTCTTTCCCAATGATAAAAATTAGAGACTCAAAGCAAAATATTTATAAAAGTGTGTATGAAAGAAAATAGAAGAAGCGAAAAGAATGAGATTGAAAGGGGAGTGAAGTCACCTCCACGCGTCCAAGGTGTGTGTAAAATGATGAATTTAAGGTCCTATTATAAGCTACCTAAATTACAAATTCAAATGAAATTACAATCAAATGCAAATTTCCTAACTACTTCTAGATGATTCTTGCGGCCTTTATTGATTGTTAATTGTGGCTTGACTTGGACTTGCGAAATTTTATTTCTCTTCTTAGAGGCTTAAAACATTGAAGAATAAATGAATAAATTGGGGTATTGGAAGTGGCCCAATGTGGAGTGTAATTGAAGTGGCACTTTGGTGTCGCTTTGGGTTTTGGCAATCTTGCAACGTTGAAAGATGGGTCTGTTTGCATCCCTAAAATGAATTTCCACTATACACTATTATATATCATTGGAAAGCTCTGGAAGTCAGCTTTCTAAAACCATTAGAAGCGCATCAATGGGACCTCTATAGCTCAAATTATGCTCTTTTGAAGGTGAAGAGGACAGTCTAGCGAAGTACAGGAAATTGTTTTATGCTGAAGTTGTAACGCTAAAAGAATAGTGATTTGTACCCTCAAATCCAGTGTCCACTATAGAGTGTTATATATGGTTGAAAAGCTCTAGAAGTATACTTTCCAAGAGCACTAAAATTACTTTATTTGAAGCTTTCTAACTCAAGTTATTCTTGTTGGAGTGTGAAGAGGTCAGGGTTGCAAATCCTGTTTGCTTCTCTTTGAGTTTATTTCCAACTATTTTTTGCCACCTTAGGAGTGTACTTCTTCTATTAGTGCTTTTGTTGCTTCTTTTTCTATCAATTCCTACAAAATTCATTAACTTAAGTAATCAAAGCAATATTAAATTAAATCACCAAAATACTTCCATAATTAAGCATTATGAATTGATTTTTTATATGAAAAAGCATAGAAAAACACAACTTGATGCGTATGCATCAACTTACTTCCTCATCCTTGATCTGCTCAGTTTGCCTCCCACACAACTGCACATCTCCCTATCCCACATCAGCAACATGATGCTCCCGGTTCCATCATATACCAATACCTCGAGCTTAAACCTGAAACAAAACCTAACTTAAACTCAGTCCACACTCAAAAACATAACATGCACCTGCTGTACTTAGATTAAATAACACACCTAAGTGATGCACTTGCATGAGTGTGACCACACTTGCCACACTCAAATCTGTTGCCAATTGAAGTTTCTACTTTCTTCGGATACTTTCGATGTGATTTATAGAACCAATCATCCTTTCCAGCGTTGATTAAAACAATAGTACCAGCAATCCATATAGGTCCTTCCTGAAAACAAATTAACCAAAAAATAACTTATAATCTAGTGCTAATTTTTATAAGATAGTTTCTATTATATATTATCTTCACTGGTGAAGAGCTCAGGGCTTCTTCTATTATTTTGACCATCACATCTCCATTTTTTATTTTGTCTACACCATATCATGGATCATTCGATGTAACTTGACTTATCCTGGTCGAATTAGATGGCTTTCCAGAAAGCCTCCTACAAATCCATAAGATTTAGAGATAAAAATCTTATTCTTTAACGTTTTGTTGCATACAAACTAACTGCATATCAAACTAACCTGTTACAAAAATCTTCGACCTCATCCAAATCAGGGTTAATATGTAACTTTGATACATTGAAATGACTCTGCACGGATGTTTTACTTTAAACAAATTCGGGTTTACATTGAGTCATATGAACATATCATTTTTATGCAAGTAATTTCTAACCGTAAAAAGCACACAATGATGTAGACATATACCATTCTACCTGCTAGGTTTAAAAAATTGTGCTATAACTATTAATGGTTCAACCCTCCATTCTTCAAGATATGGAAGTATCTAATCAACTATGTCTCCAAACAACACACAACCAATACTATTATTTCTAAACAACATTCACAAATATATGAAAGTTAGTTAGTGACATAATAATTTATGTTTAAAAATGTATGAACCTGGAATCATGTTGTCTTACTCAAGATCCTTAAGAATGACAACCAATCTTTTAGTCTCTCTTCCTTTGCTAGTTATGAGTTCTCTTGGATTCTCCTTGCCAACCACTTCCCATATGACATCTACACCGCATTTGAAGTTGATATGAAACTAAATGACTAAGACAACTTGGTTAGATTTTACAATTTGTTTGAATATAACTGATAAGATATACTCTTACCGATTAGAATTGAATCTTTGAACTTGTCAGTAGCAAGAAACTCTGGAATCGACTTAAAGCTAAATGCTAGCTAAACCATGGTCCTATGTGAGAAACTTATGGACCATCTATTGTTGCTTGTCTTGATTTTTTTCTTCTTGTCCACCACAATAAAATGGGTCATGATGTACATCTTGAACTCAACAATCTTACCTCTCCGTTTCTTGAGCAGAGGTTTAGGGATTTAGGCTTAGATCCTTCCACCCTAAGGATCATACAGGCATAATGTCAAGAAAGTGCACAAAAATTTGGTTGAAGTAACTACTAGAAATATACGAAAGTTTAACAAACTTGCCTGAACATCTTGAGGAACCATCTCTATGCCATTGATCTCTTTTTCATTGAATCTATTTGGAACTTCCCACAGATGAAAAACATAAACCTGAAAGTTCCATTCAAGTTTCCTTGCATTCACATCCATTGACATATCAAACACCTCTACCATTCTTATATGAAATATTTGTTGAAGCAATTTTTTTTTTGTATATGCTCTATATAATTGTTTGTTCAAGTAGTTTTTCATGTATTGACTATGGCACCCTTATATAGGAAACTTTAAAATTTTGAATACCAGAGAAGCAGATTTAATCGCGCTTAGCTAGCCCTTCTTTATTCACAAATTCTGCTTAGTAACAACAAAGCCACCTGTCAAGCAACGAAAGCTGCCACTTGTCGAGTATATAAAGCTACATGTGTCAAACAACCAACTACCCACTACATACTTATTATATATTAATAGATAACTATATACTTAACATAGTTGCATCACTAAGCATTATTATATATCCTTATTATTTATTATTATATACTGTGTTAGTGGAATCCAGTGCCTAGATGCTTCATTGCTGTTTCGAGCACTTAAAATTTATGCGCATGAACACATATAATTGCGATGTTTATCTCAGCTAGGGGAAATTGGCTGAAGCATGTTGCAGCTATATGTATGTTTTGTTTTGTTTTCGAATTGATAAATACATAAGTCGGTAACTTCGATGCAAAAAAAAAAGGAAAAAAAGAAGGGGGAAAGATGATTTGAGACATTCTTAGGATCCACCGACAGCTTTCCTCAATCATCGATTTCATTTGAGGGGCAGATTATGATCAGTTTATTTATCATTTTATCTCCGTAATATATCGGCTTAATAAACCACAAAGGAAAATCCTTGTAAATACATAATACAGAGTTAGGCCGCTACTTTTCAATCTATATCATAGCCTTGTGCATGAAGGAATTCCTCACCAACGAAATGATAAAATGAACGATCAAAGTACGGCCATATATGCCCACTTGAGACATGTAGAGGTACCCTCATATTATAGATTTTCGTACTCCAATCAAAAGTTCAACGCATGAACCAAAAGAAACAAATCACAATCAGGATCATATGCATATTACATTATTACATGATATTAAAGAACTTATTCTTCCAATCCTCCCAAACCTAAAAGAGAGAGAGAGAGAGAGAGAGAGAGAGAGAGAGAGAGAGAGAGAGAGAGAGAGAGAGAGAGAGAGAGAGAGAGAGGCTACATAATACAACTACTACTAAACAGAATTCAATTTCCATGACAAGTGTAACACCCTCATTATCAGAACGTCACGCTTCCAGCTGCGCCACTCTGATAGCTTGGATATTACGACGACTCTAAACTTATTTAATACTAAAATAGGAGCTTGTTTAAAACTTAAACAATATTTTTTTCAAAACTTACATCCATGCATTACAAATTATAATACTCACAAAGAATATATATATATATACATATTATTAATTTTACAAGCATTACATAATCAGAATCTTATCCCTCTTATAAAACTAATAAAGATAAAGGCGAGGAAAAAAAGTAACTAATACAACACAAACATCGTTTAAAACAGAAATGGGAATAAATAAACTCTTTCGAACTTCGTTTTCCATAACCTGAAAAAGAAAAGACCTGTAAGGGAGTGAGAACATCGTCCTCGCAGGTTCTCAGTAGGGAAGGAAATACCATCAAAACAACGAAATACTTGCAAATACAATTAATTTTATTATAAAATCAGTTTATCCATGAAATTACCTTTTGGAAAAAACTTTGTATAAAAACTTAATTTGAAAAGTCGTAAAGAAATTCCTTTACTTTACAAATCAGTAAGGTGAATAGTTTAAAGAAATGAAAAGGATCAAAGTCGTGCCTAAAGACTTTCTATCCCTCAACTTACTTTGCTCTTTCCTATCCAACTAGTACATAAGTTAAAATAATAAGGCAACACCTAGTTCGTTCTACCCCAACCTTCATTACCTCATACCAAAAACCACCATCATCACGCCTCCACCAAAAAAGGTCTCTCAGATAAACATACACATACAAGACAAACAAAGAAATCACAGGTAGGATTCGGGTACAGCAAGTAAAACAAATAGCAGATAAATGTGGCTAGGTAGTTAAGCAAACCAAAACAATGCACACTAAATCAAAACATACAAATGCATATGATGTATGCCTATCCTATGGCTGATGAGTCTCATCTGTTGGTTATCAAGCCAACCTGACAAGTCCGGTTTGCTAAACCATTGGACTGTCCCCCGACGCGCATCCCCATGAGTCTATGCATAGCTTTTTCTCATATATATGTCAAATTGCTCAATGGGGGTACCAATCTCGGGAATCTATAAGTGCCCGGTCACCCTTACGTCGCAGGGTCAACAGAGTATCGAGTCTCAACCTGGAACACGTGGTGGCAAGCAACGGCTCTTTACCCAGGGAAACTTGTATCTCAGATAATTCAAATAAATAAGCCATATGAATAGTTCAATCATAATTCATCAACATCTGCATCATTCTTAATCATGTCTCATTCATCACAAATTTTGTCATCAATAACATAACTATTGTCATCAATCATAATCATCACCCCACAACACTATAATTAACCAGTATTATCACCATACCTCAATCATACTTAATCATTATCCTCCCTCAACCTCGAAATCATCATCAGACCTCAACCAAAACTAATTGTCACTAAATCACATCTCAATTTTAAATATAATCTCCAAATAACTCACTAAACTTACCTCCAAATCAATATTACACAGTTTTCATCATATTCCTTAAAATAACCTTCTTCCTTTTAACTCTTATGTTCAATTTCATTAAAAACCTTAAACTCACTTTCCTATTCATGAATCCTTGAATTTATACTTAATTTACTGTTTTTAAGTCTTTAGTTAATTAATCAAATCTCCTCTTGTTATTAAAAATCAAGTGAGTTTAAAACTGCAAGGTTAATAAAATCATAAGAATCCGATTATCTTTAGTAATCTTTAAAAGCATTCAAAATATACTTCTTTTATTAAAATTACTTAAATCAAAATCATTTTAAAAATCACAACCAAAACTTCTTCAAATTTTTAGAAAAATTCCTACAACACCTCTCCTAAAACTGGAATTTGCCACCCATCACGGGTCCTCTCTTTTTAACCTCAACTCAATCAAAACCAACTTTTCAAATTAACATTTCCAAATTTATCATTCAAAATAAATAAGAACCAATTTCAATCAAAAGTTCAAAATTAATATATCCAACCATTTTGCCAGAAATTTCAAAGAATGATAAATCAATACTCAATTCAGCCACAACTTCAATCACAGCAGAAAACTCATTTCAATCACAACATTAATACATTTGCATTAATTTACTAAACTCATCAGGTATTCAACTCCAAAACATTTTAACTTTAAAACAATTCCCTACCTTGATTAGCCGAGTTTGCATAAGTTTATCGTGATAATTCCCTTTCTTTTTAATTCATGGCAGCAGCTGTGACTCTCACGCAAATGGAATGGCAGTGGCAGCAACCGGAACAGTGACAATGTTAGTCTTCGAAGAAGTGGCCATGGTTGCAGTAAAATAGAAGATTCAAATTAGATAGGAATTAAAAGTAATTACAACCCTGTGGATTCAAGACAAAGTAAGGACTAGAATTGAATTAAAACCAGAATATGGAAACCATAGCAGTGACAAAATAGAACATACAAATGGACCAAACCTAAGGGAAAAGATCATACCAGTACCAAGATAACAGAATCAGAATTAGCAGCAGCTTTAGCAGTCCCGCGGCAACACTAGCGTCAATATTCAACCTCTATCAGTGACTAACGGCAGCGTAGAGTTCAGTGGTGGTCACGGAGGCATCCGACGAGCCCAGCGATAGCAATAGCAGCGATGGTGGCCTTCGTCATCCTCTTTCGCGTTTCTCTCTGTTTCGTTTTGCTTCTCCTGGAGACCCAGTTGACGGCGGCTCAGCAGTGGCAAGGAACGGCGACGGGAAGACCTCAACGGCGACGGCAACGATGCGGGACCAACAGATGGCGACGCCTCCTTCCCCTCGCGTGGCTCTCTCCCTCAGTCCTGGGCTTCTTCGCGATGGTGACAAATGGCACGGTGGTGGCTCAAGCTGGACAGTGGCGGCATAGGCAGCAGGACGCAGTGGCACTGGCGCAGCTGCAGCGACGATCTCCCTCCTCCTTCCTCTGTGGATCGCAGCTCCCTCTCTTCTCCCCTTCCCCTGCTTTTGTCTCTTCTTTCTTCCTTCTTTCTCTGCGAATCCCTCTTCTCCCTTCCCTTTCTGTTTCTTTCCTTTGCTGGGTGTGTTGGTTTGTGTTTTGCTTGCTGATGGAGGGGTGGCGACTAGAGTTTCATTAGGGGTAAAGGAAAAAATTGTGGTTTAATTGTGGTTAGGGTTTGTGTATAAAATTAAGATTTTGGGTTTAATTAAAGTAAAGTAATTTTAATAAAATTGGGGCATAGAGTATAAATTTTGAAATCTAATTAAATCTCTAAAATTATTTTAAAATATTATTTGTTGTATCAAAATACTAATTTGATTCCCAATCAAATACTCTAATTAAAAATATAAGATAATATAATTAATTTTCTTTATTCCTAGAACTTAAAGTATTAAATTATATAAAAATATAAAGTATTTAAATTAAATCATATAATATTCTTATTATTTGACAACTACTAACTTTATAATTTAAATATGGAGAATAACTCAATAATTATAAAATTAGATAAAGTCCTAATTTAAATAGCCAAATCTCATTATTTTTCTGGATTTCCAAAACTTTAAATTGTAAATAGAAAAATAATCCATAATTATAGAGTTGGGATAAAAATCCTTAATTTATTTCAAATCCAATTAATCAAAACTGTCTTTAATTGTTTTCAATAAAATGATTTCTGAAATTAAAACTGTAAATAAATATATGATTTGGGATTAGTTCAAAATAGGACTTTTCAAAAGTCTTGGGTCTTACAAGAAGGACCTTTCATAAACTAGTAAAATTATTTGTCCATAAAATATACAGTGTTAACTCTACGAAAACTACCAGCACAAATATTGCATGTTGTAAGCTCTACATAATATCGTATAAAATGATACAAATTCGCTGATTGAAAGTTGAAATAAACCTCCCTCACCTCACCCTTAACTAAGCCAGCCTGTTTCAGAGCTTCAATGCAGCTCGTGCAAGTTAGTTGCTGCATACAACTTGATAGAATAACGACTTCAGATTTATGATTCTTCACCTGAAATATATCCTAACCCAAAGTTCAGGTGGCATCTTTATAATGCAAATCCAGTTGTCACATTACAATTCATCAACCATGTATAGAAAGAAAGATGGCACAGAGAATCCATGTTAAGAAAGTTGAGATTTACCGAGGAAACTGCTGAGAAAAATGTCAGATCATTAAGTCTCATGAACACCAATTCATGTCACATAATGAACAATTGAAAAGTCAATTCATTCCAACAATCAAGAAAACAGGAAGTTGATGATTACAAAAATAAACATGTACCTTTTAATTTGGCATTCATCACCTAAAGCAATTGGACATTTAACCAAAAGAGACTGTAATTATAAGTGGCACTGCTGAAAATTGAGTCTTCCATGTATGAACAATTAACAGTTTGGATCATATTCTTGAAATCGGCTCTTCAAATCTTCTACGATTTTCATTTTTTCCTCTTTGTTATGTTTGCGATTCCTCTAGTTTGCATTGTCTACCATATTGAGCAACCCTGCCAGGACCTGAGTCAAATTTTTAAGTTCCAATCTTAAACTGATGACTACAAGAATAATTTTCCTTATAAGTAAAAGAATGATAATCATTTATGTCCTCTTGGAAAAAAACTTATTAAGAAGTATTTCGAAGGTTACTTGAAACGTTGATTTGGGCCTGAACGTGAGGTCCAGATCCTTTTGAGTGGCAGCATTCGACTTCTGATGCCGAGGTGCCGCCTATCCGAGTTCCTTGTGAGAAGGTGAGGGTGATACCTGCAAGAGACTCTGATGCTTAAGTTAGCAAGGGCTTTAGGCAGATTTTTAGTTGATTAGAACGTGCCTTATACCTGGAGGGTGGCAGTGTATTTATAGTAGAGTAGATAACCACTTTTGTTGGAGTAGTTCCATTTTTATTGATGGATAACCGTTCCCTTTATTTTGGGAGTTTTTTAGGATCTGTCTTTTAGGGAAGATAGAGATAGTCAGAAAGATTCGGAGAGGCAGTTATTTAGATAAGCATAAGCTACCCCTTTGAATCTTGCCCGACATCTTTAAGGAGGTCGGGTATGTGGTAGGGACCACCCTGTTAGGTGGGCCTTTTATCCTTATTGAGCCTGACTTTTGTGTTTTTGGCTAGGGTATAAACAGTGTCCTTACTTGAGTCCTGATCCTTTTATAGGTCAGGTTCAAGCATTTTGTGGCTTCTACTTTTAAAATGAAGTTATGTTTTTGTAGTTGAACACAGTTTGCTCGACTTTTAGGTCTTAGAAACTTTGTTAAATTTTGAGTTATTAGTTTCCTTCTCATAGTTCTGACTTCGAGTAGTTGACGAGCGGACTTCTGCTGGTAAAGAATTTCATAAGAATATATAATCGCGTTGTAAGTATAGCTTCTAAACCAACAGAAAATTCTTTCGTACAAAAGTTTTGGTTGTGACTAAAGCAAACCCAATAAAATTTATAACCGAAGTATTCAACATCGGGTCGTCTTCTCAAGGAATTGCAGGGAGGTGTGTTTTATTATTGGTTATGGAAAATAGTATTTTTGGATTTTTGAAAGGTTTGAACAAGAGAAATAAATTGCAGGAATTAATAAATCAATAGCTAAGAAAACTCTTGGCAAGGTATGAAAATTAGAAGTCCTATCCTAGTTATCCTTATCAATTGTGATGAGAATTGGCTTTTGCTCCCACTTGATCAACCTCTAACTATGAAGGTATGTTAAGTGGATAAATCAATTTGATTCCTCAAGTCCTAATCAATTCCTAAGAAAAGACTAGAGTTAGGAAAATTCAAATCAATCAGCAAAAAATTCCAATTTTCAATCATCAGCTGAGCTTGATAACTCAAGAGTCTCTAATTACTCAACCAAAGCCAAGAATATAGAAAGTTAAATAAAAATCATATATCTGAAATACCTCAAATTGCATTAATAAAAGAAATCAAATCTAACATGAAAAAGTTCATAAATTCAATTGGAAAAATAAATAAAACGAACATTGAACCTGGAAATTGAGAAGTAGAAATCCTAATCCTAAAAAAAAAATCCTAAATCCTAAAACCTAAGAGAGAGGAGAGAGCCTCTCTCTCTAAAAACTACATCTAAAACCTAAAATTGTGAATATGAATGTTGTGTTAATGTTGTATCTGTGTATGGATGTATTCTCCCACTTTATAGCCTCTAATCTGTGTTTTTTGGGCCGAGAACTGGGTCAAAAACAGCCCAGAAATCACCCTCAGCGATTTCTGGTATGTACGGGTCACTGCAAAGTCACGCGGAAGCGTCGTCCACGCGTTAGCGTGGATTGGGTTTTTGCCAGGTCACGCATTCGCATGATCCACGCGTTCGCATCATCTGGCTTTAGGGCAGCTATGGAAAATTATATATCGTTGCGAAGCCCCAGAAGTTAGCTTTCTAACGTAACTAAAACCGCATCATTTAGACCTATGTATCTCAAGTTATGATTGATTTAGTATCAAGAGGTCAGGCTGGACAGCATTAGCAGTTCCTTCAGTTTCTTGTATTCCTTCCACTTTTGCATGCTTTCTTTCCATCCTCTAAGCCATTCCTGCCCTGTAATCCCTGAAATCACTTAACGCACATATCACGGCATCGAATGGTAATAAGAAAGGATTAATATTAGCAAATATAAGGCCAAAGAAGCATGTTTTCAATCATAGCACCAAATCAGGAAGAAAAACGTAAAACATGTAAATTGTATGAATAAGTGTGAGAATAATGGATAAAATCTACTAGATTAAGCACAGGATAAACCCTAAAAATGGGGTTTATCAACCTCCCCACACTTAAACATTAGCATGTCCTCATGCTAAGCTCAAGAGAAGCTAAAAAGGAGTGAAGAGGAATGGTAAAATGTATGAAATACAATCCTATCTATATGAATGCAACTAAATGTGAAATGCTTCTACCTACTTGGTTAAAAGTAAATAAATTCTTCAAGACAAACATAAATCAGATTTCACTAATTTAAATCACATAATAAAAGACAAGTAAACTTGTAAGAAGATAGCTCATGAAAGAAGGGAACATAGAATTAAGCATTGAACCCTCACTGATGGTGTATATGCACTCTAATCTCTCAAGTGTATAGGGTAATTCACTCTACTTTTCTCTATTCATGATTTCTAAAACTTTGTTCTTCATCTAACCAATCAACAATTATTTAATGCACCAATGCAAACATCATGAGGTCTTTTCAAGGTTGTAATGGGGCTAAGGTAAGGGTGAGGATATATGTATGGCCAAGTGAGCTATAAATTGAATCTTTGAGTAACCTAAGCTATCACCTAACATACGTACACTCTATATAACTTCTAAAATTATGCCTAGCTACCCAAAATTTCCACTTTTGTATCACATACTCATGTATCAAATATTTCTTTTGATTTTATCACATATGCATTGACCTTTCATTAAACTTAACATTGGGGTAATTTTGTCCCCTTATTTATTTATTTATAATATATATATATATATATATATATATATTCTCTTTTTTCTTTTTCTCTTTTTTTTTTCTTTTCTTTTTTTTTGAATTAAAAATATAAAAGTAAACATAACATATCAATGCACATAGATTTTTTTAAATTTTCTGGTTTTAGATGAGTAGGTTCCCAAATTCCCAATATTCAAAATTAGAAACATGATACATTCCCTTATTGACCCATGTTCCCACGGTTTTCCCCACACTTAGTTGATGCACAATCTCTATCTTAAGCTAGCCAAAGATTCAATTTGGGATAATTAATTTATTTTTCTGCTTAAGGCTAGTGATGTGGTAAAATATTAAACAAATGGGGATAAAAGGCTCAAAGTGGCTAACAAGGGTGACATAAAATGGTAGGCTTATTTAGGAAAAGTGAGCTAAAACAAGTAATAACCTCAATCATATGCAAGCATATAAATACACTAAATAGTGGACATATAGAATGGAACAAAGTAAAGATTACAATCATAGAGAAGAAAACACACAAGAATAAAAATTTATGGTTAAATAATGTAACCATATAAATAAGCTCAAAATCTCACAGGTTGTGTGTTCTTAGCTCAAAAACCATGTTCCAAATACCACTTCAAACAAATTTAACACATAAAAAATTTTAACTTTTAATTTAAATTAGTGAAAATTTTCAAAAATAGGGTCCTAGAAAGAAACTTATTATTTTTCAACCAAGTAGTACTTAAATGCAAACAATCAACTACACATGCAATCTATTATGCAATGTAACAATGAACTAATAAAGAAAATAAGACCTTGGTGTTGAGAAGAGAATAACTAACCCATGGAGATCGGTATCGAGCTCCCCACACTTAAAGATTGCACCGTCCTCGGTGCATGCTAAGATGTACAAGTGGATGGGTGGCTCCAACTGATGCTCTTTCTTTAGTGGATTATGCAGATGGACTTGTTGTTCGCCCCAATTAAAAGTTTTTCATTTTCCTTCCTTAGTGGCCAGCCTGAAAGAAGAGAAAAAGGAAGGAGAATAACCCACAAACAAAAATATAAAAACAAATAAAATCTAAGTGGGCTAATGCCAAATAATAAGTAGGCTCTCAACTACATGGTAGCTACAACATGAAAGTGAGGAAATAGTAGAAGCAAATGGCATATAAATAGTGTAAAAATTGCAAAAATAAGGGAGAGAGTGTGGGTAATGCAAGGTAGTATAAGTGCATATCAATGCAAATGGAATGCAAGTATCATAAAAGAATAGCATTGACTTATGAATAATAATATCCAATCAGAATAATTCAAAAAAAAAGATGCAACAGTTGAATAAGAAAATTTTAACACCAATGGAAAATTAATAAATTTAGAAAAGAAAATAAAAATATGAACAAAATAAAAATGCAATGAATGAAAGTATGCAAACAAATTAAGTAAAATAGAATGAGAGTGAAGAATGAGAAGTGAAAGAAAGGAAGAAGAAGTAAGAAAGAGAGGAGGAAGGAAAAATTAGGATTGGTGAAGAAAAGATAAGATTTTTGGCGCTGATTTGGATAAGTTGTGCGGCGCAGGCGACGCGGACGCGTGGAGCACGCATTCGTGTGAGTTGCAAAATTTTCTGATGATGTGTACGCGTGGGGCACGCGTACACGTGACTTGGTTTATGCCATCGGCGCGTGAGCAGCCTCGCGCTCGCGCAACTCTCTGTCTCATACGCACTTATTGCCAAAAATTTAATTGACGCGTGCGCGTGAGGGATGCGCACGCGTGGATGGTCTGATTTAGAAAATGACGCAAACGCGTCAGGGACGCGTATGCGTGAAATGGCTTTGTGCTTCCAGCACCATTCCATCCCCACTCCATCATAACTCTCTGCCATACACCCCTTTACGTCGATTGTGTAGGGTCACACGTGCGTGTGGGTGACGCGTACGCGTGGGAGGCTGATTTTTCAAATGACGCAGACACGTCAGGGACGCGTTTGCGTGGGCGTGTTTGTGCCTAAGACACGCCTCCAGCCACGCTCCCGCGTGACTCTTTGTTTATTTCTTCTTTGCTTCGCATGCACACATGACATGGACGCGTCAACGACGCTCGCGCATCGCGTGCATTTTTTTATGCAGTATGCAGAATGAAAAATGCAGAATGCAGATGACTATGCAGAAATTATGAATGAACACAAATAAAAATAAAATGAAATGAAATTAAGAACAAAAAGGAAAGAATATACCATGGTGGGTTGTCTCCCACCTAGCACTTTTAGTTAAAGTCCTTAAGTTGGACATTTGTTGAGCTCCTTGTCATGGAGGCTTGTGCTTGAACTCATCCTGAAACTGCCACCAATGCTTGGACTTCCAATAATCTTCATTATTCTCAAGTGAATTTGCCAAGCCTTGAGGGAGTTCTTCACAAGTCTTGAGCTCCCAAAGTGGATCCTCATGTATGCCTGGATCCCAAATTCTGTTTTTGCACCCGTCTTCAAGTGGAACATGATGATTCCATCTGGGTGGTAAGCAATCTGAATTCTCTATGGAGTACCAAACTTTTCTTTTAGATCTAACCAAATTATCACTAGTTGAGCCCTTACATCTAGCCCTTGAAATATCAACTTTGATGAGCCTTGATTTGCAACTCCAACCACTAAACAATCTCCTCTAACGCTTTATGCCACAAAGCTTCCTGAGTTGGCCGTCCGTTTCAAGAATACCGTACTCAAGTGGGATAGGAAGACGAACAGAGATAAGTTTTACCCACTCAAGTGAAGGAGTAGACGACAACCTAGGTGGAGAAGTCTCCAACGTTCTTGACAAAGCATACTCAACTCTCGTCCGCCCTTTTCTAAGGATTTCCGCTTCCACATTATTCTCAGACTCAGTCAGAGAAGAGTCTTCATATTCAAGGAGTTCATTTGCGGATGTAGATTTATCACTAGGAGGACTTGATGCATGATTTTTATCACCAAGGGAACTTTCTTCTTGATCTATCCCATCCAACTCTTCATAAGGAATATGCCATGGAGGTTGTGCACTGGCCTTCTTGACATCAATTTCAATCTTATTGGAGGAGTACTCTATAATTCTAGATTTTCATGGAGGTTCAGCATCTCCTAAATCTTCAACCACTTCTTCTTCTGAAACTATTATGGCTTCCTCCACTTGTTCCAATACAAAGCCATGTTTCTCATTGTCCACCGGAGTTTCTAGTGTCTCCTTCATGCTACACTGTTCTTTTGATTCTCCACATGTAGCCATGGGAGTACTTTGAGTGCTCAGATGTTGGGAAGCTAATTGATCTACTACCTCGGTCAAGGTAGTCGCGAATTCTATTACTCCCCGTTTCATCTCTCTTTGCCCTTGAAGAAGAACACCAAGAGTGTCATGCATTGAAGGTTGAGGCGGATATGAGGGCTCATTAATTGGGAGGAAAGGTTCATGATAAGAGGGTGGTTCATCATAATAAGAATGTGGTGGTTCATCACTCTCCATCTTTTCCACCTGTTGCACAGTACACTTCAATTCCTTGTTCTCAATTTGAGATTCTTTATCCATGAAAGCTTCGGGTGCTATTCGGTTTACTGCTCAGTCCAATTGACGCAGGGTTGCTTGAAATTAATTCATTATTTCCTTTAGATGATCCCTTGACTCTTGTTCTGCTTGGATATCATAAGTAGGATCATAAGGCTCTTGGATTGATGGATATGGATGTGGTGTATATGGAGGTGGTGGTCCTTGGGAGTAACTGGGTTGGAATTGGTGTGGGTCTATGTATGTCTCATATGGCTCATAGGGTGATTGATATGGTGGATAAGGGTTAGGGTTATATGAGGTTGTTTGGTAGTAGGGGGCTTGTGAGTTTGGTGGTTCAAAGGTGTGTTGGGGAGGTGATTTATAAGCATATGGTGGGACTTGCTGGTAATTACAAGGGGATCCACCATATTCATCATCTTGGTACGCTTCTTGGAATGGCTCTTGACCATAGTAATTTGGTGGAGGTTGGTTGTCATGAAGAGTTCTACCATAACTATTGTCTTGGCATGCATTGTAGAATGGTCGTCGTCCATGGTATTTTGGAAGGTGTGGTTGCCTAAAGGGTTGATCAGATCCTCGTGGCTCTGTCCATCTTTGATTGTTCTGACCTTGATGCATGTTCCTATTATAGCTTCCATTCCTTTCAACAATATTAGAACCAAACTCAAAGCGATGGGGGTGAGAACTCATAGTAACTAATAAAAATTAAAAACAAAAACAGAAACAAATAAACAAGCAAAAAGCAAATATTTACAATAACCAATAATAAGGCACACGTTTGCAATACCCCGGCAACGGCGCCATTTTTGACGAACGGACTTCTACCGGTAAAGAATTTCATAAGAATATATAATCGCGTTGTAAGTATAGCTTCTAAACCAACAGAAAGTCCTTTCGTACAAAAGTTTTGGTTGTCACTAAAGCAAACCCAATAAAATTTATAACCGAAGTATTCAAACCTCGGGTCGTCTTCTCAAGGAATTGTAGGGAGGTATGTTTTATTATTGGTTATGGAAAATAGTATTTTTGGATTTTTGAAAGGTTTGAACAAGAGAAATAAATTGCAGGAATTAATAAATCAATAGCTAAGAAAACTTTTGGCAAGGTATGAAAATTAGAAGTCCTATCCTAGTTATCCTTATCAATTGTGATGAGAATTGGCTTTTGCTCCCACTTGGTCAACCTCTAACTATGAAGGTATGTTAAGTGGATAAATCAATTTGATTCCTCAAGTCCTAATCAATTCCTAAGAAAAGACTAGAGTTAGGGAAATTCAAATCAATCAGTAGAGAATTCCAATTTTCAATCATCAGCTGAGCTTGATAACTCAAGAGTCTCTAATTACTCAACCAAAGCCAAGAATATAGAAAGCTAAATAAAAATCATATATCTGAAATACCTCAAATTGCATTAATAAAAGAAATCAAATCTAACATGGAAAATTTCATAAATTAAATTGGAAAAATAAATAAAAGTAACATTGAACCTGGAAATTGAGTAGTAGAAATCCTAATCCTAAAAGAAATCCTAAATCCTAAAACCTAAGAGAGAGGAGAGCCTCTCTCTCTCTCTCTCTCTCTAAAAACTACATCTAAAACCTAAAATTGTGAATATGAATGTTGTATTAATGTTGTATCCGTGTATGGATGCATTCTCCCACTTTATAGCCTCTAATCTGTGTTTTTTCGACCAAGAACTGGGTCAAAAACAGACCAGAAATCACTCCCAGTAATTTCTGGTATGTACAGGTCGCTGCAAAGTCACGCGGAACGTCGTCCACGCGTTAGCGTGGATTGGGTTTTTGCCAGGTCACGCATCCGCGTGATCCACGTGTTCGTGTCACCTGGCTTCATGGAAGCTATAGTAAATTATATATCGTTGCGAAGTTACAGATGTTAGCTTTCTAACGCAACTAAATTCGTATCATGTAGACTTTTGTAGCTCAAGTTATGATCGATTTAGTACCAAGAGGTCAGGCTGGACAGCATTAACAGTTCCTTCAGTTTCTTGTATTCCTTCTACTTTTGCATGATTCCTTTCCATCCTCTAAGCCATTCCTGCCCTGTAATTCCTGAAATCACATAATGCACATATCACGGCATCGAATGGTAATAAGAGAGGATTAATATTAGCAAATATAAGGCCAAAGAAGCATGTTTTCAATCATAACACCAAATCAGGAAGAAAAACATAAAACATGTGATTTGTATGAATAAGTATGAGAATAATGGATAAAATCCACTGGATTAAGGACATGATAAACCCTAAAAATGGGGTTTATCAGTAGTCGACCTTTATTAAGTTATTTTTATAGCTCGATTTTTATCCGATCACATTGAGGTCACTTTGTACGAGTTATTTATATGACTTCTTACATTAATTTGTATCTCGTCGCTTTATCTTGCTGACCATTTTTAGGTCGGGTAATGATTTTCATGGTTTGTCGAACTTAAGTTAATGCGTTCTAGATAGGAAACTTTTGGAGAAAGAAATAGGAATAACTAAGAAATTCTTTTACAAATCTGTGTACTAGGGGATTGGGTACCCCTAGTCCTTGTGCTGGTGCCACATTTAAAAACCCTTATAGTAAAAAAAAGAGTACATCAATACACGACGTTTGCTACTTAGCTGTAGTACTTCTTTAGGTTACAAGCGTGCCAAGACCTTGGGAGCTTCCGTCCTTGGAGGTCGGACACTTTATAAGAACCCTTGCCTAGGACCTTTATTATCTCGTAAGGTCCTTTCTTGTTTGCAGCTAGCTTTCCTTCACCCGACTTCTGTATTCCGATATCATTTAGAATTATGACAATGTCGTTAGTGGTGAAGTTTCTTTTGATCACTTTTTGATTATACCTTAGAGCCATCCTTTGCTTTAGGGTTTCCTCTCTAATCCGAGCTTTTTCTCGCACTTCATAGAGGAGGTTGAGCTCTTCTCATTGAGCCTGGGCGTTAGCTCTTTTATTGTAAAATGTGACTCTAGGTGATTCTTCAGCTACTTCTATGGGGTCATTGCTTCCATTCTGTATACAAGTCGGAAGGGTGATTCTCCCACTGTGGAATGTGGAGTGGTTTGATATGCCCACAAGACATGAGGAAGTTCGTCCACCCAAGCTCCTTTCGCATCTTGCAATCGGCGTTTTAACCCGGCCAATATGACTTTGTTGGCAGTTTTTGCTTGTCCATTGGCCTGGGGGTGCTCCGCAGATGTGAACTGGTCTTTTATTTTCAGGTCGGACACCAAGTTTCTAAAGGTCGAGTCGGTAAATTGTGTTCCATTGTCCGTGGTGATGGAATGGGGAACCCCAAACCTTGTGACAATATTTTTGTACAAAAAATTTTGACTTCTTTGGGTAGTGATGGTTGCTAAGGGCTCTATCTCAATCCATTTAGTAAAGTAGTCAATCTCCACTATGAGGTATTTGAATTGGCATAGGGCATGTGGAAATGATCCGAGCAGATCAAGGCCCCATTTCGCAAATGGCCATGGTGAGGTGACGCTGATGAGCTCCTTAGGAGGAACCATATGGAAATTAGCATGTTTCTGGAAAGGCGGGCATGTTTTTGACGAACTCAGCTGCCTCCTTCTACAAGGTCGGCTAGATAAAGCTAGATCGGATCACTTTTTTTTAGCTATTGACCGAGCTCTTAGGTGGTTTCCACATATGTCACTATGTACGTCCTCCAGGACTTCCTTTGTGCTGAAGGTCGGGATGCATTTTAAGAGGGGTGTTGAGATCTCTCTTTTGTATAGGATATTGTGGACCAATGTATAGTTTTGTGCCTCTTTCATGAGCCTTTTGGCCTCCTTTTCATCCTTTAGGAGTATGTCAAATTTGAGGTAGTTGACTATGGGGGTCATCCACCCTAAATGTTGATTTGTATAGTCAGTACTTCCTTTTCCTTTAATATGGATGGCGTTTGTAGAGTCTCTTGAATGAGACTTCTATTGTTGCCCCCTGGCTTGGTGCTGGCTAACTTTGATAGAGCATCAGCTCGGGCATTGGACTCTCGAGTTATGTGTCGTACCTCACTTTTTGAAAAGCGTGTCAGTTGTTCTCGTGTCTCATCCAAGTACTTCTTTATAGTGGGGTCTTTAAATTGGTAGGTGCCATTAATTTGTGAAGTTATTACTTGTGAATCATTGAACACCACCATCTTTTCTGCCTCCACTTCTTTAGCCAGCTTCAAGCCAACGAGTAGGGTCTCATATTCTGCCTGATTATTAGAAGCGGGAAACTCGAATCTTAAAGATAGTTCTATCCGAATTCCTTGGTTACTTTCTAGGATTGCACTAGCTCCACTTACCGCCTTATTTAATGACCTGTCTACATACAAACTCCATGTAACTGGATTTTTCGGACTTTCGGTGTATTCGGGGATGAAGTCGGTGAGGTATTGTGATTTGATGGTTGTCCGAGTTTCGTACATTATGTCAAATTCGGACAGCTCTACCACCCATTGTAGCATCCGACTTGCTAAGTCCATCTTTTGTAGGACGTGTTTTATTGGTTGATTAGTTTAGACTTTGATGGTATGATCTTGGAAGTAAGGTCGGAGCCTGCGAGATGTAAGAACAAGGACATAAGCAAACTTCTCTATCTTTTGACAATTTAGCTCTGCCTCTTGTAAGACTTTGCTGATGAAGTAGATAGGTTGCTACCTTTTTTTGTCTTATCAGACTAGAGCCGAAGCTATAGCCCTACTTCCAACTGATAAGTATAGCACTGGTTCTTCCCCTTTTTCAGGTCGGGTAAGTATGGGTGGTTGCCCCAAGTCTTGAAGCCTTGGAAGGTGTGTTTGCATTCTGGGGTCCATTCAAATTATTTCTCCTTCCTTAGAATTAAGTAGAGGGGAAGTGATTTCAGAGCTGACCCTACTAAAAATCTGGATAGAGCGGACAACCTTCCATTTAATTATTGGATCTTTAACACAAGTCGGCCTCTTCATATTAAGGATAGTCTGACATTTGTCAAGATTTTATTTCTATGCCTCTTTGAGTCAACATAAACCTTAAGAACTTTCCAACTTCTACTGCAAAGATGCATTTTGAGGGATTTAACCTCATTTTGTGCTTTTTTATAGTGGAAAATACTTTCGAAAGGTCAAACAATAGTGTTCCGTCCTCTTTGGTCTTAACGAGCATGTCATCCACATATACTTCAATGAGTTTTCCTATGTGAGAGAAAAACACCTTATTCATCAATCGTTGGTAGTTATCTCTTGCATTCTTCAATCCAAAAGGCATTACTATGTAGCAATAGTTTGCTTTTGAAGTTATGAATGAGGTCTTTTCTTAATCCGGTTTGTACATTGGGATTTGATTGTATCCCGAGTAGCCGTCCATAAAGGACAGATATCTGTAGCCTGAGGCAGAGTCGACCAGAGCATCAATGCCGAGGAGTGGATAAGAATCTTTCAGGCAGGCTTTGTTGACGTCAGTGTAATTGACACAAATTCTCCATTTTCTGTTTTTCTTTTTCGCCAATACAACATTGGCTAGCCAAAGTGGATATTTCACCTCTTATAAATTCTGCTTCTAATAGGGCCTGCATTTGCTCTTCTACAACCTGTGTTCGTTCTGGTCTGAGCTTTCTACGCTTCTGTAAAATAGGTCAGGAACCTGGGTACACAGCAAGCCTATGGCACATCAGGTCGGGATCAATATCGGGCATGTCAGAGGCTTTCCAGGCAAAGAGATTGGAGTTTTTCCTCATCAATTCAACGAGTTATTTCTTTAGGTTTTCCTTCAGGTTCGCCCCTATGCTCGTTGTCTTGTCGGGTTGGTCTCTGATTTGTATCTCTTTCGTTTTGCCTTCTAGTTGAGGTCGTAGTTCTTCTCAAATTCGGACTCCACCTAACTCGATTGTATTGACTTCTTTGCCTTCCGAACTGCCTTTCAAACTAAGGCTCTCGTTATAGCATTTTCTTGCTAACTTTTTATCTCCTTTAATGGTGGCAATCCCTTCAGCTGTGGGAAATTTCATGCAAAGATATGGGGTGGAGACAATAGCCGCAATTCGATATAAGGTCGTCCGACCTATTAGAACATTATAGGCTGAACTTACATTGACTACAATGTAGTCAACGCTTAGTGTCCTTGACCTGGCACCTTTTTCGAAGGTGGTGTACAATAAAATGTAACCCAGAGGTTGGATTGGGGTGTTTCCTAGTCTATAAAGGCTGTCTGGGTACGCCCTTAGATCCTTTTTCTCTAACCCGTCAAAGGCATGTTTGAAGAGAATATCCGCTGAGCTGCCCTGATCTACCAAGGTTCGGTGAAAGTTAGTATTTTCTAGGATCATAGTTATCACCACTAGGTCATCGTGCCCTGGTACTATTCCTTAAGCATCCTCTTTAGCGAAGGAGATAGTGAGTAAGTCGAACGATTGACTATCCTTGCCGAATTGATATACTTCCTTGAGGTACATTTTTTGTGAGGATTTTGATATTCCTCCTCCTGCAAATCTACCATTAATCATGTGTATATGTTGTTCGAGGGTGTAAGGAGGGCGTTCTGGTCATTTTCCTTCATCTATTCTTCTTTTCCTTAGGTCGTCCGACCTGTCTGCCAGGTATCTATCAAGTCGGCCTTCTCTGGCCAATTTTTCTATGACATTCTTTAGGTCATAGCATTCATAGTGGAATGCCCGTCTAGTTTGTGGTACTCACAATATTTAGTTCGACTTCCAACTTTCTAATGCTTAATTGGATGATGCAACACCCTACCATACAGAGCTTTACGCTTTAGTCATAAAATAGAGGTGGTGTGGTATTACAACCTCTAAAAGTAAAATTATATAATATAATATAGGTGAAGAATTATTTTTATCTAGGAGCCTTTGAAGAAAAGTTTAAAACAAAAGCCGTAATGCTCACGTAAATGGAAAACTTGTGTGTGAAGAAAACTAGGATTCATAATTATAATAAACAGAAAGTAGGAATAGAGGGTCAAAAGTACAAAATAACAAGCTCCTAACTCAGCTTGCGAAGCTAAGGCTGGCCGAAGAATGGTGGACGAAATTGTGATTCCTATTTTGTGCCTTTTGGTATCATTGTAAAATTATGGAATTTAAGAAATTGGCATGAGTGGACACAACTCCGTTCAACTAGCCAGCAAGTGTACTGGGTCGTCCAAGTAATAAACCTTACGTGAGTAAGGGTCGAATCCACAGAGATTGCTGGTATGAAGCAAGCTATGGTCACCTTGTAAATCTCAGTTAGGGAGATTAAAGGGTAATTGTGATTATTGGAATAAATAATAAAAAGGAATAATAAAAGGGATAGAATACTTATGCAGATTCATTGGTAGGAATTTCAGATAAGCGGATGGAGATGCTGTAGAGCTCAAGGACGCCTGCTCTCCTACTGCTTCTACTCAATCCTTCTTACTCCTTTCCATGGCAAGCTTTGTTTAGGGGTTCACCATCAACTGTGGCTACTTTCAATCCTCTCGGGGAAATATCCTATGCGGCTGTCACTCGCACAGCTAACCAGTCTGGAGGCCTCACCCATGGTTGATGGCTACATCCCATCCTCGCAGTGAAAACTAATGCTCACGCACTCTGTCACAGTACGGCTAATCACCGGTTGGTTCCCTCCCCTACTGGAATAGAATCCCTCTTTTGCGTCTGTCACTAACGCCCAGCAGGTTACAAGTTTGAAGCACGTCACAGTCATTCATTACCGGAATCCTACTCGGAATACCACAGACAAGGTGAGACTTTCCGGATTCCCAGGATCCTACTCGGAATACCACAGACAAGGTTAGACTTTCCGGATCCTCATAAATGCCGCCATCTATCTAGCTTATACCACGAAGATTCTGTTGGGGAATCTAAGAGATACGCATTCAATCTCTGTTTCATGTAGAACGGAAGTGGTTGTCAATCACGCGCGTTCATAAGTGAGAATGATAATGAGGGTAATTTGACTCATAACATTCACCATGTTCTTGGGTACGAATGAATATCTTGGAATAAGAATAAGAGAGATTTGAATAAAAGATAATAGAATTTCATTAATACTTGAGGTACAGCAGAGCTCCACACCCTTAATCTATGGTGTGCAGAAACTCCACCGTTGAAAATACATAAGCAAAAGGTTCAGGCATGGCCGAATGGCCAGCCCCCAAAACGTGATCAATGATCTCCTCAGATGAAGAATAAAACAAAACTGAGACCAAAGATGTCTAATACAATAGATAAATGTCCTATATATACTAGACTAGCTACTAGGGTTTACATGAGTAAGTAATTGATGCATAAATCCACTTCCGGGGCCCACTTGGTGTATGCTTGGGCTGAGCTTGATCATTCCACGAGCTAAGGCATTTCTTGGCGTCAAACTCCAGGTTATGACGTGTTTTGGGCGTTCAACTCCGGATCATGACGTTTTTCTGGCGTTTAACTCCAGACAGCAGCATGTACTTGGCGTTTTTCTGAGGTATCCCACTATTCACGGAATTCCTCTCAGAGGTGTACATGAACTGGTTGTTTGCAACCATGTCAATGAGTTCTTGAGCCTCTTCAGGCGTTTTCTTCAGGTGAATAGATCCACCTGCAGAATGATCCAGTGACATTTTCGAAAATTCAGAGAGACCATAATAGAATATATCTAATAGGGTCCATTCTGAAAACATGTCAGATGGACATCTTTTGGTCAACTGCTTGTATCTTTCCCAAGCTTCATAGAGGGATTCACCATCTTTTTGTTTGAAGGTTTGAACATCCACTCTCAGCTTGCTCAGCTTTTGAGGAGGAAAGAATTTATCCAAGAAGGCCGTGACCAGCTTATCCCATGAGTCCAGGCTATCCTTAGGTTGTGAATCCAACCATATTCTAGCTCTGTCTCTAATAGCAAAAGGGAAAAGCATGAGTCTGTAGACTTCAGGATCAACTCCATTCGTCTTTACAGTCTCACAGATCTGCAAGAACTCAGTTAAAAACTGATAAGGATCTTCAGATGGAACTCCATAAAACTTGCAGTTTTGTTGCATTAAGGCAACTAGCTGAGGTTTCAGCTCAAAGTTATTGGCTCCAATGGCAGGAATGGAGATGCTTCTTCCATCAAACTTGGATGTTGGCTTTGTGAAGTCACCAAGCATTCTCCTTGCATTATTATTATTATTATTTTCGGCTGCCATCTCCTTCTCCTGTTCGAAAATTTCTGAAAGGTTATTTCTGGATTGTTGTAATTTAGCTTCTCTTAATTTTCTCTTCAGAGTCCTTTCAGGTTCTGGATCAACTTCAACAAGAGTGCCTTTTTCCCTGTTCCTACTCATATGAAAGAGAAGAAAACAAGAAAAGAAAAAGAAATCCTCTATGTCACAGTATAGAGATTCCTTTATGTTAGTAGAAGAAGAAAGGGGTAGAAGAAAGAAGAAGGATGGATTCGGATTTGGATGAAGAGAGGTGAAGAGAAGTGTTAGTAATTAATTAATTAATTAGAAGAAGAAAAGAGAAGGGAGATTTCAAAAATAATTTTTGAAAAAGAGGTTAGTAATTTTCGAAAATCAAAGACAAAATATAATTAAAATTAAAATTTAAAACAAAAAGAATTTTTGAAAAAGAGAGGGAGAATTTTCGAAAATTAGAGAGGGAAAAGTAGTTAGGCGGTTTTGAAAAAGATAAGAAACAAACAAAAAGTTAGTTAGTTGATTGAAAAAGATTTGAAATCAAATTTTGAAAAAGATGAGAAGATAAGGGGTTAGATAAGATGTTTTGAAATCAAATTTGAAAAAGATAAAATTTTGAAAACGATAAGATAAAAAGATAAAAAGATTTTTAAGAAAAGGATATTTTGAAAAAGATTTAATTTTAAAAATTACTTAACTAACAAGAAACTACAAGATAAGATTCTAGAATTTAAAGATTGAACCTTTCTTAACAAGAAAGTAACAAACTTCAAATTTTGAACCAATCACATTAATTGTTAGCTAAATTTTCGAAAATTTGATAAAAAGATAAGAAAAAGATTTTGAAAATATTTTGAAAAATAATTTTTGAAATTTTCGAAAATTATATAAAAAATGAAAAAGATATGATTTTTGAAAAAGATTTTGAAAAGATAAGATTTTTAAAATTGAAATTTTGACTTGACTTGTAAGAAACAACTAATTTTAGAAATTTTTGACCAAGTCAACCCAAAATTTCGAAAATTTGGAGGAAAATAAGGAAAAGATATTTTTTTGATTTTTGAATTTTTAAAGAAAAACACAAAAATGACCCAAAACATGAAAATTTTGGATCAAGACACAAGATGCATGCAAGAATGCTATGAATGTCAAGATGAACACCAAGAACACTTTGAAGATCATGATGAACATCAAGAACATATTTTTGAAAAATTTTTGATGCAAAGAAAACATGCAAGACACCAAACTTAGAAATCTTTAATGCATGAAAAATATGAATGCAAAAATGCACATGAAAAATAACAAAAGACACAAAACAAGAAATCATCAAGATCAAACAAGAAGACTTGTCAAGAACAACTTGAAGATCATGAAGAACATTATGAGTGCATGAAATTTTCGAAAAAATGCAAGAAAAATTTTAAAAGCATGCAATTGACACCAAACTTAAAAATTGACTCAAGACTTAAACAAGAAACACAAAATATTTTTGGTTTTTTATGATTTTCCAATTTTTTTGTATTTTTATTAATTTTTTTTCGAAAATATAAGTTGGAAAAACGAAAAATAAAAAGAAAAATTTTTGAAAAAGATTTTTGAAAAGAAAATTACCTAATCTGAGCAACAAGATGAACCGTCAGTTGTCCATACTCGAACAATCCTCGGCAACGGCGCCAAAAACTTGGTGGACGAAATTGTGATTCCTATTTTGTGCCTTTTGGTATCATTGTAAAATTATGGAATTTAAGAAATTGGCATGAGTGGACACAACTCCGTTCAACTAGCCAGCAAGTGTACTGGGTCGTCCAAGTAATAAACCTTACGTGAGTAAGGGTCGAATCCACAGAGATTGCTGGTATGAAGCAAGCTATGGTCACCTTGTAAATCTCAGTTAGGGAGATTAAAGGGTAATTGTGATTATTGGAATAAATAATAAAAAGGAATAATAAAAGGGATAGAATACTTATGCAGATTCATTGGTAGGAATTTCAGATAAGCGGATGAAGATGCTGTAGAGCTCAAGGACGCCTGCTCTCCTACTGCTTCTACTCAATCCTTCTTACTCCTTTCCATGGCAAGCTTTGTTTAGGGGTTCACCATCAACTGTGGCTACTTTCAATCCTCTCGGGGAAATATCCTATGCGGCTGTCACTCGCACAGCTAACCAGTCTGGAGGCCTCACCCATGGTTGATGGCTACATCCCATCCTCGCAGTGAAAACTAATGCTCACGCACTCTGTCACAGTACGGCTAATCACCGGTTGGTTCCCTCCCCTACTGGAATAGAATCCCTCTTTTGCGTCTGTCACTAACGCCCAGCAGGTTACAAGTTTGAAGCACGTCACAGTCATTCATTACCGGAATCCTACTCGGAATACCACAGACAAGGTGAGACTTTCCGGATTCCCAGGATCCTACTCGGAATACCACAGACAAGGTTAGACTTTCCGGATCCTCATAAATGCCGCCATCTATATAGCTTATACCACGAAGATTCTGTTGGGGAATCTAAGAGATACGCATTCAATCTCTGTTTCATGTAGAACGGAAGTGGTTGTCAATCACGCGCGTTCATAAGTGAGAATGATAATGAGGGTAATTTGACTCATAACATTCACCATGTTCTTGGGTACGAATGAATATCTTGGAATAAGAATAAGAGAGATTTGAATAAAAGATAATAGAATTTCATTAATACTTGAGGTACAGCAGAGCTCCACACCCTTAATCTATGGTGTGCAGAAACTCCACCGTTGAAAATACATAAGCAAAAGGTTCAGGCATGGCCGAATGGCCAGCCCCCAAAACATGATCAATGATCTCCTCAGATGAAGAATAAAACAAAACTGAGACCAAAGATGTCTAATACAATAGATAAATGTCCTATATATACTAGACTAGCTACTAGGGTTTACATGAGTAAGTAATTGATGCATAAATCCACTTCCGGGGCCCACTTGGTGTATGCTTGGGCTGAGCTTGATCATTCCACGAGCTAAGGCATTTCTTGGCGTCAAACTCCAGGTTATGACGTGTTTTGGGCGTTCAACTCCGGATCATGACGTTTTTCTGGCGTTTAACTCCAGACAGCAGCATGTACTTGGCGTTCAACGCCAATTTACGTCGTCTTTCTTCGAATAAAGTATGGACTATTATATATTGCTGGAAAGCCCTGGATGTCTACTTTCCAACGCCGTTGAGAGCACGCCAATTGGAGTTCTGTAGCTCCAGAAAATCCATTTCGAGTGCAGGGAGGTCAGATTCCAACAGCATCAGCAGTCCTTTTGTCAGCCTTCTTCAGAGTTTTGCTCAAATCCCTCAATTTCAGTCAGAATTTACCTGAAATCACAGAAAAACACACAAACTCATAGTAAAGTCCAGAAATGTGAATTTAACATAAAACTAATGAAAACATCCCTAAAAGTAGCTCAAACTTACTAAAAACTATATAAAAACAATGCCAAAAAGCGTATAAATTATCCGCTCATCACAACACCAAACTTAAATTGTTGCTTGTCCCCAAGCAACTGAAAATCAAATAGGATAAAAAGAAGAGAATATACTATAAAGTCCAAAATATCAATGAATATTAATTTAATTACATGAGCGGGACTTGTAGCTTTTTGCTTCTGAACAGTTTTGGCATCTCACTTTCTCCTTTGTAGTTTAGAGTGATTGGCATCTCTAGGAACTTAGAATTTTGGATAGTGTTATTGACTTTCCTAGTTAAGCATGTTGATTCTTGAACACAACTACTTATGAGTCTTGGCTGTGGCCCTAAGCACTTTGTCTTCCAGTATTACCACCGGATACACAAATGCAACAGACACATGACTGGGTGAACCTTTTCAGATTGTGACTCAGCTTTGCTAGAGTCCCCAGTTAGTGGTGTCCAGAGCTCTTAAGCACACTCTTTTGGATCACGACTTTAACCACTCAGTCTCAAGCTTTTCACTTGGACCTTCATGACACAAGCACATGGTTAGGGACAGCTTGATTTAGCCGCTTAGGCCTGGATTTTATTTCCTTGGGCCCTCCTATCCATTGATGCTCAAAGCCTTGGATCCTTTTTACCCTTGCCTTTTGGTTTTAAGGGCTATTGGCTTTTTCTGCTTGCTTTTTCTTTCTATTTTTTCGCCATTTTTTTTTTCGCACAAGCTTTTGCTTTTCACTGCTTTTTCTTGCTTCAAGAATCAATTCATGAATTTTTCAGTTCATCAATAACATTTCTCTTTGTTCATCATTCTTTCAAGAGCCAACAATTTTAACACTCATAAACAACAAGATCAAAAATATGCACTGTTCAAGCATTCATTCAGAAAACAAAAAGTATTGCCACCACATCAATATAATTAAATTAAATTCAAGGATAAATTCGAAATTCATGTACTTCTTGTTCTTTTGAATTAAAACATTTTTCATTTAAGAGAGGTGAAGGATTAATGGATTTTATTCATAGCTTTAAGGCATGGTTACATACTATTGATCATGAAATAAAGACACAAAACATAGATAAACACAATAATTAAAAACCGAAAACAGAAAGAAATAAGGACAAGGAATGAATCCACCTGAGTGAGGGTGGCGCCTTCTTGAAGGTCCAATGGTGCTTTTTGAGCTCCTCTATGTCTCTTCCTTGCCTTTGTTGCTCCTCCCTCCTTGCTCTTTGATCTTCTCTTATTTCTTGGAGAATGATGGAGTGTTCATAATGTTCCACCCTTAGTTGCTTCCAATATTTGTGTGGAGGATAACTTATTCCCTGAGGTATCTCAGGGATCTCTTGATTTGCAGCCACATGTTCTACCACTGAGCTATGACGGCTTATATTTTTTTCATCTCCCAAGACTCAGAGGTGGAAGCTTTTGTCTTCCCTTTGAGGTTTCTCTGGCCTTAGGTGCCCTTAATGGTAATGGAAAAGCAAAAAAAGCTATGCTTTTACCACACCAAACTTAAAATATTGCTCGCCCTCGAGCAAGAAAGAAAAGAAAAGTAGAAGAAGAAGAAGAAGAGAATATGGAAGAGAGGGAGAAGAGGTGGTTCGGCTATGTTGGAGAATGTGGGTTTGTGATGTGTGAAAATGAAGAAGAGTGGAAGGGTATTTATAGGGAGAGGGGAGGGTATAGGTTCGACCAATTTGGGTGGGAATGGGTGGGAAAATAAATTTGAATTTTATGAAGGTAGGTGGGGTTTATGGGGAAGAGTGGGTTGATGTGAATGGTGAATGGGGTAATTGGGAAGAGGAATTGAGGTGATTGGTGAAGGTTTTTGGGAAGTGTGATATGGGAAAGGGTGAAATGAGGTTTGGATTAGGGGAGTGTGATTAGGATTAAAAGAAAAGGTAGGTGGGGCTCCTGTGGGGTCCACAGATCCTGAGGTGAAAAGAAATACCATTCCTTCACCATATAGGCATGTAAATTGCCTCCATGCATCATTCTGGCGTTCAAACGCCCATTGGTGCATGTTCTGGGCGTTAAACGCCCATGTAATGCATGTTTCTGGCGTTGAACGCCAGTTTCATGCTTGTTTCTGGCGTTCAGCGCCAGATTGTCCTCTGTGTGCACATCCTGGCGTTAAACGCCAGGTTGTTGCTTGTTTTGGGCGTTCAGCGCCAGAAAGATGCTCTGTTCTGGCGTTGAACGCCAGCCAGATGCATCTTATTGGCGTTGAACGCCAGTCTGCGCTGCCTCCAGGGTGAACAATTTTTTTCTTCTGTTTTTGACTCTGTTTTTAATTTTTTTGATTTTTTCGTGACTCCTCATGATCATGTACCTAATTAAACACAAAAATAACAAAGAAACAAAATAAAATAAAATTAGATAAATAAAATTGGGTTGCCTCCCAACAAGCGCTTCTTTAATGTCAATAGCTTGACAGTGGCTCTCATGGAGCCACAAGGTGATCAGGTCAATGTTAGTGTGGTCCCAACACCAAACTTAGAGTTTGGATATGGCGTCTTAACACCAAACTTAGAGTTTGGTTGTGGCCTCACAACACCAAACTTAGAGCTTGACTGTGTGGGCTCTTCTTGACCTTGAACTGAGAGAAGCTCTTCATGCTTACTCTCTTTTGTCACAGAGGGATGGCCATGTGCCTTAAACACAAGGTAGTCCCCATTCAATTGAAGGACTAATTCTCCTCTGTTGACATCTATCACAGCTTCTGCTGTGGCTAGGAAAGGTCTTCCTAGGATGATGCATTCATCATCTTCCTTCCTAGTGTCTAGGATTATGAAATCAGCAGGGATGTAAAGGCCTTCAACCTTTACTAGTACGTCCTCTACTATTCCATAAGCTTGTCTCATTGACTTATCTGCCAATTGTAATGAGAACAAGGCAGGTTGTACCTCAATGATTCCCAGCTTCTCCATTACAGAGAGTGGCATCAGATTTATCCCTGACCCAAGATCACATAGAGCTTTCTCAAAGCTCATGGTGCCAATGGTGCAAGGTATTAAGAACTTGCTAGGATCTTGTTTCTTTTGAGGTAGAGTTTTCTGAATCCAAGTATCCAGTTCACTAATGAGCAAGGGAGGTTCACTTTCCCAAGTCTCATTACCAAACAGCTTGGCATTCAGCTTCATGATAGCTCCTAAGTATTGAGCAACTTGCTCTCCAGTCACATCTTCATCCTCTTCAAAGGATGAATATTCTTCAGAGCTCATGAATGGCAGAAGGAGATTTAATGGAATCTCTATGGTCTCTGTATGAGCCTCAGATTCCTCAGGATCCTTAATAGGAAACTCCTTCTTGCTTGAGGGACATCCCAGGGGGTCTTCCTCACTAGGATTTTCGTCCTCCTCCTCCCCTATGCATTCGGCCACTTTGATTAAATCAATGGCCTTGCACTCTCCTTTTGGATTCTCTTCTGTATTGCTTGGGAGAACACTGGGAGGAGTTTCAATGACTTTCTTACTCAGCTGGCCTACTTGTGCTTCCAGATTTCTGATGGAAGATCTGGTTTCATTCATGAAACTGAAAGTGGCCTTTGACAGATCAGAGACTATATTGGCTAAATTAGAAGTGTTTTGTTCAGAATTCTCTGTCTGTTGCTGAGAAGATGATGGATATGGCTTACTATTGTTCAGCCTATTGCGTCCACCATTATTAAAGCCTTGTTGAGGCTTTTGTTGATCCTTCCAGGAGAAATTTGGATGATTTCTCCATGATGGATTATAGGTGTTTCCATAAGGTTCACCCATGTAATTAACCTCTGCCATGGCAGGATTCTCAGGATCATAAGCTTCTTCAGAAGCTGCTTCTCTAGTGCTGTTGGATGCATGTTGCAGTCCATTCAGATTTTGAGAGATCATGTTGACCTGTTGAGTCAACACTTTGTTCTGAGCCAATATGGCATTCAGAGCATCAATTTCAAGAACTCCTTTCTTCTGAGGTATCCCACTATTCACGGAATTCCTCTCAGAGGTGTACATGAACTGGTTGTTTGCAACCATGTCAATGAGTTCTTGAGCCTCTTCAGGCGTTTTCTTCAGGTGAATAGATCCACCTGCAGAATGATCCAGTGACATTTTCGAAAATTCAGAGAGACCATAATAGAATATATCTAATAGGGTCCATTCTGAAAACATGTCAGATGGACATCTTTTGGTCAACTGCTTGTATCTTTCCCAAGCTTCATAGAGGGATTCACCATCTTTTTGTTTGAAGGTTTGAACATCCACTCTCAGCTTGCTCAGCTTTTGAGGAGGAAAGAATTTATCCAAGAAGGCAGTGACCAGCTTATCCCATGAGTCCAGGCTATCCTTAGGTTGTGAATCCAACCATATTCTAGCTCTGTCTCTAATAGCAAAAGGGAAAAGCATGAGTCTGTAGACTTCAGGATCAACTCCATTCGTCTTTACAGTCTCACAGATCTGCAAGAACTCAGTTAAAAACTGATAAGGATCTTCAGATGGAACTCCATAAAACTTGCAGTTTTGTTGCATTAAGGCAACTAGCTGAGGTTTCAGCTCAAAGTTATTGGCTCCAATGGCAGGAATGGAGATGCTTCTTCCATCAAACTTGGATGTTGGCTTTGTGAAGTCACCAAGCATTCTCCTTGCATTATTATTATTATTATTTTCGGCTGCCATCTCCTTCTCCTGTTCGAAAATTTCTGAAAGGTTATTTCTGGATTGTTGTAATTTAGCTTCTCTTAATTTTCTCTTCAGAGTCCTTTCAGGTTCTGGATCAACTTCAACAAGAGTGCCTTTTTCCCTGTTCCTGCTCATATGAAAGAGAAGAAAACAAGAAAAGAAAAAGGAATCCTCTATGTCACAGTATAGAGATTCCTTTATGTTAGTAGAAGAAGAAAGGGGTAGAAGAAAGAAGAAGGATGGATTCGGATTTGGATGAAGAGAGGTGAAGAGAAGTGTTAGTAATTAATTAATTAATTAGAAGAAGAAAAGAGAAGGGAGATTTTGAAAATAATTTTTGAAAAAGAGGTTAGTAATTTTCGAAAATCAAAGACAAAATATAATTAAAATTAAAATTTAAAACAAAAAGAATTTTTGAAAAAGAGAGGGAGAATTTTCGAAAATTAGAGAGGAAAAAGTAGTTAGGCGGTTTTGAAAAAGATAAGAAACAAACAAAAAGTTAGTTAGTTGATTGAAAAAGATTTGAAATCAAATTTTGAAAAAGATGAGAAGATAAGGGGTTAAATAAGATGTTTTGAAATCAAATTTGAAAAAGATAAAATTTTGAAAAAGATAAGATAAAAAGATAAAAAGATTTTTAAGAAAAGGATATTTTGAAAAAGATTTAATTTTAAAAATTACTTAACTAACAAGAAACTACAAGATAAGATTCTAGAATTTAAAGATTGAACCTTTCTTAACAAGAAAGTAACAAACTTCAAATTTTGAACCAATCACATTAATTGTTAGCTAAATTTTCGAAAATTTGATAAAAAGATAAGAAAAAGATTTTGAAAAATAATTTTTGAAATTTTCGAAAATTATATAAAAAATGAAAAAGATATGATTTTTGAAAAAGATTTTGAAAAGATAAGATTTTTAAAATTGAAATTTTGACTTGACTTGTAAGAAACAACTAATTTTAGAAATTTTTGACCAAGTCAACCCAAAATTTCGAAAATTTGGAGGAAAATAAGGAAAAGATATTTTTTTATTTTTGAATTTTTAAAGAAAAACACAAAAATGACCCAAAACATGAAAATTTTGGATCAAGACACAAGATGCATGCAAGAATGCTATGAATGTCAAGATGAACACCAAGAACACTTTGAAGATCATGATGAACATCAAGAACATATTTTTGAAAAATTTTTGATGCAAAGAAAACATGCAAGACACCAAACTTAGAAATCTTTAATGCATGAAAAATATGAATGCAAAAATGCACATGAAAAACAACAAAAGACACAAAACAAGAAATCATCAAGATCAAACAAGAAGACTTGTCAAGAACAACTTGAAGATCATGAAGAACATTATGAGTGCATGAAATTTTCGAAAAAATGCAAGAAAAATTTTAAAAGCATGCAATTGACACCAAACTTAAAAATTGACTCAAGACTTAAACAAGAAACACAAAATATTTTTGGTTTTTTATGATTTTCCAATTTTTTTGTATTTTTATTAATTTTTTTCGAAAATATAAGTTGGAAAAACGAAAAATAAAAAGAAAAATTTTTGAAAAAGATTTTTGAAAAGAAAATTACCTAATCTGAGCAACAAGATGAACCGTCAGTTGTCCATACTCGAACAATCCTCGGCAACGGCGCCAAAAACTTGGTGGACGAAATTGTGATTCCTATTTTGTGCCTTTTGGTATCATTGTAAAATTATGGAATTTAAGAAATTGGCATGAGTGGACACAACTCCGTTCAACTAGCCAGCAAGTGTACTGGGTCGTCCAAGTAATAAACCTTACGTGAGTAAGGGTCGAATCCACAGAGATTGCTGGTATGAAGCAAGCTATGGTCACCTTGTAAATCTCAGTTAGGGAGATTAAAGGGTAATTGTGATTATTGGAATAAATAATAAAAAGGAATAATAAAAGGGATAGAATACTTATGCAGATTCATTGGTAGGAATTTCAGATAAGCGGATGGAGATGCTGTAGAGCTCAAGGACGCCTGCTCTCCTACTGCTTCTACTCAATCCTTCTTACTCCTTTCCATGGCAAGCTTTGTTTAGGGGTTCACCATCAACTGTGGCTACTTTCAATCCTCTCGGGGAAATATCCTATGCGGCTGTCACTCGCACAGCTAACCAGTCTGGAGGCCTCACCCATGGTTGATGGCTACATCCCATCCTCGCAGTGAAAACTAATGCTCACGCACTCTGTCACAGTACGGCTAATCACTGGTTGGTTCCCTCCCCTACTGGAATAGAATCCCTCTTTTGCGTCTGTCACTAACGCCCAGCAGGTTACAAGTTTGAAGCACGTCACAGTCATTCATTACCGGAATCCTACTCGGAATACCACAGACAAGGTGAGACTTTTCGGATTCCCAGGATCCTACTCGGAATACCACAGACAAGGTTAGACTTTCCGGATCCTCATAAATGCCGCCATCTATCTAGCTTATACCACGAAGATTCTGTTGGGGAATCTAAGAGATACGCATTCAATCTCTGTTTCATGTAGAACGGAAGTGGTTGTCAATCACGCGCGTTCATAAGTGAGAATGATAATGAGGGTAATTTGACTCATAACATTCACCATGTTCTTGGGTACGAATGAATATCTTGGAATAAGAATAAGAGAGATTTGAATAAAAGATAATAGAATTTCATTAATACTTGAGGTACAGCAGAGCTCCACACCCTTAATCTATGGTGTGCAGAAACTCCACCGTTGAAAATACATAAGCAAAAGGTTCAGGCTTGGCCGAATGGCCAGCCCCTAAAACGTGATCAATGATCTCCTCAGATGAAGAATAAAACAAAACTGAGACCAAAGATGTCTAATACAATAGATAAATGTCCTATATATACTAGACTAGCTACTAGGGTTTACATGAGTAAGTAATTGATGCATAAATCCACTTCCGGGGCCCACTTGGTGTATGCTTGGGCTGAGCTTGATCATTCCACGAGCTAAGGCATTTCTTGGCGTCAAACTCCAGGTTATGACGTGTTTTGGGCGTTCAACTCCGGATCATGACGTTTTTCTGGCGTTTAACTCCAGACAGCAGCATGTACTTGGCGTTCAACGCCAAGTTACGTCGTCTTTCTTCGAATAAAGTATGGACTATTATATATTGCTGGAAAGCCATGGATGTCTACTTTCCAACGCCGTTGAGAGCGCGCCAATAGGAGTTCTGTAGCTCCAGAAAATCCATTTCGAGTGCAGGGAGGTCAGATTCCAACAGCATCAGCAGTCCTTTTGTCAGCCTTCTTCAGAGTTTTGCTCAAATCCCTCAATTTCAGTCAGAATTTACCTGAAATCACAGAAAAACACACAAACTCATAGTAAAGTCCAGAAATGTGAATTTAACATAAAACTAATGAAAACATCCCTAAAAGTAGCTCAAACTTACTAAAAACTATATAAAAACAATGCCAAAAAGCGTATAAATTATCCGCTCATCAAAGAATATTTACATACTTATATACATAACCCGATGCCCAAAATACATACATAAAACCCTAGTTCTCCATAAACTTCTAAGAGGTACAAAAGTAAAGTAAGTCGTCGGAGAGTTAAATACATAAGATTATATACAAATAGACACCCAAATAACATCCTAGAAAACACTTTGCTGCAGAACTCCAGATGCCTACCGAGGAGTCTCTCGACCTGATTTGAAAGAAGAACAACACAGTATGGGGTGAGAACCAGAAGTTCTCAGCATGGTAAAGGTGCCACGCACATAAGATATAAAGTCTTGGAAATGTCAGAGGCAATCCTAGAACACTGACACTCAAATTATAAAAGTTAATGGATTTAAAGACGAAAGCCATAATTAGGGTGGTCCACTAAGGTTCTTGATCTTAACCAAATTCTAACTAAAACCCTTATCAGCTTGTGTCTTTAGAAATTTCTTCCATAAAAAATGCAATCAACTTTGTCACAATAAAGATCATTAGAATGAATATAAAATCTAAAATGAGTCAAAGTGTAGATTATTTTCCAGAATAAACAAATTGAAATTAATTTCTCAAGTCATGTCATTTGTAAGTTAGGACTAATAGGTTGTATGAAGAAACTGAGAAATTATTTGATAAATTCACAGAGAAAAAGTCTTTGCTAAGGAACCTGGATGATGTTGGCAAAAAAAATACAAGTAAACGACGAGAGCGGTGCGTGAGAAAAAAGTTTTTGCTGGAGGAACTGGGTTCTTCTTCTTCTTTGTCCAAACGGAGAGGAGAACGACGGAAAACGACATGGTGACTGCTAGTGCGTGCTGCTACTACGTGAAGACTGACGGAGAGGGAGCGCGGCTACGAGGAAGGGAGAAGGTGAGGATAGATTGCTGCTGTCCGAGTAGGGGATTAGGGGTGAAGTTGCTCTTTATTGGTAGACTGGTATACAATGATAAAAAATAATTGTTCAGATGTGTTCTTCTTTTCTGTATGAATGGGGGTAAAAGAGATTAGATTAGGGTTCATGAAACGAAATAATTTTTTAGTGTATATGATTAATGAAATGTATTTTGGTTTTTATTTTTAAATTAATTCAAATTTAAAATTTTAAAACTAAAACAATTTAAATTTTGACTAAATTAAAAGGATTATGGTAGTTTTTGTTCAATATAAAAAAAATATATTTAAGTTTTTTTATAAAATTAAATAAAAAATATTTTTTATTTTTATTAAAGTACAAGGGTGCTTTAATCAAAGTATTGATATGATATATATTCAAAAAAAGAAAAATTAATTACTAATGTGAAAAATACAATGCACATCTAATGTTTTAATTTATCCATAATTTTATTGTACCTGTATGTATGAATTTATCATCGTACTGAAATAAACACCATAAAATATTATAAAATAAAAGAAGAAACTCCTACATGTTCTACCATTTTACTTAGGGAAGTTCTATGGTGGCATTGATTTTGGTGGCTAAGGGTGGCATAAGTTTGACCAACAAGTAAAATATTGACACATGACAAAAAAAATTAAATCTAAAACTAAAATGATTCTCTCTTTCTTATAATTTCTTATAATTACTTTTATCAAAATAATTTCTTATAATTTTTTTTATAATTATAAAAATAATTTAAAAAAATATTAAAATAATTTTTTAATTATATTTATAATGATTATTTTATTATTATTTTTATTTTTAAAAAATAATTTCTTATAATTATTTTTACTAAAATGATTTTTTTATAATTATTTTTATTTTTTAATTATTTTATTATTATTATTTTTAATGATTTCTAAAAATAATACCAAATTTATTTTTAATTATTTTTATTATTATTTTTTATCAAAATACATTTTTTTATAATTACTTTTTCTTTTTGTAATTTTAAAAAACTAAAACTAAAATAATATTCTCTCTCTTATAATTTTTTATGATTATTTTTAAACTAACACCAAGAGAAAGAATATCATTTTGGTGTTAGTTTTTCAAAATTACAAAAAAATAATTATAAAAAATTATTTTTTAGAAATAAAAAAATAATAATAATAATAATTAAAAAAATAATTTTGGTGTTATTTTTAGAAATTATTAAAAATAATAATAAAAATAATTAAAAAATAAAAATAATAATAAAAAATTATTTTAGTAAAAATAATTATAAAAATTATTTTTTAAAAATAAAAATAATAATTATAAAATTATTTTAGTGTTATTTTTTTGAAATTAATTTTTATAATTATGAAAATAATTATAAAAAATAATTTTAAAAAAAATAATCATAAAAAATTATAAGAGAGAGAATCATTTTGATTTTAGATTTAATTTTCTTGTCATATGTCAATATTTTATTTATTGGTCAAACTTATGCCACCCTTAACCACCAAAATCAATGCCACCATAGAATTTTTCGGTTATTATCTCCTACATTTAAATCTTTCTTTTTGAGTCTCGAAAAAACAAGAAGAACCCAAGTCATATGGTAAGGAAGCAATTAAGGATCCTTATTGGCAAAGTGCTATTAATGATGAATTATGTGCTCTAAAGAGGAATAAGATTTGGTTACTTACCACCTGACCACCTGGACGGATATGTAGTCTCAAACTCAAGATTAATGGCACTATTGAGTGAAACAAAGCTAGGTTGGTTCGCTCAAACAGCAGAGCTAAATTACTTTTGAGACATTTAGTCCAGTTGTGAAAATGGCAACATTAAAGATTGTCTATCTTGGCAGCAACTGTTATGTAGAATTGGTCTATTCACCATCTGGATTTTAACACTGCCTACTTAGGTAGAGATCTATCAGGATTCAGGAGCTATGTTCATCAAAGTGCCACAAGGATTATAAGTCTTGAATCCAAGTCTGGTGTGTAGATCAAATAGGTCATTCTATATATGGCCTCAAACGAGTCAGTAAACAGTAAAATACTATATTGAGATCTGTTTTGGTATCAATACACAGTGCAACTATCAAGATTTTCAGGAACAACTCTTGCATCAACTTCTGATTATCAAAGATTGATAGGAATGTTACTTTATATACTTCACCAACACTAGACCAAAAATTAGCTATGCAGTATTGAAGTTAAGCCAATTTTTGGACTGTGCAATTGATGAACACTTTCAAGCAGAATTGGTGGTATTGAGATATCTAAAAGGTGAGTCAGCTTTGTGATCGTTGCCAGTTGCCACAATAGATTTAACTTCAAGTTGCTTTTGGGATAGGAATTGAGTTACATATCCAGATTCTAGGAGGTAGATTTTAGGATAATGCTTCTTAGGGACTTCAATTGTGACTTGAAAGAGTAAAAATCAAACAAAGATGGCAAGATCATTTTATGAGGCAGAACAAATATCAAGCAGTAACTTGTGAGGCTCAATGGCTTACCAATGCTTCAAAAGTTACAAATCAAGCAAAAAGACCAATACGAATCTACTCTGACAGTCAATTGCCATTGCCATGAAAAAACTAAACATATAGAAGCCTATTGTCATGTTGTAAGCGATCAATGACATGAGATTAACGAAGTTTTTGTCAATCTCTACTATGGAACAAGCTATTGACATTAACCAACGCATTATTAGCTCCAAATCCATTGTATCTTGTCATTCCAAGATGGAATTGATGGATTATACATGGTCCCAACATGAAAGGTGGTGTGGCTTGAGCTAATTGGCAAAGAAACTTATTACTTGTTTTAACTAAGTTTGTTTGTTAAGTTAATTATTAGGAATCAAGTTAGTTATAAATAGAAACAGAAAGGAACAATTACAATAGAAAAGCAGTTAGAGTAGTTGTTGAGCTGGATTGATTGTAACTAACTTCTTGTATATTAGTTTGGAGCATCTATGAAAGTGTGATTCATCATTATCATTCAATGAAGTAAACCTAGATGTACATCAGTACATAGTTCAAACCTCAAGTAATAGAGATGATATTAATCTAACCTGTAGGTCATATATCAGATATGTTAATTGTATACAAAAGAAAGGGACTACTCTAACAAATGAAGTAATCTTAGTGCGTAGTAATTGATTCTGGAGTATATTATTCAGGCATTATAATTATTTTAAACTTATGTTATTTGATGAAAATTATTTTAAAAAATGCCTGCTGTGAGTTTTGTTTAATAAGCTTGCCAAGGAACACTTCTTTAAAAAATTTATCCAAGAGCGGATCAATGTCTAAATTGGACTACTACATGTAATTTCATTTAAAGCTCGTCCAGAATATAAGCGGACTGTCAATAAACTATAACTCAAACGACATAATCTCTTCATCCTTATCTATAAGTCTTGGATTTGAGTCTCATTTCTAACTAAAAAAAACAAGCGGACAGTCGGATACCAAAGTCTTCCCTCTCAAACATGTGCCAAAACAACTATACCAACTCAAGTAAATCTTGAAATGGAAAACAAGGTTTTATGCCAACATATAGCTAGTAGTAACCAGCATGATGAAAATCGATAATCGCACACTTGAAACCTTTTTTAAAAGTGAATAGTTTTTCTTTGAAGTCTTCAATAGCCTTCGATTCTCTTTGCCAACCATAATAGGAGAAGCTCATCCTCTTTAGTACTAAAGCATTTTCCACAATAAATTTAGCCAAACAAAGCTCATGCTCACTTCCATGAATTCTTCCAAATTTCACCACTTCTACGGTGGACACCAAGCATTTGGGCACGGCAGCAGAATTCAATATCTCTTTCTCAAACATAGATATTCCCTGATTAATTAACAATGATCAATCATTTTTATTTTTTATTTTTTGAAAAAAAGATTCTAATTAATCATTTCAAATATCTACCTAAAAATAGCACAATGCATATCGTAAATTGGAAAGGGTTAGAAAAATAAAAAATAAAAATTCTGGTTAAATGAAATCTGAAATATTGGTAGCTCGAAATAAGGGGCACACTAATTAATAAATAAATAATGATATATTTTTATTTTCTTAATAAATTAAATACAAATTAATATTATTTTTTTGTTTAAAGTTAAGAGATGATTCAAATATTTAAAAGTATGTAATATTACACCTTAAAACCTTTAAAATTAGCTAATATTGACTAACCTAATCTTCCATACTTTTTTTATTATAAAAATATTTAAATAAACAAGTTATTTTTGTAATTAAATTCAATAAAATTTCTTTTGTTATGTTTCTCTTCCTTTTCCTCCTTCAACAACAAATATTTCTCAATCCTTAAGTTTAAGTTATTGAATCAACTTAATTAGTTCGAGTTAGTTATCAAAATACTTTGTCACTTAGTATTACCATTGTTATAATGCACCAATAATCATTTCAATAAATGGTAACTTATAAACCTCTTGTGATCACTAACCTTAAATTCAAGGGTCTTGATAACTGGAGACATATGAAGTAAGCCCAACAGAGTTTCACCATTAACCAAGTCAAGCTCAAGATGGGTCAACATTTTCATCCATGGCAAAGTAGTCAAAGAAACTTTGCATTCTGCCAGAACCTGCATAACTTCAAATGAAACTTCTTTGCAAATATAAAAGATTTTTGAACAAATATATAGATATAGCAAATGTTTCGCATGTGTCCAAAAATTCTGAATTATATAATATATCTATTATCAATAATAAAGGATATATGAGAGAAATTTGGTATATAATTTTTTTTAAATGTTCTTTATTATATATAACTTATAATAAATATGTTAATTTCGAGGTTAAACTCATTTAACTTTTTTATTTTAGTATAACGTAATTATTCTTTTAGCTAATCTAACAATTATTATTCACGTTTAATTTATAAACAAGTGAATTAATAAAGTAGTATCTATTATCAAACTACGATTATTATAAAAGTTATTTATATATATGATTGAAAAAAAAAACTAAATTATCGATTACATATAAATTTGCCTAATCTAATTTTGACAAAAATAACAAAACTTAATCGATTACATGGTTTCAAACATCTGTTACCTGTGTGCCCACAAGGTTGAGGCATTTTACTTGAGTGAATTGTTTAAAAAGCCTAGAAATACGAATCTGTGTTTCTTGTAGAGTCACATTTTTAGGTCTCCGTAAAATGATATTTGCAGTAGCACCTTTGGCTGATGATGGATCACCAAAAACGAGATCTTCTAACATATAACCACCCCATGTGAATTCGGTTAGACGCGAAGAACAAATCTTGATCATAGCAGCAAAATTATTAAGCGACTCCTCGCCAGATACAGCTTTGCTGCTGCCGTGTTCAACGGAAAACCTTTCAAGCAAAGGTACTTCGAAAGTCACACATTTTAACTTTAGCCAGTAGCAATTTTTTGTCTCCAGCTCTTTGAGCACAGGGCAACTAAGTCTCACATCTTTCAAGTGATAAGTAAATATAATTCCAGACAGGTCCAAGAATTTTAGGTTGATGAATAGGAAATAACCATATGACGGCGGCGTCGGAATTCGAATTTCACAACGACTCATGTTCAAGACCAATTCTTCGATATAATATTCATTTTTCATAAAGAGATGATGAGAAGAAAGAGCTGATAAGTTAAGATCATGATCTAAACGAAGATCAAGTTTCTTGACACGTCTACCCAAGATATTTGCCATCCATGTGTTCACAACGGATGGATCGTATTTGTTGAAAATAACAAGAATCAAACTCTGGACACTTGAACTTTCAGTGAGGAGGAGAGATCTGTTCACGAAGTCTATGAAGTGTTGTTTTCCTGTCTTCTTCTTGCCGCGATAGAAAATGTGGTCATCCAATTCTAGCTTGGTGACACATGTCCAGCGGCCTATCCATGTCTTGGATAACACGCTTGTACGGACAGCGTCTCTGATTGGGAGACAAGAGAGTATTTGGCTTATGATTTGTTCGGGTAGGTTGCTCATTATGTCTTTGCCTTCGTTTGATTTTTGCCTTTTGCGATCCATGTGTTTGTATCAAGTCCGATCCAGTCCCTACAAATACATACTTTGTAACATTAGATACTAATAAGTTGAGGAAATTGATAAACACTCATCACTACTAGTCTACTACCCAGTCGATCCTACCTCTAATTGCGTACGCAGAAATCTTAATTCATAATGCCATGAGGCACAACATCGTGGCTTTATGTTACTTATATACTGTTAGATGTGAGAATGATAGAGATTGAGGGATGTCTAGAGGCGCAAAGCAGGAGTTTCTGATCTTCTAATTAAGTTGGACTATTATAGGATATTATTAGGATGGTTTAATAACGTCGGGATTCTATATAGTCACTCGATCATAAATTTTCATATTAGTGGCTAAAAATATCATTATTATTTGGCGTTAATAATTATGCCCTTAAATGAAACTAAATTTTCACAGTGATATTGAAATTCGTGATGTGCCTAATTTGACTTTGGAAATTTCAATAGTATTATAATCGTTTTTAAGATTGGACTTTGGATATTATAGTAATTTCTCGACTCATTTTCAACCGTGACTTACTTCTTAACAAGTAGAGTGATGAGTTAGCATTCTCTTATCACTGTCATTTGCTTTTGGCGCTCCATTAGAGTGACTTTGCAACATTTTCTATGAATGAATTCTAAGAAACAAATAACGTTGTTTCACAGTAGTACAATGCGAAAAGATAGTGCCAACTCATCATTCTGTTTAGAGGAGCTCTCAAATCAGTTATTATATATTTATATACGTATTATTTAATTTATTTTTAATATATATTTTATATATATTTAATATATATTATATAATAATAATTAATTTTAATAATTAATTTTAATATACACTTAACATAATTAATTTCTATATGTCCACATTTATAATATCATATAAAATAACATTTATCTATATAATTAACCAAGCATCAATTTTATAATATTTTTTATATTAAATTATTCAATTACATAAAAAATATATTATAAAAAATATTAATTCAATAAATATATAAATTTTGATATTAAATGTATTTTATTTTATAAAATTATGAAAATTATATAAAAAAGGACCAAAATCGTGTTAGTGTCAGATAATGACATTTAATTAAGTTATTTATATAGTTGTCATGTCAATACTAAATTTAATTAGATTTTGAAAATGTAAAGAAAATCTATTTATATAGTCGCATATATATAATCTTCGAGAATATTCATCTATGTAAAACCAGCTTAAGATCAATCTCACCTGTTTTTAATAATATAGAGAAAAACATATATTGTCGTAGCTGCATTAATTTATAATATCACAGAAAATAAATTATGTAACTAACCAAGAAATAATATATAAACTCATAATTTCTCATATTAAATTTTTAATTATATAAAAAATTATATTCAAATATTTTATGTGTTTTTTCTTAAATAAAAAGCTCAACCCAATAAGGTGGAGCATCAATGAAAAATATTAGACAGATAAAATAAACTAAAGAAAAGTATGATGAGCCAATACCCTTATTGTACAATGCATACAATGGGAGTTTAATTGTAATTAAAATTAAATTATAGGTAATTAATTAATTTTGATTTCTTTCTAATTTGAAATTTGAAACAAATTAGGATTACCGTCAGTTATAGAATCAAACCAATGATCTCCCTCTCTCAAGACGGTGTGACCTCCACTCTCTTGATTATTCCGAGAATCTCGCCGCTTCAGCCCCGCCACGATCACCGACTGCTGTCTGCATCTGTTACCACCGCCTTCTCGTCCGCACAGTCCACCGGCCAGCATTGCGTCCCATTGGTTTGCACGATAGTCGTGCCGACGCAGCAACCAGGATCTCCAGCAAGGACAGTGCGCAGCCGGTGTACCGTCTTTCGAATGGCGACATCCTAAGACGAACGTGTTTTAAGTGAGGGTCCTTCGTCATGCACACCACTGAGCCGAGGTTCATTAATGGAGTGCCAGATGATTGAACCGTTAGATTGTGTTCCGTCTGCCGTTGCAGAGAATTTATCAAATCAACATAAAAATATATCCGATGATGTCGTTGTCCACGGTGAAAAGTCGAACAAAGTGAGTAATTACGATCAACAAATTGGGCCATGGATGGTTTTTTTTGAATAATGTAGATTCGGAGTCACAATGTGAATGGGGTGTTTGTTTTTATAATTAATGCAGTATCCATATGTGATCGATGAGTTGAGATTCAACTAAAGTTGTAATTGTTTTATATTAAATGGTATGATTATATGCATGGGGAAGTTGCATAAATTAATTGAATGGTATCCTTATATGCAGGAAGCAAATTTTATGCGTACATGTATATATGAATGTATGCTGTATGCATATTATATGGCATGCTTATATGCTAACCATCCTATTATATTCTTATTTGTCATGCAGATGGCCTTATGTACTTATATGAATGATGAAATAGCATAAATTAATTAGTTGGTATGCTTATATGACTGCACTATAATGTATGATATGCGTGTATTCCTCCTACATAATGGTCATTGAATGAATTAAAAAAGTAACTATAGGTCTAAGTTAATGTGTCTGGTAGTTGTATTGGTTGCATGTTAATCATGGAATGCTTATGAGTTTTTTTATAATGGCATGAAATCTTTATATGCTCCCTGCATATTTTGTATTTATATGTTCATATGCTTCTTGCATATTATGTGGTATGCCTACATGCTTCCTGTATATTAGTTTCTTATTTTTCATGCTGACGGGTTATATGCTTATGTGTGTTGAATTGGCAAAAATTCACTAATTATATGCTTATATGAGTGGTTTATAATAAATTGTGTGCTTATGTTCTTCCTCCGTGCATAGAAAAGAATTTATGTATATAATTCTACACGATGGTCATTATATAATGGTGCTTATATTTTTTAATGAATTAAATAATAGCTAAAATAAAATAAATAATTTTATTACACATCGTTTTCATTTCCATGCAGTTATTGTTAAGCTAAAATGGATAGGATGATTAGCATGATTTCTAGCTGATGTTGTGTTTTTGGTGCTTGTGTTTGAGGTTTTATTTACATGATATTTAATAAGGATTTTTTTTCTTTTCGGTTACTGTGTTTCTTTCGGAATTATAGGCCATGCAACTGTTGAATGTTACTGAGGTTGGAAGTGAAGAGATGGAGTTTGGTGACGAGGTTTTAGACTCTAGTTTAATTTTGTGTTGTCATAATTCGCATGTTTGATTTGATCAGTAATGGTAATTATTTTTTTGTATTTAATCTAAAATGTAGTTACCAGATCATGGTTTCCTTCAGGATCGAAATTAAGAAGAGGTTCTTTGTCCCTATTCTTACTCAAACAAACAAAAAACAAGAAAAAGTGGGAATCTCTACGTTAAAGTGAAGAGAATTTTCAATAAGGTAAATCGGATAAAAGAAATAAAATAAAATAAAATAAATAAAAGAAGAGGAAATTTTTGAAAATAAAGAAAGATACTAAAGCAAAAAAATTCAAAACTAAGAAGGGGGAATAAAAAAATAAAATGAGTAAAACTAAAGGAAAACAGCAAAGAAAATTTCGAAAATTAAGGCAGAAAAATAAGCAAAATTAATTTTTAAGAAAAAGTACAATCTAGCTAATCAAATAACAGGTAGTTGTACATTACAGATAATCTTCGGTAACGGCGTCGAAAACTTGATACGAATTTTGGATACTACAAACTAATTGGCAAGTGCACCGGTTCATACCAAGTAATAACTCAGGTGAGTGAGTGTCGATCCCATGATGATTAATGAATTAAGTAACAATAGTTGAGTGATTATAGTTAGACAAGCTAAAATGAGAGATTTCAAGTTCAAATAGCATAAAACAGTAAATCAGAGAGTGCAAGAAAGCAAGCAGTGAATGGTTGGTGAAAATAATGTGAGAAAATAGTTAAGGCTTAAGAGATGTTTAAATTTTTGGATTAATAATTCTTATCAGCTACTTTAATCATGCGAAGATTCAATTCATAGCAAAACTTAAATGATCAAACCCTAATTCCTTAGTAATTTAATCTCCTCTAACTCAATCAACTGCCAATTTCTTGGTCGCTTAATTTAAATTAGAAGATTAAGTCCACTTCTAGCTTATGAGCCACACAAATCCTAAGTACCCAAAAAATGAGGCGATTATATGTCACGTATCACGTTAAATACAGATAATCAGATAGTTGTGAGGAATTGATTTCACGCTATAATTCCAATGATATAACTTTTCCAAGATTCAACAAGAATTCAAATAAAACAAGAGTTATCTTCTAATATACTCTAATTCCTAGGATGAAGAACGAAATTAATCCTTGAAGTTAAATCAATGCATTGATTAAGAGTAGAATGACAATAGTATTAATCTATTAAAATAATCAGAGCTCCTAACCTTAACAATGGAGATTTAGTTGCTCATAGCTCAAAGAAAAACTCTAGAGTAAAAGGTGTAAAAGTGCGGAATGAGACAGAAGAAGAGAAGAGAGCCCGAAGTCCTGAATCTTTTCTCCTTTTATATCTAATCCTAATTGATACAAAATTAAAATTCTAAAAACTAATAAAATATTTTTTTAATTCAAAAATTAAATAAAAAAAAACAAAGAATCTTTTCATGGAATTTGATGACACGGGTGATGATTGGATTTTTGACGGTTTAGAATTTCACCACTGAATTCTCGTTGTAAAATATAGTCTCTAAACTAACAATAACCCTTTCATACAAAAATTTGTTTGTCACAAGTACAAACTCCTAAAATCTATAAACCGAAGTATTTAAACATCGGGTCATCTCTCAAAGGACTTGTAGGGTAGTGTTCTTGTTATCGGTTATGGACTTATTTATTTTGGGGTTTTAGATGAGAAACATGAAAAGTAAATTGAAACGAAATTTTATTAACAAAACAGTCTTGGCAAGGTTTGGTTGTCAAGGACCTTTATCATTATCACTAACCACAATTATGATAGTTGCAAGGATCAATCCCACTAAGTCATCCTCTAACGAATAGCAAAGGAAAGTCAAGTGAGCTATATCAATTCAAATCCATAAATCCTAGTCTCCACTAATTGAATTAATGAAGGTGAGAGTCAATGGCTATCAACTATCAATCACTTAGATATTAGTAACTCAAGAGTTCCTAAGTTACCTTCCCAAGCCAAGAACATAAAATTCTATTCTAACATCCTCCCAATCATTTCATCAAACACTTGGAAGGTACAAAAGAAAAGTATAGTAAATCACAACAAGGATGAATTCTAACAACAATTGAATGCAAAGAATTAACAACAACAATCAAGGAAATCACAATTATCATGAATTATCTCAAATTGCATTATTGAAAGAAAACAAAAGAACAAAGATATATCCACAACAAAGTGAAGAATTACAAAGATTAAAGTACAAAACTAGAGAGAGGAAGAGTAGAGGAGTAAGAATTGATAAAGGAATAGTAAACCAAAGCATGAATTAAACCTAGATCTAAGAGGAGAGATTAACCTAAACCTAATCCTAATTCTAGAGAGAAGTGAGAGCTTCTCTCTCTAGAAACTATCTCTAAACTAATCCTAATGTGAATGTATTAAAGATAGATGGAATGATGATTTCCCCCTTCAATCATTGGTCCTTTAAAGCACTTTGGCGCTAAAACTAGTTGTAACTGGGCCCCACAGCTTCCCAGAAATTGCTGGGCATGTTTTCTATTTAAAAGTCACGTGTGGCCTTCAGCGCGGACGCGCATGGTACGCGTACGCGTCCCTGGTCGATTTCGTGATGTGCGCGCAAGCGCCTTGTGCGCGTGCGCGTCCTTGGCCGAGATCAATTCTTTGGCTTTTTTTGCTTTTCTTGCTTTTCTCCACTTGCATGCTTCCTTCCTTGCTCCTTTGATCCATGCCTAGCCTATTTTAACCTGAGATTGCTAGCAAACACATCAAGGCATCTTATGGAATCAAGGATGAATTAAAATTACCAAATTAAAGGCTTAAAAAGCATGTTTTTACATTCAAGCACAAATACGGGAGAGATCACAAAACTATGCTAATTCATTGGCTAAATGTGAGAAAAGGTTAGCAAAATATTCTAAATTCAACACAAGATAAACCCTAAAAATGGGGTTTATCAACGGGCCTAGCGCTAAATGCTGAGTAGTGGCATTTAGCGTCACCTTCACAGAATGCTTTTCCCAGTTTACGAGGCACCTGGTGCTAAACACTGAGTAATGGCGTTTAGCGCCTACTTGACAACAACCATTTTTTCTCCCTTTTCTTCTGCACAAACTCTGTCAAACTCACCCAAATTTTACCTGTAATAAAAAATAGTAGTAAAACTCAAAGTAGCATTCATGATAGTCTAAAACACCAAAATCTCATAAAAGCCTAACAAATTAACATCGAATTTACTAAGAAAAGATAGGAAAGATGTTCACGCATCACACACACATGAAAGATGCAAAATCAACGCAACTAAGTAACAGTTGGCAATTCAAATTCAAGTCAATGTCATTCAACCAAGTTTCAGCAATTGTTCAAATAGTCTTTTAACATCAATTTACACAAATTCAGCATGTTTAACACATAATCAACAACATTAACCATTAATTAAGTCAATTTTCAACATTATCAATAATATAGCACAAACTAATAAACCTAAAACTAACCTATCTTAACCACCTAATGAAACAACCTAACCAAAACAGAATTTGAAGAAGAAAGAAAAATGGAGGTAGAGAAACCTGGAATGCGAAACAAGGAGAGAACAGAAAAGAGGTAAAGATGCAGCGACACTATGATGTTGCCGGAGCTAGAGGTGGCGAAAGGGTGGTCACTATATGCTGGAAAACTCGCCAGAAAACTGGGACAGGGGCATCCTTGTTCTGCTGCGCTGAAGGTTGGACTCACGACAAAGCAGGATAGCGGCGTCGCGATGATGGTGGGGGCGACAATGGGTTGACGGCAACGGAGAGGGGGCTATGATGGTGGTGGTATTGACGCCGGTGATGGAGAAAGTGGAAGAAGTGAGAGAAAGGGCGAAATTCGTATGAGGGAAAGAGGGTTCATGCTTTTAATTTATGTCTCAGTTACCGTCGAATTTACCGTAAAAAAAATCCGACGGTAAACCATTGTGGGTCACCAAAATGCATCTTTCACTAAGTTGTGTTAAATCTGACGGTAAATCCGACGCTAAAAGACGCGTCAATATATTTTTGTTTTCCTTTAAATATTGCTGGGAAGGTTATTGTCGGAAACATAAATCCGACGGTAATTATACCTTATGAATTCGACGTCGTTACCGACGATAAATCTACTACTACTCTGTGATGCTAAATTTGACAGTACTCAATATTTTTTGTAGTGTTATAAATATCAATATCACTCATAAAGCATTAGGCACATTATACTTTAATTTTAATTTTCAATGCAAATTTTATTCTATTTAGTTTATTTATTTCATGTTGCATAAAATGTATAATACGATAACTGTAATTCTTATCTTAAAATAAGTTTTATTGATTAGATGTATTTTATATTTAAAAAATGTTAGATGAAAGGACTATTGTCTTCAAAACTAAAGTAATAATACAATTCATCCTCTAAATTTTGACTGATTGAAATGTTTTCCAAAATTTTTAAAATGTTTAATTGATAGTTTGATATCCTAAAATTAGGAATGGCGAAATTCTCCAAGACGCGAGAATTTTTGCAGGGACTATTTCCAATGGAGATATGACTGTGGAGAATTTTTTGCGGGGATGAAGACAGGGGACAAAATTTCTCCGAGGTAGACGTGGAGACTCGAGTGGGGATCCCCGCCTCGTCCCCGCTAATCCCCAAAATTAAAAAATTTACTGAATTGTCCTTAATAATTTATTTCTCGTATATGTTTTTTAATAATCTCACACACACACACATATATATCAATATATATATAGAAATCCAAAACTCCTAATCCTCATTTGCACAACCTTTTTTCAATTCAAAGATCCCTAACACTGTCCATATTCCATCCAACCTCTTTGCAGCCAACCTCTCGCCACTCTCCCTTCTCACCGCATCGTCATACTTCACCGTGCATCACCCTCACTGCATCGTGCTTTCTATTTGCGGCGTTTCTTTCTGTAGTTCTGTCATCGTGTCCATTCTCCTCTCTGTTCCCGCGTCTCCCACCTCGTCCACTGCTCTGTCTTCCGACTCACCATTGCGTCCCCCCACTGCGTCATTTCAAAAGAAGTCACCATCTTGTCGTTTAGATTTTTTGTATAAAATTTTGCTGTTTTTGTATAGGATGGATACTTGCAACTCTATTCATATGAAAACTAATAATTAGTTAGAACTATCAGATAGATGGAGAATGGGGTCTCCGCAGAGAATGAAACCCTGTGGGAAATGGAGATGGGGAACAATATTTTCCTATAACAAAAAACAGGAATGAAAATGGAGAACAAATCTGAGGGCGGGAATGGAGAGCAGGGAGGCATCTCCCATTTCCGCCCTGCCCCATTGACATCCCTACCTAAAGTTATTGAATGCAGAAACATAAAAATTATGTTCTATTTTCTCCCAATATTTGATGTGTTTTACTTTAATTTACTTCTCAATAAAAAATAATTTTAGAAGAAAAATTAGTAAAAAAAAATATTTTAATCATCTCTGTTAACTTCATGTAATTAAATTGAATATTTTAAATTTTTTATATATAAATTGAAGTATGCCTTACTTTTAATTCAATAGCCACTAATTTTAACTTATATCCAATAGTCACTAATTTTATGAATAAAATACTTGATGTTAGATACGAAATTATCGCTTCTCATTTAAAGACTTCACATATCGGTTATCAAAATAATTTAGTCAACCTCGTTATTATTTGTGTAAAAGTTTTGGATAAAATTCATATCATATTTATATTATCGATTTTGCTAGGCCATAAATTAAGAGTGTAGTCAATTAGAATTAATTAGTTGAAAAATAAGTTCATTATAAAAAAAGAATTCTATTATCTTAATTTTTAAATTTTAAAATTAAGAATAAAAAATAATTAAATTAGCTTATATTATAATTGATTCTTTAAATTTTTTTTTTCAATAAACATTAAGTACCCAACAATAAGAGAAAGAGATACGGATACCCAAACAAGAAAATCAACGAAGAGATAACTATAAACTACATGGCATAAGAAAGACTTGCATATAATACGTCACTCTTAATCTAGTTGCACAAGTTGAAGAGCCAGTTGTTAGTGAGCATGCAATATTTCCGTACCCTCAAATAATGGTATGCTCATCATTCAAGAATCAAATTCATAGAAGTACTTTAGACCACAGATAATATCATTGACTTATTGACTTATGAGCTGGAGCGACATAACCATGTGTGCAATTCTAGCTGTAATTTTAAGCCTCCCTTCTGTTTCCCTCTTCACTCTAATTTCCACAAATAAAGATTCTTCAATATTGTATAAACTTTTAAAGTTTAGATTTAGTTATTAAAGACAATTTTAATAATATAATAATAGAAAATTTTAAATTTTTCATATATTTAATATTTTTCGTAAAATATTTTTTATAATACTTTTAAAATATATTTTTAGAGTACATGTTAGTAAAATCTTTAAAGTTTTATTAAGTATATATAACTGAATTACATATTTAATTTTAAATCAATCATATTAGATGTATATTAAAATCAATCATTAAAATTAATTATTAGTATAAAATACATATTAAAATATAAAATATAAATTAAAAATAAGTTAAATAATATATATTTATATGGTGACTGATTTTATTATATATATATATATATATATATATATAGTATTTTTTATTTTCAATATATCAAATATAAAAATAATAAATATTCTAAAATAAAAAGAAAAATATTTTTTAGAGTAATTATGTTGCAAGTCATATTTATTTTCCTTCTTAACTTTTTTTTTATCTTTTAGAAATTGCATTGTTCTAAAATTAAAAACTATTTACTCGAATTATCATTATTAACTATAAGTTCAATAGTTATACAAAAAGTATGCCCGATTTTCATTTCACACTAAAGGCCCTATAAATATCTGAAAAACGGTTTGACCTTCTTTGTCCCACACTCTTTGAGCTGCTAACTTAGCTTATTATTCCTCTTCTCCGTGAACCTATTATAGGCCACTTACTCAATATGGACACGGAATTGTACCACATTTTACAATCTCTTTTTCTTCTTTTTTCTCTTCATTGTTATGTTCAAGTCACTACTCAAAATGCTTCACTTCCAAACACTTTGGAATTGCAACACCATCCTTGTTCCATTGACTGGCCTTACATATGAGTGAAACCTTTCAAATGTGCTCTCAAGTCCAAAACATTCATATCGATGCTTTATACTTTCATCAATTTGTTCAAAATGTTTGGCGAAGATGTTTGGGTCTTGAGAGTACATGTGAAATGTTACTCTTGGATATTAAGCCCAATACATGGAATCAAGTTGGAGACCAATTCTGTGTTTGGAAGATAAAGATTTGGTGAATGAGAAAAGAAGCATTAAAGGAAAATATGGTGCTTTGTTCTGGGGTGTGTATGTGGCTTATAATAGTTGATTGAGAAAGCAGGATTGGTGATTTTTGGTAAAATAATCCCAACAAAGTTCATCAGTGACTATAAGAATTTGAATCAGTATAAAGGTAACAATCTGCTCAAGCTATTTTATCTTATTTTGTTTCTTGTTTTCTATTATTCTTGTTTGTTCATATAAGAATTTTGGTGATTATATGTTTCCCCATTTTTATGATCCTATTAGAATATACTTCCTGTGTAGTTCATATATACTTCTGATTCAAAAATATTTATGCCCTGCAATAACAGGAAACACCAATGTTAATGTTAATGTCATTTTTTATTGAATTGCTGGAGAAAATATAAGCATAGTTGTTCAGTTTCTTGCACTCTTAATTCTAAGAATTGGATTATTTTTCTTTGGGTGGTTGTTTACTTCGTCCTAAATATAATGCTGCATAGTCAAGCGAAATTAGGCCCCAGATTTTAAGAGGAAACTAGTCTAAGAGGAAAGTAGGATACAACACTGAAGAGAAACAAATTTTACATTTTTATAGCTATGGGCTACGGCACAAACACTACCCCAGAAAGGGTGGTTCCTGAATATGTTGACTGAGTTTAAGTTATCCATTGTATTATATATCTAGAAAAAGCATAGAAATGGACGTGCATTTATTATTATTGTTTTTTTTTTTGGTCTGAAATAATGCAAGAGTTTCTAGACTGGCATTGAGTAAAACAAGTGTGTTAAGAGTTGAGTAATTGTGGAGTAAGTTCAACAAGGCTTCACTAGTAGGATTTAGGAGCTACGCCAGGAAAAACTGTTCCAATTCAGTGAGTCAAATTTTCTTTCCCATTTTTGTATGCAAGAATGCAGCTATAGCCAAGAAAGTTTTGTATCAGAAACTACCAAGATTGATCATTTTAAATCATTTTTAATATAATAACAATATTTTTAATAGTATTTATATTTTGGACAGTTTAAATGATATTCAAGTTCAATTACGCCAGATATCATAAGAAACCAATCGTACCTTGTAAAACAGTTAGACAAAAATTCCGGTCTTTCCACTTCATGGATTTGACTGAGAAGCTTATTTTCTTCATGTATTCAGTATTCATTAATAACAATCACAACCAAAGCACTATGAATCCATGACTAATTCAAAAGAACGATTTATAAGTTTTAACTAGAGTGCGCTAGATGGTAAATTAATGATAGTAGTATAAATGAGCAACAAAATTATTATAACATTTTTGTAGTATTACTTTTTTTATTTGTTGTAATAAGGGTTGAGTTTTAGTACATTTTATAACATCCTAATATTCATATCCTTATACTCGAGTCATAAGTCAATGATATTATGGTGGTACGATTCTCAAGTGGATTATAATACATAATTATAAGGGTTAAATATGATTTTAGTTCCCAACATAGAGGCCGAAAATCGATTTCGTCTCCGACCTTTTTTACACTACAAAATGGTCCCTAAGGTTTAATGTAATTTTAAAATCATCCTTCGGACATTTATATCCTTACCCTCTATCACAATTTCAACATCTCCTCTCTTGCTCTGCTTCTTCATCTTCTTCAGATTATGCTCTACTTCTTCATCTTCTTCAGATTCTTCAGATTGTGAAAAACAGACCAAAATATTTAAAGAAATTCAAGCAACATGCACTTTGAACAATAATCAACAAATTAAACAGCAACAATATTTCAAATTCAAGCCAAATCAAAAGCAGAGATTCATTAATAGAGTATGACATTCAGATATTCCACAGCAAATTCATAACAAACAAATTCAGATATTCCACAACAAATTTCACAAAAAATTCAGAAGTTCCACAAAAAATTCAGTTCACAGAAGAAAAAGAAGATAACAAATTCCATAACAAATTCAGACATTCCACAACAAATTTAGAATCACCAAGAAAAAAATTCAGATATTCCACAACGAATTTCACAAAAAATTCAGAAATTTCACAAAAAATCTAGTTCACACGGTGAGGGGTCGTGGAGCAGCAGCAAGGATGTGGGTAGCAGTGTGAGCAGCAAGGAGGAGGTGCGGCGAGACGAGGGCGACAGCGAATACGAGGCGATGACGTCGGCGAGGGCGAGGAGGAGGAGCAGAAACGGCTTGCAGCGCATGGTGAAATCCAGCGGCGGGGACTGAACGACGAGGAGCAGGAGCGGCAGCGGTGACGGCGAGGAGCCGCGGCGGTGGCCCTTAGCTTTCTCCCTTCCTATCTCTCTCTTCTCCCTTAACTTTCTCCTCTCTTGCTCTTTGTTTCCCCTTCCGATCACAGGCGGCGGTGCGGTGGTGCGGCGGTGCAGCGGTGCGGCGGTGCAGCGGTGCGGCCTTCCCTCCCCTTTCTCCCGGATTCTCTTTCTCCCCCCTCCCCTTCTCTTTCTCGCTCCCCCTCTCTCGATTCTCTTTCTCCCTCTGATGCCTTTCTTTCTTTTTTTTCTTTTTTATTTTATTTTATAATTTTTTAATAAAAGGTAATTTGGTAATAAAAAAAATAAAATTGGTAGAAAGGACGATTTTAAAATAAACTGAAACTTTGGGGACTATTTTGTAGCGAAAAAGGTCAGAGAAGAAATCGATTTACGGCCTCTATGTTGGGGACCAAAATCATAATTAACCCTAATTATAAGTAAAAGTGAAAGGAAGTATTAAACGAGAAGCTTGAAAAATAGTAAAATAAAAATCGCGAAGTCGTATCGCTCATATATCGACAACTAAAAGATAAAGCATGAAGTCGAAAAGTGATATACAGATAAAGATATAAAGGAGAGTAAGAGAAGGACAGTATATAGATATATAACATAAGTAAATAGCCACTAGTCGCAACCCGCGAAGTTTAGGCCGACTAGGGTACAGTATGAAAGTAGTTGACAACAATATTTCCTAATCTCTCTCAAAAGAAACATAAGAGCCTCTATAGACAAGTTTAAAAGAGTTCAATACATAATATAAGCTTTTCAAAATAAAGGTGGAGAGATTGTAAGCAAAATATAAAGTAGAGAATATAAAGATCTTCGTCATCTCTCAGATGAACCACAGCTCACTTCTGAGCACCTGGACTTGCATATGAAAAACAAGAGATATATACGGAATGAGAACTCCCGACCCATGGGTTCCCAGTACGGTAAAAGTTCCAAATAAATACAATAAACTATAATAAAACCTCACTAGGCATCTTAAACTTCTTACCTCTTCATATCCATCCTAAATTCTTACTAATCCATAACTTGGTAACTTTCATATGGGAATTCTATTCTAATCCACATTCTCTTCATACTTTCACTACCTTTCAACCGAATAAATTAAGGACCGAATCCTCAACTATTTCTCTACCTCTATTATCCTCCAAAATATCAGTAGAGCCACACAGACAACCGAAACAGGAATTCAAGCAGACAATGGTAAACACAGGTAGATTACAAGTAATGAAGATAACAAATATAACAAATAGCATATTGTAATCATTTAGGAAAACTCAATTAATGCACAAGTAAGCAATTCAAACAGTATGTATGTGATGCATGCCTATCCTATGGCTGATGATATCATCTGTCGATTATATAGCCAATCCGACATGAACTGGTAGGTAACCATTGGACAGAAACACCCATGCGGAGCAAGTGGGCTTGGGCTACAACCCCTTTACTACTACCCGCTTAACCTAGAGCCAGTGGAACAACCACTACTACGGCTACTACCTAGGCAGGTGTTTAAAAGTTCAACCTGGAGCGAGTGGAATCACTACTACTGCCGCTACTACCCAGGCGTCACAATCTCTGACTTAGAGTAAGTGGGACAAACCACAACCCTTGTTACTGCCCAGGATCTCAAAACATACATTCATTCAATTTAAAACCAATCATAATTGTTATCAAATCTCAAACATTAACCTGGAGCAAGCGAAAAAAACCACAACCCCTACTACTACCCAGGTATCACAAATACACATTCATTTATAATCACTCTTCATTATTACCAATTCTCCAACAATGACTCGGAGCAAGCGGGACACGACCCTTACTACTACCTAAGTATCACAGACATACATTCAATCAAAACTCCATAATTAAACTCATTTATCATAATTCTTCTTCCCCATCTCATACTCGGAGCAAGTGGACAATGCCACTGCCTACTACTCAGGATCACACATCACATTCATTTTTAAACCATCATTTATGTAATTCCTCAATCACAATTTGTTACTCCAAGTCTTTCTTCATCAACAAGTTATCACATTTCTTAGCTTCTTCTCATTACTAGGCATACTATAAAAATTTAGGACTGAAAGGATGAAAATGGAGGCTTAGAAGTCTGAAATTCGGCTTTAAAAACTCAAAAATTATTTTTTGCTGAAAACGGGGTAACGCGTGCACGTCGCCCATGTGCACGCATGGGAAGCGGAGAAAAGCATGTGACGTGTAAGCGTCGCCCATGCGCACACGTGGGAAGTAGAGAGGTAGGGTGACGCGTGCACGTTAGCCACGCGTACGCGTGGATACGTTTTGTACTCGTCGCACAGAACCGGCACGCTACTATCACAACTCTCTGGAATTTATACCACGCACCTGCACCAATACAGCGACGCATATACGTCGGCCAGGTGCACGCGTGAGAGAGTAAGAATCGTGAGTGACGTGTGCGCATCGGCCATAAGCGCGCTTCGGAGTACGTTTTACCAAAAATTTTACTAAGTCTGAAAAAGTTGCAGAATTTTATTTTCAAATCTCAAACTTCCGCCAGGCATAACTTCTTCTACAAAATTCCTTTTTCAACCATTTCTAAACCGTTGGAAAGATCGTTGAATAAACTTTCATAAAAGTCAAAAATCAATTTTTACCGAAAAATAGAAATCACCAATTATTCCAATGTTCACAAGCCAAATTTATTTTCACTCATCAAAATGACCACAACCCAACCACATTCACATAATTACACTCAACCAAAACCAAACCTACCTCATCTACACAATTCAATTCAATTTCGTTATCTTCCACTCCTAAATTTCTAACTTATTATTCCACATTCCTTCCATTTATTCACATACTCAATATTCAACATCCATTCAATCTCATATGACATCACACAATACACACATCACTTACCTTCCTTACCTCTTTCCGGCCTCCGACCCAAGATTCACGGTCTCTGGTCCAAATTTACAATTTAAATGCATATTTCACAAACCAATATTCATTATCCAATTCATCAAATTCTCAACACACCAAACATACAAATTCACACAATTCTCAACCCAATTATTAATTTACATTACATATCACTATACATATTAGTACCAACCATTTACACAATCTAAACTTAACCCTAGGGGCATCTAGCCTAGGAATTCTCATCACACCACACAGTACTTAAATGAAACTTAAATCGTACCTCTTGCAGCCAAAATAATTGAGCTTCTTCTTGAAAGTATCCACCAACCCTTAACTCCAAGCCTCACCAAGGCCCCACAAGCAATATCATTCTTCCAATTGTGCACCAACATCATCCAATACTCTAACATAATCAATTTTTACACTTATAATCAACCTAGGGTTTATGAAATTGATAAATCACAAGGGTTAGAGGATTCCTTAACTTAACCCACGAAATTGATTAATGGAACTCACCAATGGCTCATACTAGAGTACTCCTAAACAACCAAAATCATAAAATTGCTCAACACCAATAACCAAACTCGAATTTTAGGAGAAAAACAAAAATTGGACAAAGCACAGTGAAATACTCACCACAAAACTTAGATAAAATTGTAGAGGATAAGAAAAGTGACGCGTGACCGCAAACGGCTCGTCAATCGGAGTTCCGGAGAGAAGTTATGGTGATTTGAAGTTTGATGAAGTTAGAATTTTCTCTCTTCTTCCTCTCTTCTCCGTTTCAGCGCCCCACACTCTTTCTTTAAGGTTAATGAGTTGAAATGCTCATAACTAAGGTTTATATATGTCAGGTCTTGGGCCTACTTGAGATCGGTTCACTTGGTTTAACCTGTTGGCCTAATTTTGGGTCAAAACCTTTAAGATTAGAATTTTAAATCGTATTTTAAATATTTCTATCTTCCCAAATTCTTATTTTTTAAAATTATTCACTTCTAATTGATTTAGCCAGTACTGCCGGTCAAATTATTCACTTCTAATTAATCACTTACAAGTCACATCCTGTAGCTTCAAACACTCTGAGAACTAGGAAACACTCTGAACTTCAAAAACTATATCTTCTGAATAAGTGTACGAATGATTCAGAAACCGAATCCCGCAAATGCTCAGATTTTGAAGATTTGGAAAACAAGCATAATTGGGTGCACTTAGAGTGCTTCTAACTTGAAGCACCAATTGTATTAATAAGCTGCGGTTCAAGATTGAATAGGAAGAGAGCTTAACTCAGCAGCATACTGAATGAAGCTTCTGAAGAAGTCGTCTGCCTAAGATATTTGAGATCCATTCAATGACTTGCATTGGGATGATTCATATTCATTGAGTTTTGAAAGTGTCAAGCATCCGTAGTAATAAGAAACAGAGATTAAAAATAAATGAAAAAAAAAGAAAAATTATTCTATGATATATCTAACTTCAACCATCATTGCATTGGTTGAGTGAAAGGTTAGTTCACCTTGAGTTTACAATGAACCCTAAAACCTAAATGGATAAGAAAACAACATTACCATAACTCCAAGCATACACCATATATTTAAAAGTGTATAATACCGTTGAGCTTCATAGTTCATACTATTGGCAGAGAAGGGATATATAACTAGGGGTGTACAAAAATTAACGACAATGTGGTTAATCTGTTAAAAAGTCATAACCACATTTTGGTCAACTAATTTAATAAACAACAATGCTAGGGAACTAACTCTATATAAGCCAAGAATCAGCCAACTGGTAAACCAGAGGCACTAGTAACTTTAATCGGATGTTGCTACTGATAGGCATACGGATGTTTCTTTTTCTTGTAAATTGGATGGTTTTTGATATAATTTCTATGTTTCATGTGTTACGCATTAATAAAACATAATTAATTATATGGAACCAACTAACGAATGATTAAAACATCTGTTCCGTGATTCTCTCCTAACACTAGCGTATCTTCCCTCATGTTTTGAACGTGGTCAACAATAATTTAAAAAACAAATTAAATTATAAATTAATAAAACTAATTATAATTAATTATGTTGTTCCATTCTTGGCTGATTATTAGTTGGTTTCATATACTTTTCCTTTAATAAAATAATTTTAAAAATTATATCTATATTTTTTAAAATTGGTTAACCAAAATTAAATTAAAAAAAATCAGTTTTTAATTGGTTAACCGAAACCAAAACCAAATTAAAAAAAACCTAATTTCAAAACCTAACTTCAAAAATTAATCTTCGTCTTTTCGAACCTCACTCTTTGCTGCTTCTCCTCTGTACGCCACTAGCCGCCGTCAATAATTATTCTCCTTTGTTTCTTGTCGGAATTCGCCGTGGTTTGTCGGACCTCTGTCTCTTCAAGTCTTCACTTTGATTCGCGACTCTGTCTCTCTGTCTCGACCTCCCAATCTTGCCGCCAGAGTATCTCTCTTTTTTGTGAAGGAGATTGTGCCATTATGGAGTGGATTATGCCTTATTTGAATAGGGAAGGTGTTAAAGAAAAATAGAAATAAATGTTTGTAATAGAAGGGATTTCATTATTTACAAAAGTTACTCGTATTATTTAAAAAGAAAAAAATTAATTTTTAAATTAAAAAATTCAATTTAAAAAAGGGTAAAAATTTGAGCTTTTGTATGTAAAAAAATTAATTTTTGTGTAAAAACTGATTTTTGGGTGTAAAAACTAATTTTTTGGTGTAAAAATGATTTTTTTTAATTCAAAACCAATTTTTCTATATAAAAATCGTTATTTTTTTAAAATCGGTTTTTATTTTAACTAGTGTATGTTCTCGTGTCCTACACGGAAAAATACAAAAAAAATTATAAATTCTTTTATTAAAAAATTGAAAATATTTATAATAATAATTATTATAAATATTTTATAATTTAAAAATATTTAAAAAATTAGTATTTATTTTAATCAATTTGAGTTGGTTGAGTGATTATCTCATTCGTATGCTTAAGGAAGTATTTGAAATTTGAATTATGCTTTGTGTATGTAACAATTCATTAGCTAACGGCAATAAATAGCGTATCAATACGTGGTGGATTACTCCTTGCATGCTGAGTTAGGAAATTCGTAAAAAAAAATAGTATTTATCTTTAAAGCAGAACAATTTTTTATTGATACAAACACTTATGAAGATTTATCTTTGTTAAAATAATTTACCTAGGACAATTTTATTTATTGGTATCGTATTCATTCTTAAAATCAAAACCATATTATCAACGTTGTTACTTGTTAAATCTTTATATTTTATGATATGATTTTTAAATCTTCAAAATATAGACTTATGACGTTATAAAAGCTATTATATTGATTAATATTTCATGGTAACATTATCGAAACACCGTCGTTGAGTATTAGTTAATGTGAGGAGAAACCAATAACAACTTTTGTTATCCAATATATAATTTATTTTATTAAAAAATAAATTAGTATTTCCTGAATTGGTAAATACACTGTTTTCAATTTCTTACACTATTTTTATTTAACAATATTTGCTATTAAAGAAAAGTAAATAACCACACTATCCTACAATATGATACACAAAATAATTTCTTATCTTAAAATTAATTCTGATTAGTGAGATAAAATTCAAAATATTATTTTATTTTCTAACTCAAATTTAATTTTGAATTTAAAATTTATTAATAATTCATTCTTTTTTTAATTTTAATAACAAAAATAAAATGCAAAATATTTAGTATTTAGTGATTTCAATCATTTAAATTTCAGTTACAACAAATTGGGTTAGAAATTAATTATAACTTAATAATCGATAATATATATAATATATTATATTAGTACGTAAATAATAATATCTAACGTATTAACTGCTTTTTTTTACAGGACTAATGTATAATTTATTGAGGATTAATTTATTGTCTAAAATATTATTTATAAACTTTCTAGTATATGAAAATAGTGATCTCATTTTTCATAAATAATTTTTTAATTATATAATTAACTTAATTAATAACATTTAAAAAAATAAAAACATATTCTATCACAATAACATATCATAATTTATAGAGAGAGAGATTCTCAATAGTATTTGTCTTTAAAATAGATCAATTTCTCATCGATAACAATATTTATGGAGATTTGTCTTTGTTAAAATTTACGTGAGAAAAATCATTTGTTTGTATCATATTGATTCTTGAAATCAAGACAATATGATCAACGTTATTACCTGTTAAAATTTTATATTTTATGACTCGATTTCCAATCTTGCAAACTTATAGACTTATGTTATCACAAAAGCTATTAGATTAGTTAATATTCATTGATAACATTACTTGTACACCATCGTTAAGTATTAATTTGTGTGAAGAGATTAAAATTATTACAACTGTTGTTATTCAATAATTTATTTTATTAAAAAATAAATTATTATCTCCTAAATTGGTAAATATGTTTTACTCTAATTTCTGACACCATTTTATTTGACAATAGTTGTTATTAGAAAAAAAATGACCACATTATCTTACAATATAATATATAAAATAATTTTTTGTTTTAAAATTAATTTTAGTTAGTAAGATAAAATTAATTTTTTTATTTTCTTACTCAAATTTAAATTTAACTTTTAAAATGATTAACAACTCCCCTTTTTTAATTTCAATAATAAAAACAAAATTAATTACATGTAAAATATTTAGCATTTAAATATTTCAATCATTTAAATTTCAATTACAAAAAATTTAACTTAATAATCGATAATATATATATATATATATATATATATATATATATATATATAAATATTCAGCTACTTGTGAACCTTCGGGTATTGTCGTATTCAACGTTTGTTCAATTACTCTTTTACCCGCAAATGCAATGTAAGCATCGGGTTCGGCAATAATGATATCGCCCAACATGCCGAAACTGGCGGTCACCCCACCAGTAGTAGGAGATGTAAGGATGGATACATAGAATAACCTTTTATTTTTTTGATACTCATATAAAGCAGAAGATATTTTAGCCATTTGCATTAAGCTCAGACTTCCTTCTTGCATACATGCTCCTCCGGACGCACATACTAGAATAAGAGGTAAAAGTTGATTGCCAGCATGTTCGACCAAACGGGTTATTTTCTCGCCTACTACAGATCCCATACTACTCCCCATAAACTGAAAATCCATGATCCCAATTGCTACAGGAATCCCGTTTAGTTGACCTTATTAGTACGTAAATAATAATATATATTTTTGATATGACTAATATATATATATATATATTAGTACGTAAATAATAATATATATTTTTAATATATAGTTTATTGAGAGTTTATTTATTGTCCAAAATTTATTTTATAAACATTATATTATGCAAAATAATGATATTATTTTTTATTATTTAAGAAATTATCTATAATTTTTTATTATGTAATTAACTTAATTAATAATATTTATTATTACTTTTATACCAAAAAATATCGATTTAAACTATTTATATATTTTTTGATACTAATAAATAAGTAAGTATTTACACTATTTTATATTTATTGTTCTAGATGATGACTTAAGTTGCTTATATAGTATATTAAATAATATAAATAACATCTTATATCTTAAATTTATTAATTTACCCATATTAAAAGTAAAAAAATTATACAATAAATTATATATTATAAAAATTAGTTGATGTATACATAAATTAACTATATGATCATTACAAAAAATATATATTTATTATATATAATAATTCTTAATATATGTAATTTCATGTATATATTAAGATGATTTATTTTAATTATATGAGTGATTATTTTTATTTTATTTTTTATTATATTAGTAAATATTATTTAAAATTAGAAGAGGAAAAAAGATAATTAAAAAATTTTCTTAATTTGAATTTAAAATTCCCTTGTAAGTATATTTAATTTTTATATATATTAAATATTATAATATTTAATAGTATAGTATTTATTATAACAATTAATCAAAATATTAATCCAAGATATACTTGGACTAAATAAGACTCTCCAGGCAAGCAAGATCAACATAGGCTCATTATCAGGGTCCCAAATCTGACTTAGGTTTACTATCTTTAAGCCTAATGCAGATGAAATCAACACGTTTTTTCTCAAATCGGCTTAGATTAGATCTCCATTGCTAGTTAGGGATGGTAATAGATACTTGTGAGGGAGCGATAGGCCCTTTTCCATCCCTCACTCCAGTTTAAAAAAATGCTTACTATTCCTTCTTCATCTTCGTCGCAAGTCTCTATTTAATTATCCTCTAAGAGAATACATACATATACCTACAAATATTTATGAATATTCTTTGCTAATAATGTCTTTGAAAATACTCCTGAAAATACTCAATATATATCTTCTAGTGTTCAAAAAGATATATTATATATCTTTATCAGAAAAATGCATGCAGCAATTCAAAAAAAATTGGTGATTTTAAAGTTTGCATAATTATTGCTAAAGCAAGAAATGAGTCAAAATAAGAACAAATATCTATATTTTTGATATTTGTAGACAAGCATGGTTGTGTTTAAGAAAAATTTTTTGATTTTATTCATATTTTTTATACTTGTTCTTGACATTGAAAAAATAAATTTATTAGTTTTTTTCGTCATAATTTTAACGTTAATAATCTTAGGAGATAGGGGTATGATGTTGTTAGTAATATGCGTGATGAGTGGAATCGGCTATAAACTTTGTTTTTAAAAGATTGTCTTTTTGCTTATGACATCCATTGTCTTACTCATCAATTACAATTAGCACTTATTTCAGTAGCCAAAGAAGTTTGTTATCTTAATCAATTCTTTTCTAAACTCTCGCTAATTGTAAATGTTGTAATTATTTTTTCCAAACTTCATGATCAGTTAAGGGTTGCTCAAGAAAATAATTATGCAAATTCAATTGCCAAAGATAATATTGTGACAGGAAGTGGACTTAATTAAATTGGTACTTTACAAAAAATTAAAGATACTACATGGGGTCTCATTTGAATTCTATACATAGCTTGCTATGCATGTTTGATGCTACTTGTGAAGTTTTTGAAAAATACATTGAAAAATATAATTCTTTCACTTATGATGATGCTAGTGCTGCTTATGATGCTATTACATCCTTTGAATTTGTCTTCATTTTGTATTTGATGAGAATATTTTAGAAGTTAGTTATGATCTTTGCCAAGCTTTGCAACAAAAAAAAGACATATTGAATGTTGTATCTCTATTTTTTACTACCAAGACGTTAATCCAAAGAATGAGAGAATCGAGTTGGAAGACTTTCATAAAAAAAGTTACATTATTTTGTAAAAATTATGAAGTTGAAGTTCCTAATATGAATGCATTGCATATTTCTAAAAGAGATCAAACTTGTAAAATTGTTTACCAGATTTTAGTGGATCAGCATTATCGTATTAATTTATTTCTTGCTATAATTAACATGCAATTGCAAGAGTTTAATGAAAAATTAGAATTGATTTTAAGTTCAACTTTAGATTCTAGAGATAATTACAAGTTCTTCAATGTCGACAAATAAAGTATGTGAATTAGTAGAACAGTTTTATCCAAATGACTTCAATGACCAAGAGAAATTTTGCATCAAAATGCAAGCTCAACATCAACATGATGAACTTCATGTTCCTGCTGGTGTTGAATTGAGTAACTTGTGCACAATCTCTGCGTTATGCCAAGGATTAATGAAGACAAGAAAGTCTTTCACATATCGTTTGATTGACCGCTTGATTTACTTGGTATTAACTCTTTTTTTTTAACTGCTACAACTGTGAAATCTTTTTTAGCTATGAATATTGTGAATAATAGACTCAAAAATAAAATAGATGATGATTTTTTTTGTTAATTTTCTTCTAATTTACATTTAAAAGAAGATTGCCAAAAAATTTGACACATATTCTATCATCGATGAATTTTATGATATGAAAAATAGTCGTGTACCCCTTAATCATACAAAAAATTGTCAGAAAATAGTACACATATTTTTTGTAATGCATTTTAGATTATATAATTTTTTATAGACCTTGCTTTATATTATGTATATTTTTGGCCGCATACTAATTTTTCTGAATCCACCCCTAAACCAAAACAAATGCTACACAATCAGAAAAAGAGGCTCTTGCGTGAATGGACATATTAGAGATATAACCATTCATGTGCTTTGCGCTGTCAGTTTAATCTTTTGGAAGAAGTTGTGTTATAACATGGTATCAAGGGCCAATTTTTAAAATCTTCAACATCTTTTTTTATTCTTCTTTCTTTCTTTCTTTTCTGTCCCGATCATATCTTAGTTCATTTTTTTCAATTATGACACTCATACTTTTTCAGGCATCTTTGACTCTCGAGCTTGTTTTTTTTTCAATTGTTGAAAAATTAGAGGAAGATAATTTCAACAGATGGAAACACCATGCTTGAATTACCATTCAAACTCTAGGAATAAAATACCATTTGGATAGATCTAGGGCACTAACTTGGTTTGAATTAGTTTTCAAACCCACTTCTAATACAATAGTCAAAGCAATTGCTACACAATCAACAAAAAAGACTCTTGCATGAGTGAACATGGTAGAAATATAACCATTCATGTGATTCTTCCTAAATTTATGTTTTTAGGAGAATTGATTTCATAACATATATTAATGCAAAAAAAATGGTTTTAGAAGGGAGGTGGTGATACAGGTCTAGTCAAAGTTGGACAACACCGACCATCCCATTGATGGACAAATTAGCTATTGCCAACTGACCAAATTTGCTATTGCCAACTGACCAATTAATAGATTAATTGTCCGCTAACTAGCCAACCAACCAACCCTAACCAACTGCTAATCGAATAACCCCAAACGACACTGGTGTATACACCATGCTACTGCCAACCGACAAAACCAATGATCATCGATCAACCCCTGCCGAACTTCGACTAACCACTGATCATCCATTTGACTATTTATCCTTGGTTCTCGCTAGTATACACTAAACTCAACCGCTACCGACCAATAGAGCAACCAAGCAGCGACTGATAGACCCTACAACAAATGCCGGTGAAACAACTTCAACCAACTTTCAAAAGACGACGTTGGTAAATAGATCATTGACTAAATGATATCTAACTAACCTCGACAGGCCCAAACTTTCGCTAGCCGATATTGGATGATCCCTTTAGCCGTGGCTAGGGGTGGAAACAGGTCAGGTCAGGACAGGCTTTGTTCTTAACAGGTCTGCCCTGTCATGTAGTTACTTGGCCTGCAGCCTGTTATAGGCTCTTTATAAAGTACTAGGCTTGACCTGTTATTCAGTCTGGCCTGGTCTGAAGCCTGTTAAAAGGTCTGATAATTTTTTCTTTTACAAAAATAAAAATATTATTTAAAAAATTCAATTTTTATTAAAAATATTTATATGTAATATGTCATATTTAATATTTACAAGAATTTTTAATATTTTAAAGTATTTAAAATATACAAAAATATTTATAATAAAATATAATAAATTTAAAATATCTCATAATTTTGTTAATAATAAAAATTATTTATATATTTAATTATGTTTTAACAAGTCCATGCAGACCTGACAGGCCAATAAGACTAATTAGTGAACCTGGGCATGACCTATTAACATATTAAAACTACTAAAAGAGTCCGAACCTGTGCCTCTTTTATAACAGGTCAGGCCAAATACAGGTCAAGCTACAGTTCCCTGACAGGTCGTCTGGCCTTTTTCCACCCATAGCCGTGGCCCAAGTCAAAGTAGCGCAAAGCCACAAATAATGTTTTATTTTAAAAAATGAACAATAAAAAATAAATTATTTTGTAATATTATTACTTTTTTATGACTATATAATAATATCAATGACATAGATAGTAGTTTTATTTAAATTTTTTTTAAATCAAATGGTTCCATTTTATTTTTTTTCTTGACAATTTATAATTCGACATTATTCCTACTAATTTACATCCAAATAAAAGGATAGATGTTAATAAAACTCAACTTTTGATGTTATTTATATATTATTAAAATCATCCATCATGTATTTATGTACAAATAAATGTGTAATCTAATTTATTTTTAATATGTATCTTATATTTCAATGTGTATTCTATCCTAGTGGCTAATTTTGATGACTGATTTTAATGTACACCTATCATAGTTGATATATATATTACCAAATCAACCACTCATAACATATATATCTATACTACTTTTACAGGGGTCCTGAACATGTTGAGGAACCATTAACATCAGAAAATTCTATTACGGCACGGCTGCAACACTTTGGAAATGAAAAAATGTTATCCTTGACTTTCTCCATATCAATATCTGAATAGCGTAGCCAAAATGCTGCTGATATAATCATCCTCTCCAACACTGCTGCATTACCCATCACAAACTTAACAAGAGAAATTTCGTGTTCATGCACATTAAATCCATTAAACTGAAAAACTCTGAGGCTTGAAAGAAAGCACTGAGGCACTGATGATGCATAAGACATTGCATCTTTGTTTGAGTCATGAGATACTCCCTGAAAATTATGTAGGTACAATTTAGCCACAAATTCATCATTTACATTATATGCAACAAAAGCTTAAAAAAGAAACAATAGAATTTGAATTTTTTGTGTTGATTTTCTTTTGACCAGCATCACCCTTAAGATTCAACGAGCTTAACATCCTTGTTAGCACTTATAATGAATGAAGCCACTTATATTAATTGTGGTTCAAGAGAATAAAGTAATCACTTAATGCAGCACTTTTCAATATTAAGCTAGCAAGAGTATATAGACTTACATTGAGTAAAACAAGAGTGTTAAGAATTGGGGAGTTGTGGAGTAATTTCGACAGGGCTTCATCGGTAACCTCGTTTAGTTGAAGATAAGTCAGCCTTCCAAAGGTAGGAAGATGGGTAAATATGTCATTGGAATGCATAAGAACCTGTATGGCAAGGCGAAATTTGATCAAACACACAGCTAAAAAAAATTCCGAAGGGCAAAGCTATTATTCATAGACACAGTAGTAGACAAAAAGCTTCATTGCAATACATAATTACAAGAAAACATTTTTATGTCATTACCAAAAGTAGATCCTCTAAATTAGAAAAATCTATTTAGTGTGAATTTTCACCATCAATTGTTATGGTGAAAATCTACACTTCATATGTTGAAGTAGCTTTTCCAACTAAGAGAATTCTCGGCAATTGCAAACAAATATCTATAAAAATGTTTGCTTTCTAAAAATCTACTTGATCATTGTGGGATCTGTAGTAAGACCCACATTGTCAATTAACGGTAGAATTTACACTTGACAGTTGGCATAATCAAGTGAATTTTTCAACTGAGATAATCAGCTTCTATTATATTCACATAAAAAATGTTATGTATATACAAAAAATCAATCACTATGTATTTGTATATAAATATATGTGTTGTTTAATTCCTTTTTAATGTTTATTTTATATTTTATCATGTATTCTATATGAGTGGCTAATTTAGTAACTGATTTTTAGTATACATGCAGGCATGATTGATATTTATATATCTTTAAAACCAAGTATACCTTATAAAATAATAACTTCAGTAGTTCCACTTGATGAATTTGACTGAGAAGCTTATGTGCTTGAAACCCTAAACTTTCCATCATGTCTTTTTTGTCTTCATCAACAACAATCACGACAGAAGCATCACAAACCGAGGATGAATCCAATAGAATGATATCTAGTTCAAGATCACCCTCATAAGAGAACTCTTTTAGACAAGGAGCAAAGATCTTGATGGAGGATTTACATGATTCATTAGAAATAGAAGAATAACAAAGTGCCAAGGAAAACTTTTCAAGCAGAGGTGCTTGAATACTAATACCCTGCATAGTTAACCACTCACATGCTCTAGCTTCAAACACTTTCAGAACTGGGAAATTAAGTACTATATCTTCTGAGAAAATGGATGAATCGCTCTCTAATCTGACCCCGGAGATGTTAAGGTTTCGAAGATTCGGAAAACAAGCATAGATTGGAACATTTAGAGTGCATCTAACTTTAAGGTCTAATTGTACTAGAGTGTCACATTTAAAGAAGGAATGTGACGAAAATTGAACTTTGCCAGCATACTGAATATGAAGCTTCTGGATTCTTCTATCTAAGACAGTGGAGATCCATTCACTAACTTGTTTTGAATCATAGCTATATCTTGTTAAACAAAGAGAGAAGTTAGTGATGCTTGAATTTGCTAGATGGTGAAGAAGTACTTTGTTCACAAAATTCACAAACTGTTCTTTCTTCAGAATCTTTCCATAACAAGGCAAACTGTCACTGAAACATAGAGAGGTGATGGATTTCCAAACATGAATCCACCTTTGAGATAACACACAAGTTTGAATTGCTTCTATGGTTGGAAGGAAAGAGAGGATTTGACCAAGTGTGCTTTCATGTAATGTGCTGATTATGTCTTTGGAATCAGTCACTTCTGTTTCTTTTATAACAATCTTCTGAGTTTGATTGCTTGAATCCATGATTATGAAGTACTACTACCTGCTACATGATATGTCAAGGTTCAACAATGGTCTAAAAAAGTAAAAAAAAAAAAAAAAACAGCAATCAAGCTGCATTTGTTTACGGAATATAGGATCACCGAAACACAAAATCATATTTGACAGAAAAGACATGAACATATCTGTTTTGAAACAATAAATTAATGTATTTTGTATCATTCTAAACTGAAAAGACACATAAACTCTAATAAGAAATATAACTTTTTTCCTTTTATTATTCTTATCAATTTTTTTTAATTATATTTTTCTTATTGAATTTTGTGTGTAAAAGAAAATGAGAGTAAATTAAATTTTTATAATTTTTTTTATATATAGTTTTTTTTTAATCGAAGACAGGGAGACTCAAATATGCGACCTCTTAGTGGAGTATAGAGAGATTGTCATTTGAACTATATCTTATTGACTTTTTATATATATAGTTTATTATCAAATAAAATATAATTATATAATTTTTATATTTCTGTTTTTTATTTTCGGTGTCTTATTTTATTTTGTTTCCAACCAAATACAGTCTAACAGAACTTTACATTGTCTATAACCCAATATCATAAATTCCCAATATGATTCCAAGTCTTCCAAATTGAATGGTATTCTTGGTTTTAGTTTCTTAATTTTGTAAATCTTTTTTATTTTCTACAATGAGCCTGGAACAGAATGGGTGTAGTAAGAATGTAAGATATAATCAAGAGATTGCTGAATATATAATAAAAATTAAAAACCGCAACTTACATTCATAATAAAACAGAGGCTTAGCAAATAGAACTTTTTTTTTTTTGGTGACTGAAAAAACAAAGAAACAGCAGAAACAAGAAAAACAGAACACAGGGAAAGTCCCTATCTGACTAGCAGCATGAGAATCCTTGTGACTAAGCAATTAGAACTCTAGAAATTAGAAGTATGAAATCCCACTCTATTTTTTTAAATAAAAGGTAAAATACATTTCAGTTTCGAACGTTTGGACAGAAATAAAATATTTTAAATCTTAAGAATAAAAAACAGTCTTTAAAGGTGGTATAGAAAGAAAAAGCTACCATATGTATAGAAATTGAAGCAGATGAATAAGGTGGTAATGATGACTAACCGAATTGCACGGAAGGTTAGAGCATTGATAGCCACCGGCCGGACGAGTTCTTTTACGCTTGTTGAACTTCTGATAAAGAAACAAAGTAAAAAGTTTAATTTAGGTTATCAATTTATCATTTTCAGCTTAAATAAGTAGCAAGTTGCAAAAAAAAGAAAAAGGGTAGCAAGTTGGAATGGACGTTATTGGTGTTAGCTGTTACCTACTTAATTAGTTAATTGTACAATAAGGTGCAAATGGAGCCACGTCCATTACGGCGTGACATTAATGAAGATGACAATCACTGGTAGGTATGGAGTTAGTTGACACGTGAATAGACGACCGTTACGTATACATATTCAGATAAACCTCTAAGGTAAGTTCAGATACACTTAACACTTATTCAGAGAAAAAAAAAAGACTATCAAAACCGTGTCTAATTTTTTAAGATGCTCAAAAAAATAACTTTAAATTTTGTAATTAGTAAGGCATTTATATATATATTTCAAAATTTTTTAAAAATATTTAAATAACCATTTAAAAAGTACAAAAAAATCAGGTCAAATTAAAATTCAATTTTTATAATCTTTTCATTCTTTTAAAGTATTTTTGGCTATTGACTAAAACTTGCAAAAAAAAAAAAAAAGAAAATCATTTAGTATCTCATTTTTATACCAAACTTGCAAAAATTTATATAAAAATTTAATCGTTAAATTACTTTTTGAAAATATATATTTAACGTCATAAAAAATAAGATGTATTTTTGTTAATATTTTGAAAAAATAGGGATAATTTTGATAATTTATCCAAAAAAATAATGATGAAACAAAAAAGGTACAAATTCATATTTCACATTTGACAGTTGTTTATTTAATTACCTTTTGGTGCTGACTTGATTTATTTTTTATTTTTTTATCATTTTCTTTTACAAAAGAATGGCATTTACTTAGTTAATTTATATTATTTTTAGTATTTTCTAAGATTTGGAAAAACAAAAGAAATTGTTACGAAATGTAAATTTTGAAAGAAAAAATTATAATATAAAGAAAAAAAATCTGAAATTGAGTACTAGGTTAGTAATTTATTTCTTTTTTTTTTCTTCCCTGAATCTCTTTATAGTAGTTTAATTTAAAAGTTTAAAATCAGGCCACACATATATTCGTGCATATGAAAAATATACTTATGAATCACATGCCAACAAGACTACAAGAGAAATTTTTAGTTTGTGCTTTTTATTTTTATTTTTTTTATTTTCACCAATTTACCAAAAAATAAAAAATAAAGTCCCAACAACCATTATAAATAACGAACAAATTCAACAAACTAAAAGGATATTACGGTATTAGAGAACGAACCACCAAGGGATCAGCTTAAGAGCTTAAGGCATACACACATGGACCACAAATTAAATGCCACCCACCATTGACTTTAAGTTATGCCTTTAATAATTCAACTTAGCTACCTCGAAAAGATTGGATGAAATGTAATTTCTCATAATTGATAAGATAAAATGTAATTTCTCTTCATCATATATTTTTTAAGCAAAATTGAAAGATTCCTTAAGACATGTAAGTTGGATATTGATAGAATTTGTGTATGAGGATTGAGGAGTAAAATTGCATGTGAAAATAAATTTTGTAGAATTGTATTATTGTTTGTTATTAATTATTGATATAAAAGTAGTATTTATACAAAAAAAATTATTTTTTTAAGAAGATAACATACTCTTCTTGATAATTAATCAAATTAATTTTACTATTATTCTTTTATTATACTGGTATCATTATCAGCCCCTCAAAGTTAAGGTGGCTTTAAGAATAATCTTAAGTTTGGTACTAAATTTTGTGAATAAATTTAAGAAAATAGACTTTGTAAATATATCAACTATCTGGTCAATGGCTCTTATATGTACCACATGTAGTTTATGTTGATTTACTCTATCTTTCACAAAGTGTAGATCAAACTCAAAATGTTTGGTTTTGCTATGCAAAATTGGATTTACGGATAAGAGGACAGCATTTTCATTGTCACAGTATAAAATTGGTGTTAATGTAATCTTCACTCTCAATTCTTGTAATAGATTTTGGATCCAAATAACTTCTAAGTCTGCGGCAGTAAGAGCACAGTATTCGTCCTCCGTGCTTGATCTATTAACGGATGCTTACTTCTGACTTGACCATGAGACAAGATTTGATTCTATATAAATGCAATAACCACACGTAGAACGACGGTCATCCAAATCCAAACCCCAATCAGAGCCTGCAAAAGCAAATAAATGTAAGTCATTGCTAGCATGAAATACAAGATCATGAGTAATAGTTCCAGAGAGGTAACGTAATAATCTCTTAACACATTTTCAATGACTAATGAGAGGTCTCTGCATATATTGACACAATTTATTTACCAAAAAAGTTATGTCAAGACGGGTGAGAGTAGCATATTGAAGGGAGTCCATGATCGACTTATAAAGAGAAGAATTTTTAAATTTATTCTCTCCATTTTTGGACAACTTAACATAGGTAGTCATGAGTATAGAAACCGCTTTAGATTCTTTCATGCCCACTCTTTGAAGAAGGTCACTAATATATTTCATTTGAGAAAGGTGGACAGCACCAGATTCTAATTTGTTTTCCTCTATTCCTAGGAAGAAGCTAAATTTACCTAGGTCTTTGAGAAAAAAGACATTGTTTAATTGATCAATAGTCGACTGTATGGCTTTTGAATTATTTCCAGTAATTAGTATATTAGCAACATAAACAAGGATATATAAATTAAGATCACCATCATGTTTAGTAAATAAAGAAAAATCTGACCTGATTTTGATGAATCCAAATTGTGTTAGAGTAGAAGAAAGTTTAAGAAATTATGATCTTGGAGCTTGCTTGAGTCCATATAAAGACTTGTGTAATTTATAAACCTGGGCAGCATCACCTTGTATAAAGCCTGGTGGTTATTTCATAAAAACAAGTTCATTCAAATTTCCATTAAAAAATGAATTGTTAAAATCAAATTGACGAATTTGTCATTGATTTTTCAATGTAATTGTAAGAATAACCCGAATAGTTGTAAGTTTGATAATGGGAACAAAAACTTAATCATAGTCAATGCTCTCTATTTTATAATTTTCTTTAGCAACTAATCTTGCCTTATACTTCATGATTGCACCATTTGAATGGCGTTTAATGACAAATAGCCATCTACAGCCTATCACTTTAGTGTTTATAGGTGCAGCAACAATAGATCATGTATTGGTCTTGTATAGAGCATTTAGTTTTTCAATCATTACTTGATGCCAATGTTTAGATTGTAAAGTTTGAGTCACATTAGAGAGAATTTTATTAATCAAATCAAGTTGAGGAGTTACCAATGTGTGATATAACTTGGGTTTTCTAATACCCGATTTCAATCTAGTTTGCATAACATGATTTTTGGGTTTAATATGAGTTTTAGGTGCATTACCAAATTTTATCTCGATATCTGAGACAGGAATACTACTAGGATGAAGTTTATTATTAGAAAAAGAAGGATTAGATAAGGACGGTGGGGTGTAGTTGGTGTAGGTAAATTATGAGAAGAATCAGGAAATAAATTAAGGGTTGAATTAGATGGTACAATGGAGGTGGCAGTGCCCAAAGAAAAAACAAGAGAAGTATGGAAAAAATAGGTTCTGATCTCAGAAGCAGAATCAGTGGAGAATAATTTTGCATAAGAAAAGCGTTGCTAATAAAAAATCACATGGCAAGTGATAATGATTTTGCCAGACTTTGTAAGGCATTTATATCTTTTATAGTGAGGAGCATATCCAAAAAAAACTGATAATTGAGATTTGAAATTTAATTTTATTTGAGAATAAAATTTTAAGCATGGAAAGCATGCACAACTAAACACTCGCAAAAATTCATAATCTAGTTTTTTAGAGTGCAAAAGTTCAAAAGGAGTTACCAAGTTTGTATTGGGAGATGGAAGACAATTGATGATGTATGTGGCTGAGAGGAAAGTGTCATCCCAGTGAATTAAGAGAAGATATGTTGTAGCAAGTATTACCAAACCAGTCTCTGTGATGTGGCGATGCTTGCGCTCAGCCCTTCCATTTTGTTGATGTGTATATGGGCAAGAATACATGTGCTCAATGCCTTGATCAACGAGATATTGTGTAAAAGTTTGTGACAAATACTCGCGCCCATGATCAGTTTAAAATTGCTTAAGCTTGAAACCTGTATGCTTCTCTAACATAGTTTTATATTGCAAGAAAATCTGAAAAACTTGAGACTTTGAATGCAGCAAATATATATAAGTATACCTACTAAAGGCATCAACAAAAGAGATATAATAATTGAAACCATGATATAAAGTTACCGGAGCAGGCCCCCATAAATATGAGTAAACCATATTTAAATGAGCAGTGTAATTATATTTATCAAGATTAAAAGGAAGAAGATGCATCTTTGTATTGCAACAAAATTCACACACATTAGATGGAACAATATTAAAAGAGACATGCATATTTCATTTATTCATTACACTTAGAACTGTTTTTGAGGCATAATGGCATAATCGATGGTGCCACAACTTATAAGGATCAAATTTTGCAAGAAACACCCTAGGTACATGATTACTAGAATTCATATTAGAGGAAATATTATTTGGACTAGAAGAAGGCACAACAACATGTTTAAACACATAAATTTCTTGTCTAGGTGTTCTTCGGAATAGAACCTCCTGAGTTTTTTAAGATTTAATAAGGCAAAAATCGGCATGAAATTCAAAATAACAATTGTTATCAGCTGCAAATTTTCTTACACTAATAAGATTGTGTGCAATGTCAGGTGAATGTAAGAGTTTATCCAACAAGAAAGTTCTATGGTATCAAGATTAATCAAATAATTTTTATCATAGTGTGTAATACTCACACCTTTACCATTACCTAACATAATTTGTTCTGAGCCATTATATTCAGATGACATAGTAGATTCTAAGCATCACCAGTGACATGATGGCTAGCAGCAATATCAAGTAGCCACATTGAATCAGAAAATGTTGAAGGAGTAGCCAAATATGTTCTGGAATTATGAAAAGTGGATGGTGGAGGTGATGGAGCCTGATATGCAGATTGAGATAGATTCAGGATAGATTGTTGAGAAGAAGAATCAAATCGGTAAAAACAAGTCATTACGGTATGGCCAAATCGATAACACACTTAACACCAAGGTCGTTGATCAAAATTGAAAAATTTGCTAGCACAAGAGAATCTTCCACCGCATCCTCTGCGTCCTTCAAAGGGTGGTCTTGAAGATCCTCTACCAAATTGATCTTGTGTATGGGTATAATTTGCATGAACTACACCTAATTTAGTTTTTCTAAATCTTTCAAACATTACTTCATGTGCTAGTAATAAGCCTTCAATCTCAATCAAAGAAAGTGAATCAGATTTAGTCATGGAGGATATGTATAATGCATACTTCTCATTTAGAGCTTCGGTTATGGCTGTGACATGATCATCAAGAGATAATACATGTCTATAAGAGGTCAAAGCATCAACAATTTCTCTAATCTGTTTGAGATATTCTTTTACAGAAAGACCTTGCTTGCGAATTGTCTTAAGTTGAGCACTTAATTGTTGAACACGAATCTTGAACACTTTAGCGAAGTAATCTTGAATCTTTGTCCATACTTGATGAGCATAAGCACAATCTAACATTTGGTTTTTGAATGAATTATTAATGGAGCTTAGAAGCCACGTCATGAGGCTGTTATCTTTCACTTTCCATTCGGTATAAGCAGTAGATTCACTTCTAGCAAGACGTGCAGCCTCACTATCAATTTGAGTTAGAATTTTAGTTGTATCAAGATGATTACCTAATCTTTTTGCATTGGTTACATGGAGAGCCAATTGCTGCCATGTGCGATGGGTATTTTCATTGAGTTTGTAAATGGTGGGAATTGATAGGTTGATAGAGGAAGAAGAGATGGTGGATGAGAAAGGAATTAAAGCAGCCATGAATCTTGAAACTAAACTCTGATACCATGATAGAATTTGTGTATGAAGAGTAAAATTGCATGTGAAAATAAATTCTGCAGAGTTGTATTATTACTTGTTACTAGTTACTGATATAAAAGTAGTATTTATATAAAAGATATTTTCTATTTCTTCAGAAAGACAGCACATTCTTCTTGATAACTAACCAAACTAATCTTGCCACTATTCTTGTATTATACTGGTATCATTATCAAATATTAAGAATGTTAAATAGAAAGTGAATAACAAATAAAAAATACTATTCAGATAAGTATTTGTTACCGTTTTTTTTCATTTTGTCAACCCACACCTTCTTTATATAATACATATTTTTTGAATATTTTTTAATAAAATCTTTTAAATATTTTTCTTACTCTCACTTTTTTTTATTATTTTTATCCAACTTTTCAACTAAATATCTAATTTCGCTACTCTTTTTATATAACATTTTCACTTTTTCTCTTTTTGATTTTTTTTAACCGAAAATTATTATTTGTGCACTATTATCTTCTTCCAACAAAAAATAAAATTTTATTCAATAAAAATAAATATCAAGAACTAACTTTAATTAACTAACATAAGTAATTTTTTATTTATTATAACATTTATTTTTTAATTCTCTTGATAGTTTAAGGTTTAAGATTAAAATTTATAATTTAAATTTAATTTCATGCAATAATTTTATACTGTCATTTAATTAGATTTATATATTTAGATAACTTTTTAAATAGTTAGTTTCAAAATTTGTTATTTTTATTAATACATGACAAATTTCTTTTACACTGAATCAGTATATAAAAGTTAAATTCTTAGAATTTAGAGTTTAAAATTTAGAATTTAAAATTTATGATTTATAATTTAAGATAAAAAATAATTTTAAAAAAATTTGAATAATATTTTTTGAGTTTAAAAAATAATAATCATATTTTTAGTAAAAACAATTAAACACATTATATTTAGTTGAATTAAAAATTTAAAATTCTTTGAAGTGTGTTGTATTGTGTAGGCTCATAATAAGGATTAATATGTTAAATATCGAACTAAACTTAGTCCAAAAAAGACTATTAAAAAAAGCTTAATGCTGCTAATTTTTAGGCAAACGAATTAGAGACTGCACTACATCAAACATTGCTGAACTTCACAAGCAAACAAACAAGTTCAGTTCAAACTGAAATGAAGAAGTGCTTCATTTTTTGATGAAGCACCAAAGAGGAACACGCGGAAAAAGCGAAATATTATTAGAGGCTAAGTCAAATCAACGAAGTCAAAATCAAACCTTTAAGTTAAGGATGTTCAAAAGAAAAAGGTAAAGTCAATTTACCATTTTTGTGCACACACAATAGCTTGTTGTAGCTCCTTTAGAGAAGAAACACTATTCGAGTAAGAAGAAGAGAAATGGAGGTTATTTTTTCTGATTCACATCCAAGGATTAAAAATAAAACTTGGGGCCAAAACACAATATTGAGAGTGTTGATTTGACAAGCCCATTAAAGGTCTCATGACCAAGTCACTGCTACTGTCCGTCTCTCTTCTGCGACATTCAACTTTGATTTTCAACCTTGATTTTCTGCTTTAATTTTTTGGGAGAAGAAGAAGAACTCATCTGGTTCAATGCTTAAGGTATTGACTCTTACCTCTAATCAAGCTTTAGAGACATTACCCCATACATAAAGGGGGTAATCAACCAAAGATTGAAGCAAGGAGAGAGAACCCACAAATCTGAATCTATTCAGCACCCTCACCACTTAAGTCTGAAGTTTTGAAAGAAATACACATACACTAAAGGGAACATTCCGTCAAGATGAAAGAAAACATTAGAGAGTTTTAAAATCGAGTTATGCTTTATAGCTTTTAAGCTATTTTATTTGTTCTCCTTCATGTTTTTTTATTGAATATTCTGGTTCTTAAGCTTTATTTTTCTTTGTTTCATTCGATGGAAAAAGGAATAATTGTGAGAATTTAGAAAAAGCCATTAATGAAAAAGGCAAAGAGGATTAAGTTTGGAGAAAAGCAATAAATTATGTCACTTTCTTTTGTAATCATGTCATGTTTTGTTTCTTGTATCTAAAAGGTATCCTTTACTAAGTTGGATGAGCATTTAGTGTAGAAAATCTAGAGAGTGAATCTAGTTAAATCAGGATTAGTTAGAAGTTTAATTTGTCCCTAATAAAATTAGGAAGAATCCTTGAAAATAGATATAAATAAATCCTTAAAAAAATAGTGAAAATTCTATTATTGTTGTGGTGGATACTGAATATAGGCCACATTATACAAGGTGGTTGAAATAGAATATATGGTTGTGTATTCTTCTCTTCTCTACTCTGTTCATGGTTCATTCATTATGAGACAAAAATAATTTGTCTCTTGTATATTTCATATCACAGATACAACAAAATTTATTTTTAGTGTTAAATTTAAAAGAACACAAAAAAAATCATATATTCAACCCCTTTTTATAAGTCATTAAAAATCTTTAATATTGATTCTCAAATTTAACTTATTGAATAACTCAAAGTATATATTAAGGTCTCTAATTAATACCAACGGTATAACAAGAGCCAAATTATAACACAAGCACATAATAAAATTAAATCTTATCGTTTTGCAGAAATTTTTTGGGATAACCAATTCAATGTTTTTATTTTTTATTTTTATTTTTTTATTTTTTTACGAAATCTTTTAGATGGATAGGTTAAGGATTAAATGTGGTAGATCAAATTTTTATTTAAAAATTTATTGCTAATTAATGAATTATTACATATCAAAAATTGGATTTAAATTTTTCAATACTCATTTAAGAGTTTAGGATTTAGAACTTATAATTATAATAGAATAATATTTTTGCTAATAATTTTATTGATTAGTTAGCATAACTGATTTTTTTATACGAAAAAACTAACCAAATTTCACTCACATTTTGTGATGAAACTAAAGTGAGAACACAAAAGATATTGCTAAATTGTAGAAAAAAATGCACATAGCATCATTAAAGTAGTGCGGATAATGATAGATGCATGTTAATTTCAAATGGTAGGAGGGGCTAAGGCACTGACAAGAACGGATTTTTAAATTTTGCCTTTTCAATCGGCAGGTAGCTAAATATATTATGCAATATTATATCATGCATGTTAACCCGTTAAAGAAGTGGGTTAAATATTTAATTTCGAATGCCTTGTTTTTAGGAGATATTCAATTAATGGTCTTTTTCACTTTCCTCCTCTTGATACTTTTTTTTTTTTGCATATTAGATAACTTTGATTAGCTAACTCTGAGTTTCTGATCTTTTTAATCTGAAATGTGTGTAGACTACAACAACTCTAATAGACTTATGAGACTGTTATAAAATATTAATTTTGATAAGTTATCAATGTACATTCAAAATAAATAAATACAATATTTACTAATCATATATATAATGATAGTAATTTTGAAAATCCAGCATTTATTGATACAGAAAAATATGATTGGATATTTACGTAGAATGTTTTGCTTTCATAATGGTTCAAGATAACAACAATTTTTCTTCAGTGTTTCTTTCAAAACTTCAGTATTTTTTTCTGGACATTTAATAACACCTAATATGTATTTTTTAGTTAATTACCTATTTTTGTGATGTTGATTATAATGCCATTTCATTTAGCTTATTATTGTTCTCTGGTCTTGCTCAATAGGTAATAATGGTAGATTTAAATATATACATATCCCTCTTTGATAAATAATTATGTAATATTATGTGATACATTTTTACCATACTTTGTTAGACATAAATTAACTTTAGGAATAAAATCGAATATAGGATGAGAGAGCTCTTCTCCCAAGTTTTGTTTCAACTCATGGAGAAGAATTAGGGTCAACGTTCTATGTCATTGATGAGCTCGATAATTGCTTGGTGCTAGAACTGAAAAGAAACAATGATCAGCTGCTATAATTGACACCTCATTTGAACAGATTAAATCTTTCTATTTTATCAATAGAGGGACATGTGTGCAATTTAAATATGTCAATTTCGAAAACATTTTTATTTCACCGTCAAATCACATAAACTAGTCCATCTAGATTTACCTTGATCCTAACTCATATGTGGCTGACTTAATGGACCCAGAAACACTTGATAATATATACAGAGTGTTCCACATAAAGTATAACAGGAATGGTGAACCCTCATCACCTGATGTGATGGTTCGGTCTGGGTCTGAATCATCTGATGATGAGTACTCATCAGACGGTGATGAAAATGATGATGAAGATGAGACACTGAAATGGGATGATCTTCATAATCCCATAGATTTGTGTGGTGCAAGCAATTCATCAATGGAGGTCAGCGAACAAAGTAATGAATCAAGCGAATTGTCTGACAACGAATAATGCTAAATGTAACTTCTTTTTTTCTTATCTTTTGCATTTTAATATCGTGGTACAGATCGATATCTTTTAATGTAGTGATTAACAAGTTTAAAATATCCTGAATCAGATACACTCCAAATGCTTATTAAGAGAAGACCGTCACAAATTCGGATTTGAGTCAATCTAGACTGGCAAGTTGATCTCAAAAGAGTGATTTTTTTTCTTGCAAACTTATTAAATATTCGTTCGGTATCTGTTATTCATTATATATGAAAATACTTTTTTTACCCTACCTATGAATCATTTATTGCAGTATCTACCCTGAAAATTTGTTGCACATCTTAAACTTTTTGGAGATGGTTCTGTTTGAAAGATCATTGATCCATCTTTCAACGTAAACAAGAGTGTATTCTTTTTTCACTTACTGAAAAGTGGAAGAAGAGATGGAGAATGAAAATTTGGGGTTGAATAGAAAGAATATTGTAGAGTATACAATTTAAAGAAAGGGGACAAGATTATCTTGAAACTCGACTCCCTACCAAACTGTCAGATAGAATTGTTGATTGAACGATCTTAGACCTTATAGAAAAAGGCCTCTATGTAGTACTCTGTGGGACACATATTTTAAATTATATGTTGAACTGTCTTAAAAATATTTTATTTTCTTATTAATGGACAAGTAATTATTTAGGTGGTTTAAAATTTTCTAGTATTATTTTTAAATATATATTATATTTTGGAATCTAAATTTTTTATGTTGTAAAATTTAAAAAATATATAATATGTAAACTTGTTATTTAATCTATATAATTTTTTATTATATGGTATAAATAATTGTTGTAAATAAATATGGAGTACTTGATTATATTTTTTCTTCTCTTATATTAATAATTAAATTAGTATGATCATTTTTTTTAAAATATAATATTAATATTAGATATGGTGTGAACTTTAGTCTCGTGCAAATAAATGCACGGTCTTTACGCTAGTTTAAATGAAAAGAGAAATTCTGAATAAATATTATTGGTTCAAATAAAAAGGAGGTTCCCATTTTTTTTTTTCGTTTCCGATTTTAGTATCTCTAAACGTCTAAAACGTTATCTTTTGGGAGTATTGTAATGGGCACTCTCAAATAGTCATATGTATCTAAAATTTGGAAATTTTAAATCTTGTTAGTCTTACGTTGCTTCTAATAAATGCAGAGATCATAAAACGGTTTTTCCACTGGCTCCTGTTGATTAATATTTAATAAACGGATCTTCCTTAACAAAATCTACGTTACATGTAACAGCAGAAAATCCTTTTAGTTCGAATAAATTTGTAGTTTAAATTATAATATAAATTTAATTTTGATATACCAAACCTGCTGTAAAATATTATTATTTAATTATATATATATATATATATATATATATATATTATTTACGTAATTAATATAAAAAATACTATTTTTAGTAACATGAAGTTATACAATTGGATCAATATATAAAACTTTTTATATTAGTATTGTATCAAAATTAAATTATATATTAAAATATACTTCAAATATTATATATTAATATACAAAAATATTTAATAATAAAAAATAATTAACTAAAAATAGTTAAAATTTATTTTATTTAATATTTATTAAATAAAATAAATTCTAATTATTTTTTTTATCTTTTTAATATTAGTATTATTATAATATATAATAACTATACTAATTATTTAGACATTATATTAATATACAAGAAGATAAATATATTTTTATTATTACTCATGTAATCAATATAAAAAGATACTATTTTTATTAACATAACATTATACAATTGGATCAATAAATAAAATTTTTTTATATCAACATTACATCAAAATTAAATTATATATATATATTAAAATATATTTCAAATATTTTATTAAATATAAAAATATTTGTTAACAAAAAATAATTAATCAAAAATAATTAAAATTTATCTTATTTAATATTTATTAATTATTATAATAATCAATAAATATTAAATAAAATAAATTTTTATTATTTTTTATCTTCTTAATATTACTATTATTGTAATATATAAGTATTCTAATTATTTAGATACTATATTACAATAATTAATAAATATTAAATAAAGTAAATTTTGATTTTTTTATCTTTCTAATATTACTATTATTGTAATATATAAGTATACTAATTATTTAGATACTAAATTAATATACTACACGGTAAATCTATTCTAACAGTATATATATACTCTCCATATGCATTATTCGCCTTAATCCGGATACATTGCCGAAAGACAGAAAGAGAGAGCACATATATTCTTCCTTTTTAGCATAAAAGAAAAGTAACCATGTCGACATGTTTTTGGAGGGCCATTTCTCTAGTGCTGCTAATGCTTGTTAACGGTTTTGTTTCTGGTTAGTTCTTCATGTGTTCTTCACATTTTGGTCAATGATATATGTTACATTTTTCATGTGTTCAAATGTTTTTCTTAACACTAATGTTTTCCACTTTTTTGTACAATCATCAGCCACTCCTTCTTCTTTTTTGCCCCTATTTTTTAAAATTAAATTCTAGCAAATATCTCACATACGCAAATATTTTTGGATTTGGATCTTCTAAAATTTGAATTTTATTTTAAAGAGTAAAGTGTGATTTCTCACTATTGATTTTATAAGTAGGACCAATAATAAATATGAAAGAGAAACTATTCAAGAGTAGAAGATCACACTTTATTCTCTAAAGTGAAATTCAAACTTTAAAGGAGTCAAATCCAATGTTTTTACTCGGGTAACAATTAATTGATTTGTTTATGCTTTCGCTAATTAAGGTATCTTTTTGTAAATAAATGAAATAAATATAATATTTATTAGATATGTTTTTTTTTAATTATAATCTTATATTGTATACAAATAAGATGCATTTATAATTAATTTATTTTCTGTGCCAATGAAATATGTAAAATAGGTGAAAAACATAATTTTTTTTCTAAACATGTTTATATCTGTAAATACTATATTTATAAATATAAAAAAATCCTAATTAATAGATAACATTAAAAATAAAAATTTTATTTTCATCTCAATGTATTGGAAAAGACATAAAGTATGAATATCTTTAGGATTTAGCTATTTATTATTTTAAAAATATATTTTAATGGTATAAGAATAAAATTTTTAAATTTTTGACGTATTTAATACATTTAAAATATAAAAATATTTATATTTTCGGTAAGAGAAATATTGGAGGCTAAAATTTTTTTATCAATATTATTTAATACTTTAATCAGCACCTTATTTTTATAATACCATGATTTATTATTTAAGACTTTTGTTAACTAAATTTTGATAAAAAAATATAATAAATTTTATTGATTATGTAAAATATTTTTATAATAATTTAGTAAAATATTTTTTAAAAGATTTAATTACTCTGTTGATTTTATAATTTTACAAAATTTTTAATGAGGTTCCTATATTTTTTCTTAATTGGATTTTTATATTAAATTTTTTTTATTGTTCTTAACAGTAATTAGTTTAATTGTACAGCAACTCAATTAAAAAAAATGGTGCAAGAATCTAAGTAAAAAGATAAAAAATATATGAATTCAATTAAAAAATAAAATTTGGTACAAAAATTTAATTAAAAATATATATAAAAATTTAATTAAAATTTTTATAAAATTATAAAAATTAACAGAGTAATTAAATTTTTTAAAATGTGTTTTCTTTAACACGTGTAAAAAGTTCATATTTTAAATAATCATTTCCTTTTTCCCATTTCAGGAATTAATGGTGCTGTGGTAGATTGTGCTGCAGTGGAATGCAAGGTGTCCTACATTAAGATAACCCAAGGCAAAAATGATGGAAGCAACGATATCAATGGTGTCATTGTCAACACTTGCCCCAGTTTGATAACTGACCTACGTGTCGATTGTGGATCATTCATCCAATCACTTAAAGGCATTCCAGTCCCGCCCAACATTTTAAAGGTTGTTAGTGGCAATGAATGTGTTGTCAACAATGGCAATCCAATTGGGTCCGGTGACATCAACTTTAAGTATTCTAATACGGAAATCCTTCCCCTCACAGTTACTTCCTTCAAGTGCTTGAGTCCATGAACATAAGGCCTACATTAAATTAAGAGGCCTTTAGTTTTTATCATATTCTTTTAGTAATTATCTTTAGATACGGTACAATAAGGTTGGCATATGATTAGCGAAAATATCATGTTCTTGTGATAATCGCCAATGTCAGAAATAATCAATTATATGAGGGTTTAATTAACAAGTATCATTTATGATTATGAGAAATATTGTTTAGCCAATGATTATTCAGCTATGAATATCATGATTTTCTTGTGCCTTCAATTGTATTAATCTCGCTCATATATTCATTTTAGAGTCACTTACGTAAAGACGCTTAAAACGTCTTTTTTTAAAGACGCTTTTTAATAATTAAATTTTAATTTATATAATTGATTAAATTATATTATTTTTGTTAAAATTAGACTAAACAAACCAATTTGACTGAAAATCGATAAATCAAATCTTGAACCAATCTAAATTAATATTCTTTTTTTTATAAAAAATGACTATAATACTCTTATCGTAAAAAATGACTAAAATATTCTTATTATATATATTAATTTTAAAAATCTTAAATTCTAATTCTATGATGGCATAAAGAAAAGAGAAAGAGTGGAATTTAGAGTTTTAAAATATATAGTAGAAATATTTTAAGTCATTTTCTATCATAGGGGTATTATAGACATTTTTATAAAAAATATTAATTTAAATCGGTTCAAGATTTAATTTATCGATTTTTTAGTCAAATCAATTTATTTCATCTAATTTTTGATAAAAATAACACAGTTTGATCTATTATATAAGTTGAATATTAATTATTAAAAACACATTTTAAAAAAAAATATTTTAAGCGTCTTTATGTGAGTGACTCTCTATTCATTTTTCATTGTTTTTGTCTAACCAACCGCCAAATCCCACTGCTTTGTTTGGATTTTGATTCTAATTTTGATTAGAGTTATCGATTCAGATTTTAGCGAAGATTGTAATTTAGAGAGTAGATACACTACTCTTAAATAGTTGTTAAAAAAATTACACTAATAATGTTATGCGAAGATTCAGATAATAAATGCTAATTTTAGATTTTTACAACATCGATACACCTATATATATTTGATATTTCATATACATTACTTTAACATTTTACTTTTCAACTTGATTGAATGTTATTTATTTTACTATGTTAATGGCTTTTTCAACAAATATTTAAAAATAATAAAAATGAAACCATATAAACATGTCTTACAAAAGAAAGCATTTATATAGGTAAAAAGTAACATAAATAATTAATATTTTGTTTGCATGATTTTTTTTTCAATACAATATACAAATAATTATATAGGTAAAAAGTAACATAAATAATTAATTTTTATTTTATTTCTTCGAGTTATTACATTTTCCTTTCATAGTGAGTTCTATTTTTACCCACTTTTGATGCTAGCTAAAATTTGATCGTCATTGACAAAGATGGTACCTAATTTATTTGGAGGATAATTATCAATGCAATCCATCCACACATTATTACCAACATTACCCTCCAAATCCCTCATAACTTCCCAAACACAGCTACAACACTTAAACCCTGACCCAAGCCCAATCATAAGAACCCTATCACCTTTCTTAAGCCTCTTTTTTGCTTCCATGTAACTCAAAACATACCATACCCCACTTGAAGATGTGTTGCCCCAACGGTGAATTGTCATTCTTGATGGCTCAATATCATAGTCATTTAGCCCAAGACCCTTACTAATTTCATCAATCACTGCTCTTCCTCCAGGGTGCACACAAAAATGTTCTATCCCTGACTTGAAATTCAAACCTTTGTTATTATTTCCCCTTTTCATTGTTGAATGGTAGATGGACACAGTGAAATAGCACACAATTTCCCATAATGGTAAAATCTTAGGCACCATTATTTTGAGGTTCACCTTCAAGGCTTCAGAGGCAGCTTTGGGGACACTCTTCTTTAGGTAGATTCCTTGGTGCCTATTTTGCACCACCATACGGATACAGTATTAACATACAAAGATTATGATATGAAAAATACGGTAAATTTAATTTATGAAAAATTAGGATGTTATATATTAAATAAAATTATATAATTATATAATACAAAAATAAATATTTATTCAAAAGTGATAATATCTATATCTATTCTATACATATACATATATAAAGATGATTGGGTTCCTAAATGAAATTTGGTCTCTAAAAACTGGCCTAACAAAATAAATCATTTTCAGATCTATAAATACATTTAACTAAAATACAAATAAATAATTATTAAAGTTTCATAATCATAACTACTATGCATCTAAAAAAGTAACCATTATTTGTAAATCTAAATCAAAACAAAGGTATATGTCTATCAACCCACTACTAGTAATTAGAGGAGAAAACTAAATAATTGATATATGAACCAAATTTAATTTAATAGTTAGTAATTTTTTTTATTTTGCAAATTATCAAATTTCTAACATTGTAGTAGCTAGATCACAGAAATGAATTCTCTCTAGGTTTTTTAACACTTGAGAAAATGAAGTGTGATCTCTCACCATTGACTTTATAAGTGAAAACAAAAATAAATATAAAAGAAAGAACAATAAAAAGTGAGAAATCACAAATGACACCATCAATTTTTTCTTCACTGGAGATGATCCACTCCAGCAATATCACTAAAAAGAAGTAAAGACACCTATATACTACTAAGACGCGAAATAGGGATATTAATACTAATTATATAATTTTAATTTATAGTTGTATACATGCATGGCAAAGTTTTCGTTACCCTTGTTCATCTTCCACCATCATGGCAGAACCGTAAGCTTCATCACTTGCTCCAAGGTGGGTTCTTTCCACATGCTTTAGCCTCAGAATTGCATTTGGCTTCAGGGAGGGGTTGTTAGTGAGGAGCAAGCAGCCACCGCCGGAGCGAAACAGACAGTTAGATAGCATCATGGAGGTTACCTTGCCGCAGTACCATGACTGGCTGAGGCACTCTGTACTCACCACAACGGCGAGGCAGTTCCTGTGCATCGTCTTCAGAAGACGATGCACCAAATCTATGGCTACTATGCTTCCGCTGCAACCTGTCCCGCTCAGGTTGAAGACCTTAATATCCTCCCTCAATTTGTACCTATATATTTATAGTAACAATAAAAGTGGTCACAACAAATTAAATTAAAGTGAATCATATGCAAAGTTTGAAAACTCAATTATTATTAGACATCATACTGTTTAATATAGGGTGAGAGATTTAGAAGTTTAATCAATTTAATTTGGGTTATTAAAATAAAAATTTAATTTTAATATACTTAACGCTGCATTTAATTATGTAACAAAAATAACTGTATTTTATATTAATAGCAAGAATAGTAATCTAAAATAAAGATCAGTCATCAAAATTAAACTTTTAAAATAATATATTTAATTTTTGAAATATACACAAAATTTATTATATATTACATGTTATAAAATAATAAAAAATATTTACTAAAACCTAATATTTATCAAGTTTAATAGTATCATAATTTATTTTTATTTTTATTTTTTTCAAATATATGTTTGTTCCAGTATCCGTCCCTTATATTCTTTGCAGCACATATTTTTTTTTTATATTAGATGTATCATGTTAGTATCTCAAAGATAGGTGTAATTCATAACCGAAACAAAGATATTAAGAATTAGTAAGAGTTATTAAAGTAAAAAGTCAAAGTAAATCTTGGTAAGGAAACAGAAAAAAAAAGTAAAATAGTAATTGAATTCAAATAATAATTCTTGATATTCCAATAAAATATAATATGTAGTTTTAAATAGGTGAATATGTAAAATACAACGAATGATCAATTATAATAATTATATTTCTAAGAGAAACTATAATAATTGTTTTGATAAATGAAGTGGTATGACTACTGTATCATCTAATATATTAGTCAACAATATATACTATTAAAAAAATATTAGATAATCATCAAAATTTATTATTTTAAATTATTATTTTTAATTATAAATTTAATTTAACAATCTAATAATATATTTAGTCTATGTTTTTAAATATTAATAATTAAGTTGTTAATGAAAAAAAATAATAATAATAATTTCAACATATAAACTCCATAATAATAATCCATTCATGGCCCTTACCTGTTTATGATGCGAGCTGCAAAGGAAGAAACTGAAGAGAAAACCGTTATATTAACCACAAGAATATCAATCTGAAGAGGAGAAAGCCGAGTCCTCTTGAAGATCCTATCAAGTGTCTCAAACATGATCTCATCAACTTCCTTCAATGAATCTTCAATTGTGGCACACTCTTCTCTTCCCTCAATCACACTCCTCGGCGCATAAGTGTGCTCCCCAATCCCGGACTTGGCCATTGCTTTCAAGAGGAACTTGTACTCTTGCAGACCAAGATTCTTGTTCCTACGGATGATTCTCACACATGTGTCTCTGTCAAGTTTTGTGTCTTCTGGGGGCTTGAAGCATTCATATGCTAGTAAGTAGCACGATTGGCCTCTAATTTCATGGATTAAATTATACAAACAGAACAAAGCATAGCATAAAAATGTTATTAAGAGAGATAAGAACAGAATCTCCATGGCTTATATTATAATTAAGGGGGAGAAGATTAATAATATTATTTTGTTCAATTAACGTGTTTCAAGTGAAATATTAATGTATGACTACTACCTATATTTATATACACATATAATGTCACATATAATTTATTAGGAGAGTTTGAGCGGATGGAAGTTCGTTAGGACTTGCAAGTAGAAATTGTGAGTTCAAATTAAAGTTGAAATCAGTAGTTGATTTTGAAGTATGTAATAAATAATTGCCAGTTTCATACATTGATTATTAAACTCGGAAGGGTTTTGAAGTATACCACTTTGGCCACTCTGATCTAGATATAATAATTTCCAGACCGTGATAGTTCATATAGTTAAGGAAAGGTAAGAATTATATAATTTTGTTACTGTGAATAATGTCTAATTTTTTATAGATGATCATAAAATGTAAATTAGATTTCAAAAATTAGGATAGGATTTTGCTAACAGATGTTTTAAGAGCGCTTATTATTAAAATGCTAAATGCAATCAAATTTTATTCAAAATCCAAAACTTTAAAATTCTCAATACTTTTGTAAATTTATGGAAGAAATTTTTAAAAACGTTAGTTTACATTATTTATGCTACATGTACATGTTAAGATTACTAGTAAAAGTTTTTAAACTTTTAGTTTTAATAAATATATAACATACAAATGTATCTTAATCATAATAGAGTTGGTCACCAAAAAAAAAATCATAATAGAGTCATTTTTTAATTACATTATTATTTAAAATAAATAATTATATATTTTTTTAAAATATTAATAACTAAATCGTTTTTTTTTAATTATTCTTTCTGAAAGAAAATTTTTCTGTTATTCCCGTAACTTTTTACATCTTACAATATTATTATATAAAATAAAAGATAAACAAATAAATGAGTGATCCGTATTTTATTTATTAATGACTCGATCTATAGAGCTTCTAAAATTTTTTGTTATTATTTAAGTTATTATTTAAAATAAGTGATTATTTGATATTGGTCTTCTTACAATAACAGAGTGAAAACCATTGGAGAGAGAATTAGTGTTAAAAAAAGAAAATTTAGGAAAAGAAGAATTTTGTTTATTAATTTTTTTAAAATTTATACAACGATCTATTTTGAATAATAATTTAATTATAAATTAATTTTATTATAATTTATTTAAATATAATTAGTAATTAGATTAAGATATTATTTAATTAGAAGTTGGCACATTATAAAAGAGAAATTGTATTTTTAAATAACAATTATAACAGTAGCGGCGATGATAGAATAATAATAATGATTATGATTATGATTATGAATGATTAAGAAATAAATAAATCCATAAATAAATAAATGTAAAAAATTATTTTGTAAAAAATTAGTTTTAGTTTGATGAATGTGTTTTTATATCCTCAAATTTAATAAAAAAAAATCCAAGATCAATGTATTTTTTTAAATTAAAAAATTAAATGTTAAGACATTTACACGTTTTTGTTAACTGGATCTCCTCCTCTCTGCCAGCTTAGAACCACCAAAAAAGAAAAAAGAAAAAAAAGAAAACAACAGCTTTCGAAAGCTAGCCATTGTGTCCACAAGATTTTTTATTTTAATAAATAAAATAATTATAATAATTACTGAAATAAATAATTCAAAAAATATTTATCAAAATAAATATTTTTTTATCTCGTTTACATTGTATTTGAGATAATTTTTCATGTAAATGAGATACAAAAAAAATTATTTTGTTTATAGTGTAAACGAGATATATGTATATATAAATAACTAAATATAAATTTTAAAAATAATAGAAAATATTAATAATTTAAATTATACCAAATTTTTAAAAATAGAACGTTTCGAATAATATAAAAGATGAATGATTTTAAATAATAAAAAAGATAAACAGTACATTTTAAATAATAAGAAAGATAAACTATACATTTAAAATAAAACGTTAACAGGTTTACTTTTTCTAACCGTTGAAATAAATGAAAGCATGCATAAATACATTGTTAAACTGTTCACTATTAAGTATTAACATGATTATTTTTTTTAACTATTCATTATTAATATAATTGCTTATTCCATTCATTTAAAACTTTAACTAATATTCTTATTATATTGTTAGAAATAAAAAACTAAAAGCTTTTTATTGAAAAGATAATTTTAAAATTCTAATGATAATAATTAATAAATTAAACATACATAGGTTTATTTTGTTTATAAAAACTTTTTTATATTTTTATCTCTTTTCCAATAATTTTTTTTACAAAAATAATTCGAAATAATTAAAATTAATATTTGCATTATTGTTTGTATCTATTTTTTATATATTTTTATAATATAAAAATATTTTGTTTTATCTTTTTTTTTATTTTAAAAACAATTTGAAAATAATTGAGCAGAATTTACCGTAGAATAGAAGTGAGAGATACAGAAATAAAGGAAGTGGTTGAGAATAAAATGTAATTTCTAAGGATGAATGAAGGGTTAATGTATTATTTGGATATTAGCGGCTACGATAAAGGGATCAACATACAATTTAAATAATTAGTAGTTAAAAAAAGATAATTGTGTTAATAATTGTGTTTATTTTAAATAGACAGTCCATATTTTTTATTATTTAAAATATACTATTTGTTTTTTTTTATTATTTAAAATCGTCCATTTTCTATATTATTTAAAACGTTTCATTTTTAAGAATTTGGTTTAATTTAAATTATTAATATTTTTTTATTATTCTAAAAAATTATATTTAATTATTTATATATACATATATATATATATATATATATATATATATATCTCGTTTATACTGTAAACGAGATATATAAAAAATTAAGAAAATACATATATCTCATTTACACTATAAACAAGATATATGAAAAATTATCTCGTTTACCGTATAAACGAGACAAAAAAAATATTCATTTCAATAAATATTTTTTAAATTATTTATTTCAGTAATTATTATAATTATTTTATTTATTAAAATAAAAAATTCCAAGATGAGCATGTTAGAAATTTAACTCTTCGTTAAACAACAAAAATAACATAAACTGTTCGTACATGACATACTATAATTCCATTAAAATACATGACAACTATATTGATTCCATTAAAATGTAGAATACTGGATAATTGAGCGGTAGGATGCATATATAGCTGGAGATAGAGACATGTTAACTATATTTACTTACATTTATTTCTAGCTACCAGTCAAACCAGCTTGATTATCTTGTTCCAACACATTAATTTCTACGCCTAATTATCTAGTCATTTACCATTTTACCAATTAATTTTCTTTTTGCTAAAGGTTTAACTATCTTATGTTTTTAGAACATATATTAAAACTATAAATTAGAAAATATTAAAAATATAAAAATGTTAAGGTTTTATTTATTACAAAAATTTAAAAATATCACTAATAATAATTTTACCATATATTTTTAAAACACATGTTAATTAAATTTATAAAAAAAATAAATTTTAAAATTTTCATATATTTATTATGTATTTATTAAACTAACCCTTTGGTTAATTTTACTGGCCAAATGAACTGCCTGTGGGCATGAAATACTAAAGTTTTGAAAGTGGATCAATCATTGGACCAAATATTCAAATAAAACTAAATGGTTAAAAGTTTAAATATTTAATTGAGATTTAACCAAAATTAAATTGAGTATAATAAAATAATATATTTTATGTAATATATTTCTTAAGAATGACTTTTCTTAAAAGAATAATTTTCTAACTAGTATTTTAATATAGAAAAAAAACTGCTTCAATCAATTTACAATTTTTCGATTTGGAATACAACCATTTTTGGTTAATTCAATTGAACCAATCGGTTGATTCAATTTTTAACAATATATAATATTGTAATAATTGAGTTTCATTAATTTCTAGACTCTTGGTCAATTGTCATAAATCATAATAATAATAATTAGTTAATTACATAATTGAAATTTACACTAATTTTTATTTTTATCTTTTGAATTCAAAATTCTTATAGTAGTATTTTAAATATAGTTCCTCTGTTTTGATCTTTAAAATTTAAAATTCTTTTAGGAATATCTAAATATAATTTCGAGTACCATTTTGATATTTAGCCTTTTTTTGACATTGAATTAGTGAACAAAATATTTATGTGACAAAATATTGACACGTTAGATATACTACAACAACTAATTAAGTGACGTAACAAGATTTGATTTAAGTTCCAATTTAATCTCTAAAATCCTAATTTATACATATTATTGATTTAAATTCCTGACTTTTGCATCCTCTTCTTCTTTGCTACTAAGAGATGAATATTAGTATATTCTTATTCTTATAACATTAGTATATTCTTATTCTTATTATATTCGAAAGCACCTACAAACACACCATTCTCCATAACCTGTTTTACCTTTGTATTTTCTGAGAGCCTGCATCTTCTTTGGAACTTCCCGTAGCATAGCTCAATGCGGTTCCACTTTATCATCTTCTTGTTCTTATCATCATCGCTATTGTCGTCAACATGTCTATCACCACTTATTTGAAGCATCCTTCCATGGTTGACCTCCATCTTAACCTCGTCTTTCTTGAGACCTAGAAGATCTGAAAGAAAAATGTGGGCATTTTTTGTCTTTTTTCTATCTATTGGAGTACTTAAGATGGGCACCTATTGATCTTGACAGAAAAAGGTTGAAGGTTTGATCATCTAATACAGTCACTACTCCAAACCCATCTCAGCAGCTAAAACCAACAAGGGAAGAAGAAGAGAGTAGCAACACTGGCCCAATTGTTAACAAAAGAGAGCGAAAGATGCCATATTGGGCTAGGGACTATGTAATGGGTAAATGAATGAGAGAGCATGGTAATAATAGACAAAGTTGTTAGGATCTGATAGGGATTTAAGGAAAAGAAAAGGAGAGAGAAAGGGGGGAACAATCTAGTCAGTTAGTGTGGGAGTCGTCCCTGACTCGAAGAGGGAGAGTGAATTTCGGTTATAGTTTTTGGTTCATCAATTCCATTTCCATTTTATTCCAATTCTGTTGATGATTCACTGACTTCGTTGATAATTGTGAAATTGCATTGTGCTCTAACATCTGGTGCTTTCGCTGAGAGGGATCTATCATGAAACCAGGAACTCCCCTCTTCCGTTTGGAGGATGTATGCGAGCAGAACCGCTCGGAGATCGCAGCACTGCAACGGGGCCAAATTGAGACCATGGCTCAGCTCAATGGTACCCAGGAGCGTATCGGTTCCGTCGAGACGTCAGTGAAGAACATTGAGAAAATGCTTCGAGATTCCTTGAAGCTGAAGCAGGTTGTTACCGATCGTGGTGGTCCGGGCGATTTATCGGAGTACACAGCGGAATCGCGACTTCCGAACTGGCCGAAGGGAATGAAAACAGAGCTACCTATGTTTGATGGTGAAAAGGTAGAGGAGTGGACGTTCCGTGCACGAGAATATTTTGAGCTCTATTCGGTGCCGGAGACATGGAGAGTTCGTATGCTCTCCTTCCACATGACGGGACCAGCATACACTTGGTATCGATGGTGCATCGACAACTCTATCAACCATACTTGGGAGAGTTTTTTGGAAGCACTCTGTGTGCGTTTCGGCCATAGCATTTTCCACGATCCCAAGGCGGCTTTGAAAGAACTCAAGCAGGTGACTACCGTTTCGGCTTACCAACATCAATTCGAGGAACTCTCCAACCAGGTAACGGGGCTAAGTGAAGAGTGGCTGACATCTTTGTTTGTAGCTGGGCTGACAGAGATGCTGAAATGTGAGTTGATGCTGGCTAAACCGCGGTCATATGTTGAGGCCGTGGCTCTTGCAAAGCTACATGAGCAGAAGAATCAAGCGGGTGTACTGAATTTGAGACCGCACGGTGGCCGAGCAGCGGCAGGAGTCTCACCCTCTCAATTTGGCACTACAAGAAACCCTCCCACCCACGTGACATCTCCGGGTAAGGCTAGCAACACAGCCACTGCAGCGACCGCCAATCATCGTCGCTTATCGGCGGCCGAGATCAAATAAAGAAGGGATAAAGGGTTGTGTTACTATTGCGATGAGAAATACTCTACGGGCCATAAATGCAAGTCTTCTTACTTGCTGCTCGTGGGTGGCGAGGAGCTAGAAGAGCTAACAAGAGACAGACCAAGTGACTTTCCACTCTCGGACCATGACCCACTCCATTCTTCCCCTGAACTCTCTGATGATGAGGTGGTGGAAATTAGTTTCAATGCTATGGTTGGAGCTTACCACCCGGAGACTATCCGAGTGGCAGGAACGTGTGAAGGGTTGCCGGTTATGGTGCTCGTTGATGGCGGCAGCACACATAACTTCATGAAGGAGTCCACTGCCAAGAGATTGAAGTTACCATTGACTCCGGTGCATCAGCTGAATGTCTATGTGGGCAATGGTGAGTGCATCGGGTGTGCTTCAAAGTGCAATGATGTCCCATTGCGCATGCAAGGGTACGGATTTCATTTGGAAACCTTTATCTTGGATATTAAAGGAGCAGATGTGGTGTTGGGCGCACAATGGTTGATGCAATTGGGTGACGTGACAATGAACTATATGCACTTGACCATGGAATTTAAGGTAGGTGATCTCACGGTTAAGCTGCAGGGTGAAAGGCTATTCCAACCTGGGGCAGTGGGCAATCGGGCTTTGAATAAAATGGTATCGGCTGACGTCATTGCTTCCTTCTTGCACTTGCGAGTCATTGATCCCTCAATTACAAGGCCACAAACTGGACAGGATGAAGCTGTCCAATTGTTGTTATCTGAATATCAAGAAGTTTTCAAAGAACCAGAAACTTTGCCACCTCCAAGAGAAATTGAGCATCAGATTCACTTACAACCGGGCGCTGACCCTGTCAATGTGCGACCGTATCGCTACCCACATTATCAGAAAGAAGAGATTGAGAGGCTGGTAGAGGAAATGTTGCAGTCTGGGGTAATCCGTGAAAGTCACAGCGCCTTCTCTAGCCCTGTGCTGCTTGTACGCAAGAAAGATGGCAGTTGGCGGTTTTGTGTTGACTACCGAGCCCTTAATGCCATTACCATTAAAGATAAGTTTCCCATCCCCACTATTGATGAAATTCTTGATGAACTATTTGGTGCTGCTTATTTCTCCAAAATTGACTTACGTTCGGGTTATCACCAGATTCGAGTTCGGGATGAGGACATTCCAAAGACCGCCTTCCGCACACACCTTGGCCGTTACGAATTTGTGATGATGCCTTTCGGTCTTACCAATGCCCTTTCGACATTTCAGGCAACCATGAATAAGGTGTTTCGGCCGTACCTCCGGAAATTTATTGCGGTGTTTTTTGATGACATACTTATTGATGAGCGGATATTTTGTACGCTTTTGGGGGTAATTTCATGTAGATTTTAGCATGTTTTAGTTAGTTTTTAGTAGAATAATATTAGTTTTTAGGAAAAAATCATATTTCTGGACTTTACTATGAGTTTGTGTGTTTTTCTGTGATTTCAGGTATTTTCTGGCTGAAATTGAGGGAGCTGAGCAAAAATCTGACTTAGGCTGAAAAAGGACTGCTGATGCTGTTGGATCCTGACCTCCCTGTACTCGAAATGGATTTTCTGGAGCTACAGGAGTCCAATTGGCGCGCTCTCAACGGCGTTGGAAAGTAGACATCCAGGGCTTTCCAGCAATATATAATAGTCCATACTTTGCGCGAGGATAGACGACGTAACTTGGCGTTAAACGCCAAGTTCATGCTGCTGTCTGGAGTTAAACGCCAGAAAAACGTCATTATCCGGAGTTGAACGCCCAAAACACGTCATAACCTGAAGTTTGACGCCAAGAAAGGCCTTTGCACGTGGAAAGCTTTAGTCTCAGCCCCAGCACACATCAAGTGGGCCCCAGAAGTGGATTTCTGCACCAATTATCTTAGTCTATTCATTTTCTGTAAACCTAGGTTATTAGTTTACTATTTAAACAACTTTTACAGACATCTCTTGTACCTCATGACATTTTCAGATCTGAATTACATACTTTGTGACGGCATGAGTCTCTAAACTCCATTGTTGGGGGTGAGGAGCTCTGCAGCGTCTCGATGATTTAATACAATTCCTTTGTTTTCCATTCAAACACGCTTGTTCTTATCTAAGATGTTTATTCGCGCTTAACTGTGGAGAAGGTGATGATCCGTGACACTCATCACCTTCCTCAACCCATGAACGTGTGCCTGACAACCACCTCCGTTCTACATCAGATTGAATGAATATCTCTTAGATTCCCCAACAGAATCTTCGTGGTATAAGCCGGATTGATGGCAGCATTCATGAGAATCCGGAAAGTCTAAACCTTGTCTGTGGTATTCCGAGTAGGATTCCGGGATTGAATGAATGTGACGTGCTTCAAACTTTAACCTGCTGGGCGTTAGTGACAGACGCAAAAGAGTGATTCTATTCCAGTAGGAGCGGGAACCAACCGGTGATTAGCCGTACTGTGACAGAGTGCGTGCATAGTTTTCACTGCGAGGATGGGAAGTAGCCATTGACAACGGTGACACCCTACATAGAGCTTGCCATGGAAGGAACCTACGTGTGAGAAGAGGATCTCAAGGAAAAGTAGAAATTCAAAGGATAAAGCATCTCCAAAACTCCAACATATTCTCCAGTACTGCAAATCAAAGTAACATTGTTCCCTCTTTTATCAATTCCAATAATTTCACTTTTAATCCAAATAATCCTATTGATATCCTGACTAAGATTAATAAAATAAATATTGATTGCTTCAAACCAATAATCTCTGTGGATTCGACCCTTACTCACGTAAGGTATTACTTGGACGACCCAGTACACTTGCTGGTTAGTTGAACGGAATTGTGCCCACTCGTACCAAAAATCCTAAGTTCCACAATTCTACAATAAATATATTAATACTATATTGATGTGATCACAATTTCGTCCACCAAGTTTTTGGCGCCGTTGCCGGGGATTGTTCGAGTATGGACAACTGACGGTACATCTTGTTGCTCAGATTAGGTAATTTTCTTTTCAAAAATCTTTTTCAAAATTTTTCTTTTCTTTTTCGTTTTTTCCAAAAATGTTTTTCGAAAAATTAAATAAAAATACAAAAAAATCATAAAATCACAAAAATAAAAAATATTTTGTATTTCTTGTTTAAATTTTGTGTTGATTTTTTAAGTTTGGTGTCAATTGCATGCTTAAAAATTTTCTTGCATTTTTCGAAAATCCCATGCATTCATAGTGTTCTTCATGATCTTCAAGTTGTTCTTGACAAGTCTTCTTGTTTGATCTTGATGATTTCTTGTTTTGTGTCTTTTGTTGTTTTTCATGTGCATTTTTGCATTCATATTTTTCATGCATTAAAGATTTCTAAGTTTGGTGTCTTGCATGTTTTCTTTGCATTAAAAATTTTTCAAAAATATGTTCTTGATGTTCATCATGATCTTCAAAGTGTTCTTGGTGTTCATCTTGACATTCATAGCATTCTTGCATGCATTCATTGTTTTGATCTAAAAATTTCATGCATTGAGTATTTTTGTTGTTTTTCTCTCTCATAATAAAAATTCAAAAATAAAAAAAAATATCTTTTCCTTATTTTCCTCCAAATTTTCGAAATTTTGGGTTGACTTGGTCAAAAATTTTTTAAAATTAATTGTTTCTTACAAGTCAAGTCAAAATTTCAATTTTAAAAATCTTATCTTTTCAAAATCTTTTTCAAAAATCATATCTTTTTCATTTTTTTATAATTTTCGAAAATTTCAAAATTATTTTTCAAAATATTTTCAAAAATCTTTTTCTTATCTTTATATCAAATTTTCGAAAATTAGCTAACAATTAATGTGATTGGTTCAAAAATTTGAAGTTTGTTACTTTCTTGTTAAGAAAGGTTCAATCTTTAAGTTCTAGAATCTTATCTTGTAATTTCTTGTTAGTTAAGTCAATTTTAAAAATTAAATCTTTTTCAAAATATCTTTTTCTTAAAAATCTTTTTATCTTTTTACCTTATCTTTTTCAAAAACTTTATCTTTTTCAAAATTTGATTTCAAAATATCTTATCTAACTTCTTATCTTCTTATCTTTTTCAAATTTTGATTTCAAATCTTTTTCAATCAACTAACTAACTTTTTGTTTGTTTCTTATCTTTTTTCAAAACCACCTAACTACTTTTCCCTCTCTAATTTTCAAAATTCTCCCTCTCTTTTCTTCTTCTATTTAATTATTTAATTACTAACACTTCTCTTCACCTCTTTTCATCTAAAATCCGAACCTCCTTCTTCATTCTTCTACCCCTTTCTTTTTCTACTAACATAAAGGAGTCTTTATACTGTGACATAGAGGATTCCTTTTTCTTCTCTTGTTTTCTTCTCTTTCATAGGAGCAGGAACAGGGATAAAGGCACTCTTGTTGAAACAAACTGTGAAGTTGATTTTGGACCAGGTTCTGTGCACCAAATCTTGGGAGCCATTACCTTGGATTATTGAAGTAAAAAGAATAAATAAAGAAAATTAAGAGAAGCTAAATTACAACAATCCAGAAATAACCTTTCAGAAATTTTCAAACAAGAGAAGGAGATGGCAGCCGAAAATAATAATAAAAATGCAAGGAGAATGCTTGGTGACTTCACAAAGCCAACATCCAAGTTTGATGGAAGAAGCATCTCCATTCCTGCCATTGGAGCCAATAACTTTGAGCTTAAGCCTCAACTAGTTGCATTAATGCAACAAAACTGCAAGTTTTATGGACTTCCATCTGAAGATCCTTATCAGTTTTTAACTGAGTTCTTGCAGATCTGTGAGACTGTAAAGACGAATGGAGTTGATCCTGAAGTCTACAGGCTCATGCTTTTCCCTTTTGCTGTAAGAGACAGAGCTAGAATATGGTTGGTTTCACAACCTAAGGATAGCCTGGACTCCTGGGATAAGCTGGTCACTGCTTTCTTAGATAAATTCTTTCCTCCTCAAAAGCTGAGCAAGCTGAGAGTGGATGTTCAAACCTTCAAACAAAAAGATGGTGAATCCCTCTATGAAGCTTGGGAAAGATACAAGCAGCTGACCAAAAGATGTCCATCTGACATGTTTTCAGAATGGACCATGATAGATATATTCTATTATGGTCTCTCTGAATTTTCGAAAATGTCACTGGATCATTCTGCAGGTGGATCTATCCACCTGAAGAAAACGCCTGAAGAGGCTCAAGAACTCATTGACATGGTTGCAAACAACCAATTCATGTACACCTCTGAGAGGAATTCCGTGAATAATGGGATACCTCAGAAGAAAGGAGTTCTTGAAATTGATGCTCTGAATGCCATATTGGCTCAGAACAAAATGTTGATTCAACAGGTCAACATAATCTCTCAAAATCTGAATGGATTGCAACATGCATCCAACAGTACTAGAGAGGCAGCTTCTGAAGAAGCTTATGATCCTGAGAACCCTGCCATGACAGAGGTTAATTACATGGGTGAACCATATGGAAACACCTATAACCCATCATGGAGAAATCATCCAAATTTCTCCTGGAAGGATCAACAAAAGCCTCAACAAGGCTTTAACAATGGTGGACGCAATAGGCTGAATAATAGTAAGCCATATCCATCATCTTCTCAGCAACAGACAGAGAACTCTGAACAAAATAATTCTAATTTAGCTAACATAGTCTCTGATCTGTCAAAGGCCACTTTCAGTTTCATGAATGAAACAAGATCCTCCATCAGAAATCTGGAGGCACAAGTGGGCCAGCTGAGTAAGAAAGTAATTGAAACTCCTCCCAGTACTCTCCCAAGCAATACAGAAGAAAATCCAAAAGGAGAATGCAAGGCCATTGATTTAATCAAAGTGGCCGAATGCATTAGGGAGGAGGAGGACGAAAATCCTAGTGGGGAAGACCTCCTGGGATGTCCTTCAAGCAAGAAGGAGTTTCCTATTAAGGATCCTGAGAAATCTGAGGCTCATACAGAGACCATAGAGATTCCATTAAATCTCCTTCTGCCATTCATGAGCTCTGACTATTATTCGTCCTCTGAAGAGGATGAAGATGTGACTGGTGAGCAAGTTGCTCAATATTTAGGAGCTATCATGAAACTGAATGCCAAGCTGTTTGGTAATGAGACTTGGGAAAGTGAACCTCCCTTGCTCATTAGTGATTTGGATACTTGGATTCAGGAAACTCTACCTCAAAAGAGACAAGATCCTGGCAAGTTCTTAATACCTTGCACCATTGGCACCATGAGCTTTGAGAAAGCTCTATGTGATCTTGGGTCAGGAATAAACCTTATGCCACTCTCTGTAATGGAGAAGCTAGGGATCATTGAGGTACAACCTGCCTTGTTCTCATTACAATTGGCAGACAAGTCCATGAGAGAAGCTCATGGGATAGTAGAGGACGTGCTAGTAAAGGTTGAAGGCCTTTACATCCCTACTGATTTCATAATCCTAGATACTAGGAAGGAAGATGATGAATGCATCATCCTAGGAAGACCTTTCCTAGCCACAGCAGGAGCTGTGATAGATGTCAATAGAGGTGAGCTAGTCCTTCAATTAAATGGAGAATATCTTGTGTTTCAAGCACATGGCCATCCCTCTGTGACAAAAGAGAGTAAGCATGAAGAGCTTCTCTCAGTTCAGAGTCAAGAAGAGCCCACACAGTCAAACTCTAAGTTTGGTGTTGTGAGGCCACAACCAAACTCTAAGTTTGGTGTTCAAACCCCATATCCAAACTCTAAGTCTGGTGTTGGCAACTATACAACATTGACCTGATCACCTTGTGGCTCCATGAGAGCCACTGTCAAGCTATTGACATTAAAGAAGCGCTTGTTGGGAGGCAACCCAATTTTATTTATCTAATTTTATTTTATTTTGTTTTGGTGTTATTTTTGTGTTGAATTAGGTACATGATCATGAGGAGTCACGAAAAAAATCAAAAGAATTAAAAACAGAGTCAAAAACAGAAGAAAAAAAATTTTTCACCCTGGAGGATGCACGGGCCGGCGTTCAACGCCCAGAAGGTGCATCTGGCCGGCGTTCAACGCCAGAACAGAGCACCATTCTGGCGCTGAACGCCCAAAACAAGCACCAACCTGGCGTTAAACGCCAGGATGGTGCACAGAGAGGACAAACTGGCGCTGAACGCCAGAAACAAGCATGAAACTGGCGTTCAACGCCAGAAACATGCATCACATGGGCGTTGAACGCCCAGAGCATGCACCAATGGGCGTTTAAACGCCAGAATGGTGTGCCAAGGCATTTTACATGCCTATTTGGTGCAGGGATGGAATTCCTTGACACCTCAGGATCTGTGGACCTCACAGGATCCCCACCTACCTCGCCCTCTCTCTTTCCATTCATGATCATCCCTTCTGTTTCTCATTCACCACCTGCTGCTACCCATTCTACCCCACACACCCCACCTACCTTTACAATTTAACTTCTCTTTCCCACCCAATCCCACCCATATAGCCGAATCCATCTCCCCTCACTCACCTCCATTATCTTCTTCTTCTTCTTCTCTTCTTTCTTTTCTTGCTCGAGGGCGAGCAATTTTCTAAGTTTGGTGTGGTAAAAGCATAGCTTTTTTGCTTTCCCATTACCATTAATGGCACCTAAGGCCAGAGAAACCTCAAAGGGAAGACAAAAGCTTCCACCTCCGAGTCTTGGGAGATGGAAAGACTTATATATGTAAGCTGGAATAGCTCAGTTGGTTAGAACATATGGCTGCAAATCAAGAAGATTCCTGAAGATACCTCAGGGAATAAGTTGTCCTCCACACAACTTTTGGGAGCAAATAATGTTAAAAACACCAAAATCACTAGGGATCATGCAACAGAAGCAAGGAAAAGACATAGAGGAGCTCAAAAAGCACCATTGGACCTTCAAGAAGGCGCCACCCTCACTCAGGTGGATTCATTCCTTGTTCTTTATTTTCTTTCTGTTTTCGGTTTTTAATACTATGTTTATTTATGTTTTGTGTTTCTACTTCATGATCATTAGTGTGTAACCATGCCTTAAAGCTATGAATAAAATCCATTAGTCTTTCACCTCTCTTAAACGAAAAATGTTTTAATTCAAAAGAACAAGAAGTACATAATTTTCGAATTTATTGGTGAATTTAATTTAATTATATTGATGTGGTGGCAATAATTTTTGTTTTCTGAATGAATGAATGAACATTGCATATTTTTGATCTTGTTGTTTATGAGTGTTAAAATTGTTGGCTCTTGAAAGAATGATGAACAAAGAGAAATGTTATTGATGAACTGAAAAATTCATGAATTGATTCTTGAAGCAAGAAAAAGCAGTGAAGAAGAAAGCTGGCGAAAAAAAAAATTAGAAAGAAAAAGAAAAAGCCAATAGCCCTTAAAACCAAAAGGCAAGGGTAGCAAGGATCCAAGGCTTTGAGCATCAATGGATAGGAGGGCCCAAGGAAGTTAAATCCAGGCCTAAGCGGCTCAATCAAGCTGTCCCTAACCATGTGCTTGTGTCATGAAGGTCCAAGTGAAAAGCTTGAGACTGAGTGGTTAAAGTCGTGATCCAAAAGAGTGTGCTTAAGAGTTCTGGACACCACTAACTGGGGACTTTAGCAAAGCTGAGTCACAATCTGAAAAGGTTCACCCAGTTATGTGTCTGTGGCATTTGTGTATCCGGTGGTAATACTGGAAGACAAAGTGCTTAGGGCCACAGCCAAGACTCATAAGTAGCTGTGTTCAAGAATCAACATGCTTAACTAGGAGAGTCAATAACACTATCCGAAATTCTAAGTTCCTAGAGAAGCCAATCACTCTAAACTACAAAGGAAAAAGTGAGATGCCAAAACTGTTCAGAAACAAAAAGCTACAAGTCCCGCTCATGTAATTAAATTAATATTCATTGATATTTTGGAACTTATAGTATATTCTCTTCTTTTTATCCTATTTGATTTTCAGTTGCTTGGGGACAAGCAACAATTTAAGTTTGGTGTTGTGATGAGCGGATAATTTATACGCTTTTTGGCATTGTTTTCATATAGTTTTTAGTAAGTTTAAGCTACTTTTAGGGATGTTTTCATTAGTTTTTATGATAAATTCACATTTCTGGACTTTACTATGAGTTTGTGTGTTTTTCTGTGATTTCAGGTAAATTCTGACTGAAATTGAGGGATTTGAGCAAAACTCTGAAGAAGGCTGACAAAAGGACTGCTGATGCTGTTGGATTCTGACCTCCCTGCACTCGAAATGGATTTTCTGGAGTTACAGAACTCCAATTGGCGCGCTCTAAACGGCGTTGGAAAGTAGACATCCAGGGCTTTCCAGCAATATATAATAGTCCATACTTTATTCGAAGAATGACGACGTAACTTGGCGTTGAACGCCAAGTACACGCTGCTGTCTGGAGTAAAACGCCAGAAAAACGTCATGATCCGGAGTTGAACGCCCAAAACACGTCATAACCTGAAGTTTGACGCCAAGAAATGCCTCTACACGTGAATTCATCAAGCTCAGCCCAAGCACACACCAAGTGGGCCCCGGAAGTGGATTTATGCATCAATTACTTACTCATGTAAACCCTAGAAGCTAGTCTAGTATATATAGGACATTTATCTATTGTATTAGACATCTTTTGACCATCTTTTGACCACTTTAAGTCTTTCATTATTCGGTCACTTGATCATGGAGAGGGCTGGCCATTCGGCCATGCCTGAACCTTTTGCTTATGTATTTTCAACGGTGGAGTTTCTGCACACCATAGATTAAGGGTGTGGAGCTCTGCTGTACCTCAAGTATTAATGAAATTTTATCTTCTTTTATTCAATTCTCTTTTATTCTTATTCCAAGATATTCATTCGTACCCAAGAACATGATGAATGTGATGAGTCAGATTACCCTCATTATCATTCTCAATTATGAACGCGAGTGATTGACAACCACTTACGTTCTACATGCAACAGAGCTTGAATGCGTATCTCTTAGATTCCCCAACAGAATCTTCGTGGTATAAGTTAGATAGTTGGCGGCATTCATCTGGATCCGGAAAGTCCAACCTTGTCTGTGGTGTTCCGAGTAGGATCCTGGGAGTCCGGAAAGTCCAACCTTGTCTGTGGTGTTCCGAGTAGGATTCCGATCATGAATGACCGTGACGTGCTTCAAACTTTAACCTGCTGGGCGTTGGTGACAGACGCAAAAGAGGGATTCTATTCCAGTAGGAGCGGGAACCAACCGGTGATTAGCCGTACTGTGACAGAGTGCGTTAGCATAGTTTTCACTGCGAGGATGGGATGTAGCCATCAGCCATGGGTGATGCCTCCAGACTGGTTAGCTGTGCGAGTGACAGCCGCACAGGTTATTTCCCCGTGAGGAATGAAAGTAGCCACAGTTGATGGTGAACCCCTATACAAAGCTTGCCATGGAAAGGAGTAAGAAGGATTGAGTAGAAGGAGTAGGAGAGCAGGCGTCCAAGAGCTCTACAGCATCTCCATCCGCTTATCTGAAATTCCTACCAATGAATCTGCATAAGTGTTCTATCCTTTTTATTATTTCTTCTTTTTATTATTAATTATTCGAAAACCCATAAACCATTTTTAATCTGCCTAACTGAGATTTGCAAGGTGACCATAGCTTGCTTCATACCAACAATCTCTGTGGATTCGACCCTTACTCACGTAAGGTTTATTACTTGGACGACCCAGTACACTTGCTGGTTAGTTGAACGGAGTTGTGAAAATAAACAGTGCCCTAAGAGTAAATATATGCTAAAGCTCAAAAGATAGAAATCACAATTTCGTCCACCACTTATTTATAGCAAATCCAAGGAAGAACACATTGCACATCTAAGAACAGCACTTGCAGTCCTACAACAACATCAATTTGTGGCCAAGCTCTCTAAATGTACATTTTGCCAACAAGAAGTTGAATACCTAGGCCATGTGGTGGGCAAGGAAGGAGTGCAGGTTGACAACTCCAAAATTAAGGCAATTGTTGAATGGCCCAAGCCAGTGAACTTGAAACAACTGCGGGGCTTTCTCGGCCTCACTGGGTACTATCGGAGGTTTGTTGCAAGGTATGCGCAATTGGCTGCTCCACTCACTGAACTTCTCAAACGCAATAATTTTCATTGGGAGCATGCAGCGGAGATTGCATTTGAGGAGTTGAAGTCAGCCCTTACTCGTACTCCAGTATTAGCCTTACCCGATTTCAATCAGCCATTTATTATTGAAACTGATGCGTCAGCCCAAGGGATTGGTGCAGTGTTGTCCCAACAAGGGCATCCCCTTGCTTATTTTAGCAAATTAACGGTGGCATCAGCTTATGTCAGGGAATTGTACGCTATTACCCAGGCGGTGGCGAAGTGGCGGCATTACTTACTCGGGCGCCGTTTCTGTATCAAAACAGATCACCAAGGCTTACGTGAATTAATGTCACAGGTGGTGTTGACCCCTGAGCAGCAATTCTATCTGACCAAGCTTTTGGGATATGATTTTGAGGTCATATATCGTTCTGGCAAGACTAATAAGGCTGCTGATGCCTTATCTAGGCAGGGTGATGGGAATCCAGAGGTGCAATTCCAAGCATTCTCAACTGTGCAATCCACATTACGGCCATTGCTCTTGCGCGCCACTGCAGAAGACCAAGAAACCCAATCAATGATAGCACAATATAACCACGGGTCCCTCAACTCCGAATTCCTATTCCAAGAAGGGTTGCTGACTTACCGCGGCAGAATTTGGGTGCCAAATTTTGAGGGTCTGCGCAATCAGTTACTCAAGGAGTTCCATTCTACACCCATGGCGGGACATCAAGGGGAACTCAAGACTTTTAAGGCCCTTGGCAGTGTCTTCTTTTGGCCTGGACTTCGTAGAGACATTCACAAATTGATTCAGGAGTGTGAAACTTGTCAAACCACAAAATATGTGCCCGCAAAGCAAGCTGGCCTCCTCAACCCCTTGCCGGTTCCAAAAGGTCCCTGGATGGAGCTCTCCATGGATTTCATAGTGCAATTGCCAAAATCAGCTGGGTACTCTGCGATAATGGTGGTGGTGGACCGCTTTAGTAAAACAGCTCATTTTGAGCCACTACGGGTAGGGTTCACTGCTTCTTCAGTGGCCAAAATTTTCATTGCAGCTGTTGTTAAACTCCATGGTTTTCCTTCGGTGATTGTCTCGGACAGGGATCCTATTTTCCTCAGCAAATTCTGGCGCAACCTGTTTGAGCACAGCGGAACACGCTTGCACTATAGCACTGCCTACCATCCACAGAGCGACGGTCAAACGGAAGTGACAAATCGTTCCCTGGAACAGTACCTTCGAGCATTTACCCATTCTCGACCACAATTATGGACTTCCTTTTTGCCTTGGGCTGAATTTTGCTACAATGGATCATTCCACTCTGCCATCCAGATGACCCCACATGAGGCACTCCACGGCTTTCCCATGAACCTGCCCCCTGGTTACATTCCTGGCACTTCTCCCGTGGTAGAAGTCGACTCCTTCTTGAGGACCCGTGAGATTCTCAATGATGAATTGGGCTTCTATTTGCACCAGGCTCGAAGCCGCATGAAGAAACAGGCAGATAAGCATCGCCGCGATCAAGAATTTCGAGAAGGAGAGTGGGTATTGTTGAAATTGAAGCCATATCGGCAGATATCCCTCTTCCACAAGGAGCATCCAAAGTTGGGGAGACGATTCTTTGGGCCGTATCGAGTGCAGCGGCGTGTGGGAAAGCTGGCGTACCGATTAGAGCTCCCTGCCGGCAGTACTATTCACCCCGTCTTCCATGTTTCTATGTTGAAGAAGTTCCATGGAGAGCCGCCAGCAAAGGTCCCCGTCCTGGCGGGTGCACCAGCCGCTTTTCAGCCTCTCCTATCTGCAATCATTGCACGCCGCACGGTGATCAAGGAGGGACAACCAGTTGAACAAGTATTAGTAGATTGGGAGGGAACATCGAGGGATGAAACCACTTGGGTGAATAAAGAGAAGTTACAGAGGATGTTTTCTGATATTGACCTTGAGGACAAGGTCATTGTTGGGGAAGGGATAGTTGATACAGTCACTACTCCAAGCCCATCTCAGCAGCTAAAACCAACAAGGGAAGAAGAAGAGAGTAGCAACACTGGCCCAATTGTTAACAAAAGAGAGCGAAAGATGCCATATTGGGCTAGGGACTATGTAATGGGTAAATGAATGAGAGAGCATGGTAATAATAGGCAAAGTTGTTAGGATCTGATAGGGATTTAAGGAAAAGAAAAGGAGAGAGAAAGGGGGGAACAATCTAGTCAGTTAGTGTGGGAGTCGTCCCTGACTCGAAGAGGGAGAGTGAATTTCGGTTATAGTTTTTGGTTCATCAATTCCATTTCCATTTTATTCCAATTCTGATGATGATTCACTGACTTCGTTGATAATTGTGAAATTGCATTGTGCTCTAACATCATCGCTAAGCATCTCCGAAATAAAAGACATTATTATGGTTTGATAAAAAAAGACATTGGTTATTGATGGTAAGGTGATAATAGAAACTTAGCGTAAAGTGAAGTATTGTTGTTGTTGTTATGAAGAATGTTGTGTATTCTTATAAAGAGTGCAGAGAAAGAGTCCTGAAATTTTTTGGTGTTTAATTGATGATATTTTTATATTGATGTATTTTTTAGAAGAAAGATGTAGAAGTTAGGAATTCGGATCAATATGTGCATAAATTAGAGTTTCAAAAACTAAATTGGGTCCAAAATCAAATTTAGCTACGTCACCTAGATGTTGTAGCGTCCAGTACGAGATTTTGCTACCTTAGTACTCTGTTAATTGGCTCCAAAAAGAGGTTAGGGATCAAAATGGTGTCCAAAACTGTATCTTGGATACGATTATTAAAAATTTTGAATTTTGGGAACCGAAACGACAATTGGCATAAATCTCAGGACTAAAATAAGGATTTAGTCGAGTTAGCCCATACTAATTATTTACCTTACCATTATTGTTTATTCTATTATTGTCAAGGTTATGAAAATAGAATGAGCCGCTGAATTAGTAAAATTAGAAGTTCAAAAGTTTAAAGATTCAATTAAAATTTAACCAAAGTTGAACCAGATATAGTAAGATAATATTTTAAAGTTTTCCATTTTTAATCATTAAAATTTAATTTTTTAACCAATTTGTGGATGGTTCGCCAGCGTTTGTTTTTTTTTTCCATGAACTAGACCAGTTTGGTATTCAGTTCCTAGTTGTTCTGGTTGAATTAGTTATATTTGTTATACTTAAGATGATATACAGAAATATATATTTTTCTAAGCAACTTGACACCAAGAACACTTGTTGGATGAAATAAAGTGACTGACCTAAAGCATCAATCTGATAGGCAGGAAGGCCATCGCTAAAAATTCCATCTTCAAAAGCTTTTATTGTTGTCATTGTACACTTTGCATTGTCACATGGATGAATATCAAAATCATTTTGAGATTAATATTTTGTTGAGAATTAATATGCATAATTTATGTAAAGAAATAATTAAGATATAAACATGTCTTACACTACAAGAAAGTTTTAAAATAGCGACCGATTTTAGCGACCAACAAAATCGGTCACTACTAGCAACCGATTTTGCGACCAATTAAATTTTCTTTAGGATTAAAAGAAAATCGGTTGCTAAATCGGTCACTAAATTTCAATTAGCGGCCGATTTAGTGACCACCCACTCTTGATTGCTGAATTGGTCGCTAAAATAAAAATTAGTGACCGATTTAGCTGTCGATGACAAAGCCAATCTAGTCAGTCGCTATTTCTTTAACTTAACAACCAAATTAGCAACCAAAACAAAAAATAAGCTTTTAGAGTATGTTGGTGGCTAAATCGGTGGCTTAAAAAACAAGCTTTAAGTTAGTGACCGATTTTGCAACCAATATAAAAATAAACTTAATGGTGGTTGGTCGCTAAAACAGTCTTAAGACATAAGTTTCTTCGAAATGACTTGCTCCCAAAAGAGATAATTATAATTTTCATTTCACTAATTCATTTTAAAACATGGCTCATCACTTTCTTGGATAATTCAAGTAAAATAGTAAGAGTCTTAAACTCATAATTTTTCAAATAACATTTTAATAAAATCTCGGATTTTATAGGAATTTCGGCAGCATCTCCACTAAAATTTGGACTTTGCTATCCTTTCTGGGTCCCAACAGAACCATTCCTGGGTTCAAAACCAAATCAGTTTAAAATCAAGCTGATTCTAAAAATTCATATCATTTTCGTATATCAAGGAAATAGATTTAAAATTAAATCATTTTTTACGAACCAAAATCATTTCCAAAACTTTAAAGAATTAATTTAACAAAACCAAACAATAATCCAATCAAACAAAGTCATATCATCCAAAACAGCCAGACAATACATAAGACTTACATAATCACTAGAAATTGTATTTATCACATCCATATCCATTTATAACAATTCCAAAATATAAAATAAGTTTTTTAGAAAAACATCCCTACCTCGAAAAGTCGAACCCATAAGCTGAATGCGTCACAAGAACCCTTTCTCTCAGCCCGAAATCAACTACAATTGAATTTAGATTAGTGTAAATCCAGACCTCACATATTTGCAGGAAGCAATTGAACTTGTTGAGACCCAAGACCCCTCTAGCAAGGAATTTTCACAGAATGATTCCCTTGCACAAGTGCTTGGAAAGGAGCACCCAGGAAGAGTTCGTGGACTCGGTATTGGTACATGTCCGAGTCGGTGTTTTCGTAACATTCCAGAGCAGTCGGACTACGGTGTACAGATTGAGGAGTATCAGATGGAGATTGTGAAACTCAAGGAGGAGGCAGCAGAACTCAAGGCGGAGGCAGCAGAACTCAGGGCAGCAGCAGCGGCAGCAGAGACAAAGAGACAGAGAATGGAGACAGAGGCAGCTGAAGGGAAGGCAAAAATACAGACAATGGGAGATTTGTTGACATACGTAATCCAGCAACAAGGAGGTAATTTGCCACCTGAAATAGCTGCGGGTTTGGATTATTTGAGAAGTGCACCAACCTCATCCCATGCAAGATGATGTGTGGACACTCTTGATTTGACTTATCAGTGTTGGAATCGGAAGACTCTTTTATTATTGGTCTTTCGTAATGACTTTTGAGATATTTATTTGTAGTTTTTTATTTTGTTGACTTTATTTGTAGTTTACAGTAATGGACTCAGTGGATGCAAATTATCGTTATAATGGTTCACCTTTGCATTTATTTAGTTAGATTTTGTTTTGTATGTTATTTTTGGATTGGCTGTTGGTTATTTTAAAAGATTAACGCAGTTGGGTGGATGAACATATAAAAAATAAGAGAGTTGTCATATTTTATTATAAATTCTGATTTTTTTTTAAAAAAAGTGTTATTCGACATTTGGCAGCGGTTTTAAATCCGCGGCTATATTGATAACAGGGTTAGTAAACGTATGGCATTTTGCAGCGGTTGACAACCGCTGCAATCTCCCTTAAATCATGTTTAGTCAATTTAGTAGCGGATGAAACCGCTGCAAAATAATTCTGCTACAAAATACCATTTAACAGCGGTTGTTCCAGCGGTTACTAATAACCGCTGCTAAAGGTTTAGCCGCACACTATCTTTCAGCGGATTTATCAACCGCTGCTATCCGTTTGGCAGCAGTTAAAAACCGCTGCTAATCCTATCCATAACCGCTGCTATCTGCCGGATGTGGTGTAGTGACTCTGCCAGGCTAGAACAGAATATTGATTTCAAGGGCTTGAAAATAAAACGCTTATCGAGGAGACAGGGATTCCACCGGCGGTTACCGACAACAGCGACTGTGGCGGCGGTGTCAGCAGCGGACGACAGAACACACGACAGTGACTGCGAACCCAGCATGACTTCCTCCCCTCCATCGCGTGCTGGTCCTCCTCCAACGATGTGCACAGCGATGACAATGACCTCCATCTACGTCAGCTACGATGACTGGCGTAGCGGCGATGGCTGGACGCAGCTCCTCCAGCTCGCGTCTCTGGCAGCAGCAACTCCCCCTCCTCACGTGGTTCTCTCCTTCAGCTCCAGTCGTCCCCGCAACGGCGACGACGGCAAGACGCGAGGCAGCTTCTCTCTCCTTCCAGTTGCTCTCTCTCTCTCTCTCTGTCTCTCTCTCTCTCTCTCTCTGTCTCTCTCTCTCTCTCTCTCTCTCTCTGTGACTCGATGGCGATGGCGGCTCCTAGTCGGCCGGCGCGACCCCCTTCCCTTCCCCCTCTTCTTCTCGGCTCTCCCTTCCTCCTGTGCGCCCCTTCTTCTTTCTTTCCCTTTCTTTGTTTCTTTCTTCTGTAGATTAGGATAGAAAAACAAAATTAATGGTGGTTAGGGTTAGTTTGGGGGAGGAGAGGTCAGGGTTAATTTGGTTAAAGTTAGGGTTTGGATATTGTTTAGGAATATTTGGCTTTAGTAATTTTAATCAAATTAGGATATGTTTTATTAATTTCAAATCTAATTTAATCATTAAAATTACTTTAGAAATATTATTTAATTATCAATTCGCTAATTAGCATTTAATTAGGTAGTCTAATTTAAAATTAAAAATAATAAGATTAATTTTCTTTGTTCATAAAAATTAAAGTATTAAATTCTGAAATCTTAATTATTCAACTAAATCTTATAAAATTCTTATTCTTTTACAACTGTTAAGTTGTATAATTTAAATATAGAAAATTATTTAATAATTATAAGATTAAGTAAACTTTTTAATTTAATTATCAAAACTTGATTTAAATACTTTTAATAGAATAATTTTTAAAAATAAAATTTTTAATAAATAAATAAATTGAAATTAACTTAATAATAATATTTTTCAAAAATTCTGGATTTTACAAGTATCGTAAAATGTAAGAAACCAAATAATAAATAATAACAATAAATAAAAGATATTAGATAGGTTTTAAATATATAATAATGATAATAAAAAAAAAGCAGCAACGTTTTATGCTTAAAAAGTTGTTATTCAATCTTTTAAAAAAATTGTTATCTAATTTAAATGTGCAGCTTACATATGATACAAATAACTGGTTAGCTGATATATTAGTTTCATTTGACTTATTTATTGCTGTTTTCTTTGGGAAATTATTGATATAGATTATTTATACCGATTTTCGTTGTGTATTTTAACTTTTATGCTACTTATCTAAAAAAAATATTTTGTATTTAAATATATTAAATATAAAATTAATATATATTAATTTATATTTAATATATTTACTAATATATATAATTAATACATTAAATATATATTAAATAAATAATATATATTTAATATATTAAATATTTCAAATATATTAATATTTAATATCCTAAATAAGTATTTAATATACACAACTAGAAAATGGATTAATACAGACAGATTTACAGACAGATTTAATCTTTATTATAGACGGATTTTTTGTTATCGACAAAATTACTGACGAATTTTGTCCCTCTATAAAAGTCCCGTCGGAAATTATTTACCGACGGATTTTTTTTCCGTCCGAAACATACCGACGAATTTTTACCAGTTACCAACAGATTTTTCCTCTATAAATTCTCCATCCATTTTCCGAAGGCGACGAACTTTCCGACGGATTTTCCGTTTGTAATTACAGACGGATTTTTCGACGGATTTTTCGTCTGTAATTACAGACGGATTTTCAGACGAATTTTCCGTCTGTAATTACAGACAAATTTTCAGACGGATTTTCTGTCTATAATTACAGAAGGATTTTTCGACGAATTTTCCATCTGTAATTTGAACTTTGGAAAATCATCTCACACTCTAATTACATACAGAAAATTCGTCTGTAAATCCGTTAGTAAGGTAAAATAGATTTTTTTTTAAATTTTTCTATTGCAAAATAAATACTTTAGATTTGTTTTCTAAATTTACTCCATCAAACATACTGTAAATTGAAAAAAAAAAGCTAAAAATCACATAGATAAACATAATATTCATTAGATGATACCTATAAAATTGAATGTTATTTTTCAACACCATTATCCAATATCTCACAGTCTCAATAAAAAGATATCTCAAAATTTCTTTTAAACTACAGCAGAGAAGAGCAGGACTTTCAGCCTAAAATTTAAAACTATTTTCTCGTGCTCTCTTTAAAATTTAAATTCTCCAATAATCTAATCTGAGTTACATGATTCTTCACTCCATACTCCTCTTTCGTAATATTCTTTGATTTTTATTTAATAAAATCTAATAGTTCATAAAAGATGATACATCTAATACACACAAAATGATTGAGCTGATTTTAGACAAACTCAAATTTACGAATCAAATTAATTCTCATTGTGACAGTTACAAGCATACCTTTAGCTTACTAAAAAAAACATAAAAAGTTACAAGCATACCCTTAGCTTACTAAAAAAAAAAAAAAAAAGAGACAAAACTAAACTCGTAAATCGAAACTGAAATTATCCAACAATATAATGACACAAAATGTGTAGCACAAAACTTCCATTTTGGTTGCAATGAACCAACCACAGAGGGGCAGTCAGAAGCCATTACGGCAGTTTGAGAGAAAAGCGGACACAGTTACATTCGTGTGGTGAACTCCGTACAATAATGCTTATACTTCTTCAAACTTGTTTTTTTTTTTTTTTATTCTTTTTGCCTAAACTTTGATTGGCTTGGGTGGTTGATTAATAAAAACGAATTCCTCCTAATTAACAAAAACTAAACTAAGTTACATGTAACAAGATATTTGGCACTAAAAACCAAGACATGTATATATATATACACCATTATTCTTCTTAATTCGTATACTTTAACCAAAGAGAGAGCACATATATTATACTCTACTATTCTAGCAAAAAGAAACGTAACCATGTCAATCTCTTACAGGGCCATTTCTCTAGTTCTGCTAATGCTTGTCAATGGTTTGGTTTCAGGTTGGTTCTTGAATGTGTTGATCTTTATTTTTTCTTTTTTTTTTCTAAAGAAAAAATTAAAAGTAATTTTATATTATTTTCCTTCTTTTTGGTGTATGATATATCACCTTTTTTTATGTTCAAATGTTTTTAATTCTTGTTGCTGTACTATTTTTATACTGTTTATGAATTTATTTTGGGTTTTGATCCGTGTGGGTTAAAAACTTACTAATTTACCTTTTTTTTTTGGTGATCTCAGATGCAAGACAACTTAATGAGAGAACAGGTAAATGATTCCATATGACCCCTTTTGTATCCATTTCTAGTTATGTATGAATTATGATCCCACATTATATATTTAGAACGAAATCCTAACCAGGATTTGGAGTCTAAAGATGTGATTGCTGATTAATGTTGGAGGTCATCAACTTTAATCTATCATGGTGGTTTCATGGATGATGAACAAGTAGTTTTATTATTATTTATTTTCTGTTGTTATCCATGTCTTAGATGTGTTGAAACTATTTTACTTTATTTTTAAAAGAAAAGGGGACTTTAATTTCGCTCACAAATTAGTTGAGTCGTCTTAGAGGATTACTTTCCTACGCACACGTACAATACTAACTTAAATCATGCTGCTATGCCTATGCGGAAGGAAGATATATTCAAAACACCAAATAAGGCATGCATTTGAAATATCCGAAAGAAAAAAGAGAAACAAAGAACCATAAATTGATGCATGTATAGTTCATAAGCAAAATGTCCCCTTTTTAGACTAAACATGTAATTCAGCTCAGAAAGGTAGTATATTCAAGCAAGTAGCTATAAAATCTAGCAGTTTATTTTTGTAAAATTTATTTATCCAATATTCCCAATCCAACAAAACAAGAATTAGTCTCGCATTTAAAAATTTTGCCACTAACTAATGAATTATGCATACATTCTTATCCATCCATAGAAATACTTTTAAAATAAAAAGCTATATTATTTACGAAGTTATTCCTGGATAAAATATTATTCAATATAATAATAATAATAATAATAATAATAATAATAATAATAATAATAATAATAATAATAATAATCTACTTCTATTATCTACGGTATATAATGAAAATTTAAAACTTCGTGTGTATAATTTATTAGTGTCTATTAATCCACTAATAATAATAATAATAATAATAATAATAATAATAATAATAATAATTATTATTATTATTATTATTATTATTATTATTATTATTAAAACTGAAATCAACAACTTTATATTATCTCAAAATTTTTGAATAAAGCATAATTCTTTTTAAACTACTGATTATTTCCAGTTATCCATTTTATTTTTTTTATATATATATTTTCAGGATTGAATGGTACAATATTGGCAGATTGTGCCGCAGTGGGATGCAAGGATAGGTACATCAAGATATTCCAAGGTAAATATGATGGAAGCAAAGTGATCAATGGAGAAATTGTGAACACTTGCCCCGTAACAATAACTGACCTACATGTGGATTGTGGAGCATTCATCAAATCAATGAAATATATTCCAGTCCCACCCTACGTTTTAAGGGCTGTTAATAACACTGAGTGCGTTGTCAACAATGGCAAACCAATTAGAGGACATCCTCTCTTCTTTAAGTACTACAATTCCGAAATGCTTCCCCTCACTGTTACCTCCTTCAAGTGCTTCCGTCATTGAAATTATTATTAAGCCCTAGGTTAAATTAAAGAGCTTTAATTTGATGTTTTTTTTACAGTACTTTTATGTTTGGTTGTGGAATTTTTAATGGGTTAGCAGTTTAATGGAGATAGGCGGAAATAAAAAAAAAAAAAAAGAAAGAAGAAAGAAGAAAGAAGAAAGGAATAATGGAGCATCAATGTTTTTTTTATAACAGTTATTTTTATTTTTGTGAGAAATGATGAGCTCATTTGTAATGGAAGGAGGCTTTTTTTTTTCAGAGACTCAGAACCATCTTACAGAAATCAGTAGTTATTCTAAGTACACAAATACTTATACATGTCCAAATATATATATATATATATATATATGTAATGCTAACTGAACCAAAAAAAATTAATTAACTATCCAATTAATTATTATATGTTTTTATTATATGTTATCTAATTTATTTTAAATTTATATTTTATATTTTAATATATATTTTATTTAAATAATTAATTTAATGACTATTTTTTAATGTATAAGTAATATAACTATTATATATAATATTAGATCATAATTATTCATTATTCTAATTATTTTTTTAGTTTTTAAATAAAAATAATTTTTTTGTCTTCTTAGTGGTTTTAAAAAATAAAGTATATGAAGAGTGCTAAGGACTAGTGATTTTTGTGATTTGTAGTTATTATTGGTATTTTTAATAGTGTGAATTTTTATCTAATGATATAAAATTATTCACTTTTTTTTTACTGATTAAGTACTGGCCAAATTTTAATAAAAATGTTAGTTCTTTAGACTTTCTAAAAGTATATTTAAATTTGTATTCATTTTCTCTGTTTTTAATAGTATTTTATGACACAATAGGCTAAAGACACTAATATATCACAGATTTAAACTTCATAAAAAGTTAACTGCTGGTCAATGAGTTATTACATGTATAAAGCAAGATTTGAATCCCAACACTTAAATGAACAAATGAGTTGATTATTTGACTGATCTAGCTTAATTTTTATTCATTTAAGTGTGTTAAAAATCTTATATCTCAATCATTACTCATGGGTAGGAATGAAATATCAAAAGATATAACCATTGCTTTATGCCAGAAGCGAAGGTGTTAGTTTTATGATATAATTTGATGTTAATTTAGTGTATTATGAACTTGAATATTGTAGGAATGATAATTTTGATGAATAAGTAATTTAGATAAATGACTTGAAAAGTTTGATAGTTATATTATTGATGCGTTAATAAGGAGAGCGTACAAAGGCTAGTGGAATTTGATATGTTTGTTAGTTAGTTACAATGAACTCTATGATGACCTACTTATAAGCTCCATAAGTTGATTCTAGATAATTTCAAATCATAGATATTTCTAGATACTAATCTTAGATCTTTCTAGTACTTAATTTATTTACTTAATTTTTAGACTACTCCATCATAATATCTAGATATTTATTTTTATGAAACAAGATCATAAAAATTCTAGAAAGTTCTACAAATGTGTAGCATCATTAATACCCCCTTGATGTACATTTGTGTAACTCCAAATATCTCTCGAAATAGTTCGAACTTTAATCTTGGTAGTGCCTTGGTGAAGATGTCTACCAGTTGTTTATCTGTGTTGCAATACTCGATCTTTATCTTTTTTTTTTCAATATAGCTTCTCGTATAGAATGATATTTGATAGCTATATGCTTGGTCCTACTATGATGGACTAGATTGTTTGTCATTGCTATTGTTGACTTGCTGTTACAAAACATAGTTGGTTCTTCTTGTTGCTCTCCTATGTCTTTGAATATTTTCTTTAGTCATATTGCCTAACTAGTAGCATTTGCAGCTGCAACATACTCAGCTTCAGCAGATGATTGAGCCATATTTTCTTATTTTTTTTATGTCCAAGAGAATACTCCAGATCCAAGTATAAAAGCATATCCAGCATGCTTTTCATGTCATCAATGGATCTGCCCAATCACTATCGGTATATCCAAGTAGTTTTGGATCTTTGGTAGATTTATAATGAATGCCATAATCCTTTGTGCCTTGTAGATATCTTAAGATTTTTCTTGCATCTTCATAGTACTTTTGACTTGGCTTTTGCATGAATCTTGATAGTAAACTTGTTGCATACATGATGTCGGATCTTGTGGTAGTTACATAAAGAAGACTTTCAATTAGACTTCTATATTGCGAAGCATTTGCCTCTGCAGATCCATCTTCTTTTTGTAATTTCTCATTATGGACTAGAGGAGTAGATACTATTTTACAATTATTCATCTTGAACCTTTGTAGCAAATTTTGAGTGTATATCTTTTGCGAGATTAAAATTCTGTCTTCATTTTGGTACCTCAATTCCAAGAAAATAATGTATCAATTCTAAGTCACTCATCTCAAAAATTTGCTTCATTTTTTCTTTGAATTCTCTAATCATAGTCTCATTTTTTCTTTTGTAGATAAGATCGTCTACGTACAAGGAAACTATGAAAGTGTTTGAGTTACTTTGAGTCTTGATGTAGAGTGTAGGCTCACTTTTACTCCTTTTGAATTCATGATCAGTGAAATATTTATCAATTCACCTGTACCATGCTCGGGGAGCTTGCTTAAGTCTATAGAGTGCTTTCTTTAGCCTTAGCACCTTGTCTTCATGTCCTTCTATAAGGAACCATTGTGGTTGATCAACATATACTTTTTTCATCAGTTCTCTATTTTAAAAGGCAAATTTCTTGTCTAGTTGATAGATCTTCTATTGTTTTTGTGCAGCTAGTGCAATGAGCTCCCTTATTGTATCTAGACAAGCTACAGGTGCAAATGTCTATGTGCAATCTATCCCAGAAATTTGTGCATATCTTTTAGCTATAAGCCTTGCTTTATGCTTCTGAATAGATCTATCAGGATTGAGCTTAGTCTTGTATACCCATTTGACTCCAATGATATCTTTATTTGAAGGGAGATTTACCAGTTCCCATGTGTTATTCTTCTCGATCATCTTGATTTCTTTTTCCATGGCATTTCTCTATTCTTCTTGCTTTTGTGCTTCTTCAAAGCTTATAGGCTCAATCTTGACAAAATTGCATGTTTCATATAGGTCTTGTAAAGGTATAGTTTTTCTTGGAGGAGAATCAGTTGTTGCTTCTACTGTTGGAGTAGGCGTGCTTGCTTCTTCACGTTTTTGTTCTTCTAGTCTACGTGGTTGTTGTGATATTTCAATGCTTCCTTTCTCGAATTTTTCATCTTTCCAGTTCCATGAAGCATTTTTGTTGAACTCCGTGTCTCGATTGATTATAAGTTTCTTTGTATGCAAGTTATACACACAATGTCCAAGGAAGATTTCTTTTTCTGTCTTCTCATTGAGCTTGTTTCTTTTTTGTGTGGGAATGTGGATATAACATATGCATCCAAAAACTCTTAGATGCGTTGTAGAAGGTTTTTGTTCATTCCATGCTTTGATTGAAGTTTTATTTTCTATTGCCTTAGTGGGACAACGATTTAGTAGGTATACTGCTGTGTAAACATCTTTCTGCCCAAAAGATGTTTGATAGATTTTTCTCCTTAAGAATCAAGTGTACCATCTCCATCACAGTTTTGTTTTTTCTCTCAGGTATTCTATTTTTCTCAAGAGCATATCCCACAGTGAATTAACGCTCGACACCCTTTTCTTCGCAGAATTTATTAAATTCTTTGGAAGTGTATTCAGTTCCTCTGTTGCTACGAAGTACCTTGATACTACGACCATCTTGCTTTTTCACGTGTTGCTTGAACTTCTTAAAGATGTCAAAAACCTCTGATCTTTCACGTAAAAAATATACCCACATCATTCTAGTATAATCATCGATAAAGAGAATGAAGTATCTATTATTAAGTGATGGAGTCTTCATCGGACCACAAACGTGAGTGTGAACTAATTCAAGTATCTCTTTGACTTGCCAAGCTCTTCCAGAAGGAAATGGTTAATGATGTTGCTTGCCAAGTAAGCATCCTTCGCAAGGTTGATTAATCTCTGTGATACTTGGTAGATCTCTCTTTAGTTGCTTTTGATGTAGCAGCTTTAATCCATGAAAGTGAAAATGACCAAATCTTGAATGCCACAACCATGAATTATCTTCTTGCATTGTGCCTTTAATGTAGTTTCTATGATATAACTCGATTTGAGTGGAAAGCTCCTATTTTTTATTTTGACGATTGCTAGAAGTCTTTTAGTTTTTCTTTCACTTATGGTGCATGAGTCTTCTTCAAAGTGTAATACGTAGTCTTTCTCCATCATTTGGCCAATACTAAGTAGATTATGTGCTAGTTTAGGAACTAATAAAATATCATGAATATTCTTAGTTCTTATCTTGGTGTGGACGATGATTATACCTTTGCCATTCGCCTACACGATCGTTATGTTTCCAAGTCTGATGCCAAATCAAACAGATTTTTTGACGTCACTGAATAGGCTTTGATCACCTGTCATGTGATTACTGCAATCACTATCGAGATACCATATCTCATCTTTTTTCTTGCACTCTTCTTGATGATGCATAGAATAGACACTCTTCTCCCTCCTTTTCTTCAGAGAAGTTTGTGCAATGATTGATCTTCATCCTATCGTCTTTCTCCATATGCCCAAACCTTTCACAATTACGGCATTATAATTTCCCATGATGTCAACAATCCTTCTCTAGGTGGTCGGTTTTCTTGCATATTGTACAAGGAGAATATTGTTTTCTATCTTCAGTTTTATTTTCTATTTTCTAAAGTGTTTGAACTTATAGAATTTTTTTGTCTTTTTTTTCTCGTCTTTTATTTAAATTCTGAGATTTTACATTGAGCTTAGAATAAAATGCATTTTTTTATTGAATCTTCATCATCTCGACTTGCTAGTGCTTATCAACGATGTTAGTATTAGTGTTGATAAATCCTTAGTTTCTTCAATTGGAAACACTTTAGGATCAAATTTAAAAGGAAAACTAATGAGTATTTTCTCCACTATCTTTTTACCGAGCAAGTCCTCTCCATATGCTTTCATTTTAGTTACTAAGCTCATTAATCTTGTATAGTAATTTTTTTTCTCAGAATATTTTATTTTCGTATTTGCATATTGCTTTCTTAGAGATTGGAGGAGGATTGTGCGTATCTTTGTGTCACCTCTGAACTCTTGTTCTAAGTTTTTCCACACTTCCTTAGCTGATGATATTCCTCTTATCCTTGAGAAGATTGTCTTTGTTACAACTTGTTGGAGGAAGGATAGAGCAATATAATTTCTTTATTGCTCTTCTTTCAATTTTTTCTTTTTTGTAGTAGAAAGTGTTACTTGATTCTCTGACCTGATAAATCCTTCGTGGATAATATCCCACAAGTCTTGTGTTTGTAGGAAGATTTTTATTTGAAAATGTCAGTCCTTAAAATTATCTTCTAACAATATAGGCACGAGAATATTGATGGTTGAGATAGCCATGGTTATGGAAAAAAAAATTTTTTTTGAGTGGGTTATAATATGGTGGTTATGTATAGTTGATAGGTTAGGAAGAAAGATTTTAGCCTAATAGATAATCGAACGCTCTGATGCCACTGTTAGTTTTATAATATAGTTTGATGTTAGTTTAGTGTATTATGGACTTGAATATTATAGCAAGGATAGTTTTGATGAATAAGTAGTTTGGATAAATGGTTTGAGAAATTTGATAGTTATATTATTGATGGGTTAAGGAGAGAGTACAAAGACTAGTGAAATTTGATATGTTTGTTTGTTAGTTACAATGAACTCCATGATGGCCTATTTATAGGCTCCATAAGTTGATTCTAGATAATTCCAAATATTAGATATTTCTAGATATTAACCTAGATATTTCTAGATACTAATCTTAGATATTTCTAGTACTTGATTTATTTACTTAATTTTTAGACTTCTCCATCATAATATCTAGATATTTATTTTTATGAAATAAAATCATAAAAATTATAAAAAATTCTACAAATGTGTAGCATCATTAATAGAAGGCAAGAATTATTGGATATTTAGTGCCACAGCTTAATTTCGTTTTGTTAGTACTAAATTTCATGTTTTCTTTTATATGCCAAAAGTTGTTACTAGACTTCTCCATCATAATATCTAGATATTTTTTTTATAAAATAAAATCATGAAAATTATAGAAAGTTCTACAAATATATAGCATCATTAATAGAAGGCAAAAATTATTGGATATTTAATGCCACAGCTTAACTTTGTTTTGTTAATACTATATGCATTGTTCCTCTATACTTTCTCTTTTCTTAATTTTATATCCCAAACAACAAAAAATTGATTTTATCATTTATGCAGCCTTCACTTAAATTTTGAATTCTTGGTCAGATCTTAAAAATTGTGAATACTAGGAAAGCTTTTTGAGTTTTGACTGCTGTGCCTGGAGTGGAAACTATTGGGCTCATTGCTCCTTATATAAACAAATTTACTCAATGTGTACAGGATATAGTTAGTAGAGAGGGAGATTGTGGCCGTGGCCAAGGCCAAAAGGAAAAGCTTAGGCTTTCTACCAGTTGCCCTGTTGACTTGTATGTGGATCCCATACATTCTAGTTGGGTTACAGGACCAGGACAGATGACCCCCTCCTATCCCGCAACCACCAGGACGCGACAGCCACAGAGTTCTTCTCAGATGGATGATGATTCTAATGATCTCAAAGACTCAAATGAGGACTATTTAGACGAATACGAGTAGGGTTATTTATTTTGCTTTGAATATTTTATATTATTAGTAGATTGCGATTTAGATGAATATAAGTCTGAGTTTAATTATTTATCTTGTCTTGAATTTTTCTGTTAGAGGATTGTTTATTATCTTGATAAGTTTACAAACTCATTATCTAATATTTAATATAAATTTTATTTCTATATTTAAAAGTTTATACGCATTAATTATCTATTATTTTTAAACAAAAAACTAATAAAAAATATGGCTATTAAAATCCATAGCGGTGTTGACGCTTTGTTTATTTATAATAGACAGAAAAATTTGACGGCGATGTTGTCATTTTTTAATTTAAAAATCGGCAGCAACATTGTCAATTTTAATAAATCAAAATATCGACAGATATATCGTCGATTTTAGATAATATTATCGACAGCCAGGATGTCACTTTTATTAAATATGTAAAGTCCTAAACTTATACTATCAACACAGTGGTTGTCGATTTCATTAAAAATTTATCGTCAGTCCAGCAAGCCATCGATTTTATTAGATTTTTAAAAAATCGACACGTTTAAAAGCAACAACTATGGCCGTCAATATTTAATATTATCGATAGTTTTGCTGTCGATTTTAATGGTATTTTTGTAGTGATTGAAGAAAAGAAGGAGAATAAAAAGAGGCTTAAAATAAAAGAAGAAAAAGAAAAAAGATTTGGTTAAATTTGATTACAAAAATAATTTGTTCACCTACCATTTCTCTTATTTTAATTTGATCAAGTTAGTCACATGTGCAGTTTTTCAATTTTTTTTTAAATAATTGTAAATCAAGTTAATCCTTCCGCCATTTGAACGTCAATGATATTATAGAAATAGTTGTGTTTAAAAAAAATAATTAGCCTAAAAACTTTTATATCCCATTCTATTAGAATACTTTTTTTTTGAATATTGCAAGAAAGTACTAAAAAAAAAATAGAAAGTGTACATGTAATGCAATAAATATTTGTTAACAGTAATGAGGAAAGTATTAAGAACTTAACAGGTGAGGACATATTCCAATTGTCATGCAAACATAACATCCAAGACTAGCGGATCCATCCACACTAGAAGTTCCACCACCTATAACAGGAAGGAGATAGTTTGTGACATTTAAAATTTTAATTGTTAACTTAATTTGTTTATGTTATTATTAATAAAGTTGAAACTAATAATGACTTCTTGAAATTCTAAACCCTATGGATAGAAGATTGAGCTGAGTTGCAAATTTTGTCGGAGCGAGGTCTTTCGGAAGATGCACACAAGGAAAGACGATCAGCACACATGAATATATCTCAATAAGTTGCATTCATTTGTTTATTTAACTCTGTGTTCATCAATATTATGCATCCTCAAATTGAGTTTGACTCTCGACTAGCAAAAGCCTAGAAGGAGCAAGTGACTCAGATTACACAGGGTCTGAGACGCCACTTATACCTGAAGATGAAATATGGATGAAGACAGTTGGCGGCTACAAGCGGGAGAGAATATACGACATGGTAGCCGCAGCAGGGCTTGGAGCGAGAGCTGCTACAACAACATCAGACAACATATGCAAAGGTTGAAGCACGCTATCAACAGGAGTAGGATATGAATAGGCATGCTCATCAGAGATACGAGAGGAAGATTAGGAGCCTCTAGGAGACCAATGTCCACCAGACGTTAATCTAGACTAGTGCAAGAATATGGTCAAAGACATGTACTCCTTCATGCGAGAGAAGTTGGGGAGGGGCAAGTCCAACGATGCACCAGCTATGCCGCCTCTTCAGCCGCCTAGACATCCTCCTACATCATTTGGTTCTTGGCCGCCGCCAGCACCACCAATGCCGCCAGCACCCCCAGGACCATAGAATGGAGCCGACGATGACAGCAAATTCATCTCAGATGATTACATGTAGTGTATTTGTATTTTTAGTTTTGATGATATTTTTATATTTTCCTTGTTTCTATCTATCTTAATTTCAAATAATATTTTGAATTTACTATTTATTCACTTTCATCTTGAATAAAAACTCTTTTATTCAGTTTGTGTTTGATTAAACAGCCATTTATATATGTTTATATATATTATTTACAACATTACAGAAAACTAAAAAAAAATATTTTTGACTTTTACCAATGGTTAAGCTGTCGATAATATTAAATTAATATTTTATTTTTTTTAACGTTATTACTACTGATAGGTTAAAAACAAACATTTACCCATGCATCATTTTACTAACGGCATGCATCGTCGACAATATTAATCGAGATTTACCTACGAAGCACAAACACTTCCCTGATTTGTCATATTTGCGTATTGACCACATTTTAGATACGGCACTCATCGACATTCATCCAACACGCGTGTCTTCTGCGTCCAACCGTGTTTTAATAAAAAATAACAAATTCTTATCTGGATACGATTGGACATATCTAAATACCATCACGTGTTAACGTGTCTAGCCTTTTTCTTAACATATATTCTTAAAATGTATTTAGAAATAGTATATATTATTAAAATAAAAAATATTTTAAATATTTTATATAATTAAAAATATTTAAAATACTTAAAAAATTAATTTATATTTTAATATCATTAAAATATCAAAATATCATTACAAATATATATATATATATATATATATATATATATATATATATATATATATATATATCGTGCTTTTGTGTCTTCTAAAAATTTTAAATTCGTGTGTTGTCATGTCCTATGTCCATATCAATATCGGTATTCGTGTATCATAGAAATTTACTAATGATATTTTTGCTGAAGGTCTATTACCGAACGGCACAACCATTTGTAAAGCTATCGATAAAATTCACAATTCATGTAGTGTCTTGTGAATGAATATGGTGGATTTCTCCTCTCTATTAACCCTGTGTCCATATCTAATAATGATATTGTCGTTATTTTATATTGGATTGATGAAGTTAACCGCTATTTCTCCAAGCAGTAATGCTCGGAATGAGGAGTAATTGTATATCCGGTGTTATGATATTTTGGTCGATTATTAGTTATGGTCAGATATCGGTACGATTGGCCGATCTTTATGGTCTTTATGCCGAGTTATAGCTTGTAACCGACGTGTACTGGTCATATCACAGCCCCCAAGCTTGGCCTGGCTTTGATGAAATAGGTTGAGCTTTATCATTATTTTATAGCTATAACTCGGTGTGTAGAGGCCCCAGATCGAGCTGGTTCATTAATACCATGTATAGTGGTTGAATTGGATTTTTGAGTTTAAAGAAAAAATGGGAAATGAAAGGTCTTGTCATAAAACATGTTACGTTTTCCAATGTGTCTTTATTACCGTTGGTGGCTTTGGATGCGACGGTTGTGATTATCTTGGAACTGAAAGGTTTATTAAATATGTGGTGAGAGGGTGTTTGAAGTCCTATAGGGTGTAATATAAATACTTACAATTTTATTTGAAGCATTTTTTGAAGATCAAAATGGATGAGTAAAACAGGTTAGTGTATTTGTGCTTTGTTTTTCTGATTTCCTCTCTCTGTGTTTTTCTGTTTGTGTGATTGATGAGCGAAAAGAAAGGGAAAGGGTTGACAAAGGTTGATGATGATGAGCCCTATGACTAGGTTGATGAAGATGTTAAGATACAGGTCTCTTCATTTAGTGATAGGGATAGTGTGGGTCAGGTAAATGTGTCAAAGGTGGTTAGGTCTGGGATTCGGGTGGAACATCTTCCATGCACTAGTGCTGAGAGAAATTTTCATAAGAAGAAGGATTTTGAATATTTTTTCATGTACAATGGTGTTCTTGAAGAACTTCGTGTGAAGTTGCCATTTATGAACTTTAAATGTGATATTTTAAAACAACTGAATTGTGCCTCTTCACAGGTTCATCCTAGTGGTTAGGCTTTTCTGCGATGTTTTGAGATTTTAATGGAATTTCTTGAAATTGAACCAAATCTGGAATTATTTTTTTCTTTGTTCTAAGCTAAAGGTGTTTGGAAAGGGCTATGGGTGAATCTGAATAGTACCTCAGGATTCTCTGTTTTTAAATTGTATAAATTCTCTTTTAAAGATTTCAAGGAAATGTTTTTGAAGGTGAAATTGGTGGATGAAGATTTTTCATTTTATTTAGATGAATACTTAGGGGAAAAGTTTCCAATGTTTTGGTGCTGCCAACCGCAGCATATACTTGATCCCGATTTATTACTCCTCGAAACGAGTGTATAATATCTTTTTTATTGAGATGGTAGATAAGGGTGGATTGATTTTTGGTTTTGATTTGCTTCCTTGGGAAGAAGATAGAACATCTGTCTTCAATTATTTTGGTGAGAGTATCTTAATTTGTACTTTTGGTAATGTTGTTGTTGGAAAATATCTGGGAGTGTTGGCCTTGAGCCTTAGAACTCGGTTTAAGACGAAGAATTTCGAAGGGTCGCCTTCGAACCCGGAGAAAGTGGACGGAGGTGGCGAGGTTAACCAGCCGCCCCCTAAGAAGAAGAATATTGTTTTCAAAAAGAAGAAATATGATGTTATTGATTTGGAAGATTAAGAGAAAGATAAGGGAATTTCTCTTGAGGAATTGTCGGGCTTCTTGAATAAGCAAGAGAAATTTCATTTGTTTGCTGAAGAGGGGGATGACTCCTCGGTGTGGAATAGGAAGTTTCCTTTCAACATTGTAGCTGATGAGGTTGTACAGTCGACATCTGATGTGTCTTTGATGGATGAGGTCGGCGATGTTGGGGTTGATCAATTCCTTCAGGTAATTTTTTTGGAAACTATTTTGGTGTGGTTTTAATTGGCTCGGTTTTCCTATAGGTGTTGGGATTTCGTTTGGCAAGTATAGGTCGGAGTCAGGAAAAAAGGCATAAGAAGATATTAAAAAATAATGAAGATATGAATTTGAAGGAGAAGTTGGAGTCGAAAGAGACAATAGTGGGGGATTTGAAAAAGAGATTGGCTGATATGGAGGAGGAATTGAAAGTAGAAAAAAGTGACCATGAAAAAGATGTTGAGTTACTGAAGAAGAGAGAGTGGTATATCTAATTCGAATAATCAAGTGATCGAGGTTACTATGAAACTGAAGACCATGGAGAGTAATCGAGAAGCAGAGATATTGGATGCTTTTGCCAAGGGTTTTGAGCGTGCTGTGACACAGGCTAAATTTTTAGCTCCGGATGGTAATTTTTCGGCAATGGATCTGAGCAAAATAGTCAGAGATGGATTGTTGGTGGATGATGAGGACGCAACGGAAGATGGGGATGATAACCTTGCAGATTGATGTTATTTTAGGAAGACTGATTGATCTTTTGATATTTGACTCTTGTTTAAAAATTTGTTTTGGATGAAGTTTGTAATAGTTAGTATTTGAACTACCTTCTTTTCTGTATTTTTATGAAAGTATGTGAATATCCTTTGAAGATACTAGTGCTTTTGTATCTTTTGCTGTGTTCAATCTGAAAGTATGGTTTTTCTTCAGATAGATTGGTAGTTTGTTTTGAATGAATTAGCTTTTGAGTGAGCCTAAATTCATGGTCGGTCCCTGTATTAATAAGGGTCTGATTGTTCGGATGAGATCATCTGTTGTTGATGAGTTGTTTTTGTGCGCATGTGGTTACAATTCCACTTAGATTGGAATACTCATCGTAATTGGATAGGTATTGTGCCGACTTTGGTTAGTCGTAAGCTTTGGCGATGCATTAGCGTGGTGATATAAGTTGCCGATGATTAATTAAAAAATCAACATAGTTCAAAGTAAGGAATTCAAAAAAGATAAATGTTATTCATTTGGTATTTTACCTTTGTGTACAAAGGTACAGGTAGGTTAGCCTCGTTAAAACCTCTTCGAGCAAAACCCTTTTGAGAAAAATCTCGTAGTAGGAAAAAGAGTACAAGCATGTCCCTGTCTTTCAACTGAAATACCGTTTTAAAGAGAAAATATTCCATGAGTTAGGCATTTTAGTACCATCTAACGTTTTGAGCTAATATGCTTCTTTGCCGAGGACCTTAAGTTCTCGGTACGGGCCTTCCCATGTGGCTGCGAGCTTTCCTTGAGAGGGTGGCTTTCTGGCTTGCTTGGTTTTTTGGAGCTCCAAAACTCCAGTTTGAAAAGATCGAAAGTGGACTTTTTGACTGTGTCTTCTGGCCAAAGTTTGTTGCAATGCTCGGTGAAGTAGGCTACGTCTCGTACTTCCTCCACTAAGTCAAGCTCGGCTCGTCTTGCCTCATCATGGTCAGTGGCTTGTGTCCTCAGTGACAGTTGGGAGATTTCTATTGGTATCATTGCGTTCGATCCATATACTAGGCGGAATGGTGTTTCCTTGGTGGTAGAGTGTATAGTCGTGTTGTATCCCTATAGGGTCTCTGGAATGAGTTCGGCCCACAGGCATTTAGCCTCGTCTAGTTTTTTCCTTAGAGCTTGCAGGACGATCTTGTTGGCTGCTTCAGCTAGCCCATTTGTTTACAAAAGCTCTACTGATGAGAAATGTTGTTGTATCTTGAGATTCTGCAAGAAATCTTTGAAATTATGGTCGGAAAACTGGTGACCACTATCAGTAATAATATGACGGGGTATTTCAAATCTACATATTATGTTTTTCCAAACAAAAGAGATCTTTTGTCTTGATGTGATTTTTTCCAGTGGTTGGGTCTCAATCCATTTGGAGAAATAATCAATGGCCACAACCAAGAATTTTACTTGTCCTAGTGCAGTTGGGAAAGGGCCGAGGATGTCATTCCCCTATTGGTAGAAACGTCAACTACCTTCTGAAAGGTGTAACTGCTCGGCTGATACGTGTATCACCAGACCATGTTTCTGGCAAGCGGTGCAGTTCTTCACTTTTTGGCGACAATCCTGTCATAGTGTCGGCCAGTAGAACCCTGTCTTGTTTGAGAAGCTCCGTGCTCCTGTGTGTGTTACTCATATGCCCTCATGGACTTCGGTCAAGGCAAGGTCGGATTCCAATTTGTTTAGACATTTTAAAAGAGGTCGAGTATATCCTCGCCTATACAAGTTATCAGTTAGTAATGTGAAGAAAGAGGCTTGTCTTTTGAATTTTTTCTGATCGATTATTTTAGTTGGAATGTCTCCATATTTCAAATAATGGATGTAAGGCTTTTGCCAATCATCTTCGTAAAAAATGTGATAAATATTCATTGAATGAATGCTGGGTCTAGGGAGTATAGACTGTAAGAGTGTAGCAGTATGTGATTGTATAGTAGCTAATTTTGAAAAGCAGTTTGTCAGTTGTTTGACAATGTCTAGGTATTTTATTAAAAGAGAATCTTTTGTTTGAAAAGATTGATTTACTTGTTGAACAACTAAAAGAGAGTCACAGAAGGCCTTTATTGCAGATATATTCAAATCAATGGCTAACCTTAGGCCAGCGATTAGTGCTTCATATTTAGCTTGATTGTTGCTTGCCTTGAATGAGAAACGGAGAGAGTGCTCCGGAACAATTCTTGATGGGTCTTCTAGAAGAATGCCTGCTCTGGATCCTTGAGGATTGGAAACGCCATCAATATATAGCGTCCATTTCGTGTTTGTATCGCTGGAGTTTGGGATGGTAAATTTGGCAATGAAGTCTTCCAAATACTGTGATTTTATGGATCCTCGGGATTGGTATTTGATATCAAACTCTGACAATTCAATTGACCATTTGATCATCCTTCCAACTAATTCTGATTTGTTGAGTACTTGTCTAAGTGGTTGGTTGGTACAAACGTTGATAATGTGACTCTGGAAATATGGTCGGAGGCGTCTGGCTGAGAAGACCAACGCAAGTGTGAGTTTTTCTATGGTCGGATACCGAAGCTCGGCATTTCACAATGACTTGCTCATGAAATAAATAGGTTGCTGGACTTTGTCTCTTTCTGTAACAAGAACTGCACTAACTACCCATTCAGTGATAGATAAGTACAGGTAAAGTTGCTCCCCAACTTTGGGTTTTTGTAGAATATGTGGTTTTGAAAGAATATCTTTTAAATTTGAAAATGCAGCTTCACATTGTTCATCCCATTGAAATTTGTTTCTTTTTCTTAAAGACTGAAAGAAATGAAAAGATTTGGAAGCTAAACATGGTAAAAAATGAGATAAGGCTACAAGTATCCCTGTCAGTTGTTGTATTTCTTTAATTGTTTGAGGGCTTTGCATTTCCAAGATAGCTTGGCATTTTTTTTGGATTAGCTTTGATGTCTTGGCTGGTGAGCATGAATCCGAGAAACTTTCCACCCTGGACACCGAAAGCGCACTTTTCTGGATTCAACTACATCTTATATGTACGTATTAGCTCAAAGATTTCTTCAAGGTCGTCAACATGTGTTTTGGCGACCATAGTTTTGGCGACCATGTCATCAACGTAAACTTTGACATTTTTACCGATCTGTTTGGCAAACATCTTGTCCATGAGTCGCCGATATCTGGCACCTGCATTCTTAAGGCCAAATGGCATAACTTTATAAAAATAGTTACCAAATTCTGTTTTAAAAATAGTTTTTTCTTGGTCTGATGGATGCATTATGATCTGGTTGTATCCAAGATATGCATCCATGAAACTTAATGTTCTGAAACCAGAAGAGTTATCAACTAAAGCATCAATAGATGGTAAAGGGTACGCATCTTTAAGGGATGCTTTATTTAAGTCAGTGAAGTCGACGCACATATGCCATTTACCATTATTTTTCTTTACCATGACAATGTTGGCTAGCCAAGTTATGAATCTGAGCTCCTTGATGAAATTTGCATCGATGAGCTTCTTAGTCTCTTCTAGGGGTGGCAAAGTGGGCCGACTCGACCCAACCCGCCCCGCCCCGCCTAGGCCCGCCTCATAAACGGGGCGGACCGGCCCGCCCCGCCAACTAAAATGGGTTCAAAATGCTAGTCCGCCCTGCTTTATAGCGGATTGGTGGGTTGGCGGGCTAGCCCGCTTGACTCTTTTTTTTTGAAAAATAAAATTCATTAAAATTAACAAAAAAATAATAATTAAAAAATTAAATACAAATAAAAATAGTCAAATTATAATATAAGTTTTTTACTATTTTTTTAATTTTTAACTTCAATAAAATTGTTCATAATAATATTTGTCAATAAAATCATCTTTATTTTAAAAAATAAGTCACATAATTTGAGCATATATACGAAATTGTAAAATAAAATAAATAAAGTTAATAACTAAAAGAAGAATAAAAACAAAAAATGAAAGAAAGTGTTTAAAAATTCTATAATTATTAATTTTATAATAGTAACCACTCCTTTTTTTAATAAAAAAAAAGAAAAATAAAAAGCTTCGGTTCGGCGGACCGGCCCGCCCCGCCTCGCCAAACCCGCCAATTTGGCAGTGCGGGTTTAGCGGGTTTTTTTAATTTGGCGGGCTCCAAATCCTAGCCCAACCCGCCTTTTTTAGCGGGTTTAGCGGATCGACCCGACGGGCTCGACCCGTTTTGCCACCCCTAGTCTCTTCCATGGATGCCTGCTTTTTTTCCAACCCGAGGTTTCTCTTTTTCTGAGCTATAGGTCGGACGGCTGGATTTATAGCCAGCTTATAGGATATGACTGATGGGTCGATCACTGACATGTCTGTTGGTGTCCATGCGAAAAAGTCAGCATATTTTCGGAGTAATGCAACAAGTTTCTCTGTTTCAGTACCATTTATTGATGTCCCTACGAAAGTAAACTTTTTGGGATCATTAGTTAAATTAAGTTTTTATAGTTCCTCGTTTGGTACAAGCCGATCTTGAAACTCGAACGGGGGTCTAACTCGGCCAACGGTAATTGTTCGCCGATCATGTGGATGGCATTCACTTGGGAGTTTGCAACTCTGTTTTGCAATTTGAGGCTGATATTACAGCAATGTCGGGCCTCTCGATGGTCACTATGGATTGTGGCAATAAGATTATCCTGCACATGAAACTTAACACAAAGATGAATTATAGACACAATTGCACCAAATTTAATTAAGAATGGTTGGCCCAATATTAGATTGTATGGGCTGAAGCAGTCAACAACAAGGTATTGAGTATCTAAAGTTTTAGACAAGCGGTTCTCACCGAGGGTGGTTTGTAACCACACTGAACCTAACACGGGTACCCGTTCGCCTGAGAATCCGATGAGGTCTCCTGTGGATGGTTGGAGTATCTTGTTGCTCAGCTTCATTTTCTAAAATGTGGAATAGAAAAGTACGTCAACGCTGCTTCTTGGGTCAAGCAACACCTTTCGAACAATTAGATCACCCAGCTGGATGGAGATAACAACTGGGTCGTCTAAGTTAATCCCTGTTGAATTGTAGTCGGATGGCTGGAAAGTCATTTCAGGTAAAGTCGGCATGAATTGTTGGGTGATTATCTCATTTTCTACAGCCAGCATAGCTCAGTATGTGCGCTTGTGGGCAGAGCTTGATGCTATGCCTCCCGCGAAGCCTCTAGATATGTAATTGATCACTTCTCGGGGCTAGTTGGGTTGAGGTGGAATTGGCTTGTCCTTGTCCCGAGATATTTGTCCTGCAGAAGATAAGTCAGTTGTGTGGGAACGCTTTTGCATGTGACCATCGATGTATTTGTCTAAATGGCCCTGTCGAGCTAATCACTCAAGTAGGTCTTTGGTGATGACACATTCATCGGTGGTGTGTGCCCGTGTTTCTGGTGGAATGCACAATATTTTGATTTATCAACATTCTTTGTATCCTGGTAAGAGTCAGCTTTTCGAGGAGGTTTAATTAACTTCGAGTTCAGTATTTCCTTGATGATGTCTTCTTGTTTGGCATTGAATTGTGTATAGGAGTCATAACGTGGTACTAATCAGGAAGTCTTCTTGCTATCCCGGCCTTTTGTCCTCCTCTTTGCCGTATGATGTTCTCTCCAATTTCTGTGCTTGCCATAATTCCTCAATTTCCATTTGGCCCTTGGCCTCCTCGCAAAATTTGGCTAGGGTTTTTGACTTCGCTACTGTAATGGTTTCCTGAAACTTCCCAAGACGAAGGCCGCTTTTTATGGCGTGTAGGTGTACTTCTGGGTAGAGATCTGGAATGCTCATCGCGACCTTGGTAAAACGGGTGATGTAATCTTTCAAGCTTTCGTGTTATCATTGCTTTATAGTGTTTAGATAGTCGGAATCGTGGAGGTAGATTGAGAAAGTAGCAAACTGATCTTCAAACTGCTTGGCGAGTTCTCGAAAGCGAGAGATGGAATCTGCAGGCAAAGAGAAAAACTAATCAAGTGCTAGACCATCTAAAAAAGTAGAAAAACATCGGCATAAAATAAGATTAGAAGCATCATTAACGATCATCATAGATCAAAATTTCTTGATGTATTTTTTCGGATCCCCATGTCATCGTAGGGAGTCAGTGTGAGTGGTAGAGTAAAATTTCTGCTGCAACTCGGTCACCATCCGAAGAAGTTCGGATGGTAAGGGAGGAGGTTGATCAGCCATGATCTTAGAAGAAGAATATCGGGGCCTACGAAAAGAAGGGTTTTATCTTCGGGGTCCCAAGGTGGGTGCCAATTATTTTTGCAAAATTTTACTGAAGTATAGCTCGTTCGATGATGTACACTCGTGATCTCTCAGTCTGGATGAGGTATACGTCGATGTTAAAAGAAATAGGGGTGGATACCTACAAAAAACACTCCGACGCTCAAGTAAGTAAGTGAATAAGTAAGGGATTACCAAAGAGAATGTCATACCTTCAATGTTTTCCTTGTCATTCTTTTATACTCGATTGATGAAGTTAACCGTTGTTTCTCCGAGCATTGATGCCCCGAATGAAGAGTAATTGTATATCTGGCGTTATGATATTTTGTTCGATTATTAGTTATGATCGGATATCGGTTACGATTGGCCGATTTTTATGGTCTTTATGCCGAGTTATAGCTCGTAACCGACGTGTACTGGTCATATCAGTCCTAAATGGAAGATGGAGGTGACAAAGGTGATTGATAGGTTCATTGAGGGAGTAGTTATCAACGCAGAAGACATGAATTGAGCACACAAAAAGATGAATTTTACACTTGCAGGGAGAAGATGGAAGGACATAGAACAACGAACACACTCTGTTCGTAGTTAGTCTTCCAGGGAACATCAATAGGAAAACTTTATTCAGCTATTTGGTGGGGAGGGGACGTGGTTGATGTATATGTCTCAAGAAAGAAACGAAATAGTAGCGAATAGACCTTTTGCCTTTGTCAATTTTGACAACAAAAAGGAGGCGCGAAGAGAGCAATCAGAGATATGAATGGAACAGTGATGAATGGTAGGAGGGTGATGGTCACAGTAGCGAAGTTCAGGAGAGACATTTCCCATATTCAAGACGATCATAATAGGAGTCATAGGGAGTGAAGGCAAAAGGAAATTCAGAAGCAAGTTTAGATTGATAACGAGGTGAAAGAGCTGCTTGTATGGGATCCCGTGGCAGATGAATTAATGTCAAAATAATGGGGAGGAGTGAAGTATGATTTTGGCTATAGTGCATGGGGCGAATACACTTATTTTTCTGAGAATGATCGAGTGAAACTATTATTTAATAGAACTTATAGCGTGGAGAACGTTAATCATGGGAAAGATTTGAACTTGGAGTGGATAATGATTAGAGACATTGGGTCTGGGATTCATTTGGCCGAACAAGAATTTATGGGGGGAAGGAGGAAGTTTACAGATAGAATGGGCTTGAGGAAAGATGCTTTTGTTTGTGAGTTGTCAAGTGGGTCGACTAATTCTTGCTCCTATCCACTTAGGTTTGGGCCATGTACATGATAAAATCATGTACACAGCTTGGGAGATGAGGGAAATAAGAAAGCAAGAATTGAAGAACATGAAACTGATAAGACGTAGAAAGTGAGAGTCTTTTGAATACACAACAACAGAGGTTGAGTGGATGACATTTGGTTGTGGAGGTGGTGGAGGAGTAGCAGCGTACACTGATCCTGCGAGTGCAGAAGCGGAGAAGTTTGACGCATCTTTTGTTGCCAGGGTCGTCAGAAAGGCGGATTTAGACGCGGAAATAGTTTCGGAGACTGCCGAGAATTGCGATTCTGTAGATCCGGTGACTAGAAGGTTGGTGGCAGGGAGTGGGACTCACGAGTGCAGGGAGACGGAACGGGAATGTTGAGAGGTTAGGTAATGACGCTGCAAATGACAGGGATGAGGTCAGTGAGCTTGTGGAGGAAGGGGATGATACCACTGAGTTTTTATGATATAAGGAAAAGGAGACCGCTGAAAATAAAGTACTTTGGGATCTTGCTGTTGAGTGTGGGGCCGCGGCTTATGATGATGAGGAAGATATTATGTCAATTTTACAAGAGCAGAATGAGGCTCAAGTATTGAGAAGAGGACAAGCGAAACAAAAGAAGACGGCACTAGGAGCAGATCGAAAGGAACATGACAGAGATACAATAAGGTGGGGTAATGATTCTTGACATGGAATGTAAGGAGGTTCAGGGGAGTGGGAAGAAAAGCATGATAAAGAGCTTAAAGTTAATAATAAAGTTGAAAGGAAAAGTCTATAGGGCAACAACTTTATTAAATTCTGGCCAACATATAACCAGCAAAACAAAAATGAGTAATTCTACATCATTGGATGAAATCTCACACTATTAAAAACATCATTGATGACTACTTGATGGCTACAAATAAAAGAAGTTGCTAGCCCCCTAACACTCCTCAAGTTGAAATATTGGGCGTAGAAGGAAATGATCACGAAGTTTGATGTGGTGAGGTTATAGGAAAATGGTAGTGTTGGTTGGGCTCTTTGTAGGATCAGCACAGGGAGAAGTGATTCTCATATGGAAGAGAATGTATTTAGGAAGATTATTTGATACAAAGGAACGCAAGTGAAAATAGATTCCATTAGCTCTATGTGTGGTGTATGATCTGCATACGAAAGTTGGATTATTGATTGGTTAGCTCAAGTTTGTTGCTGGATAGGACACACAATGAACATGTATTGTGTGATACACCGTGAATTCATTTTTCAACTTTTATTCTGATTTTTTTTTTTTTTGAGTTTTGCTTTTGTTGTGTTTTGTTTGTGATTGTTTCATGTAACACACTCCACGTATTGTTTTAATCTCTCGCTTTGAAAAAAATTTTCATGTCTCAAAAGTAAAATCTCTACATAGTTTACAAGTGTGTAATACCCTTTACCTTATGAACGGGCTTTTGAGGTTAAATTAGACCCTCAATCTTAATTCTACACGATTAAAAAAGCAGACTCATTGGGTGAAATTGCAGCTAAAATTTTAACAAAGCATATTCTATTAATGATTACGTTAGAAATAAAAGTAAAACTAATTTTAAATATTATAGATAAAATTAGGTTAAATTAAATATTAAGAATAATTTTAAAATATTTCACAAATATTAATAACAGCTACACTTTAACTGTTTTAAATTTCACAATCCTTATAGTATTTCTTATGACCAAATCTAGGGTTTTTTCTTTAAGTTCGTCTTATTTATCAAATCTGTAATAATGAAAAAGATTATTTAACAATCATAGGGAGAAAAAAGAAAATGAAACCCACATAACATGCTAAAAGAGTACTGAACTACTGATATATGTACATCAAAGTCCGAAACAGGCACATGGTCCATTACGAACATTCCATCGCATTGGAGCTGTTTGTGAAGACGAGTCACTGCTCATCCCAAACCCTATTCACAATCGAAAATCAGAAACACTTAGTAAAGGAACAACTATTTAGACAATAGTTTGCATAAGAATCAAGTCAAATAATATTCAATCAAGAGGATGAATTTTAATTGGAAGATACGAGAGCAAGGATAGTATTAGCATTGGTGTCTAGAGCTGGATTTCTAAACACAAAACACTTGGTGGCCCTTGACAAAAACATAGTATGACCAAAAATACCAATCTAACAGGTGTGCAAAACAGTTGAACCAGTCACAAGAAAAACTACTTTAACCGTTATAACTGACAATCACTTCAACTGCTAGCCCATGTGATAGTCATCGGTCCATGCTGGCATTCTCCTGTTTCTGCTCCCATGCTGCCTCGGGTTTGTATCAACTAGTGAAGGAAAAACATGAAATATTAACCCAATTTGAGAAAATATAGGGAACCAACTTTTAGTTAGCCAAAATTAGTTAACTTTAGTATTTAGATTTATAATTTAGTATTTAGGGTTAAGAGTTTATGATATAGGATCTAGAATTTAAGATAAACAAAAAAAAAAAATTTTAAAAAGTTGGCTGATGTTGGCCAAAACAAGTTGGTTTCCTAGCATTACTCAATGAGTTTACATGCAACAAGAGTTATTGTCCTCCGAAGAGATCAATTACCTGGATTGGCAGGTTCATTGTTAAGGCCAATCTGATTTGATAGTTGTCCATGGCGTCCCTGGGATGTAGTCTCCATTGTAAGCATCTTTAAAGATATTTTTCTAAGGTAATCACTCTGAAATAAGGCAATACCACAGCCAATCAATCTTCCATTATCAATATCTGTGTTTGCATAGGTAACGATAAACAAAAACAGGCAACTTATGAGGCCACTGATACTTGTAAGTATATACCTGGCTGGTTGCAGCTATAAAAATCTTCTCCTCAAACCTTCGGGCAATCTTCCAAAGTTCTTGTGATCCCTCCGGGCCACTAACAGGAAGATGTCTTCTTAACGTTTCCGTTCTGAAAGAAAACCAGAGTAGCTTCATAGTTAGATCAAAGTGACTTATACTTTAAGATCCACAAAGGAGAGTACATGATTGTCAAAAAATCAATGAAACATGCTCGTCATCCACTATAGACTAGGAGCAGCGCTAGCTTGCTAAAGCTCATATAGAGATTATGAATGAATTGGTAAGATTGTTACCCTCAACGGTCAGTATAGGTTACAAAATATAGAATATTGGTATGTCAAAACTCAAACGAGAATGAAGATTTAACAATACTTTGTGATCTATCAAACTAGAATTTTATATAGTTTATTAGTGTTACAGTTTTCACTAGAAGACATCTATTCAGGGAAAGGGAAGAAAAATACAAAGGAAACAGAGGATAATAAATCCTCCTAAAAGTTAAAGAAAAGTAAACGCATATAAGGAACAGAATAAATTGATGTAACAAAGCCACCCAAACCATAACCATTAAAGAAAGAGGAATGCTAGAGGACCATCAAAATTTGTTATTTTTGGCCATCACTTAGCCATCAATGTTTAAAGTATGGGATAAAATATGTTGTTAGATTACTAAACTAAAGGAATTGAGTTGATGACTAAGTGATGGCCAAAAACAATAAATTTTTATGGCCCCCTAGCATTTCTCTTAAAGGAATAATGGACATCTCTTTTAAAAGATCAAGTGCTTTAGACCAAATAGAAGCCGAATGCATAATCTTATCCTAAAGTAGCTGCTTATTTCATGCAATATCTACAGGATTGCAGAAGCAAACCTTCAGCAAAACAATCCAAAGTTAAGGAAATATTGTATATTTTAGCAAATATTTGTCTTCCTTATTGTTTATCAGCTGGTTGATTATAATCTATAGTGCTTTATAACTTCTTCACTTCCTCAACTAAAGTGCATGCTTTGTGATCAAGTAGTTCCACATGACAAACCTCATGGAAATATGATTTATGACTACTTTTTCTTTTGATGTGCAAATGCAGGCAAAACAAAAGCTATTGGATTACTGGATACAACATAAGATGAAATTTACATTTTGTTGACAATTCTTTGTCGGCAATCAGGGCGAAGCTGATATCTCCATTCTCTTTCTCTTGCTTCTGTAAAGGGATGACCAACATGAATAGATTCCAGTTAATGGTATAAGTAAATTTACAATATCTGAGGTACAAAATATACATGTAACTCATTCCAAACTGTAAGGGAGGAGGGGAAAAAGGGGGGGGGGGAGGGGAGGATAACAATTTAAACCACTAGAACCATGTGGACGAAACAGTATCCAGATAATCAACAGACTCATGTATTTGCCATGGACATGAAAGTAAAGACTCACTATTTTGTAAATTAATCTATGCAAAAACGAACAAAATTTAGCATACCAGTCAAATCTTTGTGCAAAAGATGTTGATGGTAAAAACGGGTATGCAGCATTTACACGATACGTTATAAAATAGAATAAAACAAGAAAAATTGAAGATGAAGAATCCTCCCAAAAACTGAAATGGGCTAGTGCTAGTGCCTAGTAACTGAAGAGAATTTCTTTCGTGAAGACTGAAATAGGATGAAGGGCTAAGATTATACTTATAAAGTTTTTTGGAAATGTGCATGACTGACTACATGCACATAATATCTTATATTTTTCAATATTTTTTCCTATAATAAAAAGAACAGTCTTCGCTCTTCACCCAACTTCACTATTCTCCATAGTATTACCCGTAATTGAACTCGAATAGAAGTAGAAAGCAATGTTCTGAAACTTACTCTCCAACAAAAGAATCTTGGAAGCTATTTTCTCAAAATAATCAGCCTGAAGTTAAGCAGAACAAAAGAAATTAGAATAAAAGCAAAAGGGTGAATAAAAGGGGGCAATCAAATTATGAGCCTACCGGGGTTGTAGCACCACCATAACTTTTCTGCTCAATACTATGAGCAATTTTTTGAAGTTCAAGGTCTTCATCAACATCCCCAGGAAGATGACAGAACTTTAACTTGCCCATTCTGTGAAATTGAAGGATAGCAGCATGAATTGAAGAGAAGACACAAAAAAGCATTGCAACATAGAAAAGAAAACAAACCCTAAAGCTTACATATTGTTGAGAATGATTTGGCGGGTTTCAGGCTGCAGTTGATCCCTCCAGTTAGTCGTTGTTGTTGTGTCCATGACTGATGAATGAAGGGTTCGCTCTTCAAAATTAAAGCATGCAAATCAAAAGAGACTTCTAATGAAAGAATTTCATAGCGACAAACACCTCCAAAGCTTTGATCATCAAACGGAAAAGGGGGATGATCTATGCTGGAAAGTAAACTAATGGGTAGCGGTAACTAAAAGGGAAATAGAATGAATGATGAATCAAACCTGAAATAGTAGCTGATGATGATAATGAAAATGATTATGGATGGTGCGAGTGCGAGATGAGCTGCCACGAGAATAGAATTTTATAAACCCAAAATCAAGCTTGATTTCTACGGCGCACACGCTCGGGCATTTGGTATGCACCTTTTTCTCTTTTATTTTTTTTTTATTTTGGGTAAACTATTTTTTTTTCTAAAATATTTTAAATATTTTAAAAATACTATTGACATTTAATTTAATTTTATCTTTTAACACTTAAAATGAATTTCAATTTTAACTATGTAATCCAAATCCAAATTTATATTCTGATTCGACCATGCTAGAGACCTAATAAACCCACATCCAACATTGGAGTAATTTTTTTTAAAATAAATAATAGAAGAGTTTTAGGGTCAGCTTTTTTTAAATTAATAATTTGTGATTATTAATTAGTCTTATTAGTATTTTTAATAGTGTAAGATTATATCTAATAGTATAGAATTATTTATTTTCCTTGGTTAAGTACTGGCCAGATTTTAATAAAACTGCTAGTTTTATAGACTTTCTCTAAATGATAAATAAGTCCTTGACTTTTTATTTCGAAGATAAATAAGTTTTCGACCAATTAAAAATAAAAAAATATTCCTCACTTTTTAAAATGTAAGACATCTAAATTTTTTTTAAAGACCGAATTATTCTTATATATTTTAGACGAAAAAACTTAAATGTCTCGTAATTTAAAATGTCAATGATGTTTTTGTAATTTCAGTTAGTCAAAAATTATTTTCGAATTAAAAAGTTAGAGGCTTATTTATTTTTTTTAAATATTGATAAAAAAATGTGTGTTACACTAAATTATTTGGTTTTAAGTAATTTTTACTTTGTTATGAAACTTTTGTTTTTACTTTTTCAAAGATTTTGTCTAAAATTTTTTAATTAATTTAAATAACGTCATTGATGTTTTTATTAAAAAATATTTTTTCGAATTTTAAAAATTATTAAAGAACTAAATGGCATTGCGATTTTGTTATTTTATTGAATTTAAAAAATTAAAATGATGTCATTCTTAGAGTTTAATACAACACATATAATAGATCATTTTAGAGGATAACACCAATCTATTAAAAAAATTTCCAACATTACAGAGAATAAATATTATCCAAGTAAAATAAATCTAATAAAACAAAAAATTGAAAATAAAAATCTCAATTTTTATTAATTTCTCTTTATTTCTCCCCACTTCTTTTTTTTTCTAATGGTCAAATAACACAATTTCATCCACTTAGCAGCAGCTAGAGCTGAAAGTAAGCCGAATTAGAGCAAACTCAAACTCGACTCACGAAAATCAAGATTGGCTCACGACTCAACTTATTAACAATCGAGCCTATTTCGTAAGCTCAAACTCGGCTTACGAACTAGCTCAAATAATAGGAACATAATCTATAATTCTATATCAATAAATTATAACTTATATATATATATTAAAAAATATTATAAAATTATAAATTTTATACTCTATCAATTATAATTTTTTTTATGCCCTACATCAAAATTATATATAAAAAATGACTATAAAATTTAAGATAATTTAAAATATTAATATATGTAAAATTATATATTACTATTATATATATATATATATATTAAATTATTAATACGCATATTTTATATGTATTTAATCTATACTTTTAATATTATATATATTATCGATCCAACTTATGAGCTAAGCTTATTCAAACTCAAACTCGACTCATTTAATTTATGAGCTCAATTCCAAGCTTAAACTCGGCTCACCAACTCACGAGTTCAGCTTATCGAGCTATTAACGAGTCGAGCTCAAGCTAACTCATGAGGTGACTTGACTCACTTTCAGCCCTAGCAGCAGCCACCACGCTTACCTCCAACCACTATTGTCGTTCTCATCGATTACCTTAAATTCTAAGCTTAAATTTCAAACCTTAAATTTTAAATTCTTAAATTTTAAACTTCATATTCTAAATATTCTTTTTACTTTTGTATGTTTTTGTTATTTTAAATTTTAAATTATTTTAATATTCAAGTATTAGTTGATTTGTTTAAAAAAAATCTTAAGAATAAATAACCATTTATACCCGTAAAAGATGAAAATGTTGACATATGTACCCATATTAGATCGAACTGAACTTGTACTCACGCAAGATGTCTTCCGTGTGACAAAAGTACCATGTCTTGGATATGCACTTGTTTTGTGGTTATCCAACCCTACGTGACACTCTAACCCTCCAAAATCCTATCTACGTGGAAGTGAACAAATTTTTTCACTAAGGGTTTGGAAGAAGAAGTACATTTCGCAGGAGAGATCTGCTGTGCCCTAGCAGAGGTTCATCTTCGCCATCGCTCCATTCCCAATTCGAAAAAGACGACTAGAACACTCCCAATCGGTCATAACGAAGACTAATAGAGAATCGTGCATAGATTAGCGAGCAGAGCCTCATACCAGGTGTTTCGTTGTCGACAGCGAAGATGTCACTCCCTTTGATCAACGAAGAATAGAGAGGTATGTCATTTCCACTTTTGATTGATGTCATTGCCACTAGTTAGACCAATTCTGTTATCCTATTAAACCCTGTGATTAACTTTATATATTTGAGAATTGTTAGAATAGTTGGTTGAGGATTTGCGTTAGCTGCAGTTACAGACAATATTTTCTTAGATTGTATTGTTTAAATTTATTTCTAAGAATGGTCACCATCCATATAACTCTGTCTATTAATCATAGATGATGGATTGAGAGAGGACCATGTGAGAAGGTTAGTTACATTGGTGGAGAAATAACAAAGATTGAGAGGGTTAACATTGATACCCTCAATGATTTTTTCATATATAATTTGCTGAAGGACAATGGATATACGTCTATTGCTGATTTTTACTAGCTAGAACCTGGGAAGGAGCTTGATAATGGGTTGAGGTTACTAAGGATTGATATGGACATAGTTAAAATGTATGAGGCAATCATGAAGAACAGTAACAAAATTAATGTCTATATAGAACATCCGGTGGATCATCCTATGATAGTTAAGAAGAATATGACTCCATCAAAGATGAGAATAAAGAGTTGTGATAAAAGGGTTCCAACTCCAAAAAAGAGTCCAAAAAGAAGATTGATAGTATTGGAAGATGATGATGATGCTGAAATAGTAGGTCATATCCAAATTGTGAAGGAAGGCCAAAAAAAGGAGTGAGGCCCAAACCAGGGAAGAGGCCCATAAAAAATAACCAAACTGAAGTTGAGGCCCAAAATGAGGACAGTGTCAATATGCTCCAATAGAGAGAAAATCTAGCACCTTCATCATCCCATGAAGCAAGATAGATTTCTCAACCTCCCCCAACACCTGTCCTACCAGATGAGCCACCATCAATTCAGTCCCAACCTTCCTAGCTACCTATTGAGCATGACCAGCAACCAATACATACTGATGATTCAGACCTAGTCCCACCTTCTGAAAATGTCTCTGAATATCTTGCACCTGAACAATTAACCTAATACATCCCATAGCCATATAGAAATTCACTTTCACAATCAATCCTTGAGTCATTCCCACCATCTGACTCCAATAGAACTCCCCAAAATAATCAAATCAATCCTTCAGATGAGGTTGAGGAACGGCCAAAGGTGAACAAGAGAAGATCAACAAAGAGGCATCTCCCTACAGAACCCTTCATCCCGAACCCTGGTCCGGACAAGCCTCCAACCTTCTATGTCCCAATTGATGAGGATAATTTTTCTGATGAAAATGCTGGATATCATTGCTCTGAGTCAGAGGACTTGTATAGCATAGCATGTGATGAAGATACTGACTAGACTCTAGTTTTTCCTCAGAGCAATGCCGATGCCCCTGTTAACCAGGTACGATAGGAGTTGGGGATGGAGTTTGAAACTCAACCATTTTAGGAAGGCATTCCAGAAGTTTAATATCAACATTGGAAGAAGTATATTCTTTGCTCGTTGTGATTCCACAAGATCTAAGGCTATATGCTACGATGAGGACTGTCCTTAGCAAATATATTGTGCTAAGAGAACATTTCCAGCAAGTTAATAGGTAAAGAATTTTGTAAATGAACACACTTGTATCAAAGACAATCATTGTAAGTCAGCAGATGAAAAATGGGTTACAGATAAGCTAGAGGAAAGGATAAAGGGTCAACCAAACTTGACAGCGAGAGAGGCTGACCAATACTTCATATCTAAGTATGATGTGCTGATCAACGAGAGAAAAATTTACAGATCTATGAAGAAGGCAAAATAGAGGATTGAGAGTTTCGAGATTCCACAGTATGCAAAACTTTGTGATTATGCTAACGAGATACTGAAGACTAACCTTGGCTTGACAATAAGGATACACACGAATCCTATACCTGATTCAAATCCTCTTTTTCTGAGGATCTATGTATGTTTTGATGCATGCAAGAAGGGATCTGTAGGTAGTTGTAGATCATTGATAGGGTTAGATGAGACTTTTCTTAGAGGGTATTACGGGGTCACTACTAACAGCAATAGGACATGCTGTGTAACACCCTCACTATCAGAATGTCACGCTTCCGGCTACGCCACTCTAATTGGAAGAAGTATTACGACTACTACATACATTAATAATAAAATAGGATCCTTTGACTCGAAACAGTATCGCTGATTTTTTTAAAAATCGGAAAACTACTTTATCTTGAAAATAAACAAACATATATTTATATACAAGACTTCTTACATAAGTAACTTATAAATATAATATACATACACAAGATACAATTCCTATCCCTATTACAGGATTATAATATTAAAAGGGAGGGAAAAAAAGATAATATCTAAACTAAAACATAACATAAGAAGAATGCAATAAAATTCTTCCGAAACTTCTTCATCCGTTTCCTGAAAAGATAAAGCTGTAGGAGGAAGTACTGACGAATGAATTTTTGCCGGTATAGAAATTATCAAGTAATCAATCGTAGTATAGTCTAAACCGACGCAAAATCCATCATCAAACAAATCTACAATCTATAACCGAGAGTATTAGTCCCGAGTCGTTCTTCCCTAGGAATGCTACAAGGATGCATGTTATTGGTTAAGTGGTCTTTTGTGGCTTGAAGAGTGTGGCATAAAAGTGCTAATAAAAGAAAACAACAATCAATCAATATTAAAAACCTTGGCCAAAGTTGAACATTGGAAGTTCCATCACTATAGTTTCCTTCAATTGTGATAACAAAGGAGTGTTGCTTCACTTAGTCAACCCCTAATTATAGAGGAAAGTCAAGTAAAAGTAACTAACTTGAGTCACAAGTCCTAGTCTTACCCTAGGGAAGTCTAGCTTTAGTGCACTCCAAGTCAATTAGCAATCCTCAATTCTTAATCAACAATTGACATCCATTATTCAAGTGTCTCCAATGACTCAACCCCTAGGCCAAGTGAGGAGATACTACTCCATATCTAAAGTTGGCATTTTCTCAAACACTTGGAGAGCAAGAATGAAAGACATAGTAAAATGGAGAGAAGAGAATTAGAATCAAAGCAATTCAACACAAGAAATTAACAACAATCAACAATGAACAACAATGAAAATGAGATCTTCAATGAATCAATAGAATCCAAAACAACAAAGCTAAATCTAAGATCTATAAGAATTGAACAATTACAAACACTAATTGAGATTAGAGAAGAGGATCTACAACATGAACAAAGTAAATTGAGAGTTGCAATGGATCTCACCAAGGAATGGTTGAGAATTGAGAAAATGAAGATGAATCCTAGAGAGAAGCTGGAGTTTCTCTCTCTACAAATGTAACTAACTAAAAATATCTACCTAAATATCTAAAATTAGTCTATGGATGAGAATGTATGTCAATCCCCTTCAATCCTTGGCTCTTATATGCATTTTGGCGCCAAAGTTGGTTGCTGAAACCTTCCAAAATCGCCAGGCACGTGTTGCAATAAAAGAATCACGTGCGGACCACGACGCGTGCGCGCACGGTACGCGTGCGCGTCCCTGGCTAATTCTGCGATGTGCGCGCGAGCGCCTTGTGCGCGTACGCGTGCTTGGCCGAGATCAACTCTTTGGCTTTTTGTGCTTCTCTCCACTTGCATGCTTCCTTCCTTGCTTCCTTTGATCCATGCCTAGCCTATTTCAATCCTGGAATCACTAGCAAACACATCAAGGCATCTTATGGAATCAAAGAGGAACTAGAATTCATCAAAATAAGGCTTAAAAAGCATGTTTTTACACTTAAGCACAAATATGGGAGAGATAACAAAACCATGCTAATTCATAGGCTAAATGTGAGAAAAGGTTATCAAGATGCTCTAAATTCAATACAAGACAAACCGTCAAATTGGGGTTTGTCAAGTACCTAGCCACAAGGTCTTACCACGGAGTTTCAGAATTTTTATAAGAAGATATTTAAAGAGAAATCCATTTTTCAAGCTAAGTGATTATCATTGTCTTATGAATCTTTTAAAACCAGCGGTTGACCATCCAAAACCTTTCTTTTCTTATAAGAAAATCTTAATGAGTTTCCTAGACTGTATGAATAACCAACCTGTTCCAAGCATAGATTCATTAAGTCTATGCTGAACCAGCTTGATTTTTTATACTTTACTAATACCTCAATCAGAAACCTATCACAGCCCCAACTCAACCAAATCAGCAATCAAATCATCATATCAGGAAAACAACCCTCAGCTTCACCTCCACCAGCATGAGGAATCTCTCAGTAGCACACACATACAATACAAACAAGGAAAACACAGGTAGAGATAGCAGTTATAGCAAATAGCTCAGATAGCAGTTAATAACAATTAAGCAATTAGACAAACCTGAAAAATTCAAACTCAAGCAACGCATACAAACGCACATGATGAATGCATGTCCTATGGCTAATGAGCTCATTTGTCGGTTATATAGCCGAATCCGACAAGTCTGATAGCTAACCCGGACACTTTCTCTTTGTTGCATATTAATATCATTAGAGGAAATACGTGTCATGTCACCATTAAATGGATTATGTGTCCTGTCACCATTAGAGGGAATATATGTCATGTCACCATTAGAGGGAATAGGTGCCCTTTCACCATTACAACCAGAGAGAAAATACAGATACATTTGTCATCAATCATCCTGAACCATGTCTCATTTATCATATTCATTTAATTTCATAATCAAACACAATCTTCTTCGTTCTTATTCCTCATCTCTTTTCCGGAACAAGTGGACAACGCCATTGTCTCTTACTCGGGGTCTCAACTCTTAATCAAATTCAATTTTATTTTCAAATCCATTTCTCAATATCATTAAATTCGTTCAAAAATCATACTTTTAAGATCAAATCTCATCATTCTTCTTTCAAATTCAATCCTCATCATTCCTCCCATTCTGTTCATTAAGAATTCAAACTCAAAACATAATCTTTCTCTTAATAACTCCAAAACAAGTCATAAAATCCTTATATCTTAATCTTTCTAAATAACCACTTTAAAAGAAATCCCCAATTTTAATAAAAATTTGGGTAGCATCTCCTCTAAAATTTGGTCTAAGCCACCCTTACGGGTCCCATCAAAACCATATTTTCCAACCCGTTCTCAACCAAATTCAATATCAAACAATTATCAAATATCAAATTCTTTCTAATTTTTAAACCAGTTTTGATATCAGATCAGGTTTGATGTCAAACCATTTCAAAATCAATTTATTTCTCTAGTTCAATTTATTTCCAATAAATTAAACTAATTTCCAAATCTCAATCATTTTCCGAAATCCAACCTATTCCAATAATAAGTTTTTCTCAAAATCAACCAGCTCCAATTTTAAATCATTAAAATCAAACCGATTCAAAATCAAACTGCTTCCAAAATCAAATCATTTTCAATGCCGATCTAGTTTCACTATCAATTTCTCATCCACAACCGCACACCACTCAAGCAGTTAGTAATTCAATTCAGCGAACAATCACATCCATAAGACAAACATAATCATAGAAATACATTTTTCACATCCATATCTATCTATATCAATTCTGTAATTTAAAATAGATTTTAATAAAAATCCCTACCTCGAAAAGTCGAACCAACACGTTAAAGAAACCCTTTTCCCTTTGGCCCGAAAACAACGGCGTCATCTCCGACTATGTTCCGCAGCGGTAACAACCACAAGGGCACCGGCTAACAATAGTGCATCAATTCTGACATATAATTGTCGTGCAAAACTCAATAATTTATAACAGAACAGCGACAAAGAGTGATTTCCTGAGCAAAAGAGGCTTATTGGACCACTAGGAAGGAAGGACAGGGACAGCAACACCTCCGGCATGCTTCCTGGTGACCACGGCGCCGTTCTCCAGTAGCCAGGCACGATGGTGCAGCCTTCTCCTCTTCCGACGAGTTTCCCTCCTCACTGTTCGCGTTCTGCTCGTTGGTGACAGCAACGCTCCTCACGGCTCCCTCTCGTTTTGCAATAGTGAAGGATCGTAACAGCGACTGTACTTGAACGACGACGGTTGGAAGCGGCGGCAATGACATGCAGTGGCAGTAAGATGGTAACAACAGTGGTAGAAGCAGCTCAGAGATGGCGTGGAGCGCAGTTACGGCGATCGAAGCTTCATTGACGACGAGTCTGACAGATCGGTGGCTCAGTGATGACGACAGTGGCAGGACGCGACGCCGGCCTTTCTCTAGCGGCGGCGACATTTTGTGAACGGCTCCATTCTCAGCAACTCAGCTCCCATCTCCTTCTCTCTTCTTCCTTGGATCCCTTGCTCTCTTCCTTTTGTCCATTTCTCATTCCTTCTCCCTCTCTATTCTTTTCTGTTTCCCCCCTCGCTTCTCTTTTTTATCTATTCTTCTACTGCTGCTGCCGCCGTGTGTTTGGTAAAAGAAAGGGAAACATAGGCGGCTAGGGTTAGGTTGGAAGGCGGTTAGGGTTTAATTTGGAAATTAGGATTTTGTATATGTAATTAGGAATTTTAGGTTTAAGTTGAGTATTAATTAAAAATCAAATTTAATCCAAGAATAATATCTATAAAAATACTATTTAGTTATCAATTTAAAATTTATTTTCAAATAAATACTCCAATTCAGTAATTAACGATAATAGAAATCAATTTCTTTTAAAATTATAAAATAAAGTTAAAAATCTAATTATTCAACTTAAAGCATATAAAATTCTTATTATTATTCAATTACTAAAGTTTTAAATCATAGATAACAAATTACTTAATTTATATCTAAAATCTCTTAAAAAATAATAATCTTAATTAAATATAATAAATCATAAATAAATTTATTATTTAATTTTTTATAAATTTGGGGTCTTATATGTTGTAAATAATCATATCTACCCTATTGCCTATGCAATTGTAGAATCAGAAAATAAAAAAAGTTGGAGGTGATTTTTAGAGATACTTGAGGAGGATGTGTGGTGCGCGAAATTTAGAACTTCGCACAGCTTGACTGACAAGTGCACCGAGTCGTCCAAGTAATCTCTCAGGTGAGTGAGGGTCGAATCCCACGAGGATCGCTAGATTGAGCAAGTTATGGTTATCCTACAGATCTTAGTCAGGCGGATAGAAAGGTAGTTTTGATTGTTGTAGGCACATAAACAAACAATAACAGAAGCGATAAATGGATAGGATAAAGACGGTAATTAGTAGTTGGTTAAGGCTTCGGAGATGCTTCTTCTTCTGAATTGATACGTCATACTCTCTATTTCAACGATGAATAATTCCTTCAATGGTAAGGCTGTAAGTGATAAAGCCATGGGTCGTGGTCATTAATTTTCTCAGGTCCAGACCAAACATCCGAACGGACTAGATCAATCTGGGAGAGGGTGAAGTACGCGCAAGTCAATCCCTTTATTGATCCTACTCTAAATGCCATAGACAAGGCCGCATCTTCCGAATCAGAGATTGCTACTCTTATGGTTCTAGCCCTTAGAGCCACAGAAACCTCAATTGCACCTGACTAACGAGGTTATATGTCACATACCCCATTAATCCAAATAATTTTATTGGAACCCATGATGCATCCTCAAGATGCAGCTCAATACTATCCGGGTCAGGACTCGTAAAGAACTCATGTAGAATTGAGATTCATAAGGATGAAGAATGACAATGCATCTGAAGGTTGTAGAAGGCTTAGAGAATGGGGGGTTGAATCTATGACCTTTTTTTGCTTTAACGATATAAGGCTTAACTTATAAACTTTCAATATGAATCTGTTTGAACTCAGCAGCAGAAAATTTATGAGACAATTTCGTTCTGTCTCATGAATATCAGAAAATATAATAGAATAGGGAAGAGAGAAGCTAACACCATCATGGATCCTGGTTCAGTTGCCTTGTGCAATGCAACCTACATCCAGTCTCCACCATAACAGTGGTAGAATTTCCACTATAGTTAAAGTATTACATACAGCAATTTCACAGAATTGACACAATCCTTTTCTTATCAAGTTCTAACCTAACTTGACTTGGCTATGTGACAGAAGGCCTAAAGCAGGTTCGAAATTTATCTCAAAATAAGATTGGCGTTGTAAGTATAGTTCCAAACCCAACAATTGGCCAATAATCAAATTTCAATCCCAAAAGATAGTCACAATAAAAATAAATTCAAAACTGAGAGTATTTAGCTCCCGAGTCGTCTCCTAAGGAGTACTTTAGAACAATGAGTGTGCAATTCTGGTTGTAGTGATCAAGGAATTGTAAATGAAGAAATAAATATATAAAGTAATAAAAGAACATGCAAAATTGTAATGATTGAACTAATGAAGAAATTAAAGAACCGATTATGTAATATAAACAAGTAAAGTATAAAAGAGATTAACATAGAAGTGTATGAAAGATTGGAAGCATAAAAAGAGTCTTGCTTGCTTGGAGTGAGCTAAGGGTCCTTTTCTTGTTGGAACCACAACTATGACAATTATGATGGATTAGTCTCACTTGATCAACCCTCACATCGGAAAGTAAGTTAAATGAGCATAAGTGTTCTCAACCTATAAATCCTAAATTACTTGCTAATTGCCTTAGCAACAAATTAGCGTTAGTGGGAACAAGAACAATTAACAATCCAAGAATTGAAACTAAATGTTGGACATTCCAACTCTAGGAACCCAATTGCTCACTTTCCCAAGCCAAGAGCCAAAAATTTAGCCTAAAACCATGTTTGACATTTTGTCAAAAACTTGGTGGGCAAAAACCTTAAACATGAAAAAAATGAGAAAAAGCTTGAAACTAAAAGCAACAATTGATCTCAATCAACAAGAATAACACAAGAAAGCATGAAACAAACTTCAAACATCAAATTCATCAACAAGAAATTGAATTTGCAAGAGAGAAATAAAATTGAACTATAACTTGAATTAGAAGAAAGAGTAATGACAACCTAACTATAAAGAGTAATAACAAGAGAATACTTACAATGGAAGCTAGCAAAATCCAAGATCAAAAATAGAAATGGCACTTGAATGTAGAACCCTACTATAAACCCTAATAGAGATGATGTAAAACTTAGAGAAAAACTAAACTAAAAGCTTCCTACCACTACTCCTAAACTATACTAATGATATGCTATGTTATGTCCTTCATTTCCCGTCCAATATAAGCTAAAAGACTTCAGAAATGGGCCTCCAAAGCCCCCAAATCGCGAGTCACGTGCCTTTTAAATGAATTCATGCGCGGACACTTGTGCGGATGCACAGACGTGTGTGTCCACACACTTTGCGAAAATCCCGTCTTATGCGTATGCACAAGTAGCTGTGCGCACGCACACTAGGCGATGCCTGGTTGGACGCGCGATGCACTCAAAATGATCCACGCGCTCTGATTGGGTAGCTGTGCATACGCTCAAGTAGCTGTACGTACGCACACGTCTCTGAACTCGTCTCCTTTAATTCTTCATGTTTCCTCCACTTTGCATGCTCTTCTTCCATTTTCTCCAACCCATTCCTACCTTATACACCTGAAATCACTCACAAACAACATCAAGGCATCGAATGGAAGGCAAATGGAATAAAATAGATCAAATTAGATACAAAAGAGCATATTTTCATAATCAAGCACAATTTGGGAGGAAAGTTCAAAAGCATGCTATTCAAGGGAATAAGTGCAAGTTTATGTGATGAAAATTCATTCAATTCTAAAAAAAATCATCATCAAATATGGAGTCATCACTATGCTAATACCTAACTCTTCACTCTTAGTGCTAACCCAACTAAGAAAGGGATACCTCACTAGTACAAGATGTAAGACATAGAATCAACCTAAAGAAATATGAAATCACTCTAGGCTTTTTACTCAAGTATTTCTCTCTGCCTCTTTCCACTTTTAGGCTCTTTCAAGAACTCTCTCATTCAGCCTTTTACCTCAAGAAATTACAGAAAGATAAACATTGAAAAGAAAATTACAATCTGTAAAATATCAAGGAGATTAATGCTTCAACAGCCTCTTTGTTATGTGATGAACTAGATTAGCTTGCCTCTGATTTGGTTCCTCATTCTGGTGGAATTCTCCTTTTACTAGGAAGTACTGTCCAAGTTGGTAAACTTCTTCAGAGAACTCTTCTCAGAATATAAACATCCAAACACAGGTTCTCTCTCCTTGCTTCAGAACAATGAAAAAATTGTCTTTTGTATGTCCTTGCATGTTGCTGAGTTGCTCTCTACCAAGTCAACTCCTCGAGCTGTGTGCTACTAACTTACTTTTATTCTCAAATTAGGAACTTTGGTTCTGACCTTCTTTCTTGACTGAAAGCTTCAGGATAGCAAAGAAAAATATTTTCAATGGTAAACCCAGATCTGAACCCTTGAGCTGCAATGTTGTCCCCAAAAAACAAATTTGGCCATTGATTTACAGCAGTGATTATCAGAAATCACTTTTTCCATGTATCCCAAATTAGATTGACAGAGAATTGGAGAAGAAGAGAGGAAAGTAAAATGCATGCAAGAGGAAACAAATCACCTTTAACTTCTAACTTAGCCTAAGATGGTTAGATTTGGGTGATTAGACTTTTGCCTTTCTAATTAAGCTCTCTCTTTCTTTCTTCTTTGATGAAACTAGCAAGAGGAACAAAGTTCTCTCTCTTTTCACTGTGTCTGACCGAAAGAAAAAGGTGAATGTTGCTTTGGTGGAAGCACTTTAGAGGGATTAGCTTGAGAGATCAATTCGGACTTCGGGTTAGCTATGTCCACTTAGCCCATCTGATTTCTTTGCTTTGTTTTCTTTGGGCTTACTTTGTTTAAATAGTCCACTTGCTGTTTCAGTTTATTCCAAATTGGGCTTCTGCTATATTTGATAAATGTGGCCTGCATCACTTAATAAAAAATAATCAGCACTAATTGGGTAGTTAACCCAATAAAAATAATGTTTGTCATCATCAATTATGTTAGTTAATTTCTTAACTCAACAGCATCATAGAATAAAATCACACATTCATTGAAATAGAAAAGTAATTGTATTAATTTATAGGAATTAGCAGAGCTCATAACCTTAACCTAGGAGGTTTAGTTGCTCATATTGTACAGAGAATAAACTGAGTAAAAGTCGAATGTGGTGGGGATCCCAAATGTTAGTGATCTCCCCTTATAAATACTAATGAGTAGACTTAAAGAGAAAACTTAATAATTAGAAATTACAATAATGAAATAAGCTAAGCTAAAGGTGCAAAAATCCACTTCCAGACCCACTTTGGTGAGTGTTTGGGTTGAGCTTGGCTTCTGACTTGAAGGAGTGGGAATTGGACGCCCACTAACAAGTGAATATACTGCTTCCTTGCTCCCCTTGTGGCATTGAACACTGGGTATGGGCGTTCGACGCCAGCCTTGATCATCTTGGAGCGTTGAACGCTAAAAAAAGGGTAATTTGGGCATTCAACACCTATTTTGGGCCTTCATTTTCAAAGCAAAGTATAGACTATTATATATTGATAGAAAGCTCTAAAAGTTAGCTTTTCAATGCCGTTAAGAATGCATCAATTAAACCTCTGTAGCTCCAGAAATACACGTTTGAATACATGGAGGTCAGGATCTGATAGCATCTATTGTCTTTTCTTTGCCTCTGAATCAGACTTTTTCAAAACTTGCTAGAATCACCCAAAAATCACCTAAAGTCATGATAAAAACACAAAAGCTCAAAGTAGTATCCAAAAAGTGAATTTTGCATTAAAACCTACTAAAATATCATAAAACTTAATGGAACATACCGAAAACACTAAGAAAATAACATAAAAAAGCGTATAAAATATCCGCTCATCAATGTGAAAGATTTTCAGGCAAACAGGTTTAACTTCATGTTAGATATGCAGATGTTTCATTATATCAGATTCATGTACTAATTGAAATCTGATATAGGGTATTATTGAAATCTAGCTTAGGGAACTTATTGAATTCTGATTTAGATAATTATTGATGTATGTTATTGGGACTTAATTTGGTTATGATTTAGGTTATCGTTGAGCCTTGTTTAGATAATTATTGCATTCTAATTTAGGTCTTTCTTGAAGTTTGGTTTATGCACTTGTTGAACTCTGCTACAGATACTCAATGAAATATGATTATTAGCTTCTGATTTAGGTCTTTCTTGAAGCTTGGTTTATGGACTTGTTGAACTCTGATTTAGATACTCAATGAAATACGACTATTGAGATCTGATTTAAGTCTTTCAAAAATAGTTTGGTTTATGGACTTATTAAACTCTGATCTAGATACTCAATGAAACATGATTATTGAAATCTAGTTTAGATACAAAATTGTTAGATAATTATTGAAATCTGATTAGTGAACCCAAATAGTTACTTATTGAATTCTTATTGAATTCCCTTTGAATGTACATGTTGAATTTATTGAATTCTTCTTGAGCTGTTTATTTTACTGTATACTTACTGGGGTTAATACTTGCCGTGCAAGAAATATACCCAAATGCCAACCACAAATTATGTGCTATGCATATATGGCAAAATTTTTGCAAAAAATAGAGTGACTTACAGTTGAAAATATGTATGTGGTTATGCAATAAGGCAACCACAACACAAGACTTCAATGCTACCATGGATAGGCTAAAGAAGATTAATGCTGGGGCTTGAGAATACTTGGACAAGACTGGTCCAAAATAATAGAGCAGATCTCATTTTAGTGAATACCCTAAGATGGACAATTACACAAACGAAAAATGCGAGGTATTTAATGCCAAGGTGAAAAAGATGAGGGGAAAACTGATAATCACCATGTTGGAGGAGGGAAAAACCAATAATTACCATGTTGGAGGAAGTGAGATGCTATGTAATGAGGATTATGGCAAGGAATAAAAAAGCTTTGCTTGGGTATAGCGGAAGGTTAGTCCTAACCTGACAGAGTAGATTAGAAAGAGAAAAGAGAGAGAGAGAGAGCAACAAATGGAGGCCTCTTCTTATCGAAGATGACGTAGAAAATGTGTATGAAGTGCAATGTCTGCTCATGAAGATGAGTATGGATTTGGGCAAAGGTACATGCAGTTGTAGACTTTGGCAACTAACTGGACTACCATGTAGACATGCCTATGCTGCTTTAGCTTACCAAAATAGAAGACCCAAAGAGTATGCACATAACTGGCTCACCATGGGTGCATACAATATAGCGTATCAGTTTTCAATGCTTCCAAGCCAGGAGTTCTGGGAGCACCTTGACACCCTACCCATTTTGCCACCACAGTATAGAAAGCCAATTGGAAGACCAACAACCAAGAGAGATAAGAGAAATGATGGCCCTACTAATAAGAGTGACTCTCATAGAACAAAGAGGAGGATCAAAATTATTGTCTACAAATACTGCCTCCAGATATGTGAGTTCAATTCTAGAATCCTAAAATTATTGAATTATTGAATCCTAAAATTATTCAAATTCTAGAGTTATTGAATCCTGTGATCATACTGTGGAACTCGAGTTCCACCTGAAATTCATGTTGAACTTATAATGAGTACTTTTTTTCGTAGGCTAGTCACAATAAGAGAAGTTATAAGAAGAAAAAAAAAAGCAATGGGTGAAGGGAGTGCTGCATTGCAAGTGCCTGCAGGTGATGAGGATGAGAATATGATGGCTGAAATATACTGGGAGGAGACCTTAGATGCTGCAGATGCTGAAGCAGCAGCAACTAAAGAGAGAAATGGTTCTGCAACACCACACGCTGCACAAGTAAGTGCAATGCCTTACTCAATTAGTTAAGTTTTCTTGTTTAACTTGTCACACATCTGATTTGTTTGTTTTTTAGAATTTAGTAACCTCAACTGATGTCGCTGCCAACAAGCTCACAACCACAACCTCCAACAAACAATGCAACAACCAAAAAACAAGTTAAAAGGAGAAGTGTTAGGCGACCTCCTCCGACTGCACAAACACTGCAAACACCTACACCGTCTTCTAACCATCCATCTACAACCCCTTCCACACACAACTCTCAAACTACACCTCACTGTAAGGTGCTAGTGCAGGGACAACCACACAGTTCATGCAGTTCATGCTCACACCTGGTGTGAATCCAAGTGCTAGAGGCTGAGGCACATCTATTAGAGGTAGAGGTCAAGGCAGAGGTTAAGGCAGGATATGTGCATTAAACGGAGCAAAAAAGTGTGTCTCAAGCGGCAGCAGTAACTCAACCCGAATTTCATAGACTATGTGTTCTAATGTGTTTTTGGACGTTCACAAGAGAGGAATTTGTTCCTCTTAGACTATTATGTTTTCGTATTTTCATATACCCAACATTGCTCGTAGACTACTTATGCTTGCCTTTTGTTGTTTTGGTATACTAAAGAGAGATACAAGACTCTTATATTTTGTTATGCATTTTCATGGTCTGTTTAAGGGTAGAGTTAGTTATGCTGGTTTTGAGGATGTGCTGTAAGTTGTCAATACTTGCCTTCTTTGGTTTATGTGATGACTATTATTTTTGACAATCAATGGAACTTGCAGTATCTATATATAAGTTTTTTCCAACATATTGTTAATTTTATCACTCTTCTAACATCACCTTGATCTAATTTTGGAAGAAACATGGGTTTGAAAACCAAAACCATCAGGTTCCTATGTTACAGATTCAGTTTAAGAAGAAAAGAGAGATTGATGTGCATTTAAAATGGCATTATCTAAAGATAAAATTTATCAAAATCAATTTAGATGGCAACAACAAGTTAAAAGCATGGGCGTCTATGTCAATGTATCAGAAATAAAAAAAATAAAACCATGTAAGGATGACTTAGACATCATGTCATGCCAAGATAAAAAAAATCCACTATCTCATGGTTAACAAAAATCCCAAATTATACAAATCTTATATTTTCATCACCAAATATACAACTCAAAAAATAAACAAAATACTACCCCCAACACAATGGTTGAAAGCAACACTTTAATTCCCCTAATTTCACCCCTAAATTTGTCTATTTTCCTAGCTGTCATTAAGGATGCTTGCTGATTTTTTCCAACTGCAGTGATAGTCAATCAATTTTCATGCCTTGCATAAGAATGCTCCAAATTTCTTTTAGCTAAAGATCTTGCTAGGCCCCATCCTTCTTCGATTTCATCCACCCACACAAAGTATTTGCAGTCTCTTATATGAAAAAAAAAAGAAACACACCCAAATGTCAACTGAAATTCAAAAATAAATTTCTCACCTCAACAATAACAGTGCATGGCCATTACCGCCCATAGAGGACATCTGATGAATCATCTATTAGGGTTTGTCATCGTGCCAGACTCCATCAACGCAACCTCCCTCCCACAGAAGCATCTGTCGTCGAACTTGTTCTCCTTCATCTTCTTCGAACTTGAAGAACTACTGCGACTTCCATCATTTGCAGCAGATTTTAATCTGCGCACAGACATTTCGGGGCTTACGAGATAATTCTTTCTAACTGTGGGTGCACTTGACACTATATGAAATTTAACAAGATTCGATTTTTGAGGTATGGTTCAAATTGGGGAAGATAAGTTGCTAGGGTTTCGATTTGAGGAGTAAAACCTTATCAAACGATCATATACCAATGGTTATTTCTACATAGATAACGCTTTGGATGGTTGAAGTGCCATATAGGGTCGGATAATCACGAAGCAAGTGCATATCCAAGACAGGGTACTTGTCACACGAAAAGCATCTTGCGTGGGTACAAGTTCAGTTTCAATCTAATATGGATACATATGTCAGCATTTTCATCTTTCATGGGTACAAATAGTCATTTATTCAAATATTAATTCCAACAACTTTTTCATTTCAATTTTATCCTTATTTTTTTCTTCTTGGTCCTTCGTTTTCTTTCTCTATTCTCCAATTTTTAACATACTACCTTCTTCTCCAACTACCACATAAACCACTACTAAGTTTTATTGCATCATCAACTCACATATTGACACTCCTCCATGTTGATGCAAGCCGATTATAGTATAGTGAAACTTAGGTCAATTTATAAGATATGTTAGAAACAAGAGACTGAGGAGAGGAATCTGAAAAGTGTATTATTCAGCTTGATGAAATGTACAATATACAAGGGGTATTTATAGGTGTTAGATGAATCAACGTAATAAAGACATAGAATCTTACAATTAATATACAGATATGCTATAAATATAAACGATACTAATACGATACTAATACGATACTAATTAATTCTAATGATTCTCTAACATCCCCCCTCAAACTCAAGTGGGTGCTAAGGATACCAGCTTGAGTTTGGATAACAAAGTCCGGAAATGAGTCGGATGATGAGCTTTCGTGAAGATATCAGCAGTCTGATCCAGTGTTCCAACAGCAATGAGACGAATAGCATTAATGAGAATTCGTTGCCGAACAAAATGACAATCAATCTCAATGTGTTTGGTGCGTTCATGAAACACATCATTATGGGCAATCTGAATAGCACTGCGGTTATCACAAAAAACATCAGTAGGAGAGGACTGAGGAGCACCCAGATCTTCGAGAAGCCAACGAACCGAGAGAACCTCAGCAGTGGTGTCAGCGAGGGCACGGTATTCAGCTTCTGTGCTTGACCGAGCGGTGAAGGTCTGCTTCTTAGCACGCCAAGAAATGAGAGCGTCGCCATGGAATAAACAGTAACCAGTAGTGGAACGACGATCAGTGGGATCGCCAGCCCAATCAGCATCGGAGTATGCCTGTAGTGTCAAAGAGGAATGAGCAGAAAAATAAAGGCCATGAAATAGAGTGCCTTTGACGTAGCGAAGAATGCGCAGAACTACTGCATAGTGAGTAGTACGAGGAGCTGACAAGAACTGGCTGAGAACATGAACTGGATAGGCAATGTCTGGTCGGGTGACAGTCAAGTAGACGAGACCACCAACTAACTGTCGATAGAGAGTCGGATTATCCAAAGCAGTGCCATCCATAGGAGTAAATCGAACATTAGGCTCAATAGGAGTAGACTCAGTGCGACTATCTGTAATCCCAGCGCGAGCAAGAAGATTTGAAGCATACTTAGCCTGAGAGAGATAGATGCCATCATCTGTGGAGATGACCTCGAGACCAAGAAAATAGCTGAGAGAACCAAGATCTTTCATCTCAAAGGTATGGTGAAGTGAGGTCTTCAGTTCAGAGATACCGTCAACATCATCTCCAGTAATGATCATGTCATCAACATATAAAAGTAGAAGGACAACTCCTCGTTCACTTTTACGAATGAAGATAGCATTCTCATGAGGACTAGAAGTGAAACCAAGATCGCATATGGTAGAGCTAAACTTGTCAAACCATTCACGAGGGGCTTGCTTAAGTCCATAGAGCGCCTTGCGAAGGAGACAAACCTTACGAGAAGGACAAGGATATCCCGGAGGTGGTTTCATATAGACTTTCTGTTTCAAGTCCCCATTAAGAAATGCATTCTTCACATCCATCTGACTGAGAGACCATTTTTTAACTGCAGCAATGGCAAGGAGAGCTCTAACAGATGTAAGGCGAGCAACAGGAGCAAAAGTCTCTTCATAATCAATACCATACTCTTGCGTGCAACCTTAAGCAACCAAGCGAGCCTTATAACGGTCAATAGAACCATCAGAGCGAGTCTTGATCTTGTAGACCCATCTATTGCCCACAACTTCCTGATCAGAAGGAGGATCAACCAAATCCCAAGTATGTGCTTGTTCAAGAGCCTGTATTTCTTCCTGCATTGCTTTTTGCCAATTTGGATTTGTGGAGGCTTCTTTGAATGACTTAGGTTCATGTTGATGAAGAATAGTAGAAAAGCAATGATAATCAAGAAAGATGAGGAGGTGGATTTCTTACCCGAGAAGAACGAGTGGGAGGAGGAGGCATGACGGTATGAGTGGGATCGCCATCCGGTCTGGAGTCATCAGGAGATGGAGAAGACGGTGGAGCAGGAGCCTCGAGGGGTGGAGTTGGGATAGACCCTGTAGTATCATCACTAGGGAAAAGATCAACATTTGGGTTAGTAAAAAATGGTGACGGAGTAGAAGGAATGGACTCAAAAGAGGAAAAACTAGAGAACATGTTATGCTCCCAGAAGACAACATGACGAGATATACGAATACGGCGAAAAATAGGATCCCAACAACGATAACCCTTATGTTCAGAAGCATAACCAAGAAAACAACACATGCGAGCCCTAGGTTCAAGCTTATTGTGTTCATGAGGCTGAAGAAGGACAAAGCAGACACAACCAAAAACATGGAGGGAACTGTAATCGGGAGAAGTACGATAAAGACGCTCAAAGGGAGTAGTGTTACCAAGAACAGAAGAAGGGAGTCTATTGATAGCATGAACAGCAGTGAGAACGGCTTCACCCCAAACACGCTCAGGACAGGAAGAGGAAACAAGCATCGCACGGACAGAGTCAAGAATATGATGGTGTTTACGCTCAGCTCTGCCATTTTGTTGAGAGGTACCAGGACAAGAAAACTCGGACAAAGTACCCTGTTCAGCGAGAAAATTTAAAAGTTTGGAGTCACGATATTCCATAGCATTATCACGTCTGAAAATTTTAATGACTTTTGAAAACTGAGTTCGAACCATAGTGGCAAAGTTAATGTAAATCTGAGGCAATTCACAACGATTAGTCATCAAATAAACCCAAGTAAAACGTGAATAATCATCAATAAAGACGACAAAATATCGAGCCCCTCCCATAGAAGCGGTAGGAGCGGGGCCCCAAACATCAGAATGAATAAGATCAAAAGGAGAGCATGCAATAGAGGAATTATTATTAAAGGATAACGCAGGTTGTTTTGCTGTGCGACAAGAAATGCAATCTAAAGACTCACTTTGAACTTGACCTAAAACACCCGTAGAGATAAGAGGACGCAATTTTCCTAAGGAGCTATGGGCAAGGCGACGGTGCCACAGGTGAAGAGTAGATGGAGAGGAAACAGCATAGAGATTTGTAGAGGGAACATAAAGGTTCTCGAGCTCAAATAAGCGTCCGACCTTACAGCCAGTCCCGATGATCTTTCCCGTCCGACGATCATGTACACGACAACCAGAAATAGAAAAAATGACATCAAAACCGAGTTCAACAAGTTGACCGACAGAGATAAGATTAAAATTTAATTTTGGAATAAAATAAGCATCAGGAAGATGAATATTGGACTGTGAAATAATCCCGTGATGTGTTGCATGCAAGAGGGAACCATTAGCAGTGTTGACAGAAGGTGCATTTGTAGTGGGAGACAACGACGAAAAAAGATGATGCAGAGGAGACATATGATTGAAACAACCAGAGTCAAAATACCATTTAGAATTACCTGGAGGTGTTGAAAGAGTAGCGGGGCTATTACCAGAAAAAAAGAAAAGTTGCTTAAAAAGGGTTTCAATATCTGATGGAGAGACAGAAGGTGTGTTGTGAGATGTGGAAGAGGTGGACTCAGTAGCAGCAGCAGCAGTAGAGTTGTTGGGACGAGGTTGATACTTGTTCTGATCTGAACGTGGTGGTCGAGTAGGACAGGTAGCAATCAAGTGACCCGAGAGCTTACAATAATGGCAGAATAGTTTCGGGCAGTTGGAGCCAATGTGACCTTTTTGTTTGCACTTACGACATTCAATAGAAGGACAGTCAGAGAAGGAATGCCCAGGTCGGTTACAGTTGCGACAGATTTTGCCCTTTCTGTCGGTGGCAGCAAAGACAGTTTCACTTTTAGAACGAAGCAATCCCAAGCGCGTTTCTTCAGACTTGAGACGAGGAAGAGCATCTTCAAGATTAGGCAAGGGATTCTGATGAAGAAGAGAAGCCCTGACCGGCTCATAGTCATCAGTAAGTGCCATCAGAAATTGGATGAGACGTGTCCGGTTTCGATAATCCTCATATGCCTTAGCATCAGCGGGATCTTTAAGAAGAGGCTCACAAGAGGTCAACTGATCCCAAATAATCTCCATCTGAGCAAGAAAATCAAAAACTGCTTGGCCACGTTCTTGCTTAAGGCTATGAAGTTCCTTAAGCAGTTGGTACTGATGAGAGAGATCAGAAATAGTGTAACATTTTGCCAAATGATCCCATACCTCTTTAGCAGTTTCAAAACACCCAAACTGTAAATGAATGCCAGGAGTAGAAGTGTTGCGGAACCAAGTGATAATCTGATGATTTTTACTATCCCAATCTTCCAATTTCTCTACATAGTCCTTTTCCTTCTCAGCATCCTCCTTAGATTTGGAGGCACCATCTTTAGAGTTGTCGGACACAGTTGGCTTAACAGGACAAGCGATATCACCAGTCACATATCGCCATAATTTGCGCCCTTTAAGAAATCCCCGCATAGCTTCAACCCAATGTGCATAGTTGGAGCCATTAAGGATAACAGGGATAGGCTGAAAGACATCCGGTTTATCCATAGTAATAGAAGAAATAGCAAAGGAAAGAAGAAAACTGCAAATTCGGGGCAGAAAATGAGAAAACGGAGCGCGGAATCGGAAAGAGCTCACCCAAAAATCTTAGGGAGGGTCCCACTTGTCCGGCACATCAGTGCCACGACAGCAGACACGTCAGCGCCACGTCAGCAGACACGTCAGCAAATGAGGACACGTGTCAGCACCTGATAGGAGGGAGGGCCACGCTGGCAGTGAGGTGGAGACACGGGTCGAGCGGCACGGTTCGGGTCGGGTGATGCGGGTCTGCAGGGAAAGCGTGGTCGCGACACGTGGCACAACCAGGAACGTTGGATTGGCGTGCGAGATCAACGGCTGCTGAGACTCTGGAAGACCAAATTACACAGGTGGCCAGCTTACTTCCGGCGGCGCGTGACGGCGCGTCCGGTGGAGTCTGGTGGCGATGTTGTCGGCGTTGGAAAGCCGGCGAAGAGAAGATTACAATGATGCCGGAGGTGACGAACCAAAGTGTCGGAATCACAGAGAAAAATGAGGGCAAAGGGGCACGGGTGGAAGCTGGAAGGGAGAGCAACCTAGTCGTGGCAGCGTCTTGAGGCGGCGCGTGGAGGCGCGTCTGGAGGCGGATGGCGGCGTTTTTGGTTGCTATGGAAGAACGGCGACAAGACGAACAAGATGGGTATGGGAGTGACGAACCAAAGCGTCAAAAAGGCAACCAAAAAGGAGGCCAAAGATGACAGCCGGAAAGGGAAAATCAATAAGTCTATGAACGAAAATTCATTGAAAAAAAAAATGCCTAAGCTCTGGATACCATGTTAGAAACAAGAGACTAAGGAGAGGAATCTGAAAAGTGTATTATTCAGCTTGATGAAATGTACACTATACAAGGGGTATTTATAGGTGTTAGATGAATCAACGTAATAAAGACATAGAATCTTACAATTAATATACAGATATGCTATAAATATAAACGATACTAATACGATACTAATACGATACTAATTAATTCTAATAATTCTCTAACAAGATATATGTGTGTCTGGAATTTGTATTATTAGGTTCATGCTATGTGGTAATTTGTGTTGTGAGAAGAAAAAAGGTGGTAATAACAGAAGAATTAGAGACAAAAGAAACGAAAAAGAAAGAAGATGATGACAAAAGTGAAATATAAATTTGGATTTAAAATAAAATTTAATTATGTAATACATCAAAAATAATTATTAATTTCATTCAGGAACGGAGCTAAATTTTTTCTTTTTGGGAGAAACCAACATGAAAAATATAAGTTAAGAGGAATATAAGTTAAGAGGAGAGAAAAATTGAAAATTAAAAAGGGATAAAACAAAAAAATTAAAAACTTGGTATGTACAAATTATTAATTTGGGGGCATTGTCTCCTTCCGATTAACATGGCTCCGTCACTAATTTTATTGACAGCGTGAATTGGTATTCAAAAAACGAATGTAACTATACACCTATATAAAATATTTTACACAGTCAATGCATTAAAATTAAATTTTTTAAAATATATAAGAATATTTAAATGCTAAAATCAAATTAAATTTTAAAAATATTTTAAAATTTTTAAAAAATTTTAAAAACAAACAACATATTTTACTTTTTATTTGATATTTGCTTTTTTAGACAACCATAAATATAAAAATATTTCCTACATTAATTTAAATAAAAAAGAAATTAGAAAGAAACAAAAAAGAGATAATTTTTTAATTATTATGAATTTTTGTTTGTATTTTAAAATTTTAATCGAAAGTGAGGATGCTTTGAAAATTATTTACAATTAGTGTATTAATAGAAAAAAAATTATTATTAATTTATTCTTTTATTATATAATAATAATAAATACGAAATTAGTTGATATGGTAAGTATTTCATATTCTAACTAAGAAATTTTGAGACCAAAGTCTTAAAATTAGCAAAAAAAACATAATTTTTTTACAAAAAAAATTTGTGTACAAATTTTTTGTGTATGTAATTGTAAAGACTAAAAGAGAGCAAAAAATAAAAAAAACGAGTATTGATACATGTACATCAAAGTTTGAAAATTCAAACAAGCACATGCTCCATTACGAACTGTCAATCGCATTGGAGTTGTTCGTGAATGCGAGAAACTGCTGCATCCCAAACCCTATTCACGATCGAAAATCGGAAACACTTAGTAAAAGGAATAACTATTTAGACAATAGTTTGCATAAAAATCAAGTCAAATAATATTCGATCAAGAAGACGAATTTATTTTAATTGAAAGATAAGAGAGCAAGGATAGTATTATCATTGGTGTCTAAAGCTGAAATTGTAAACGCAGCACTTAGGGTGAGTTTGATTTGCATTTTCATTTTTTATTTTTATTTTCAGTGATTTCTATTTTCAAAATTTTATAAAAAGAACAGAAAACAAGAGGTAAATATGTTCACAAAATTCTAAATACATAAAACACTGACCCTCAATGACCCTTGACAAAAACTTAGTATGACCAAAATACCAAACAGAAGGTGAGCAAAACAGTTATGCAATTCCATTTGAACCAGACGCAACATAAAGCTATTTGAACCGTTAAAACTTATAACTTACAGTTGCTTCAAATGCTAGCCCATGTGATAGTCATCAGTCCATGCCGGCATTCTTGGGCTCCTGCTCCGGTTCTGCCTCGGATTTGTACCATGTAGTGTAGGGAAAACATGAAATATTAACGACTTTACATGCAATAAGAACTATTGCCTTCCAAAGAGATCAGTTACCTGGATTGGCATGTTCATGGCGTCCCTGGTATATGGTCTCCATTGTAAGCATCTTTAAAGATATTTTTCTAAGGTAATCAGTCTGAAATAAGGTGAAACCACATCCAATCAATCTTCCATCATCCATATATGTGTTCGCATAGATAATGATAAATGAAAACGACAATGAGGCCAGTTACTCGTAAGTATATACCTGGCTGGATGCAGCTGCAAAAATCTTCTCCTCCAACCTTCGGGCAATCTTCCAAAGTTCTTGTGATCCCTCTGGACGACTAACAGGAAGATGTCTTCCTATCTTTTCCATTCTGAAAGAAAACCAGAGTAGCTTCATAGTTAGATCAAAGTGACTGATATTTTAAGATCCACAAAGGAGAGAACACAATTGTCAAAATATCAATGAAACATGCTCGTCGTCCACTATATAGACTAGGAGCAGCACTAGCTTGCTAAAGCTCATATAGAGATTATGAATGAATTGATGAAATTGTTACCTTCAACGGTAAGTATAGGTTACAAAATATAGAAAAATGGTATATCAAAACTCAAACGAGAATGAAGAGCTAACAATACCTTGTGATCTATCAAACTAGAAATTTATATAGTTTATTAGTGCTACAGCTTTCACTAGAAGACATCTATTCAGTCAAAGGGGGAGAAAAATATTAAGCGAACAGAGGATTATAAATCCTCCTAAAAATTAAAGAAAGGAAAGTGCATATACGGAACAGAAATAACTTGATGTAACAAAGCTACTCAAACCATAAGTATTAATGCAGTAATGGACATCTCTTTTAAAAGACCAAGTGCTTTAGAATAAATAGAAGCCAAAAGCATAATATTATCCTAAAGTAGCTGCTTATTTGATGTGACATATACAGGATTGCAGAAGCAAACCTCCAACCAAACAATCCAAAGTTAAGGAAATATTGTATATTTTGATTTGTATCTTCTTCAGTTCCTCAACTAAAATGCACGCTTTGTGATCAAATTATTTCCGTATGACAAACCTCAAGGAAATATGATTTATGGCTACTTTTCTTTCAAAGTGCAAATGCAGGCAAAATGAAAGCTATTCGGATCACCGAATACAACATAAGATGAAATTTACATTTTGTTGACAATTCTTTGCCGGGAATCAGGGCGAAGCTGAGATCTCCATTCCCTTTCTCTTGCTTCTGTAAAGGGATGGCCAACATGAATAGGCTCCAGTTAATGGTATAAGTAAATTTACATTATCTGAGGTACAAATGATAAGACATTAAATCATTCCAAACTGTAAGGAGGAAATAAATGATAAATTAAAGCACTAGAATCATGAGAACAAAACAGTATCTAGATAATCAATAGAGTCATGCATTTGCCATGGACATGAAAGTAAAGATTCACTATTTTCTAAATCAATCTATGCACAAATGAACAAAATTTGGTAAACAATCAAATCTATGTGCAAGTTGATGGTCAAGACGGTTACACCGCATTTACAACATAGATTATGAAATAGCATAGAACAAGAAAATTTGAAGGTGAAGAATCCTTGAAAAAACTGAAATGGGCTAGTGCCAGGGCCTAGTAATTGAATTCTATACAGAAGTTGACAGCAACAATCTGAAACTTACTCTCCAACAAAAGAAGCTTAGAAGCTATTTCGTCAAAATAATCAGCCTGAAATTAAGCAGCACAATAGAAATTAGTAAAGGGAAAGAGTCAATAAAAAGGGAAACCAAATTATATTAGAATTAAAATGGAATAGACCTAACTCAACCCCAAAAGCTAGCTTAGGGAGTGAGAGATGCGGGACTTATAATGTACCCTTTTACACTCAGGAATGATGGTATGGAGCATTAACATCTGCAGCTGAATCGATACACTATATTAAAATTGAAATTGAATAGGCCTGACTTAACCCTAAAGCTAGCTCAGGGCTAGGAATATCCTGCACTTATAAATTATCTAGAAACTATATTTTTGAGAGATGTGAGACTTGTAATAAATTATGAAGCTACCTGGTTTGTAGCACCACCATAACTTTTCTGCTCAATACTATGAGCAATTTTTTGAAATTCAAGGTCTTCATCATAATCACCAAGAGGATGACCGATTTTTAACTTGTTCATTCTGTGAAATGAAAGGATAGTGGCATGAATTGAAGAGAAGACACAAACCATTGCAACATGAAAAAGAAAACAAACCGTTAGACTTACATATTGTTGAGGAGGAGTTGGCGGGTTTCAGGGTGCAGTTGATCCCTCCAGTTACTCGTTGTTGTTGTGTCCATCACTGATGAATGAAGGGTTCGCTCTTCAAACCAAAATTAATCAGAAGAGACTTCTGATGAAAGAATTTCAAAGCTACCAACACCTCCAAAGCTTTGATCATCAAAAGGAAAAGGGGGTAGCAGTAACTAAAAAGGAAATAGAATGAATCAAACCCCAAAATCAAATGGTAACTTTTGATGAGATGGCGATGGATTCTGCGAGCTGAGCTGCTGCCACAAGAATAGAATTGTGTAAACCCGAAACCAAAGCATGATTGATTTCTGCGGCACACGCTAACGCATATGGTATACCTTTTCTCTTTTCTTTCTTTATTATTTATTTTTAGGTGAATTCTACTATGCAGTAGAGGATGTGTATGATATAATTATGTGATAAGTGTCTTATTTAAAAAAAAAAAGACAAAATTTATCATAGTCTGTCTACAAACTTACTATAATGTAATTTCACGTGATGAAACTCATAAACAATTATAATAATGTGAGGTATTAGTAGTAATTATATTAGTATAATTATGGGCTTGTAAGTTGAGCCTTTTTAATTTTTTGGACAAAAGAATGAATTTAAAATAAAGATACCCGTAGACACAATAAAAGCTTAAACATGCTAAATTGCTAACTCTCACAGATTATTTATTATTTTCTTCCTTTTTTTCTCTTAATTCTCTCTATATAATATATATAGGACAATAAAATCCAAAAAACAAAATTTCTCTCTTCATAGTTAATTTAGTCTATTAATTAACATATATATTTATTTTTTATTTATTTAAATATTATCTAAATAATAAAAATAATTATTTAAGATAATAAATTTTTTTAACTTAATAAATTGTAAACAAAATTTGTGATAGATATATATAACAAAAAATATTTTAGGAGCAAAATTATTACGCCAAAGTAATTTTAATTTTGGTATATATATATATATATATATTTATATATATATGTTATAGATTCTTTATCTACCTTTTCAAACAAAAAAAAAATAAATTTCTCAAAAAGTAAAAAAAAAAAATAAGAATTTCTAATTCATTTTCGTGATTTTTTTTTCATTTTAAAATGAAATTACATGAAATGTTTTCTTCTTCTCAATGACAATTACAAAAATTGTAGTGTAAATTATAATATGTTCTCTTAAGTCTTAACTTTAACTCACGAATAATTTATTGACTAAATTTTTAAAATAAAAATTTCACCGAGTTATCAAATACTCTCGTATAATGTATTTTTTATATTTATGTTTTTTATAATTTAGTTTTAATCTAATAAAATTTAAAAATAACCTATTTTAATTTCTAACAATCAAAATATTCTGCAATAGTAGGTTAGATACTTACGAAATATTTTCAAATAAAAAAATAGTTAAAACTTAAAAGTCTTAACTTATCTTTTTAATTATTTTTCAATTTATAAATAAATTTTTTTAAATGTTTTATTTTTTATATTTTTAAAAAATAATATATATATTTAAATTTGAGGATTAATTACGACTGTTAATAATTACTCTAAAAAATACAACTTTAAATATTTTACTATATCAAACTGATAAAACCAACAAAATATTTTTTAAAAAGACAAAAAAAAGTATTTTAGAGGGACTTAAAATGCCATAAATAAATATCGAAGAAGTAAATTTTTCAAAAAAACATTAGCAACTTTTACTGTAAAGCCACTCTTTTGTCCTAAAAAAACCAACTTATAAGCCCATAAACCCACAATTATACTAACATATTACTACTAATAATATATTTGTTTATCAACCTCATCACGTGAGTTGTATTATAGTATCCTTGCAGATAGACCGAGCCAAGACAGATTTTGTCTTTTTAGTAGAACACTTGTGGCTTAGTTATAGCGTACACCGAATTTCTACACATGTAAAAAAGGGGTGAAAAAAATTAGATAATGTCCAGTGGAGTTTCACTCTTTATTGTTCTCTCTCTTATTTAATTTTGATCCCACTTATAAAATTAAAGGTGAGAAATTACACTTTATTTTTTCAAGTGTTAGAAGAAAAAAAGATCTATTTCCATAAAAAGTAACCCTTTCTACACCAAAAATTCACCGTTTTTTTTTATTTATGTTTGTTTTGTTTTTACGATAATAATAAAAAATTAAGAATATCCCTATGGCAATTTGACTAGTGTAAATTAAATAAAAATAAATCAAAAAGAAATTAAAAATGATAATTATTTTTAATTAATATGAATTCTTTTGTATCTTAAAATTTTATAGAAATTAATTTTTTAATGAATGGAAAAATAGTGATATGTAGTTTAGTGGGTGCATGGCGTGTAATCCATATATGTGGATCAGTCATAGTCAGTAACCTAAAAAATGCAGGTTACGTTTTGGTTGAGATAGAAAAAATCAAAAGCTGCAACAAAGAAAAAACAAAGATTGCGTTTGTCAAGGAGAGAGATTCAAGCCTCGAAACGTGTCCCTTTATAAAGACAGACACTTGTTGTGTTGACCGTTTGGAACTCAACAAACACAGGTTGCTTTATTAGTCGGCAGACTTAAATCGCAGGTTGCGATTGTCAGATGTGATGCTGCATGCGTGACATGTGTCGAGGGAGGATGTTTATATGCCTTTATAATGAAAAATACAAGAGGGGAGACAACAAAAAGGGCCCAAAAAAATGTGAGGGTGGTGCCAAGAGGAGTTGGAGAAAGAGTGGGAGGAAGAAGAAGAAGAATAGAAGATTTAGGATTTAAAATAGTTCAAAAAAAAAAATGGTTCGTAATTTTACGTTACCTGAAAAATATATTATTGAATATTTGGATATTTTTAATTGGTAAATTTTTTTTTAATTTTATGATGAATGAATATATTTATTTGTATTTTATTTATTTTTGTTTGAACTAGTAATTTTATTTTTATTTTCATTATTATTATTATTATTATTATTATTATTATTATTGTATTATTATTATTATTATTATTTTATAATACTGTTTATGATAATGATAATAATTTATTATTTATATATAATAATTTATTATTATCTTTTAATAATTTATTATTATTTTTCTTGATAATAATATGGTTTAAGAAATTCTATATCATGTTCTTATTAATAAAACATGTTAATAACTGTCATAATTATTTATTAATATTTTATTAAAAAAAGTATTTTTTTAAAAAAATACGGATGAGATTATTATTATTATTATTATTATTATTATTATTATTTTATAATACTGTTTATGATAATGATAATAATTTATTATTTATATATAATAATTTATTATTATCTTTTAATAATTTATTATTATTTTTCATGATAATAATATGGTTTAAGAAATTTTTTATCTTGTTCTTATTAATAAAACATGTTAATAACTGTTATAATTATTTATTAATATTTTATTAACAAAGTATTTTTTTTTAAAAAATACGGATGAGATTATTATTATTATTATTATTATTATTATTATTATTATTATTATTATTATTATTAGTAGTAGTAGTAGTAGTAGCTTAGTAGAAATATTATTATTATTATTATTATTATTATTATTATTATTATTATTAACCGTATTATTATTATTATTATTATTATTATTATTATTATTATTATTATTATTATTATTATTATTATTATTATTATTATTAGTAGTAGTAGTAGTAGTAGTAATAGTTATTATTATTATTATTATTATTATTGTGTTAGTTGTTGTTAACAGTTAAGAAGTAATATCAATAAATATTTTTTTGTAGGTGATCAAAAATTTATTGCCTAGAAAACTTGATCCGCTGGATAGTCGGATACCTTAAACGAGAGAGCTGTGGCGATACTAGTATTAATTGGGTTTCAACACGTTTCGGGCGAAATGAGAGGCCATTCTACACTATTAAGTGTCTTGGTGGAACGATGGAGGCAAAAAACCTACACGTTTCACCTTTCAGTGAGCGAAATGACGGTGACGCTGGAAGACGTGATACATATACTTGGCCTCCAGGTTAATGAAGATCTCGTCACGGGTAGATCGGATAGCAGTCATCAGTTTTTTGTGGAGAATTGCATCGCTTGTTTTGGTCAGCAGCCGAGTCCGGACGATCACGTCTTAGGTAAGGTAAAACTTGCATGGCCCGGCGTTGCAGAGACACTAAACCGTGTGACACGCAGGAGTCTATTGAGCGGTACGTTAGGGCTCACATTTTCTGCGTGCTTGGTACAATGGTGTTTTCAGATAAGTCTACCACGTCTGTTGGGGGCAGCTAGTCTAGCACATCTATACAGATCGTTGTGTCGTGCATCACGGTACAACTGTAAAGAGATGAATGTGCCACTCATTCTATTTTTTGTTTGGGCGTGGGAGCGTATGCCGTTCATAGCTCTTATTTCGCGCAATGAGCTCTTCGATGATGGTGTTCCACTTACACGATGGTATTGTTTATTATTATTATTGTTGTTGTTGTTGTTATTGTTGTTGTTGTTGTTGTTTTTGTTGTAATCATCCTACTCGTGATTAGGTGGAGTCATTGGCGCTGGCATGCAAGATATACACGGAGGTCTGCGGCACAGTTTAAGCGAGGACTCGATGACATGGGAGTTAACGATGTAAGTTTTAACCATTTATGTTAGGGTGCTTATTTAGAATAATAATGTTAGACCCGATGTGCCTGATGCATAATATGTGTCATGCTCTTGGTGAGACCATGCACCGTTACTGCAAGCTATTGCTACGTCGATGGAGTTATAGCGGTCAGAAATGATGCCAACGCTATCAATGGTAACAACATATCTACTCAAATTGGTTAGGAAAAACTCTCACGTGTCTCCTGTCTCACCCTCGACTATCGCAAAAGCAATAGGCACAATGTTTTTATTTTCATCTTGTGCTACTGCCACTAGAAGTGCACTTTTATATTTTCCGTACAAGTGTGTGCTATCAACCTGCACCAATAGCTTGCAGTGTCTGAATGCTACAATACATGGATAGAAGCTCCAAAAAACATGATGGAGAACTCTTACATCTTGAACCTCCTCACTCTCATGGTAAACGAAGAGCGTTTTGATTTGAACACGAGACTTTGGCATCTTCGCAGTCATTGCCTTCAACCATACTGGCAGAATCTGATAAGAAACTTCCCAATCATAAAAAAATTTTGCGACAAATTTCTGCTTTGTCAACCAAGTCTTGTGGTAACTAACATTGTAATTGAACCTGGATTGAGATTCTGCAATAATAGACTTCACCTTGATCGACGGGTCTGCTTCGACCAACGGCCTAATAGCATCTGCAATTGTATCTGAGTCCAACTTGGCATGATCTTGTGAAATAGTATCCATTGTGCACGTCTATTGCCATTGTATCTCCTGATCTCATAACAAGCTTTCTTTCGAATCAAGCTAGCTCGGATAAGCCAATTACAACCTACACCATAACCCTTGCATTTCGCATAGAATGTCTGCAGCTCAGACTCATACACAGTATAATCAACTCCTCTAGAGATAGTGTAGCTTTTGATTGTAGATATCACCGACTCTCTAGAACCAATTCCATTCCGACACTAAACTCACCATCTTCCGCCGCAACGTTGCCTTCACCTACGACATGCGCTCCACCATCAGTCAGAGAAGGCAAATAAAATACACACTAGTGGTAACTTGAATTAATAATCATAACATACCCACATTCGGATACTCAGTAAATTCCGAGGCATGCATGACTTTGAGATCTAGAATTTGCATAAAAGACGAAACGCCAAAGGGGTGCTGACTTACAATCGTTTGCCCCTCATTTTGTACCACTGGATTGCTTGCCAAGTCTCTTTCATCGTTTTCATCATCAAATTCATAATTGGCTTCAAATTCTTCTTCACTGTCATTGTTATCTTCTTCCCAATCTATATCCCCAAGCTCATCAACATTGACCTCCTCACCGACTGCGTCCAACCCCGAATGCTATTCAAACTCAACGTATAGCTCTATCATCGGGACGTGAAATTGGAATTGTTGATGAATATAGAACATCTGCCGCATACTTGCATCGTCATTGATGGGCATTATTTGAAACTTTATCAGGCCACCAAATACTTATATAGGATTCCTGTATAAAATTTTGCTCACCCTTTTCGAAATGTGACTTTGTATGTTATCACAAAGACCATCTTGTAACTCTACAAAACTCATGGTGCATGGAATAGCAAATGAAAAGGACATTCACAAACAAAAGTCACTCCATCATGTGTGTTTGGTATAATTTTACCATTATAATACACCATCAAATTTGCAATACCTTCCATAACTTCAACCTCACATAATTTGACTTTTTTGACACAACTAACTGCCAAAAAAATTCACTACTATGACATATATGCAAGAAAGAGGATTAGCAGGAGTAGAAGTAAAATAAAGAACTTTGAATGAATCCCACTTTGTATTTATAGGCAACACTCTTACTTAAAATATTTTTTCCTTCACAAAATACAACCTACGATTTATGCTTTCAAAAAAAAATCTGACACTTTAAAAGTGTAATCTGCATTTTGTGGCCTTCAAAAAAATCTGACAACAAAAAACACAAACTGCGTTTTGTTTTTTTTTTAAATTCAAATCAATAAACACAGGCTACGTTTTGGGCCAAAGAGAAATAAAAAAAAATTAAAAACCCTTAAAAACATCAAACGCAGGTTGCGTTTGTCTAATTTCATAAAAAAAAATTGATAAAATGCAGGTTTCGTTTTATGCTTACAGTAAAAAAATTTTCATTTGTTCATTTTATTGCATTACACAAAAAAAATTTTCATATGAAAAAAAATTAGCCAAAATTTTAATTTAAAATAAGAATATTCAGAAAATTATTTACTATTTGTGTATTAAAAGGCAAAATATCATTATTAATTAATTTACTCCTATATTTAGTTAATATATAATAATAATAAATATAAGATTAATTAACATCGTAAGTGTGTCATGCTTTAATTAAGAGATCTTGATTTCGAATCTGAAAGTTAATAAAATTATATTTTCATAGATATATAAATATATATAATAAAAGATATTTAAAAAAATTGTAGAAATATTGTGTGTATGTGCCGTGTCACTTTGGGAGCTCCTCTATCCAATGTGAATGATGATGAAGCATGAATCTTGGTCTTACTATAGTTTGAGAGGTAACATATTGGGATTCATGAAGTTTGCACTCTCCTTTCTTATTCTATACTCTTGCTTTTTTAAACTTTTCACGTTCTAACTTCTCATTTTCTCTCGCATTGCGAATGCCATTGCGTGCACTTATGAAGGATAGACCTTAAGACCACCCTAAGCATTTTAAACAAGGAAAAAAACACTTACGAAGGATATAAACCTTGCAGAAATAGAAAATTACAAGGCAATTGTTTCGATTGAGGAAATAAAATTATCATACAAGGTGGCTGTTGCAGGTTTGCAAGATTATTCTTCTGTGCAAGTAATCTTTGTGGTGCTGCATTTTAGCAAAATTATTCGTAGGCCCAAGCATCTGGAAACGTTAAATCTTGGTTGAATTTGACTGATAAAATTGCAAGTGACTTGCTTGTAGAAGGATCGACTTTTGTTGTTGCTGTCACTGCTGCTCTGTCTCCTTAGATTGCATCTGGAGATTTTGCGTCAAGTGTAGTTGTTGAATCTGTTGGCCCTGGTACACAGATTCATGCAGAATTCGCAATTGTTACTTGCATGCACTTTATATCTGGAAAACCATGCAAGAAATGCATTTTGCATATTGTGAACAAAATAAATGAAGTAATCGGCAAGATACTTAGTTACTTACTAAAAGACCAACATAAGGTGATTTAAGCAAGCTTCTGAATACTTAAACAAACTTTGATCAAATATCAGAATTCTATCACAGGCCATTTAGTTCAAACCATTGGGCAATCCTCCAAAGTTCTTGTTATCTATCTGGACCACAAACAGGACCATGTTTTCTTAATGTTTCCGTTCTGAAAAGGAAAGGAAAAAAAACAGAGTAAATAATTAGATTAAAGTGACTGATATTTTAAGATCACAAAGGAGATCAGAGAACATGATTACTAAAATATCAATGAAACATGCTCGTCCACTATAGACTAGGAGCAGCACTAGCTTGCTAAAACTCATACAGAGATGATGATGATGATGATAATGATGAATAAATTGATAACATAGTTACTGTCCACAGTCAGTATGGGTTACTAAATATAGAATATTATTATGTCGGAACTCTAAAGAGATGAAGAGTTGATTGTACATTATATTATGAATTATGATGTATCAAAAGGGAATTCTATTTTGTTATTGCTACACAGTTTTTGCTAGAAGAGAACATATTTTTAGGCAAAGAGAAGAAAAATACAAAGGGAATGGAGGATAATAAATCCTCCTCAGAATTAAAGATAAGTAAAAAAGCACAAGGAGCAAAATAAATGGATGTAACAAACTACCAAAACAGTAAACATTAAAACAGTAACGATGTTGAGTTTGAGAAAATAAAAACAATAATTTAATGATGATTGAACATTATAATTTTGGACCAAAAGTCAAATTGTGTGTATAATTTGTTTGAGTTTTGCTAGATAGACAATGACTTTTGTAAACAATATGAATAATGAGTTCTAGAAATGACCCAATAAAAGAAAAATATTAAACAATGTGAACAATGAATATATCATATGTTCAATTTATTAGGTATGTAGATGCTTATTCTAATATTAAGATTTAAGTGAGTAATTTGGAGATGTAGTGTGTTTTATTTGAATTGGACCAATTTTAGGGCATATTATTTATGTTGTTTAAGAAAGTCATTGGTTACCTAGTATAACCCGTAAGTAAAAAAATACTCCACCCCAAATTACTTCATAAACCTTAACATTAGGATAACAATTTGCACATCTAGTGAATTAAATATTCAGCCATGATTAACTGTGCATGAGTAAATCGAATAAAAAAATAATTATCCAATTAAAAATAATGAACATAATCATTTGTATACATATTGAATTGAACATTCGATATATCCATTATTCACATTATTTAATATTCTCATTGTCTACCTATACTTTTTCAATTTATTTTGCTAGTGTGCAGGCCAAAATAAAATAATATTGCAACAAACAAACCAACAACGAACAATATATTCTTTTGTAACTCATAACAATTGTTGTTGATCACTAACCAAGATAAAAAGATACAACACTCTCTTCTGGTCTATTACCAAACAGCTGAACTCTCCTTCTCTCTTCTCAACCCACATAATTAATTCCAAAAGTAAGCAAAAAAGAAAGTTCAGATTAAAATTCAAATAAAAAAAGGTGATTATAAAATCAAGTAACAAAAATAAAAGAAGAAAAAAAGTCAAAGATTAAGGCACAAAGTAAAAAATCAAATCAAAGTTGAATCAAAAGAAAATCAAAACAATATTTTTATCTTTGTATTTCCATTGTAACTTATTGAAGATGTCTTCTTCCTACATGCACCATTTGAGGGTATGTTGGAGAAAATAAAGACTGTGAATTTATGCTATAAATCAAAAGTCAAGAACAAAACATAGAACCAAATAATTGATTAATGGCTCAAATTCTTGAAGCAAAACAAAAAAAAGAAAGAAACAACTAAATAAGGATGCATGTCAACCTTAATCATTGTTACTGTCCCATTTTTTCTCTTCACTATGGCTCTGTTATTTGGATCTTATGCATTATTGCAGACGATTGCTTAGATCGTGATGAGTGGATAATTTATACGCTTTTTGGCATTATTTTTAGGTAGTTTTTAGTAGGATCTAGCTACTTTTAAAGATGTTTTTATTAGTTTTTATGCAAAATTCATATTTCTAGACTTTACTATGAGTTTGTGTGTTTTTCTATAATTTTAGGTATTTTCTGGCTGAAATTGAGGGACCTGAGTAAAAATCTGATTCAGGGTGAAAAAGGACTACTGATGTTGTTGGATTCTGACCTCCCTACACTCGAAATGGATTTTCTGGAGCTACAGAACTTCAAATGGTGCGCTCTCAATGGCGTTGGAAAATAGACATCTAGAGCTTTCCAGCAATATATAATAGTTCATACTTTGTTCGAGATTAGACGATGCAAACTGGCGTTCAACGCCAGTCCCATGCTGCATTCTGGAGTAAAACGCCAGAAACACGTCACAAACCAGAGTTAAACGCCAAAAACACGTTACAACTTGGCGTTTAACTCCAAGAGAAGTCTCTGCACGTGTAAAGCTCAAGCGCAGCCCAAGCACACATCAAGTGGGCCCTGGAAGTAGATTTCTGCATCAAATTACTTACTTCTGTAAACCCTAGTAGCTAGTTTAGTATAAATAGAACTTTTTACTATTGTACTAGTGTCAGGTCTTGGATTGTCTAGTCTTTTACCATTCGATTTTAGACCTTCATGGGGCTGGCCATTCGGCCATGCTTGGACCATCACTTATGTATTTTCAACGGTGGAGTTTCTACACACCATAGATTAAGGGTATGGAGCTCTGCTGTACCTCGAGTATTAATGGAATTACTACTATTTTCTATTCAATTCAGCTTATTCTTATTCTAAGATATTCATTGCACTTCAACATGATGAATGTGATGATCCGTGACACTCATCATCATTCTCACCTATGAGCGTGTGACTGACAACCACTTCCGTTCTAACTTAGAACGAGCGAATATCTCTTGGATTCCTTAACCAGAATCTTCGTGGTATAAGCTAGAATTATTGGCGGCCATTCTTGAGAATCCGGAAAGTCTAAACCTTGTCTGTGGTATTCCGAGTAGGATTCAGGGATTGAATGACTGTGACGAGTTTCAAACTCGCGATTGTTGGGCGTGGTGACAGACGCAAAAGAATCAATGGATTCTATTTCGACATGATCGAGAATCGACAGATGATTAGCCGTACTGTAACAGAGCATTTGGACCATTTTCACTGAGAGTATGGGATGTAGCCATTGACAATAGTGATGCCCTACATACAGCTTGCCATGGAAAGGAGTAAGAAGGATTGGATGAAAGCAGCAGGAAAGCAGAGATTCAAAAGGAACACAATATCTCCATACACTTATCTGAAATTCCTACCAACGATTTACATAAGTAACTCTATCTTTATTTTTTGTTTATTTATTATTAATTTTGAAAATCTCCATAACCATTTATTATCCGCCTAACTGAGATTTACAAGATGACCATAGCTTGCTTCATACCAACAATCTCCGTGGGATCGACCTTTACTCACGTAAGGTATTACTTGGACGACACAGTGCACTTGCTGGTTAGTTGTGTGGAATTGTGACAAAGTGTGATTCACATTTGAGAGCGCTACCAAGTTTTTGGCGCCATTGTTGATGATCACAATTTCGTGTACCAAGTTTTTGGCGCCGTTGCCGGAGATTGTTTGAGTTTGGACAACTGACGGTTCATCTTGTTGCTCATATTAGGTAATTTTCTTTTCAAAAAGTTTTCAAAAAAATTTTCAAAATTTTTTTCTTGTTTTCGTTTTTCTAAAAATTAATTTTTGAAAAAAATACAAAAAAATTAATAAAATCATAAAAATAAAAAATATTTTGTGTTTCTTGTTTGAGTCTAGTATCAATTTTTAAGTTTGGTGTCAATTGCATGTTTTTAAAATCTATGCATTTTTCGAAAATTCATGCATGTGTTCTTCATGATCTTCAAGTTGTTCTTGGTAAGTCTTCTTGTTTGATCTTGATATTTTCTTGTTTTGTGTTTTTTGTTGTTTCTCATATGCATTTTTTAATTCTTAGTGTCTAAATATGAAAAATTTCTAAGTTTGGTGTCTTGCATGTTTTTTCTTTTCTTGAAAATTTTTCAAAAATAAGTCTTGATGTTCATCTTGATCTTCAAAGTGTTCTGGGTGTTCATCTTGACATTTATAGTGTTCTTGCATGCATTATGTATTTTGATCTTGCATTTTTATGTTTTGAGTCATTTTTGTGTTTTTCTCTCTCCTCATTAAAAATTTAAAAATAAAAAATATCTTTTCCTTATTTTGCTCATAATTTTCGAAAATTTGAGTTGACTTAGTCAAAAATTAAAAAAAAACTTAGCTATTTCTTATAAGTCAAGTCAAATTTTTAATTTTAAAAATCCTATCTTTTCAAAACTTTTTCAAAAATCAAATATTTTTCATTTTTCTTTTATGGTTTTCGAAAATTTAAAAATATTTTTCAAAATATTTTTCTTAATTTCATTTCAAATTTTCAAAACTTTACTAACAATTAATGTGATTGATTAAAAAATTTGAAGTTTGTTACTTTCTTGTTAAGAAAGGTTCAATCTTTAAATTCTAGAATCTTATCTTTTAAGTTTCTTGTTAGTCAAGTAATTAATTTTAATTCTAAAAATCAAATCTTTTTCAAAATATCTTTTTCTAAAAAAATCATATCTTTTTATCATATCTTTTAAAATTATATCTTTTTAAAAAAAATTGATTTCAAAATATATTTTCTAACTTCTTATCTTTTTAAAACTAATTTTCAAATCTTTTTCAACCAACTAATTGACTTTTTCTTTATTTCTTATCTTTTTCAAAAACCACCTAACTACTTTTCTCTTTCAAATTTTCGAAAATTCTTCACATTTTTTTTCAAAATTCTTTTAATTAATTAATTGTTTCAAATTTTGATTTTAATTTTAATTCTTCTCTAAAAATTTTTGAAAATCACTAACCCTTTTTCAAAATTAATTTTCGAAATTCTCTCCCTCTCGTCTTCTTCTATTTATTTATTTATCTACTAACACTTCTCCTCTACTCAAGAATTCGAACCTATCCTCCCCCTTGTGTTTGGATTCTTACCTTTTCCTTCTTCTATTCCTTCTTTCTTCTACTAACATAAAGGAATCTCTATACTCTGACATAGAGGATTCCTCTTCCTTTTCTGTTCTCTTCTTTTTCATATGAGCAGGAACAAAGAAAAAGGCATTCTTGTTGAAGCTGACCCTGAACCTGAAAGAACTCTGAAGAGGAAACTAAGAGAAGCTAAAATACAACAATCCAGAGACAACCTTACTGAAATTTTCAAATAAGAAAAGGATATGGCAGCCGAACCCAACAACAATAATGCAAGAAGGATGCTTGGTGACTATACTACACCTACTTCCAAGTTTGATGGAAGAAGCATCTCAATCCCTGCCATTGGAGCAAACAATTTTGAGCTGAAACCTCAACTAGTTGCTCTAATGCAACAGAACTGCAAGTTCCATGGACTTCCATCAGAAGATTTCTATCAATTTTTAACTGAGATCTTGTAGATCTGTGAGACTATTAACACTAATGGAGTAGATCCTGAAGTCTACAGGCTCATGCTTTTCCCTTTTGCTGTAAGAGACAGAGCTAGAACATGGTTGGACTCACAACCTAAAGATAGCCTGGACTCCTGGGACAAAAAGATGGTGAATTCCTCTATGAAGCTTGAGAAAGATACAAGCAGATGACCAAAAGGTGTCCTTTTGACATGCTTTCAGAGTGGACCATTCTAGATATATTCTATTATGGTCTATATGAGTTTTCCAAGATGTCAATGGACCATTCTACAGGTGGATCCATTCACCTAAGGAAAACACATGCAGAAGCTCAAGAACTTATTGACATGGTTGCAAATAACCAATTCATGTATACTTCTGAGAGGAATTCTGTGAATAATGGGATGCCTCAGAGGAAGGGAGTTCTTGAAATTGATGCTCTGAATGCCATATTGGCTCAGAACAAAATGTTGACTCAGCAAGTCAACATGGTTTCTCAAAGTCTGAATGGATGGCAAAATGCATCCAACAGTACTAAAGAGACATCTTCTGAAGAAGAAGCTTATGATCCTGAGAACCCTGCAATAGCAGAGGTAAATTACATGGGTGAACCTTATGAAAACACCTATAATTCCTCATGGAGAAATCATCCAAATTTCTCATGGAAGGATCAACAAAAGCCCCAACAAGGCTTTAATAATGTTGGAAGAAACAGGCTCAGCAATAGCAAGACTTTTTCATCATCTTCTGAGTAACAGACAGAGAATTCTGAGCAGAGTACCTCTAGCTTAGCAAACATAGTCTCTGATATGTCTAAAACCACTTTAAGTTTCATGAGTGAAACAAGGTCCTCCATTAGAAATTTAGAGGCACAAGTGGGCCAGCTGAGTAAGAAAGTCACTGAAACTCCTCCTAGTACTCTCCCAAGCAATACTGAAGAGAATCCAAAAAGAGATTGCAAGGCCATTAATATTGTCAATATGGCCGAATCCAAGGAGGAAGGGGAGAACATGAATCCCAAGGAGGAAGATCTCATGGGACATCTTCCAGACAAGAAGGAGTTCTTTATTGAGGACCTAAAGGAATCTGAGGCTCATATAGAGACCATAGAGATTTCATTAAACCTCCTTCTGCCATTCATGAGCTCTGAAAACTATTCTTCCTCTGAAGAGGATGAAGATGTAACTGGAGAGCAAGTTGCTCAATATCTAGGAGCTATCATGAAGCTGAATGCCAAGTTGTTTGGTAATGAGACTTGGGAAGATGCATCTCCCTTGCTCACTAGTGAACTAGATACATGGGTTCAGAAAACTCTACCTCAAAAGAAATAAGATCCTGGTAAATTCTTAATATCCTGTACCATGGACACCATGGCCTTTGAGAAGGCTCTATACGACCCGGGGTCAAGTATAAATCTTATGTCACTCTCTGTAATGGAAAAAATGGGGATCTTTGAAGTACAGGCTGCCACATTCTCATTACAGATGGCAGACAAGTCGGTAAGACAAGCTTATGGATTGGTAGAGGACGTGTTAGTAAAGGTAAAAGGCCTTTACATCCCTGCTGATTTCATAATCTTAGACATTAGGAAGGAGGAGGATAAATGCATCATCCTTGGAAGACCCTTCCTAGCCACAACAGGAGCTGTGATTGATGTTGACAGAGGAGAGCTAGTCCTTCAATTAAATGGGAACTACCTTGTGTTTAAAGCTCAAAGATCTTCTTCTGCAACCATGAAGAGGAAGCATGAAAAGCTTCTCTCAATACAGAGTCAAACAAAGTCCCCACAATCAAACTCTAAGTTTGGTGTTGAATCCCCACATTCAAACTCTAAGTTTGGTGTTGGGAGTCCACAACATTGACCTGATCACCAGTGAGGCTCAATGAGAGCCCACCTTCAAGCTATTGACATTAAAGAAGCACTTATTGGGAGGCAACCCAATTTTTATTCATCTAATTTATTTTTATTTTATTGTTCTTTTATGTTTTATTAGGTTCATGATCATGTGGAGTCACAAAACAAATACTAAAATTAAAAACAGAATCAAAAATAGTAGAAGAAAAAGCACACCTTGGAGGAAGAGCTTACTGGCGTTTAAACGCCAGTAAGGAGCATCTTTCTGGCGTTCAACGCCAGAACAGAGCATCTTTCTGGCATTCAAACACCAGGATTGCACCCTGAGGAAAGCTGGCGTTAAACGCCAGAAGCAAGCATGGAACTGGTGTTCAACGCCAGAAACATGCTGCAGACTGGCGTTGAACGCCTAAAACAAGCATAGAGCTGGTGTTTAACGCCAGAAACAAGCATCAATATGGCATTAAACGCCAGAATTGCATGCAGAGGGCATTTTACACGCCTAATTGGTGCAGGAATGATAAATCCTTGACACCTCAGGATCTGTAGACCCCACAAGATCACCTCAGGATTTGTGGACGCCACAGGATCCCCACCTACCTCAACTTACCTTCTCTCTTCTTCACACAATCCAATAACACTCTTACCCAAACACCCTTCACCAATCACCTCAATCTCTCTTCCCAATTACCCCTTCACCACTCACATCCATCCACTCTTCCTCATAAACCCCATCTACCTTCAAAATTCAAAATCACTTTCCCACCCAAACCCACCCTAAATGGCCGAACCTTAACCCCTCTCCCTCCACTATATAAACCCCTCTATCCTTCTTCATTTTCATATAACACAACCCTCTCTTCCCCCCTTGGCCGAAACTCATACATCTCTCCCTCTCCTTCATATCTTCTTCTTCTTCTTCTATTCTTTTTTCTCTTGCTCGAGGGCGAGCAACATTCTAAGTTTGGTATGGTAAAAACATAGCTTTTTTATTTTTTCATAACCACTTATGGCACCTAAGGCTGGAGAAATCTCTAGAAAAGGGAAAGGGAAGACAAAAGCTTCTACCTCTGAGTCATGGGAGATGGAGAGATTCATCTCAAAGGTCCATCAAGACCACTTCTATGAAGTTATGGCCAAGAAGAAGGTGATCCCTGAGGTCCCTTTCAAGCTCAAGAAAAATGAGTATCCGGAGATCCGATATGAGATCCAAAGAAGAGGTTGGGAAGTTCTGACCAACCCCATTCAACAAGTCGAAATCCTAATGGTTCAAGAGTTCTATGCCAATGCATGGATCACTAGGAACCATGATCAAAGTATGAACCCGAATCCAAAGAATTATCTTACAATGGTTCGAAGGAAATACTTAGATTTCAGTCCGAAAAATATGAGGTTGGCATTCAACTTGCCTATGATGCAAGAAGATGCACGCCCCTACACTAGAAGGGTCAACTTTGATCAAAGGTTGGACCAAGTCCTTATGGACATATGTGTTGAAGGAGCTCAATAGAAAAGAGACTCAAAAAGTAAGCAGGTTCAATTAAGAAGACTGGACCTAAAGCTTGTGGCTAGAGGATGGTTGGAGTTCATCCAACGCTCCATCATCCCCACTAGCAACCGATCTGAAGTGACTGTGGATCGGGCCATCATGATCCATAGTATCATGATTGGAGAGGAAGTAGAAGTTCATGAATTCATCTCTCTTGAATTCTACAAAATAGCCGAAAAGCCCTCTACATTGGCAAGGCTAGCTTTTCCTCATCTCATTTGCCATCTATGCTACTCAATTAGAGTTATCATAGAAGGAGACATCCTCATTGAAGAGGACAAGCCCATCACTAAGAAGAGGATGGAGCAAACAAGAGAGCCTACTCATGAATCTCAAGAGACGCATGATGAAGCTCATCATCAAGGAATCCCTGAGATGCCTCAAGGGATGCATTTTCCACCAAATAACTATTGGGAACAACTCAACACTTCTCTAGAAGACTTGAGTTATAACATGGACCAACTAAGGGTGGAACATCAAGAGCACTCCATCATTCTCCATGAGATTAGAGAAGATCAAAGAGCAATGAGGGAGGAGCAACATAGGCAATGAAGAGACATATAAGAGCTCAAGGACATCATTGGTCCTTCAAGGAGAAGGCGCCACCATCACTAAGGTGGACTCATTCCTTATTCTTATTTCTCTGTTTTACAGTTTTTATGCTATATGTTTATCTATGTTTGTGTCTTTATTACATGATCATTAGTGTCTAGTGTCTATGTCTTAAGGCTATGAATAATTCCATGAATCCTTCACCTCTCTTAAATGAAAAAATGTTTCTAACACAAAATAACAAGAAGTACATGAGTTTCGAATTCATCTTTGAAATTAGTTTAATTATATTGATGTGGTGACAATACTTTTTGTTTTCTGAATGAATGCTTGAACAGTGCATATTTTGTATCTTGTTGTTTTATGAATGTTAAAATTGTTGGCTCTTGAAAGAATGATGAACAATAGAAATATTATTGATAATCTGAAAAATCAAAAAATTGATTCTTGAAGCAAGAAAAAGCAGTGAAGAACAAAGCTTGCGAAAAAAAAGTGGTGAAAAAAATGAAAGAAAAAGAAAAAGCAAGCAGAAAAAGCCAATAGCCCTTAAAACCAAAAGGCAAGGGTAAAAAGGATCCAAGGCTTTGAGCATCAATGTATAGGAGGGCCCAAGGAAGTAAAATCCAGGCCTAAGCGGCTAAATCAAGCTGTCCCTAACCATGTGCTTGTGGCATGCAGGTCCAAGTGAAAAGCTTGAGACTGAGTGGTTAAAGTCGAGATCCAAAGCAAAAAGAGTGTGCTTAAGAGCTCTGGACACCTCTAACTGGGGACTTTAGCAAAGCTGAGTCACAATCTGAAAAGGTTCACCCAGTCATGTGTCTGTGGCATTTATGTATCCGGTGGTAATACTAGAAAACAAAGTGCTTAGGGCCACGGCCAAGACTCATAAAAGTAGCTGTGTTCAAGAATCAACATACTTAACTAGGAGAATCAATATCACTATCTGAACTCTGAGTTCCTATGGATGTCAATCATTCTAAACTTCAAAGGATAAAGTGAGATGCCAAAACTGTTCAGAAGCAAAAAGCTACAAGTCCCGCTCATCTAATTAGAACTAATATTCATTGATATTTTGAGATTTATAGTATGTTCTCTTCTTTTTATCCGATTTGATTTTCAGTTGCTTGGGGACAAGCAACAATTTAAGTTTGGTGTTGTGATGAGCGGATAATTTATACGCTTTTTTGCATTGTTTTTAGGTAGTTTTTAGTAGGATCTAGCTACTTTTAGGGATGTTTTTATTAGTTTTTATGAAAAATTCACATTTCTGGACTTTAATATGAGTTTATGTATTTTTCTGTGATTTCAGGTATTTTCTGGCTGAAATTGAGGGACCTGAGCAAAAATCTGATTCAGGGTGAAAAAGGACTACTGATGCTGTTGGATTCTGACCTCCCTGCACTCGAAATAGATTTTCTGGAGCTGCAGAACTCCAAATGGCGAGATCTCAACGGCGTTGGAAAATAGACATCCAGAGCTTTCCAGCAATATATAATAGTTCATACTTTGTTCGAGATTAGATGACACAAACTGGCGTTCAACGCCAGTCCCATGCTGTATTCTGGAGTAAAACGCCAGAAACACGTCACAAACCAGAGTTAAACGCCAAAAACATGTTACAACTTGGCGTTTAACTCCAAGAGAAGCCTCTGCACGTGTAAAGCTCAAGCTCAGCCTAAGCACACATCAAGTGGGCCCCGGAAGTAGATTTCTGCATCAAATTGCTTACTTCTGTAAACCCTAGTAGCTAGTTTAGTATAAATAGAACTTTTTACTATTGTACTAGTGTCCGGTCTTGGATTGTCTAGTCTTTTACCATTCGATTTTAGACCTTCATGGGGGCTGGCCATTCGGTCATGCCTGGACCATCACTTATGTATTTTCAACGGCGGAGTTTCTACACATCATAGATTAAGGGTGTGGAGCTCTGCTGTACCTCGAGTATTAATGCAATTACTACTATTTTCTATTCAATTCAGCTTATTCTTATTCTAAGATATTCGTTACACTTCAACATGATGAATGTGATGATCCGTGACACTCATAATCATTCTCACCTATGAGCGTGTGACTGACAACCACTTCCGTTCTAACTTAGAACGAGCGAATATCTCTTGGATTCCTTAACCAGAATCTTCGTGGTATAAGCTAGAATTATTGGCGGCCATTCTTGAGAATCCGGAAAGTTTAAACTTTGTCTGTGGTATTCCGAGTAGGATTCAGGGATTGAATGACTGTGACGAGCTTCAAACTCGCGATTGTTGGGCGTGGTGACAGACGCAAAAGAATCAATAGATTCTATTCTGACATGATCGAGAACCGACAGATGATTAGCGGTGCTGTGACAGAGCATTTGGACCATTTTCACTGAGAATATGGGATGTAGCCATTGACAACGGTGATGCCCTACATACATCTTGCCATGGAAAGGAGTAAGAAGGATTGGATGAAAGCAGCAGGAAAGCAGAGATTCAAAAGGAACACAGCATCTCCATACACTTATCTGAAATTCCTACCAATGATTTACATAAGTAACTCTATCTTTATTTTCTGTTTATCTATTATTAATTTTGAAAATTTCCATAACCATTTATTATCCGCCTAACTGAGATTTACAAGATGACCATAACTTGCTTCATACCAACAATCTCCGTGGGATTGACCCTTACTCACGTAAGGTATTATTTGGACGACCTAGTGCACTTGCTGGTTAGTTATGCGGGATTGTGACAAAGTGTGATTCACGTTTGAGAGCGCTACCAAGTTTTTGGCGCCATTGTTGATGATCACAATTTCGTGCACCAGATTGCAAGAGAGAAAGCGCTTTATCAGTATTCATACTAGGATAAATTTGTTGCAATATAAGTTTCACAATATCTTCCAATCTTTGCGGCCTTTGCTTTTGGTCATCTAGTTCAGTTTTTAAAGTTGTTACCTTCTCTTCATTTTATTTCTTGATTTTATCTATTTCTTTATTTTTTTTAAGAGAAGTTTTTGTAACAGTTCTTCCAAAACATCAAACTCTTCTTGGATTATTTTTACCAAACACATTTTGAAATGCATTAGTAGAAGTTTTTCTAACTTCTTAGAGATCATCAAGTTTATCTTATACACACAAATATATTATATGCCTATTTTTGGTGATAAAAATTCAATGAAGAAATTCAACAACCTATTGATAACTAATAGGAGCAGTAATTCAACACCATTAAAATAACCAAAATATTATAGCCATAAATACAAAATAGCAACCAAATTAGTCATAAAGACAAAATAATTGTTTGTTTCTAAAATAATTAGAGTTATAACTATATGTACAAAATAACAACTAAAAAAAAATTATAGACTAACTTACAATGATAGTCTTGCATTGTTATTTTTTTATGCATCTTAACCTTCCCTTCATTTTTAATTATTTCTATAAAGAAGGAAGAAGAAAAGTCATTGATATATCAAGTGTGACCTTTCTTCCAGCAACTAAAATAGTCATAAAACAGCAACCAAAATATTACAACCATAAAACAGCAACCAAAACAAAAGTTTTATAAACTAACTTACAATGATAGTTTGTGTCTTTATATCAAGTATTTTTTTTAGTCCATTCTGAGTTGCAACAAATATTTCAGCATGATTTGGTTTTTCTTTATTCTCTTTTTTCTCACACTACAGAACAAGATGTCAATTATAAAGTTATAACATACTAAAATTAAGTAAAGATTACGAGTAAAGAATTTTAACATAAACGTGACCTTACCAAATCAACACACCCTCTTAAAAATTAATTGACCCCATTTTATACTTTTATTGTTGCTTATTGTGATTTTCAGAATTTATAACACATGGCCTATGTTTAACATAAATAATAATTAAATAAAATATAAAAATTGAAAGAGTTATACTTGATCATATCAAATAATAATAATTGAAATTCTCTAACTCATTTTCACTGTTGAAATACTTTAATATATAATTAGTTTTCAAATTGTACTTTTGAAATTTTCAAAGGACGATTCATTAATATATCCTCAATATTTTCATAGTATGATTCAAAGTGTTTCTTTTTTATTCTTATTTTGTAACGCTTTCATGCTCCTTGAGCACCAGTCATCACCCATAATTTTAAAGATTTTAAAATAATAAACTTTAACTACAAACACATTAATTTCATCATATCATATAAATAAAAAGATTATAAACATATGACATTAACATAAAGATAAATGGAGTTTACATTAATATACTTCCATATATGCGCTTTTAATTTGTTTAGGTACAACTTTTTAATTAGTATACATTAAGATAATAAAATTATTGTTTTTCCATTATTCCAATAAAATTGATTAAATCTTTTACTCTTTGAGGAGTTGGCCTCATTATTGCTCTCTGATCAAAAGTTATTTCCTCTTTTTTTTTTTTAAATTCTTGCATAAATTTTTAGCCATTTTATTTTTTCACAAATCTTTCTAACCTTTAAAGTATCTAAATTAAAAAATTACCAAGTTATACAAATTAAAACAAAAAAATGACAACTATAACTTGGTCAAAAAATAAATAACAACAAATAAAATTACATCACTTTTTACATGAGCATTTTTTATAATTTGATTTTCTTTCACATCAAAATTGCCATTTTTATATTCTTCAACGTAATCTTTTTTATGAGAAATATGAGCATTTCTTTCATTATTTGGAGATAGCCTAGATCTAATATTTTCAGTAGTTAAAATTTTAATATATTCCTCTTTTCTTTTCACATGAATTCTTTGTTCACCTAGAAAAACATCAAAAATCATTGCTAAATGCTTTAAGTTATTTTTTGAATTTGCCAAGTTAGCTAGTCCTTTTTTAATAATTCTAACATCCTCAAATCACCAATTGACATAAACTCATTTTCTCTTTAGTTGGTTCATTTTGGATTATTATTGTTCGAAAAATTCCAACAAAAAATTTGTTTGATGTAAAATTAAAAATAATTTTTTTTATTATGTTTACAAAAAATTCATCATAATATAATTTTTAAAATATTTTTAGAGAATATATATTTAATTTTATTATTTTTATCATATTTGAAAATATTTTAAAAATATGTTTATTATTAATAAATTTAAATTATAATTTTTCCAGTAAATTAATAACTGAGTTTATTCTTAATGGTTTACCCACCTAAGATTTCACATTAAAATACTACAGACGCGTAACTTCCCCGTCAAATTTAGAAAACGTATTGACTCGTATCGGCATAGGGAGAAGTCGCCTATAATTCATCCCAATGCAACTATATAATCAGCATGGACGCGTTGATAGTTGTAGTACATCCTTGGATTATTAGAAGTTTAGAACTTACAAGACTCAAGTCAATGGACTGTGTTATCAGCAGAGTCAATATTTTTTGGTCTATTACTCTATTTAGACAGTAATTTTATTAACCAAGTTCGTTTGGTTTAATTGTTTGTTTACTAGTCTATTTAAATAAATATCGAAAGTTCGAATTCTATTTTATATATATAGCGACTCATTAGCCACCAACAAATCCTTCGATAGAATTTCGATTCCCCATATATTAATCCTTCATCTTTTAGACTGAGCTATTGCCGTAAAAAAAAGAGAGTAATTTCGTTTTAATTTCCCTAGTAAACGATGGACGACAACTAACGCGCTGAGAGCCGGAGAAGGATCAAGTTCCTTGATTCCTTCATCGAAACCTCATTACCCCACCACACACTAGTACACAAGTAATAGTGAACATGAACATGAATCCCAAGACTCGATCAAACACAAATTTTAGGGGTAAAAAATGATGATGTTCGAAATAATGGCATGTACATGGCCGTAGTTGCAGTAATAGCTAACCTTTCAGGCTTTGATTATTTCACCAGTTGGAAGTTGGAATAATTGAATAATTATTATGATTGAATTATGTATCAAATAATTTATTATTATTATTATTATTATTATTATTATTATTATTATTATTATTATTATTATTATATATATATATGTATATTTTTTAATTAAAAGATTAATATAATAAAATCATTGATTTTATTAAAATTTTTTTATTATTATGATAAGAATCATAGTATTGAAAACAAATTTCATTTAATGTATATTATTTTTTATCATAAAATTTATTAAAAAATTTGTGTGTCTATGACCATTAAACTTATTCAATTTAAAAATTTCTAATAATTATAATTATTGTATATTTGTCAATAAATATTCCTTTGACATATAATTATTAATCTAGCGCTCTAATACCATGTCATGATATCACTTCAGCTGATGAGAAAAGGTAATACTAATGTTTATATTTCTAATACTCCATAAACTTCTATTGTACACATTGTACAAATATTCTATTGGCTCCTCATACTTTCTTTTATGGCTTATGACAATTAACAATGTATTTATTATTTTTGATTTCAACTTCTTAATATCTTATGAACTGCTCTTCTAAATCTGGATTCAAATTCTATTTTTGTATTTTTAACTTTATTAGTGTGATATATTTATTTGGGCAAATCATTTTTCAATGAATTTTTTATTGTTCTTTCTATTTTTATAATTATTTCTTAATTCTTACCTCAATTATCATATAAAATAAATACTTTAATTTTTATCACAAAGCCTTATTGAATAATATAATAGAAAAATATATACATAAAAAATAAATTATTTTAACATTTATTTATTTTTCATGATTAAAATAATAACATATTAAATAAATTATTATAAATATAAATATTTTATATATCTTAGGTACTAATTTATTTTAAATGTATATATCAAAAGTATTAGAATAAATTATCTATATTATTTATGTTATGTTTTTATAATAATAAATGATAGATGAATGATATATGAGTCTTTTTTAAATATTTTTAATTATGGATGATATTATATAAAATTATTATTTTTTTAATAGAATTTTTTATTTTAATATAACATTTATTAATAAATTTTTTATTAAAAATAATAAAAAAAATCAACGTCACCAACTATAGGAGATGAATAATGGTGGATCCTGACATACTATTTACCCATTACCTGTAAGCTGTAAGGCACTAGTCCGCATGTTGGGTACGTAGAACGTCCTCGGATTATTAGAAGACTTAAATGGAGTCAATGGACTGCGTTAGGAACTAGCAGATCTGGTCAAGATTTTTTGGTCTATATATTTAGACAAATGAATTTCATTAACGCCAAGAAGAATCAAGTTCATTATTCAGCCAAACCTCATTACATACCACCCACTAATACACAAGTAATAGTGAACATGGACATCACCACCCCTAACAACATCAACAACAGATATCATCATTTTGAGCAATCACATTCACACACAAGTGTGGGGATAAAAAATGATGAAGTTAAAAATGGTCTGTACATGACCATAGTTGCATTAATAGCAACAGCAACCTATCAGGCTGTGATCACCCCACCAGGTGGAGTATGGCAGGATGATAGTGCTCTGCATCGGGCAGGAGAATCTATAATGGGTTCCCACCAGCCAAGAGCATTTGTTATCTTTGTAATTGGCAACAGCATATGCTTTTATTCTAGCTTGTTGTCCATGATTTACATATTATTGGAGTCCTCCAAGAATTACGCAATACTGGCTTCCCTATATGCCTTGTCATTTACATATGGCTTTAACGTGGCTGCCATACAACCTGACGCCGTGAGTGCTAGATGGGGAAAATTTATCTCCTTCTTCTTCTTTGTATTGACCATTTTGGGACCCTTTCTTTATAGTAAGTTGTGGAGTGCAAGCAGCAGGACACACCAGCAATCTGACCAATAATAAACCATTCAGTCAAGGCAGAACGTGGCGAATGCGGTAATGGACCACTAGCTAGTTGCTACTACTATATAAATAATGGATTAATGTTGATCTTGAAGTAGTTCTCTTTGTTGTGTATGTTCTGTCTACTGCTACGGTTATTTATCAACTTTGGTGGCACTTTCTGGTATTATTATTATTATTATTTGGTTTAGTTTTATTCATGGTATAGTTAGTTTCAAGTTTCATTCGTGTGATTTCGTTATGTACTCAATTATAATTATGGAAAAGTCTAGGGCCATCAGTTTTATTGAATTTTGGCCAGCATATAACCAGCAGAGGAAGATGAGTCATTGGATGAAATCTCACACCAATCTCACACCATCAAATCATCATTGATGATTAGTTGATGGCTAACAATCACAAAAATTGCTGGCTCCCTAGCATTGCTCTTATATTATTGTAACCATGTTTTCAAATATCATTGTAATGGTTTTATCTTTGATAGTATGATTTATTTTCAAATTTAATCAATCTTTGATATAAGAAACATCTTTAGTATCCATACTGATTCATGCAACATTCAAGATAATGTGAATTTTAATGATTACATCTAACCTATAGAATAATAAAAAAAAAAGACAGCTTTAGTATTTTCAATTTCTTTGTTGGTTTATATTAATGTGACAAAACAGGTCTATACGGCCAGCTTGACTAATCCACCAGAAATGGTAGATTGGATTAAGAAATCAAGTCTGTCAAAAAAAAAAAAAAAACACACATTTTGACAAGCCTGCTTATTAACTATTATCACCACAATAAAATACCATTGTCAAGGACACCATACAGTGCGTGGTTGAGTCTTGTCCTAATAGCAAATACATTTGCTTCCAAAAGGTGTCATATAGGTTTGAATTCCTCTTGGTACAAAATAAAGTATTTAATGTACCTGTCTTTTAGAGTGTCACACATGTTTAAGTCTCTCTTATTTAAAAAAAATACTAGTTTTAATTTTAAGCAAGATATGACATGATATTAAGAATAAAATATAAAATTAATATTTTTATATTTTATTTGATGATAATTAAATTACATATAAAAAATAAATTATTAAAGTTTAATTTATTTTTTTATACAAAAAATTAAAAATAAAAATATAATAATTTAGAATATAATTATAAAAAATGTTAGAAATATTAAAAAGAAATTATATTTTTTGCTAATATTTTTATATTTTTTTGGTCAAAAATAACACATATATACTAATTCGCCGTCTTTATATACAATATCTGTATTGTATTTATATTTATATTTTATTTAACATATATAATTATACGTATGTCATGAGTTCTTGTCCCAATGTGTCTTATGCTTATGCTTGTAAATAAATATAGCCCTAATGTGTGTAAATCATGGGAGTATATGTTGTGTTGACAAAAGAAATATATATGATTAATAAAAAGTTATGCTATATGTATATCAAAATCAATCATTAATATAAAATATATGCTAGAATATAAATACATATTAAAAATAAATTAAATTATATATATATTTATATACAAATATATTGATAACTGATTTTAGTGACTAATTTTAGTGTATAAATAATATTTTTAATTAAATAAAACCGGTCAATAACAATCAAATCTACTAAAGGGCTGGAAGGAAGAATATTGCATGTGCTGCAGGCTCACTGCTTTCCAACATAAGTCGCCCAATGTAGAACTTAGAAGAAAGCAAAAAAGCCGAAGACTCAAACTCCAAAATAGCGAAGCTTTGAGAGTAGTGGCTTTGCAACTAAGCTAAGTTGTTGCTTGTAATTTTATCTTAGTTAACATACGAGTGAATAGTCAAATTATCAAATTAGTTCCTAAAAAGATTATTCATTTTATAAATTGGTTTTTGAAAATTTTTTTAATTAAATTCGTCCTTTAAAGATTTTAAATTAGTTATGTTAGTCCTTACATCACTTTATTTGTTGATGGTGTCAAAATTTGCTAATGTAACGTGTTAAATGACACTCCAATATACACCTAAGAATCTTAATTGACTATTAACATAATTAATTTATGAAATTAGATTAAATCAACTCCAAATTATAGAATTCCAATGCCTCAAATTTTCTCTTCAATTAGGTTTTGATTCGATCTAATTTTAAAGAATTCCAAACTCCATGGACCGAGTTACGACTGCCAAATTTAGTCAAAAATTAGTTTTTACTCAAAACTAGAAATCACCAATTTTTTCAATGTTCACAAGCCAAATTTATTTTCACTCATCTAAATGACTACAACCCAACCATATTCACATAATTACACTCAACCAAAATCAAACCTACCTCATCTACACAATTTCACCCAAAACTACCGAATGCTACACTTCAATTCCTCAAACCTTATTATTCAATAATCAAACCAATTATTCACACATTGAATATCTAAAATCCATCCAATCTCTTATGTCATCACACAATACACACATCAACTTACTTTCCTTACCCCCTTCCGGCCTCCGGCCCAAATTCACAATTTAAATACATATTCCACAAACCAATATTCATTATCCAATCCATCATATTCTCAACACACCGAATCATACAAATCAACACAATACTCAATCCAATCATTAAATTCACATTACATATCAACTATGCATATTAGTACCAACCATTTACACAATCCAAACTTAATCCTAGGGGCATCTATGCTAGAAATTCTCATCACACCACACGGTACTTAAATAAAATTTAAACCGTACCTCTTGTAGCCAAACCAATTGAGCCTCTTCTTTGGAAGTCTCCACCAACCTTAGCTCCAAGCCTTACCAAAGCTCCTCAAGCAACACCAATCTCCTAATTGTGCACCAAAATTACCAAATACACTTAACCCACTGAAGTTTATGATGAGTACCACCCATGGCTCATACCAGAGCACTCCTAAACAACCAAAATCATAAGGTTTTCTCAAAACCCAAACCAAATTTGAATTTAAAGAGGAGAACGAAAACTAGGCAGAGATGTAATACCCTAACTACCAAAGCTCACGCTTCCGGCTGCGTAACTCTGATAGCTCGGACATTACGACGACACTTATACTATTTAATACTAAAATATGAGCCTGTTTAAAACTTTAAACCGCAATACTACTCCAAAATACTTTCGTTCGACAATGTACGTCCATATATACCATATAACTTACAAAAACTCTTAAAAGATACATCCATATATATACATACATATATTTAAATAATATTACAAACATTAACCAATACAATTCCTATCCCCCTTATATAATATATCAAGATAAAGGCGAGGGTACAATAAATAATAACTAAGGCCATACAGAGCATCACAACAATAACTAAATAAATTCTTCGTAACTTCTGCGCCCAAACCCTGAAAGGGGAAAAGTGTAAGGGGTGAGAACATCATCCTCGAAAGGGTTCTCAATAGAGAGTTTTTGGGAATTACTGTAATAGGATACATGAAGATAAACCGTACCAGTGATTAATAACCATCTTATGCCTCTTTTCAAAAACAACGGTTTTCAATAAAAGTAAAGCCGGAAACCTTTTCTAAAAGAGGAACCATTCAATTCTCAAAAGCTCAAAAGCCTTTCAAAATGGTTTATCTATGCTGAATCAAAATAGCCTTTCATACTTTTCCAAATCAGAAACACAAAACCGAAATCAACCATCGGTCCATATCATTTCAACCATGGCCCTAGGCCCAAACAATCCAACCATCAACCAAATCACCACGATCCAACAGAGTCCCAATTGCAAACACAGATAGGAAGTTCAAGCATAAACAAACAGTTACAGCAAGTAGAACAATTAGCAGTTAATCACAAAGGCAAACCAAGTACAATATGCACACCCAAACAATGTCACATAGATGCATATGATGCATGCCTGTCCCTAGTGGCTGATGATATCATCTGTCGGTTACCAAGCCAACCCGACGTGTCCGGTAGCTAACCCGGGCACAGTCTCTCTGTTGCGCATTATTATCATTAGAGGGTATCTGCGCCCTGTTGCCATTAGAGGGTATCTGTGCCCTGTCGCCATTAGAGGGTATATGCGCCCTGTCGTCATTAGAGGGTATCGGTGCCCTGTCACCCTTACAACCAGAGAGAAAACACAAGCATACTCGCATACAACATTCATCTCAGCCATCCGGCTTAAATTCACAATTCATTCAATTGCATACATGCATTTGTACTCAACCATGGATCACCATCCATCTCAGCCATCCGACTCACGATTCAATCCAGAACTAGCCAATTTATCAACAAATACAGCCCTTCGGCTTAAATTCATAATTCATAATTAGCCATACGGCCCACAACTCATTCGGCAATCAGCCATAAATCAATATCACACACAGCCATTCTGGCTCACGGTTCAATCCAGAACCAGCCAATATTCATAATCATACACAGCCATTCCGGCCCATAACAAAACAGTAATTCCACCATTCAACATCATCAAATTCATAAAACCGGCATTTAAGCCATAACTCACTTTTCTCAAGCTATTTCACTTTGAAATCAAATTTCAACTCTTTTCAACCTTGGCTTTAAAGATCTCATTTCTCAAATCATCCCAGGCTCATAAGCCAAATTTACTCAAAGTGAGTTCCCTTTTTAAAACAAAGCCACTCTCGGCATTCTCTTTCCAAAACTTCCAAAACCATGGCAAGTTAAGGATTTATTTCAAAGTATTCAAAATCATCCATCCAACAATGGAATTTTATAACAAAAGTTTCTCGGCAGAGTCCCAAGTCTTTAGGGAAGGTCAACCTATATCAATTCCTTAAAATTCATTGAAACTCTTAAAATCATAGATTCTCGATTCATGTAAATAAAACTGAATTTACTATAAAACCGGCCATACAAAATCACAAGTTCCAACCCGGTCCAAAAATCAACTCATTTGAAACGGAACCGGTTCATTTGAATCAAACCACTTTCAGGTTTCTTTTTGGAACCCATTTTTCTAACTCTTCCAAAATGCCTCAAACTTAATTACTCAATCAAAAGTCTAGATTCCTTTAAAATCACTAAAAGCTCCTTTTTATATTGAAATCAATACTAGAGCATCATTCTTTCCTTCAGTGATTCAAACGGTAAAAATAGTTCATTTCTAAATAAGTCAAACTCAAGGCATAAAGTTCACTAAATAAATTAAGCTTGAAAACATCAATATTCTCTTAATAAATCAAATAATACAAAATCTCAAATCCAACCCTTTTTAAATAACTTTTCAAACAAGACTAGGATTTTGTAAAAATTTCGGTAGCACCTCCCGTAAAACTTGGACTTTTACCACCCGGTTCGGATCCCAACTAAATCGTTCCTCATTCCTTTTCAACAACACAAAACCAGAAATCAATTCAAAGCAGGCTAAATCCAACAATCGCCTTAGTGGCGTATCTCAAGGATACCATTTCAAAATCAACTCAATATTAATCGATTTAACTCATTTCCAAAGCTTTAAAGAATCATTTCGGCAATAAATCATTTGTCCAGAACCAAGTCAATTAAAATAAACCATGCTAAATTCAAAAGTGCATTTGACTTTTCACATCATTGAAATAATTGACTCAATTCAAACCAATCCTCAACGGTTTAAACTCAGATTTCAAATCTTTAAAGAATCAACTTTAAAACATTACATTTCACAAAGCCGCACAACAATTCAGCCAAACCAACATCCATAATCATTCGAGTCAATCAAATAATACATAAGGCAATTACAATCACCAAATACACAATATCTCACATCAGTATCCATATGTAATAATTCCAATACATAAAAATATAGTTTTTGGAAAGCGCCCCTACCTCAAAACGTAAATCCATAATCCAAACGTCTTACAGAGTCCTTTCCGCCTCAACCCGAACTGACGACAATCAAAACCTCAGCTCCCAGTCACTTTCGCAATAACCATAGCAACACTAATCGCAACATACAACAATCAGGACTCGATTTTCACGTTATCAAAACTCATATTCATTAACCAAACACAACAGAATACTAACACGAGATCATTCGAAACATAATTTCTTACCGAAACAACACAATGAGGCAACTGCGATTTCGAACCGGCCCGGCAACAGCTCCGGCGGCGGCCAGAAGCTCCGGCGGATCAACTGGAAGAACCGTACAGCATTAAAACCATCTCAAAAACTAAAAAGGCAGAAACCTCAAATGAAACCCTTACCGGCAACTTTTCCGGCGACGGCAGAAGTAGCCAGAAGCTCCGGCGGTGGTTCCGGTGGCCTCAAAACTCCGGCAGGGGTGGATCTAAACCCTCTCCTGACCGCGGTTCAACTAACCATCACCAGCAACGGCGACGGACATCAGCAGCGGTGAACGGCAGTAGCTCCGGTGTGGTTTCGACAGCCACAACCACTCCGGCGGCCAGAATCACAGAGATGCAGCTCCTTTCTCCAGTCAGATCCAACGGCCGTAAAAGGATCAACCCCGACTCGCGATGCCATTTCCTCCTCCCTTCATTCTTGACGGCGGCAGACCTAGCAGGAAAAGATTCCTCGGCGCGGCGGAACGGCGGTGGTCAGTGGCGCGTCGGCGGCGACTGGACGCAGCTCGTTGCTCCACGGCGACTCCCTCTCTCCCGTTGTGTCGCCTCCACCTCCTCGGGTTCTCCGACAATAGCGGCGCAAACATCGGCGACCATCGTGGCTGGGAGCAGCTCCTTCAACGGCGAGGAACAAGGACCCAATGGCGACTGCAATTGGCGGCTCTTTCCCCCTCCGCGGCCCTCTTCTCCATCGGTCTCTCTCTGTCTCGTGCTGTATTGGCAGAAGCTCGATGGGACCGTGGCGGCGCGAGATTGGCGGCGGCGATGCGTGGCAGGTTCGGCGGCTTGGTGGGGACACGCAGCTGGCAGCAGTGAGGATGGACGGCGGTGACCAGCTGAGTGGCGACGTCCTCACTCTCCTCTGTCGCAGCTCAGCCCCTCTCTCTCTCTCTCTCTCTCTCTCTCTCTCTCTCTCTCTCTCTCTCTCTCTCTCTCTCTCTCTCTCTCTCTCTCTCTCTCTCTCTCTCTCTCTCTCTCTCTCTCTCTCTCTCTCTCTCTCTCTCTCTCTCACATGAAAAGGGAAAAAGGAAAGGAAAATCATGTGCTGCTGCTTGGTTGAGTGGGAAGGGAACCGGGTCATGGTAACAGGTTACTGGGTTAGGGTTTCCTTATTTTGAAAATTAGGGTTAGGGGCAGTTTAGTAATTTTACTTAAAAATAGGTATAATGTAGTAATTAGAAATAAATTCTAATTCAACAATAATAGTGTATAAAAATACTATTTGCTCATCAATTTCACACTTTATTTTCAATAAAATGTCCAAATCCAAAATTTAGAAATAATATAATTAATTTCTCTATTTTCCAAAATAGCAATATCAATATATTAAAATATTGATTATTTAGTCCATATCATATAAAAATCCTTATTATTTCATAACTATCAACTTTATAATTTAAATATAGAAAATAACCCAATAATTATAAAATTGGATAATAATCATAACTCGTCTCAAATTCAATAAATCAAAAATTGCCATAATTATCTCTAATAAAATAATTTCTGAAATTAAGGCTATAAATAACTATATGATTTGAGACTTACTTATAAAAAGACTTTTCAAATGTTTTGGGTCTTACAAGAGAACAGAGGATTATTTATCATAGAACTTAAACATAATTGTAAAGGAGGAGAAGAGCGATGCGTGGCCGCAAACGACTCGTCAATCGGAGCTCCGTAGCTCAAGTTATGATGATTTGAAGATCAAAGAGAGTTAGGGTTTCTCTCTTCTCTCTTCTCAACTCAGCGCCCCAAACCCCATTCTTTAGGGCAAATGAGCTGAAATGTTCATAACTAATGTTTATATATGTTGGGTCTTGGGCCTACTTAGACCCGGTTCACTTATTTTTGTCCGTTTACCCAATTTTGGGTCAAAATCCTTAAGATTAGCACTCTAAATCGCACTTTAAATATTTCTACCCTCCCTAATTAAAATTCCTAATTTCTTAAACTCATTTACTAATTTCTCAACTGCAGTACCAGACAAATTTCAGTCGGTACTGCCGGTCAAAATTCTAATGCGCGTTTTTACGCAGAAAACTATGTTTTTCGAATCAGAAAAATTCACTGAATCCAAATATCATATTTAAATTATTAAATTCCGATTGCTAAATTTTTGAACCATATTCGCTCCTATTTAATTTATTATTTAATTAATTACGGTTAGACCGGGTTTTACAGAATGCATTCAAAGTTGTAATCTTGTAATTAATTGGCAGTTGCCTAAAGTGGATTATAAATATTAGGAAGTATTAGGGAATAAAGGTTGGAACTTTTACTTAGAAAATACTCAAGCACACTTACATCCCAGGAAATTCCTGAATCTGCAATCGAGTAACTTTTCTGTAGGGTTCTTTCCATCTTTTCATTCTTTCAAGTTATCTTTCTGTAAACTTTACATTTCAAGTAAATTTATATTCCAAGTATTATTTATCTTCATTGTCCAATTCACATTCCTGCATTGTTAATTTCCAAGTCAAAGTCCTTTGATCTTGTCGAAGGCATTTTATTGCTTTCTTTTAATTTTAACGCAAACCTTTTTTCATTTAATCCATTTCTCTTTCAAAAACTTTATTTCCTTTATTTCATCTTTAATTTATAAAGTTTAATTTATCTTTATTTTTAAATCCAATCTAATCGAAGATACTTTGATGCACTTCTAAAAAATTGATACCTGTAAAGAAGAGTAGATTTCGCTTCCAAACTATTAGATATTAAACCACTATCAATTTACTAAAAATCGATAAAATAAATTGTATCTTAATTTTTGTTGTTAGGGGAAAATACATATAAAATGTTAGAAGCAACAGCTATAAAATAAAAGCCGCAGTTTAGTGAATGCTGATGATTTCCACTTAGGCGCATATACCTCAGACAAATCTATTTGGTTTGATAAGCACACACCGAATGTTATTGTGACTCCTAAAAGAGAATTAGGCATAAAATTTTTTTTTCTTGGACAACGAGATAACAACTAAACACATATTTAAATTTTAAAATGGTCCCTAAGATTAGTGTCATGCACTAAAATCATTTCCGAGATTCTAATTGCATCAATTATATCTCTGAGATTGAAAAAAATGCATCTTATTAGTCTTTGACCTATTTTCCATTAACGATGTGATGACATGGCATGATGACATAGACTATAAGTGACACGTGTCACTTCAAGATTTGGCCACGTATAATGGTATGATGATGTGGTGACCAGTGACACGTGGCATGCTGACGTGAATGGTTGTGCCACGTGTCACAATGTTATTTGGCCACGTGTCCGTTTGTGCCATGTGTCGCAACAGTATTCGTCCACGTGTCATCCATTATGTCATCGTTGTATATGCACCAAATTAGTCCCCCATTTTATATTAAGTGACTCATTTTAGTCCCTAAAATTAAATGTCGTGCACCAAACTAGTCCCTTCACCAATTTTTTCTCATTTTTTTTAAAATTTAAAATCCCAACCAGTGTTTCACGCTAGCAGGGGACACAGGCTAGGAACGTGAACTCTCCCTCCAGGGCGTTTAATGCCATTTCTGGCGTTAAACACCAGCAGCAGTCCGTTAACCTATGTTGGTCCTTCAGATTCAAGTCCGGGTATCAATATGGTCCTTCAATTCTTTCCAACGATGACTAGACAAACGAAGTGTTGAGATTGTACTCTCCCTGCCATGCTGGATGATGAGTAAACGACATCGTTTACCTTTGGTGTCCAAACAAGTTAGAAATGAAGAATAGTAGAAGTAGAGAAGAAGACGAATACTTCATTTTAGGTCTCCATCATTTCTTCTCCCTTCATATACAAAATGACAACATTTCTGGCTTGTTTAGATGTTAAGGATAAACGACGTTGTTTACCCATCATCCAACGTGATAGGAAGGGTGTCATTTGAGCACTCCGTTTGCCTAGTCATCACCGAAAAGAGTCGAGAGACCACATTGGTGCCTAAACTTGAATTCATTATAGGTAATTTTGAATTTTAGAGACCAAAATAAGTAATCGCGTGAATTTCAGGGATTAAAATATATTATAATAATTAATTTTCTTTTTAATTTTTAAGAATGTGAATTTGTATGTAAAAATTCATGTGGTTTTATTAAAACGCAATCTCTCTTCCAATAATAAAATTAGAAAGTTTTTAACTTAGTCTGTATCTCGTTGGCTTAAATGAATTCCCATCCTCCAAATAAACTGGAAAGAGGACAAGTGGTGAATAACATATGGTGACAGAAAAGGCATTCACAAGATCATTACATATAAAATAAAATAAAAATTTTGCCAGTTTTCTACTTTTCTAGGTTCTAGCTGACCAACCACCCCTACTTTATTTTGTCCCTGTCCTCTCTTTTCTTGAGTTTTTATTACTTTAATAGCCATGAAGTCAGGAACATTCCCATATAAACATAGCACGGGTATGACAACAAAATCCATTCATACTGGAGAAGAAAATGAAATTTTAATTTCAAACTTTGACAGATGCATGACAATTTTTTTGACAATGCGTGACAATTTTTTTGAACTTGTATTCACATTTGATTACTAGAAATTAAACTAATATAACTTAAAATTGTTATTGATTTTCCTAGTAGACTAAAGTAAATCTTTTTTCATCCTTATGGGTAGAAATCAAAATATTTAAAAAGCATATTTATTTATTATTCAACTTTAATTAGCATACAATCTTTTTTTTCTTTCTCACATTTTAGAAAGTTAACTAATTCTGTTCGAAAAACTGAAAACACTTTTATTATCCCTTCTAATAGATTAGTAAAATTTTTCTATCCCATGTCTTCAATTTAAATTATAAGTAACACTCCAAATTAGATCTTAAAAAATTTTTAATAAAAAATTTTAGTTTCTCAATAAATTTTAATTATTAAATTAATGTTTTAACTTTTATTTTGTTAGACAAATCAATTTTTACATCATATTGTTTGTCTTTACAGAGAGACTAATCTAAAAATTTTCATTAAGTTTTGTTTTATGTTTTATTAAATAATGACAGAAATTAATTTATCTATTTTTTTTTACCAAAATTATTGTAAGAATTTATTTATTTAACAAAAGAGAAGATTACTGACTAATTTGGTGATTAAAATTAGTTGAAAATTAAATTATCCAATTAAAAATTGTTAAGAGACCAATTTGGTGGTAAAAAAGAGAGAAATTTTTCCATCACTACACTGGCATTGGTGGCATTGGTGATGAAGTAGTCCAAGTGTGTTCACACTGAGAATAGTAACACAGACGTTCTTTTTGACAGGTAGGTTCCATGTTCAATCAATTCAACACACACCAATCTATTCTTTTCAATAAAGGACATTGCTAACTGGGGTGGCATGACACATGCTTTACCTCCATAATGGTTTTGATTACACAAACAAGCAATGTAATATACGCAACAAAAAAAACCAGAAAGTTAGGCCTCTAATTTCAAACCTTCAATCATTTCAAAACTGTTCTTCATAATAATAATAATGTACCTTAGTTTTCAAAACGTTCACTATACATTTTTCTTATTCTTATCCTCATGATCAGCTTCTGTGATCTTTCTTCTTCTGGTTCATAAGTGAGAAAGTGGTTATGAACTTTCCATGTCTCTTTTCTCTTCACTGGCCATTGTGGACAAAGATGCAGATTCTTCAAAGGGTAACTAAAATTCAGAGTTCATGAGAGAGCCAACATGAAAAAGAGATCAGAACAAGTTTTAAGAACTTTTGTCCAATTCATCAAGATGTGAAGAGAATTTATAGATGCAGAAAGCGAGGGACAATGTTATCATCTATAAAAAGTAATCCACAGAGAATTACTGTGAGTTTTCTTCTTCTTTTCTTGTTTGAGATTTTGCTTCAGTTAAGAAGAAACTAAAGGCGAAAAAAAATGCTACTTTGCACATTTCATGTAGCAATCTTTCAAAATGTTCTCAATTCTTATTTTTCTGTCAAATTTTTTGAGACCATAATACCAAACTTTGTTTCCAGAATCTTCAATTTTCAGCATCATTTTTTGTATCAACAAAATGAGGAAGTTCCTGGTTATAGCCTTATCTACAACAATATGCTTCATCGCTTTCGTGATATCCAAGATCTTGATCTCTGTTCTTCTCTACAAAAGATGGAAAAGAAAGCACATAATTTATGAAAATGGTTAGAAAAAAAAATGTGCTTTTTCCCCTACTTTGTTAATTAGAGAGAAAACAAGACTTTCTAACATACATTGATTGGATAATACAGAAGGAAAGATGGTAATCTTTAGATCTTCATTGCTGCAATCTCTTAAATCCGATGCAGTCTTACAGAAGACACGAAAACTGAGCAATAAAGACATCATTGGATCTGGTGGCTATGGAGTGGTTTATGAACTAAGACTAAATGAATCTGTAGCCTTCGCCGTGAAGAGGCTGAACCGGGGATCAGAAGAGAGGGACAATGGTTTTGAGAGAGAGTTGGAGGCGATGGCGGACATAAAGCATCGGAATATTGTAACTCTTCATGGATATTACATTGCACCACATTACAATCTTCTTATATTTGAGCTAATGCCAAATGGAAGTTTGGATTCCATTTTGCATGGTAAGTGTATGAATGGTTATATTTCTAACACGCTCCTTCGAGCAAGAGCTTCTTCTAGATTTGTTTGAATTTTTGTATAAGCCGCCTTTTCTATTTTTCTTTGCCTTATGCTATTTTTGTTTTCTCTTTTGGGGGATAACGAGGATCAAACTCTACACTTTTCGATCATAGAAGTTTTGATATTATGTTATAGAACTAGTTTTTCAAAAATTTAAGCTGATAGGAGGAAGCACATGAATGATTATATATGAGCAAACATTTGTTGGTTTTTCATATTAGATCTTATAAGTCATAAGGGTAGCAAGTGTTGTAGCCTCATGCACTAGGGTGCCTTTTGTAGCTTTTTCTTTTGACCAAGTGAAAATTTTAAGATTTGGATGATGTAATGAACATATTTTCTTATACAAAACAATCAAAATATGTGATCCAATGATAGAAATGGAATGTTCTTCAGCTACATCCAAGGTTTTGTAGAATTTTTAGCTAGTCAATTGATTACTGAATTTTGTTTTTCTAATTAATTACAAAGTTGAATACAATGGCAGGGAGATCAAAGGAGAAGAAGCATTTGGATTGGCCAACAAGATATAGAGTAGCTGTAGGTGCTGCTAGAGGAATATCATATCTTCACCATGATTGCATCCCTCACATTATCCATAGAGATATCAAATCAAGCAACATATTGCTGGATCAAAACATGGGGGCGCGAGTTTCTGACTTCGGATTAGCCACGTTGATGGAGCCGAATAAGACTCATGTTTCGACAATGGTGGCAGGAACCTTTGGATACTTGGCACCTGGTACAGACATAAATGTGCTAAGCACAATTTTAGCTTCCACAACACTTTAGTTCTAATTGCAAAATGTTTTTATGCAGAATATTTCGATACTGGAAGAGCAACTGTTAAAGGTGATGTTTACAGCTTTGGAGTGGTATTACTAGAGCTCTTAACTGGGAAGAAACCCAGTGATGAAGCATTTGTAGAAGAAGGAACCAAGCTTGTCACATGGGTAAGAACTGATTATTGTTATTTTCCTTTTGTGATTATGTTAATAGACAAATTTGAAATCACTGAGTTGTTTAAATTCTCTTTCTACTTGCATTTAAACATTAGAAATCAAATAGAGATTAAAATCATGAAAACTACTATAGCTGGGGGGAAAAAAAGCATTAAATCAATTCATGTTCAGTTTGAGAGTTGGATTGGCTGTGAAACACATCATTTGTTTAATACAGTATTGGAATAAGAACTTACCTAATAAAGAATCATTTTGTTAATATTGGGTATCAGGTGAAAGCTGTTGTTCAGGAGAAGAAAGAAGAATTAGTTCTTGACAGTAGCTTAGGGTCCTGTCCAATGCAAGAGGTAAACAAGGTGTTCAACATTGCAATGAAGTGTCTTGAACCAGACCCTTTGAATAGACCAAACATGGCTGAGGTTGTCAACTTGCTTGAACAAGCAGTATCATGCAAACATGTTACTACAACATTGCCATGTACAATTAATGACATGTCACCCTAATGTTTTGATGCCCTTTCCTATTAGTAATTCAGCATCAACAGGATTTTATTTTGTAACTACAGAGAGATGTTGATATGCAATGCAATAATGTTATTTGGAAAACCAAAAGTTGTACAACAATTTTTTTTCTAAAACAGTTATAGTATGGTTTTCACTAATTCTCTCAGGTTTTTTATAGTTGTACAAATAACATTCTTTTTATGCATTAACCAAGTGAAGCATATATTTGAACTGATATACTAACAAAGTGTGTCCTTCTAGAGAAGTAGTACCTCTATGGCTCTAACATAGCCATCTAAGCATGCAAATTGAAAAAAGTTTATATCCATGGACAAATCAAAATATGTAGATTCAGAAGAGGGAAGGAAAAAAAAAAAAGAGTACTTGAAACCAAGAACTTCCAACTCGCAGCACACCTTTACAGCATGCTTACATATACACTAGAACAAAATAGGTAGGAGCTACTGAATATATTCAAAGACAACCATTTCTAGAACCCATACTCTACTTTAGTACTTTCGATAAGCCTTCGGCCACTGAAGCTTTCAAGGAGGGAGAGACAGGATTATCACCAAGAAATACATCAAACAAAGCAGAAGCTACATTTGTTGATTCCATTGTAGCATCCACTGCAGATGGAAGACCCTGTGAGGAGACAGAAACCTGAAAATTGAATCACAAGAAACTTAGTTGGAATAGTATCATGCAAGCGAAATATTGAAGCTATAGGGTACATGCTGCAATAGCTCAAAAATAGTGTAGTCGAATATCCACTGGAGATATAAACGGAAAACAAACTTACAAGCAATTTGGAGGGGTTTGGCCAAGTCAAAAATATGAAAGTTCCTTTCCTAAGAGAAAGATTAAGGAAGAAATCGCGGAACGCAGACAAAGCAGATTCATCTGCAGTTGTAGGTTCTACAATTCTTGGTGATATTGCGTCACTTAAGGCGTCCCAAAAAGTTTTACCATCAACATCTCTGACCAGAATGATTTGCAATGATTTCTCAAGGGATGCTGCAACCATAAAAATACATGTATTTATCAACTTTATCTCTTTCTGTGTAACTCTAGCAATGTAAAAATAAATGAAGAAATCAACTTGTAGATTCATTACTTTGGAAAATGGTCTTGAACAAAGAAGAATCTCCTTGAATTGTATCTTTTGATTGCCCTTTCCAAACATTCAACTCACTTATGATAGATTGATTCAGATATAGGCCTGCGGCATAGACCTTGACTCCAATGATTGCAAAAACTTTCTCTCTGAATCCTGAAATTGTTGTTATTATTAATCAAAACTCATAGCATTTCTTGGAACTTACTAAGTTCTACTGTTGCCAATTCTCAGTGACCAAAAAGAGAAGACAAAAAGTTTCAACAAATATACAATAAAACCATAAAGATAAAAAGAATATATACAAAAATCTAAGTTCATAATTTTATTACGTTTAATTTCCCCATCCAATTAGTTACAAATTTGATGATTATATACAACTTTAACAAATGGCCAACAAAGAAAAATACTTTGATAACATCTTTTCAGAGTGACATTAAAGTTTTAACCAAAAATCTCTTAAAAGAGTTTGAATCTATGCACAAAGTTATCATCAATAACATGAATTTTTCGAAAAGGCAGTAATGATCACAATCAAAAGTTAATGTCTATGAAATGAAAAAAGATAAAAGTATGTTCATGATGATATCAACCGAATTATTTCCTTATTTACAAGAATAACACTTCCTTTAATGTGTTATAATTGTTCAATACCAATTATAGTCTTTTTGATCCTTTCTTCACTTGTTCAAAGCATTTATATCATCCTCATTTTCTAAAGTCATGTGAATATGTGATACAACGACAAACTAACCAGTTCCAAGCAAAATTAATGAATCCGAGCAACCCGGAACCATCAAAGATGTCTGAAATTTCACATTTGTTGCCGGTTCCTCCACGTATTCAGCATTCGTAGCTGCAGTTATCAATTACCAACCAATCATGTAAATTTTCAATTTCAGTTAACAAGACACAGAAAGAGACAGTAACAAATATATATATAATTATGGTACTATATCATATTCAGTCCAATTGTTAAAAAACTTCATAGCCACCTCTCTGCCACAAAACTTTCTTTTTCAAGGACATAAGGCCATTTTAACAGTCTAAATAGTTAAAACATGCTGCAGTGAAGTTTCCTAAAATGACAAATATTCAAAGTTCATACTCATCTTACTGAAAAAGCTGCAGTTGGTTTGGCAGAATCACCATAACAGCGACATGTTCTTTATTATTGAAAGCAAGTTAGAATTCTATCTCTTGTGATTGGATCACACAAGATGGCACATGAATTAAAACATATTTTAATATTAGAATGTTAAGTGTTCAGAAAAAGCAAATCTAACAGCTTTCTCCCTCTTTCAAATCTCTCCCTTTTGTTTAGTGCTGCAAAATTGGGACAACTCAACCAACTTTAGGTAACTCTTTACCACACACTATTGACACTTCGGTTTTGTCATCTTTGAATAAATCTCAGCAACTAACCCAAACAAAGAATTAAAAAAACTTGCCCCAGAATCTCCTACTTTTCTCAGTTTCCCCTTTCCCTTTTTTTCTTTATTGGTCATGTTCTTAAAGTTGAATATTTGCTGCACATGTTCTTAGAAGCAAGTGAAAAAGATTATTGTGCATCTCAAAAATCAATTTCGCTATAACCAAGTTAGCCAACAAGCAACAACAAATTAAATGCAAAATGTATTTTCCTCTAAAGACCAAAAAAAAAAAAAAATATCCGAGTCTTTCGAAATAACTATCAAACTTGAATAAAATGGTATATTAGACAATTAATATATCTCAAGTTCTCAACAGAGGTCTGATAAATTATCATTTTGTCCGATTTGACGTTGTTTTAAAACAGTGTATTACTCATTAGTCTAACATTAAAGTTTACGATTCCACGTTTACGCATTGTTAATTTCCCAAGAAAGTGAACTCTAAAAAGAAAAATCCCAAGAAAGTGGCAAGTGCATTCCAAGAAGCAACTAAAGGAATAAACTAAGGCAAAAAAAGTTGGAACTAAAAAGGAGGGTTACTGATAAATTAAATAAATAAATAAAAAGTTGAAGATAAATGCAGTGACCACAGAATCTAACCAGCAGATGAAGCAGTTTCTGCAAAGAACAGAGTGTTGGGTCTTCTAAAGCTCCTGTAGAAAGTAAAATGCAAAGGGGAAGCTGAAAAGAGAGTGACACAGTGGCCATGATTCAATGGAAGAATTGAGTTTGAGGTTTTTGTGAGAACATGATTAGATCTTGGAAGGAAATTGATGGAAGGTGAAAGACATGGTGTTATAGTTCCAAGCATGTTAGTGTTGTTGTTAAGGTAATAGGAATAAGAGTGTGAGGAAAGGTTAATTAGTTAGTAATAAAATATAGAAAGTAGAAAGAATGTTTTGAGATTATTACAGCAACCAGGAACTGACACTACTTCTATCTATTACTTTGGTTGTTCCGTCGGAGTTTCGATATGGATAATCCAACTGTCGTGTTGTTGAAATAATTTATTAACTTTTAATTTTCAGTTTGATAGTTAGAATTTAAAATTTGATACATATTTCACAAGGATATGAATTTACGTCTTTTTGCTGTTCTGCGAAAACATATTCGAAAATAGAAAATACACAAGTCTTTCTATAAATATTAAATAAGTAACATATTGTGCACTTTTTAATTTAGATGTGCGAGAGAAAATGGTGTAAAATGTAGATATGGAGTGTATAGTATTTTATGCAACTGTGGTGTCAAGAGCAAAAATAGGAGAGTCTGATTTGTGTACTTTAAATTTTTTTAATGTTTTAAACACAAATTAGAGGATCCGACTTCATCAAAATTTAAATTTTCTCTTCCATACTAATCAAATTGTCCGAAAACTTAATTTTTTTTTATAAAGAAATCGAATGTTTTAAAAAAATTTTTTCTTGTATTTATATCTAACACCTACATTTTTTACAGTAATACACAACACACACATGCTTCTCATATCCAAAAAAATGAGTCACATGTGCATCAGTACATCCCTAAAGTGGCTAACTTTTTTAAAAGGAAATAAAGGGAATCCATTTTTTATAGCTAATTCTAAACAAGTTTTTTTCTTAAAATAATTTTTATTTATTCACTTTCTTCTTTATCCGCACTTAATAGAATTTGAATTTAATTTTATACAAATATTATTCATCCCCTCATTATTTTCAACAAAACCATCTCCAACTTTGGATATTCTATTTTTATTTTTGAAAATTTTTTAGCGTGATTTTAACTACTCTTTTGATTTTGATGTGTGATTTTAAATATTCATTTACATGTTAGTATGAATTAAAAATAAAATTTAAAAAACAATGTTGATATTGATTGAGATAGCTGGTTTTCTAGTTGAACTTATTATTTAAAAATTTAAAATAATATTGGTTAAATTTTCTTAAAAAGAATTAATTTATATATTAAATATATTATTCAAGCATATTATTCCTAAAATAATTCGAAATTTATTATAAATTTGTCTATTAATTTTTATAAGAGATCAACAAATATTAATCCTTTATCATAACTAATAAACAGATTTATAAATAGTCAGCATAATTTAGAAATCATACGTCCAAAATAATTATTACTCACTATTAGGGACGGATATAAGGGGGCGAGTGACGGCCTCGGCTTCTCCAACTTTTTTTAAGAGTAATAAGTTATTATGTATAATTTATTTTTTTTTAAAAAAATATTTAGTATTTAGTCTAGTATAAATAAAATTCAGTCTAATTTAAATATTAATAATTTTTAATATCTAAAAAGTAAGTAACAATATTAAAGAAATTTAAAAAAGATATTATTACTAATATTTTTTAATTAAATAAAAATTTTTAAATATCATAAAGTGAATTCTTTTTCTTCTTATAGCCGTCTTTTTTTATTCATTTGGTATTAATTCTCTCTGTTTCAACTGCTACAATTAAGAGATTTTTTTCAACTATGAATATTGTGAAAAATAACTTAAAAACAAAATAAAAGATGAATTTCTTGATAATTTTCTTTTAATTATATTGAAAAGAAAATTACTGAAAAATTTTACACAAATTCTATTATCGGTGAATTTTATGATATGAAGAATCGACCATTTCGTTAGTAAAAAGTATACACATATTTCTTTTTACTTTAAAATATATTCTTTGTCAATATATTTTTGTAATACATCTTATATTATATAATTTTTTTACATAATTTTTAATATTATATGTGTTATTGGCCCCCTATAGTATCATTTCTGGATCCATCCCTGCTCACTGCTTAAGAGAATTCTTCCTATAAAACTAATCCTGGTTTTTCTTTAAGGTCAAAATTATTTCAATTTCTTTTTGGTACATTAGATAATTCATTAATTAGAACTAATCTAATTTTTTAATCCAACGTTTTCTTCGCTATCAAAATTCAAAATAATACAAATTCTTTGCAAAGAAGTAAATGGTAGGTCTCAATATAAAATGGCCACAAAATAAAGGCCAATCCGACCTGCCAACTCCAAAGGAATTAATAAACTAATTTTTTTTTAAAAAATTAATTTGAATTGGTCTAATGGTTAATTTATTAGTCTTTTTAAGTAAGTGTTAGATATTTGAATCTCGTTTTGTGTTTGTAACAATTTATTAGCCAGCGGTAAATCTTTAAATAAAATTCAGATCTACAACAAATAGTATTTGGCCTGTTGAGTTAGAAGATATCGTAAGAAATAAAAAAAATTAGCGAAGAAAAATAATATGAAACTATAGTTGAATGAAAATAACTCTTTAGATATGAAAACAATTTAAAATTCAGGTTTAGTTGTTTTATTTATTTATTGAGAACTAAATATTTAAGTTGTGGTTCAAAGAAAAAATTCAACCAAATTATGTAATTTAATATGAAAAATTCCTCTAAATAGTCTATTTATGCTCAATTATATTAAAATAACAGATAAAATGAATGTGGTTTAGAAGGTTGTATTATATATCTAATGTCTAGTTTTGAGTTTCTGACATGAAAAGCACATTTTGATCATATGATCTAACTGTTTTGGTATGCCTGATCATATGATCTAATTGAGTAGCAACCAAACCAAATGGTTTAGTTTGATTACATTTTAAAATGAATTGATTTCCCGAACCAAACCAAAATTCCAAACCAATTTGCTATAAATAGTTTATTGAGTTCATCCACCATACCTAAACTACTGCTATCTTAGATTTTTTTTCCCCCTTAGAAATTCCAATTAACTCAGCTTACTAATCAAGTCTCATTCAACAAAGATTAATGACTTACAGGTTACAGCAGTAATAGCAGTAAAGTATAATAATGTTTTAGCAACAAGGACCGTTCAACAACATTATAATAAAACGTTAAATGAATAATATAAAACAATGGTGGGTCAGTTTTACATTGTCACGCATAACGGTTCTCTTTCTCCAATAATTGCCCGTTTATGCAGCTAGAAAAGCAAGCATCCAAAAGACACCCTTCACTGCCATTGGCCACAACACATACACAGAAGTTGATGGCACTTCACGTGCATCCACAACTTCCTTTTCTTTTCTGTTCATAAAAGTTTGTGTTGATCTACATCTACTACACTATATTAGATAGTGCTGCTCTATTTAGTATTTACCATACAGGTAGTGACCAAATACATATACAAATAAAATTATTTTCCGTAAAAATACTAAATAGATTTCTAAGTTTTTATTGCAAGTATAATTAAATTTCTTGACTACTGAAAAAAAATAATAATAAATTATTTTATTCAGAGACGTAAGCCTTTCTATTTAGTAAACATAATTATGTCTTGTTTTTACAATAATCTGGAATATATTTATACTTTTCTTTGATAACGCGAAACAATAATAGCAAATAAAAATAAAAAATGTTGTCAAATTATTTATAGTTTTATTCAAAAAAAATAAAAAAAAAAGAAAAATAACTGCAGTTTTCCGTTATTAAGCATAATTTATAAAAACTTCTTATAAACTATCTACTAAAAAATATTATGTACACATTAAAAATTAATTATTATATATGTTTATTATTTAATTAATTTTTAATATATATTTTATATTTTAATATATATTATGTTTGAATAATTGATTTTTAATATACTAGAAAACATGGCGGTGTTAAAATAGCCATAAAACTCGAACTCAGAATTCAGAAATACATTCTAAGTAACCCTTCATAACATGTACTCCTGTAGTCCTGTGCCAGCATTCCAGGTGCAGTTTGTCCACCTCCTTTCTTTTTTTAACTGTAGCTACCTTTTCCTCTTTGATGAGGTTCCTCACCATAACAAACTCTTATTAATAATTAATTAATTAATTAATTAAGTTGTCCAACGTCTCTGATGACTCTTAGTTAGCTGTTAATGTAGCCGTTATGCTGACCATGACCCTCTGCCTTTTCCCTTTTTCACCCATCCCATTCCTATTTTCACTTATAAAGGCCCCTATCCTCTTACACTCTAAATTCTAACACACATACATATACCCACTTTCTTCTTTCTCTCTTCATCATTGACCTATAATTCTCTCACTTCAGTAGTAGCAGCATTTCACTTCAGAAAAAAAGTACATTACAAACCAGCATCTACAGCATTATATAACAAATAACCATGGCTAAAGTTGCTGCTCTTCTTTCTCTCATGTTCTTATTGTCTATCACATCAAGTATGTGTCAGTATAAAACTGCTAGTGTTTTCTTTTCTTAGATTTCTGTTCTGAATTTCGGTGGTGGTGGTTGTTGTTGTTGTTCATATGAATATTGAGAACGAATTTAACAAGTCATCAACATTGGTCTGTTTTCGTTTTTTTTTTTGGTTTTGTTATATTATTACAAGAATCTGTGTTCTTTGTGGGTTTATAATGCGTTTTCTGCATGGTTAAATTAAAGTTCACATTGTTTTCAACTCTAAATCTAAACACCTCAATGTGTTATGTTTAGTTGTGATTTCTCACCTAAGCTTTCCAGATCTATGCAGGATTTTCTTTAATTCTTGCCTTAAAAATTCATAGTGTATTAATGGATTAGTGAAGCATCATTGAGTAGCATATGCAGCTAGATACTATTAGATCTATTAGAGATACTGTAGTTTTAGATAGGTTTTGGAATTAATTACTATTTGGTTATTTTCCTATTTATCTTTAGTAAAAAAATTCATTTTCTTTTTTATTTTTCCTTCTAAATTATTTTTTATCTTCCTTTGTTACTATAAATTTCAACATCAACAAGTCAAACTATCACTCTTTGTGGAGTTCAAATTATACACTAATAACAAGACTTAATAATAGTTTCATTTCTTATTTTTCCTATTTTGATTTGTGCAGGTATGAATGTGATCAAGGCTAATGGGCAGGTAAACCATAACAAAATTCATTCTAAGGAAAAAAAAAAAAGAAATGTAGACTTGTTACTAAAATTGATATTTTGACCTAATTAATTAAGTGAACTTGACAGAAAACATGGTGTGTGGCTAAACCTTCATCAGATCAAGCAACACTTTTGTCCAACATCAACTATGCATGCTCTCAAGTTGATTGCAAGATTCTGCAGAAAGGGTGTCCCTGTTCTACTCCTGAAAGTCTCATCAACCGTGCATCCATAGCCATGAATCTCTATTACCAATCAAGGGGAAGGAACCATTGGAACTGTGATTTCAGAGCCTCTGGCCTAGTTGTTGTTACTGACCCTAGTAAGTTATACGTTTTACTTTATGGGTGGAAACATAATTTTATGAAAAGTTGACAATATAAGATCATGCTCTCTTCTTTTTTATTTATTTATTTATTGATTGATTTAATTGCAGGTTATGGTAACTGCATTTATGCATAGAAATGGAGTTTACCGAAGTATACGCCTTGGTTTATATTTATACATAGGCAAAATTTGGTAGTGGATTCCGGTGGAGTGCTGTAATCTTCTTCTTGTTCTAGTAAATGTTCTTGTATCTTTATTATGTTGCCATTCTCAACCAGTGGATGGATATTTAGCCATATATATACGCGGCATTATATTTATGAATCAAATTTTGCCTTCTCTTGATTTTTAAATTTCGTTTATAAATTTATAGATATCCGATGTAGTAATAAAATGAAAGAGGAAAGAATTTTTTATTGAATTGTGGTTAAATAAAGGATCAACAAAGGGAATGGATGAGGCAAAGTTGTTAAAAAGACACATTAAAGGGGATTTTTTATGCTCTCTTTTATACACTTTTAACACATTAAATAATTATATATTAACTAATTTATAGTTAAAAATTAGATTAAAAATTTAAGGGTGAATGCTACCATGCCCTCTCTAAAATAAAGGATAAATTATCCCTGTGATATATATAATGTTTATAATTACAATTAAGTTGAATATTAATAATAATAATTAAGTATATATTCTCTACTTTTCTTTCTCTCTCGTGATTACTTAAATTTAGTGTAGCACTACAAGTTTGGTGGTGGTGGTGGCTGTTCACAAACCCATCAACAAGGTGCATAAGTATTCTCGTTACAGGTGACAACATTTGTGCCTCCTCCACCCTCTTCTGTATGGTGATAACATCCTCGTAGTTCATTATCTGCAAAATTTTTGTCCCATGAAAATGATTAAATTCTTGTGCATAATTGTCACCTCATCTTACAAATTCTATTGTCTGCAGTTGAATTCGACTTGATCTCTACCTCATTAACAACAATGTTTTTAATCTCATGAGGATCCGAATCTACCATCCCTTGAAATTTGTATTTGACATCATCAACAACAATGTCTTTAACTTTGTTTATGACTTGAAGATCTAAAGAATCTTTCCAAATATCTTTATGACTTCTATCATTACGGACCATAACCTCTCCTCTACCTTCAAGTTCATCAATTGCATTCGTAAAGATCTCTTCCACTTCATAAAACTCATCTAGTGAATCACCTTCTATATATATATATATATCTTTTTATTTTAGAGAGGGTACGATAGAATTCACCAAAATTAAGACAATATTTAACCTATTTATAGTTAAAATTTGGATAAAAGAATTTTTAGAAGAGGCATTAAATATATTTTAAAGTTACACAAGTAACTTTAAATTTATAATCTATAAAAAATTGAGAAAATAATTTCCATCAACAACCCTATATATAAAATGGAAAGGTGAAAAAGATTTGTGTTCAATTTTCTGTTTTAAAATATCCTTAATCATATATAATTTATAAGGAACATATTTTTTTGCTACTACCAATATTTGAATCTTAGATATCTTAATTTGAGTTATAAATTACTTGTCATCTCAATCAATTTGATTTTTATTAATTTTATACATAACAAATAAAATAGTGAATTAATAAAAGCGTTAGTATCTACTAATACACTAATAATAATAATAAAATAAGAGGTGATATTAAATATATGACAGATTTCAATGTACGTATATATATCCTTACAAGATGTAAAAAATTCAATGTTGTAATCATATAATCATCAATTCTAATTCTCTCATCTAGCTATAAACTCACTCTCTCCTTCTCACATACACCTGAGCCACTGGTATCATTTATAAGATATCAGCACTATATCAATAGCAGAAACGTTTCGAGCTATGGCTAATCCAACACCAGCAAGTGCAAGTGCAGCTGTTAACCAAGCAGGAGTAGTACATAGTTTCTCGATTCCAATTTCAATTAAGCTAGATGATGAAAACTATATTTTTTTTAAAAGATCAAGCTGAAGCTTCAATTGAAGCTCATGAGCTCATGAATTTTGTTAATGGAATAAATGTTCCAAGACAGTTTCATTCAGAAGAAGATGAGAAAAATGGTGTAATAGTGGCAAAATTCAAGATATGGAAGAGACAAGATTCTTTAATTTCTTGAAAACTTGGCTTTTAGCTTCAATCACTCCATCATTTGCAGCAAGAATGGCAGGATGTTCAACTTCTCATCAGATTTGGCAGAGACTTCAGATTTTCTTTGTTGCACAAATGAAAGCCAAGGTCAGTTAAAAGCAAAACTCAGTAATACATAGAAGGTTGGTTCAATGGCAAATTACTCGTTAGAGATAAAGAAAAATGTACATGCATTGATCTCAGTAGGAGCTCAAATTGATGAATCGGCTCATGTTGAAGCAATTCTTGAAGGACTTTCTGAAGAGTTCATCTCTTTTATCACATCAATCAATACTAGAGACACGTCTGTCCAAATTGGCACTAGAAGCAATGTTGATGGCACAAGAAAAATGAATAGAGAAGTTTAAGAAACCAGAATTAATGATGACTAATGTAGCACAATTTCATCCAACTCAATAATGAAGGTATAATTCTGAATCTGCTTATAATAGTAGAAGAGGAAATAGAAATTTTTTCCAAAGCAATAGAGGAGGCTTCATGCAAAAAGGAAGAGGATATGACAGAATGAACTTTGGCCGAGCGAATTCACATCGAATAGTTTGTCATGTCTGTGAAAGAGCAGGTCATACTGCCCATGATTGTTAGTACAGATACAAAAATAACAGTACAACAGTGGAAGTGAAAGTACTTAGCCACATGGAAGAACCAGTGCCAATCTTGCTACAAGCAACATTCTTGTAGACCAAGCTACCATCTATGACCCAAACCGGTGTTTGGATTCTAGTGCAACACACCATATGACTCCAGACAGGAGCAACTTCTAAGAATTTACAAGCTACAATGGCAGTGAGCAATTAATTGTGGGTGATGGTAATGCTTTAGAAATAACTAATATTAAAATTGAAGTTCCCTTTTAAAACCATTTTCTTCTAAACACACCTTTACACTGAATAAACTGCTACATGTTCTCTAATTACCAAGAATCTTTTAAGTGTCCATAAATTTGTTTGTGATAATCATGTATGGCTTGAGTTTCTTCCTAATAAATGTTTGGTAAAATGTCAGGATTCCGAGGAACTACATCTCCAAGGAATAGTTAATCAAGGATTGTACAGCTTTGGTCAAGCTAATGCACAAAGAATAAGCCTAGCTGTACTCATTATCAATGTGCTGAAACTATCAAATTACAAGCTTTGGCACATGAGATTAGGCCACCATCTTCTCAAATTCTATCTAGAATTCTCAAAGATTGTAATATATCCTATCAAATTCCCTCCTCTCACTATAAGAAAATCATCAAAAACCGGCGAATTTTCCAAATAAATCCGACGATAACAAGTTTATCATTAGATTTACAGGCGGAAGTCATCTAATGGTATAAATTTCGCCAAAAAATACTTACTGTCAGATTTTTTTAGTCCGACACTAATTTTTGTCGGAATTAGCAGTGGAATATTGGGGTAGGATGATGAAAAAAATAGGACATTACCGTCGGATAAATCCGACGGTAATTCCGACAAGACGTTTTTTGGAGATGTTTTTGAAAAAATATATTGGTTGTTACCATTGGTATATTCTGTGTAACACCCTCCCACACAGAGTCTTATGCATAAGTTATAAAATTGAGGTGGTAAGGTATTACGACCTCTAAAAGTAAGAAAAATATATATATAATAATAGTTGAACGGAATTTTATAACGAGGAGCCTTTGAAGGAAAGTTTAAAACAAATGGTGCATCATTCACGTAAACGAAAAACTTGCTTACGAAGAAACGTAATATATATATATATATATATATATATATATATATATATATATATATATATATATATATATATGTATGAATAATAAAAAGAGTGTCAAAAGATACAAAATATTTAAGCTTCAGGCTCAACCTGCAAAGACAAGGTTGGCCGGAAAATATTTACATAAATATACATAACCCAAAACAACAAAACAATAACCTGTTTTTCCACATTGAACTCTAAGAGGGACAAAGTAAAGTTAAACTTACAGAGGATAATCTAAGTACAGAATACTAAACTTACCAAGGTGACTCTCGACCTGCATCTATAAACAACAACATGTATACGATATGAGAACCGGAGGTTCTCAGCATGGTAAAAGTGCCCACATAACTAACATATAAGGTCCCGGAAAAGCCAAAAGCAATCCTAAAACTCCGACACTCAGATTATAAAACATAAAGATTCAAGACGAAAACCATAAATAGGGGTGGGTCTCTAAGACTCTTAAACTTAACCAACCTCTAACCAAAATCCTTAATCCTTCGCCTTTCCTCCAATTCCTCCAACTCTGGTGAAACTACAGACAAACAACAGGCAAAACAAGCATAGGTAGAATACATATACAGTGGGTAACAATTTAGCAAGTAAGCAAAATAATCACATAGGGAAGTCCAATTAATGCAAAATCCAACAAGACACACAAATGCATATGATGCATACTTGTCCTATGGTTGATGATATCCTCTGTCAGTTATATAATCTAAGTTTTCACAAGACATTATATTTTAGTTACGAGAAACCGAAACCATATCTTGGCTGATTTCCTGATAAACCCATAACACCTCAAGCGTTCCCGCACCACAAGTTTCTAAGACTCTAAAACCTCACCAACGAAACTCGGCCTCCGAAACTTGACCTCAAGCTTCCAAATCCTCAAATTCGTTCCATCCAACACTCAATTTCAATCTATTATCATAATTACCACTATAATAAAAATAGAACTCACTAATTCAATATATATACCAAGGGTTTGAGGGTGCTTACCTTGTCCATAACTCAAATGAGCTAAGCCCGACAAAATTCACAAGCTAATTCGAACCTAAACAACGAAATCATATGAAATTCAACATGCATTCACATTGAATTTCGAAATTGGGAAGAAGGAAACTGAATCTGAGAAGTGAGTTTCATACCTAATCAAGAACTGGGTTTTGTATAGCTCGTCGTGTTGGTCGCTTTTATTAGTTCTTGTCATTTATTTTCTTGTTATTTACTTTTCTTGTCAATCATTAAATCAAACCCCTTGTTCTTCATAGCCAATAATTGATCACTTCATTGCAATTCCTTGTGAGACGATCCGAGATTTGAATACTTCGGTTAATTGTTATTGGGATTTGTACTTGTGACAACCAAACATATTAAAATTTGATGTGAGGATTGATTGTCGGTTTAGACTATACTATCACCGGAATTATTTGTGTCAAATTCCGAATCGGTATAAATCCTCTCTATCAATCACGCATACGTCTCGTGGTGCACGAAATTGTGATCTCAATGACGCCAACAACTTGGTACGCACAATTGTAATCTCAACTCTTTTTCACAACTTCGCACAACTAATCAGCAAGTGCACTGGGTCGTCCAAGTAATAAACCTTACGTGAGTAAGGGTCGATCCCACGGAGATTGTCGGCTTGAAGCAAGCTATAGTCATCTTGTAAATCTCAGTCAGGCGGATTCAAATGGTTATGGAGTTTTAATAATTTAAAAGATAAATAAACATAAAATAAAGATAGAGATACTTTTGTAATTCATTGGTGGGAATTTTAGATAAGCGTATGGAGATGCTTTATCCCTTTTGAATCTCTGCTTTCCTACTGCCTTCATCCAATTCTTCATACTCCATTCTATGGCAAGCTGTATGTTGGATGTCACCGTTGTCAATGGCTACTTCCTATCCTCTCAGTAAAAATGGTCCTCTATGGTTTCCAGCATGGCTAATCAGCTGTTGGTTCTCGATCATGTAGGAATAGGATTTACTATCCTTTTGCGTCTGTCACTACGCCCTATAGTCGCGAGTTTGAAGCTCGTCACAGTCATCCCATCCCAGATCCTACTCGGAATACCACAGACAAGGTTTAGACTTTTCGGATCTCAAGAATGCTGCCAATTGATTCTAGCTTATACCACGAAGATTCTAATCTCGGATTCAGATACGCCATTGTCAGAGGGGAGTCGATGTGAATGGTTGATTAGAAACCCAAGAGATATACATTCAAGCTTGTTTTCATGTAGAACGAAAGTGGTTGTCAATCACGCGTTCATAAGTGAGAATGGTGATGAGTGTCACATAATCATCACATTCATCATATTCTTGCGTGCGAATGAATATCTTAGAATAAGAATAATCATGAATTGAATAGAAGAACTATAGTACTTTGCATTAATACTCAAGGAATAGCAGAGCTCCACACCTTAATCTATGGTGTGTAGAAACTCCACCATTGAAAATACATAAGTGATAGTGGTCCAGGCATGGCCGAATGGCCAGCCCCCATAAAAGTCTAAGATAGCATAAAACTGATCAAAGATCCCTCATACAATAGTAAAAGGTCCTATTTATACTAGACTAGTTACTAGGGTTTACAGAAATAAGTAAATGATGCAGAAATCTACTTTCGGGCCCACTTGGTGTGTGCCTGGGCTGAGCATTGAAGCTTTCACGTGTAGAGGCCTTATTTGGAGTTAAACGCCAGTTTGTAACTTATTTTTGGCGTTTAACGCCAGAATAGGGCAGAAAGCTGACGTTGAACGCCAGTTTGCGTCATCTAAACTCAGGCAAAGTATGGACTATTATATATTACTGGAAAGCCCTAGATGTCTACTTTCCAAAGAAATTGAGATCGCGGCATTTGGATTTTTGTAGCTCCAAAAAATCTATTTCGAGTGCAGGGAGGTCAGTATCCAACAATATCAGCAGTCCTTTTTCAACCTCTGAATCAAATTTTTGCTTAGGTCCCTCAATTTCAGCCAAAAAATACCTGAAATCACAGAAAAACACACAAACTCATAGTAAAGTCCAGAAATGTGAATTTTGCTTATAAACTAATAAAATTATACTAAAAAGTAGCTAGATCCTACTAAAAACTATCTAAAAACAATGCCAAAAAGCGTATAAATTATCTGCTCATCACCTCGCATAGCAGATTTTCAAAACTTCATTTCTTCATACTTTCTCCACTTTTGCATGCTTTTTCTTCATTCCTTCAATCCAATCTTTACCTTCTAATCCTGAAATCACTCAACAAACATATCAAGGCATCGAATGGAATTAAAGTGAATTAAATTTAGCAATTTAAGGGTCTAAAAGTCATGTTTTTACTCTTAAGTGCAACATAGGAGAAATTCACAAAACCATGCTATTTCATTGAATAAATGTAAGATAAGTTGATAAAATCCACTAAATTCAACACAAGATAAACAACAAAATTGGGGTTTATCATAGAGCAAACACTACCTTTGGTTTAGCCCACCGCCCATTCTCAAGTCTACTTAAGTTCTGATCTGGTTGCCTATAAATGTCCACTAAGTCTGACCGTGCCTTACAGTTATCCTTTGTTTGCTCATCGTCCATTACAATGTGCATAATATATCGAACACATTTTTCTCAATGTGCATCACATCAAGACAATGTCGAATTAAGTTGTCTCTCTAATAAGACAACTTCCAGAATATACTCTATTTAGTCAAATTATGCTCCCTGCCATATCCCGCAGGTCTCAAAGTTGCCCCATTTTCGACGGTATTTGAGATTCTACTGACACGATTCCAAACTTGCCTACTACTCAACTTTTTAGGTGCCTCTTCATGTTTAGTTGTATTCTTTTTGAATGAGTCTTTGTTGCACCAAAAAGGATTATTATAATCAAGGAACCTTCAATGACAATTAAACTATGAATTCTTATTGCCATTCGGCAACCAAAATGCCTTCATATCTCCATACAAATGGGGCATGCCATTCTGCACTGAGTGGACCAACCTGACAATATGCTATATGCAGAAAAGTCATTAATGGTCCATATTAAGGCAGTCCACAGTTGAAAGTTTGTCTTCGTCGAAATATCATACGTTTCTATACCATTAATCCATAATTCCTTTAACTCATCCACCAAGAGCTACAAGAAGGCATCTATTTTGGATTTTGGATTGTTAAGACCAGGTATAATGCAAATTAGGAATATGTATGTCTTCTTCATGCACATTTTGGGACTCAGGTTATAAAATGCCATGACTACAGGCCAACCCGAGTACGCGTTACCGAAATTGGAGTTTGGTGTGAACCCGTCAAAGCACAAAGCTAATCTCACATTTCTAAGCTTGCTCACAAATGTAGGATGGATCCGATCAAAATACTTCCAAGCTTCACCGTGTGATGGATGCATCATAGTTCCATAATCTCTCTTGTTGTTACTATGACAGGTCATGTGAGGGGCCAAACTCATTGATGCATACAACCATGTCAGCCTAGGGATCAACAGCAGGTAGTGCATCCGTTTCATTGGAACTCTCTTTAGGTGTTTATCAATCTGTTCTCTCTTGACTTGGAGCCTCGGTGATTTACAGAATCTGCATTCATCTAGGTATGTGATAAACCCCGATTTTGTGGTTTATCTTGTGCTTATTTTGGGGGGTTTTATCAATATTTCTTACACTTATTCACAAGAAATGCATGGTTTTGTGTTCACTTCCCAATATTGCTCCATTGTAGAAAACATGCTTATTTTGCCTTGTAATTGCTATATTTTGATTCTCTTTATTGCCATTCAATGCCGTGACGTATTTGTTGAGTGATTTCAGAATTAGTAGGGTAAGAATGGCCTAGAAGAGAGAAGAAAAGCATGCACCAGAGGAAGGAACATGAAGATTTGGATTTTGGGAACTGCAGCATCGGCGCGCACGCGCACGTCATGCGCACGCGTGGATGAGGACAGCTGGACGCGGCGCGCAAGGATGGACGCATCCGCGCAGGCCAGAGAATTTCCACCAACGCGAACGTGCAGCTGGCACACACGCATGGATCACAAAAGCAATCGGCACGGGCGCGCGCATGGCGCGCACGCGCGGGAAGCTGCACGTGACCTCATTAAAAGAAATCGTGCCTGGCGATTTCTGAGGCTCAACAGGCCCAATTTCAAGCTGTTTCTACATGGAAAAGACCCAAGGATGCTAGGGAGAAAGGGGAGGATCAATCCTTTTTACACTAAGACACAATTTTTCTAGTTTTTAGGTTTTTTGTTCTTCTAGAGGAAGAAACCATTGTTCTTCTCTAGATCTAGTTTTAATTTGATCCTTCCTTGTTGAATCTGAATTAGGTTTTGTTAATTACTATCTTTGATTGCTTAATTTGAATTCCTTAGTATATTCCCACTTAGATCTTATGTTAGTTTATGGATTTTGTCAATTGTCACTTTATACCCATTTCATGAATATTGTGAATCTTGACTTGTTGATGTTACATTGATGATTTTTATGCTTCATTGTGTTGTTTAAGCTCTTATAAGTTGATAATTGTTAGTGGGTATTTGTTGATTTCAATTCAATTGCAATTTGAACATGTCTTTTATTAATGCTTACCAAGTGTTTGATGAATTGTTTACCTTGACTATGGAGTAGTCCTTTTTACTCTTAGCTTAGGCCAAAGGATTTGGGTAAACTTGAGTCGTTGGGTCTAATGGATTTGATGATTTGAGAGTCCTTAGTGGTCAATTTGATATCCATTAACACTAGCCTACTACTAGGTTAATTAGTAGTGAGGTTAGGCCTTATGGGTTGATGTTGACCAAACCATTTGACGTACTTCAAGTGTGGAAGTAGACTTAATGAGTTCGGCTCCTCATAATTGTCAAGATATGGTTATTAGACAAGGATAGTGACCCCAATTCCCATGTCTAACCAAGAGTTGCTTTTATTATTCATATTTGAAAATCAATTTCTCAATTGTCTTGCTTAGTTGTAGTTATTGTTTAGTTAAGAGTAGAGTTAGATTGAACGTTGGTTCCTTATTTTGAAATTGTTTACACCTTGCTTGTTGTTTGAATTAAGTTCCTTGCACTTTAGATTGCTTAATTGCTAAGATTCTCAATTTACTTTCTTGTTAATGAATCACAACCCCGGACTTCTAACCAATGTTGAAGCACATGTTTGCCCATTCTTTGTGAGACGACCCGAGGTTTGAATACTTCGGTTATTTTATTGGGGTTGAACTTGTGATAACCAATTCCATTCTAAATTTGATCCACGAGGATTGTTGTTGGGGGAGCTATACTCGCAACGCAATTTCATTTAGAAAATCTCTTCCGACATGGTTCCCGTGAGTCCATCAAATTTTTGGCGCCATTACCGGGGATTGGTTGCAACATATGCCTTAATATTAGTTATGTGAATATGTGAATATTGTAGATAGCTTGTTTGTTTTCAATACCTAGTTATAGTTTAGCTTCTTTTATTTTTGTGCTATGACTCTCAAGTGTGATGACTCGGTCCCAACCGAATTCTAGCTTAGCCGATTTTGATCCCGAGATTGAAAGAACTTTGTTACACACTCGGCAAGCTAGACGGTGGTTGGACTATACGGCTAGTACTTCGGTCTCTTTTGAGGAACATACCGAATCACTAGACGGTACTGAGAGCGACTTGGAGTCCGCTACTTCCTATTCTTCTGTTGGCACTACTAATACATCTTTGCATCCTACAGGTGAACTACACATGGCGGAGCCACGCCGGGTCACTTTACATGAGCAAGGAGCTCCGGATATTGTGCTTCAACCATTGCAAGCAAGATATCCCAACCTTGATCCAAACTGTGAATTGAAGAGTAGCTTGATAAATCTACTACCTAAGTATCATGGATTTCCGGGTCAAGACCCCATCCGACATCTAAAAAATTTTCAAGTTGCTTGTTCTACTACTCGAAGGCATGGAGCCGATGAGGTAGCTATCATGGTCTTTGCTTTCCCCTTCTCCTTTGAAGCTCAAGCAAAGACGTGGTTTTATTCGCTAACGAATGAGATTGCTACCAATTGGTTTTGAAACTAGCTTCTTTGCTCCTAGTGGTTTTGTAGGATGCTAGAGGTCCCGAAAGGCACTAGTTCGTTGCAAAGGGTGGCCTACTTATCAAAGACTCTTGCGTATTATTTGAGTCCGACTTAATAGTCATCATTCTAACACATGCAAACAACTTTGAATGAACGCTTCCCTCAAACAAAAGTGTCGCAGAAGATTCTAATAGATGATAAAATATCTTTGCCTCTGGGTTAGGCTCTTGTTCAAGCTCTTCCTGCTCTGTAACACCAGTTGCATCAAAAGTCATGTCTTCGATGATTAGTTCTCTTTCGACTCGAATCCTCGTTGATCAACAAGCAGACCTATTGAATTCAAGCCAGACCTGTTAATTTCTTGTTCGTCCACTTCTCCACGCTCCGTCCACATCCAATACCCATCCTTAAACCCGTTACGGTAACGGTGAAGCGTTATATCTGTAGGTCCTAACCACTTAGTCAATTGACACTTTTTGTACGAAAACCTAGATACCCCTTCAGACCAAAACGTTTCCATGCTGAACACATGCCCCACAAACGCGTCAACTCCCTCAAAGAATTCAGGTTTTAATCCCTAATCCACCGTTATCTTTATCATACATCCATAGGCGATGACTTGGAATCATTTTAAATCACACACCCTAGAATTCGACGAACAAGAAAAGAGTATTAAAGTTTTTACATAATCCGGCATAGCATACCCTATAATTAGAATCTTCTGCAAAAAAACAATTTTTAAATCAAATCGCACAAAATTTTGATAGAACTTCCCCTTAACTCAGAGATATCTATTAAATAGATATAAAAAATTTTACAACAGAAACACCTGCAAGCATATATTAGAACAAACACAAAGTTAATAACATATCAAATCCTAGCCGTTCTAGTACGCAACCCCTTATAACTTTATAATTTTTCAGCAAATAAGGATTTCGAGAAGGCGCCTCTATGTGATCTTCTCCCACTTTCGTCCTAAAATGCTATCCTAGGAAAAGTAAGTCGAACATAAAACTTAAACAATTGATTATAGTTAGAGATAGATAACCTACCTGAAACATGGATGCACAGAATACGAAAGAAGCGAAATCCAATTATTCTCAGAGAAATAACATCGTTCTAATGAAAAAGAAAACTTGTTAAACTCACTATGTGAAACTAATTAATTCAACAAAGCAAACAAAGTCAAACAATGTTAATCTCACCCTACATAACATACATTAACTTAATTATAATTTTTATTTACGTTAAATTAACATAAAAAATCTTATTCACAAACCGCATTACCTTATTTTAATCAATAATTTGATAATAAAGTGCATAACATACTCACAACAAAAGTTGAGAAAACTATTAAAAACCCTATACCAAACCCAAGCTCGGCATTTGTCAAGATTAGCCTCTATACTTCGGCTTGTTGACAGAAAGCCTAAAAACTTGCCTCCCTGTACTGCAAAACCGCACTTTTCTGGGTTTAGGTGCATGTTGTAGGGTCAAATTTAACAAAAGATTTCAGTAACGTCGTCAACATGCTTGTTTCTGAGCTTTGTTTTGGCTACCATGTCATCGACAAAGATCTCCATGTTTCGTCCGATCTGTTTTGCAAATACTCTGTCCATGAGACGTTGATAGGTTGCACCTGCATTCTTTAATCTGAAAGGCATAACTTTATAGAAATAATTACCATATTCAGTTATAAAAGCAATTTTATTTTGATCAGAGGGGTGCATAAGGATCTGGTTATACCTAGAGTATGCATTCGTAAAGCTAAGTGTTGCATAACCAGAAGCATTCTCTACTAAGGAATCAATAGATGGCAAAGGATAAGAGTCTTTTGGGCATGCTTTGTTAAGATAAGTAAAATCAACACACATGTACCATTTACCATTGTGTTTGTTTACCATTACCATGTTGGCTAACCATGTTGTAAATCTGATTTCTCGTATAAAACCGACATTAATGAGCTTTTGAGTTTCTTCTAAGGACGCTTGCTTCTTCTCTGTGCCAAGGTTATATTTTTTCAATGCTATAGGTCGGACAGAGGGATTGAGTGCCAACTTGTGAGAGATGATCAAAGGATCAATCCCGAGCATGTCAACAGGCGTCCATGTGAATATGTCGACATGTTGCTGCAAAAAGTTTTTAATTTCATTCTTTTCTTCGGTGTCTAGGGTTGTACCTACATAAGTATATTTGTTAGAATCATTATTGAAGTATATTTTTTGTAGGTCCTCTGTTGGTGTTGGTCGTTCGAGGAACTCGGCTCCTAGGACCAGATCTGCCAGAGCTGAGACCTCGACAGAACTGTGGATGTTGTTTACTTGAGCTCCCATAGCTCGGTTTGGCAACTTTAGGCTGATGTTGTAACATTTTCGTGCTTCACGATGGTTACTGTGAATAGTTGCAATAAGGTCGTCCTGTACAGGGAACTTAACACAAAGGTAAATCATAGATACTATGGCGCCGAACTTATTTAAAAAAAGGTCAGCCAAGTATTATATTATAGGAAATGAAAAAATCAACAACCAAATATTGAACATCATAGGTTTTAGATAGAGGGTGCTCACTCAGTGTGGTTTGTAACCACACAAATCCCAATACCAGGACTCGTTTACCTGAGTATCCGACCAAATCTCCACTGAAAGGTTAAAGTATGTTGTCACTGAGCATCATTTTTTGAAATGTGGAATAAAATAGGACATCGGCACTGCTCCCTGGATCGAGCAGTACTTTTCTCACCAAGAGGTCACCTAACTGAATAGATATAACAACAGCATCGTCCAAATTTGTGATGTTGGTAAAATCGGCAGGCTCGAATGTCATTTGTGAAAGACAAAGAGGTAGCTTTGGTCCACTTGAGGCTCCTTCTACCAAGAGCATAGCTCGGTAGGATCGTTTGCATGCCGAGCTTAATGCTTCACCTCCTGCAAAACCTCCAAATATACAATTAATAATACACGCGGTTGATCAGGGTGTTGGTGTGTTGCTTTCTCCTTTTCTCTAGAGTATTGCCCTGTAGAGGTGTGTTCGGTGGAATTTGTGGTCCGTTTCTGTATACGGCCACTGATGTACTTATCCCGATGATCCTGCCGAGCTAATCGTTCTAATAGGTCCTTAGCAATGATACATTCGTCAATGGTGTGCTCATGCTCTTGGTAGAACATACAATATTTGGACTTGTCTGCATTCTTCGTATCTTGGTAGGTACCGGCCTTTCTCGGAGGTTTGATGAGTTTGGAGTTTAGGATTTTTTTGATGATATCATCTCTCTTCGTGTTAAATTGTGTATATGAATCATACCGAGGAGTTAACTTGAAAGTTTTCTTGCTATCTCGAGATTTGTCCTCTTCTTTATTAGTGTAAGGTTTTTCTAATTTCGGAGCTTGGTGAAGCTCTTCGATCTCCATCTGGCCTTTGACTTTTTCGCGAAACTCGATGAGAGTCTTTGGCTTGGCCACGGTAATTGTTTCTTGAAATTTCCCTGATCTGATTCCACTCTTGATGGCAAGCAGATGTACCTCAGGATGAAGATCTAGTATGGTGATGGCTACCTTTGTGAAACGGGTGATGTAATCTTTCAGGCTCTCATTCTAACCTTATTTGATTGTATTTAGATAGCCAGAATGGTGCAAGTAGATAGAAGAAGCAGCAAAGTAATCTTCAAAAAATTTTGCAAGTTCCTAAAATGATAAATAGAATTTGCAGGCAACGAACAAAACCAATCAAGTGCAAGACCATCTAAAAAGGTAGGAAAACAACGACATAAAACAGAGTTAAAAGCACCGTTTACTATCACTATTGATCAGAATTTCTTGACGTGCTTCTTCGGGTCTCCTAATCCATTGTAAGGAGTTAAGGTTGTTGGCAAAGTGAATCTTCTGGAAATTTGAAAATTCATGATGTCAGCAGTAAATGGCCTTACAACGTTGTCAGACTCATTGTCTTTGTTTTCGGCCGAACTTCCACATGTCGAAGAGTTTCAGAAACGTGTGTCGGATCAAATTCGTTCTCTTCATCCTCCTCTTGTTCATTATTATCACCATTGTTTTCGATCCAAACATTGGTCAACTCGGTTATCTGGTTCATCATCCTTTGATTTTTCTTCACCATTCGTTGATTTGCTTGTTGTAGCTTAGTTACCATCCGAAGGAGTTCAGAGGGTGTTGGTGTAGGTAGATCAACCTTGGATAGGTAAAGAAGATTTGAGGCCGATAAAAAGGGATAAGAAAAAAAAGTTTATGTCTTCGGCCCCACAGTGGACGCCAATTGTTCTGACCTGGAAGGTTGAGGTATAGCTCATTTGTAGTGAATCCTTGTACTGAGCTTATTGGTCTCTGTTCTGGATTTTTATTTCTAGCAGGGATACACCTCGGCACGAAAGCGAACAATGAAAAAGGGGGGGGGGAATACCTGCAAAAAGTACTCTAATGCTTAAGTCAGTTCAATGGGTCCTTAGAAAAATACATTACATTCTTTATATGTAGGATGGGGTATTAGCGGTTATACTTGTTATGATTATTTTCATTGAAGAATATTTATGTCGTATTGAAACGTTATGATAGTTGGTCGAGCATTAAATTTCGAAGTGTACCATTTGACCGAGTTATAACTCATTAAGCCAAGCTATAACGTATGATACCAAATTATAACTTTTAATTAGATTGTAACAGTCATATTAATTTTTTAATTATTTTTATAACCGAATATATTTTTATTATTTTTAATATGTTAAATTAAGATATTATTATAATAAAATTAATTAATTTTATATTTATTTTTATATTAATTATTTTTAAAATTTAAAATTTAATTTTTTATAAAATATTAATAAAAATATATATTTTAAATTTTAATTTTAAATTTTAAATTATTTTTTATTTACATACAATCAGTTTTAACGGTATAATCAGTTACTTATCGATTAACAAGTTCAATCAACAGTTCGATTCTACAACTATGTCCTGGATCGTAATTGTTGATTTGTGATGCAAAATTGGGAGATGTGCCAAGAAAGGCTGCAAAGTAAGACTATGGAAACTTTGACTTTATATGCGTTGGCAATGATGTGGGTTTGCATGAAAGGTGTTACTACTTACTAGAGTCAACTTAATCGGTGTGTTGATTCAAAGTTGTAATGTATTTTTAGGAAAACTTAACGTGGGTAAAATTAATTAGTAAAAAATTAATAAAAAAACAATTTAAGTCATGTTGGTTTATTTTTGACAGGCCACATTATTTATGAGTAATTTTTTAAAAATTATTTGAATATTAATCTGATATATTAACTCTAAATCGTAAAATTAAAAAAAAAATAGTTAATATTTATTAACTAAATTGATTTTTTATACTTATTATTTTAATGATTAGTGCTTTCTCTAACCTTTTCAAGCTAACATGATATCCTCGTCATTCCTCTCTTCTTGTTTGTAGGATAACCCTCTTAAGTCTTAAGTATTCAAGGAGTCAAGACCACGAAGGATGGTGGAGGGTGAAGTTGAAGGTAGAGTGAAGATGATCAATAATTCTGATGATAGGATGAGTGAGCTGAAGGCATTTGATGACACAAAAATTGGTGTCAAGGGTCTTGTTGATGGAGGTGTTACAAAGATTCCAACCTTATTTCATCATCTACTTGATAAATTCCCAAACGCCTCCAAAACAGCGCACACCATGATTCCCGTCATAGATCTTGAAGGTGTTGCCAAAGATCCAATCACTCGCCAACAAGTTGTTTCAAGAATAAGGGAGGCATCTGAGACATGGGGTTTCTTCCAAGTGCTGAATCATGGCATCCCTGAGAGTGTTCTTGAGGAGATGAAGGAGGGGGTTAGAAGGTTCTTTGAACAAGATGTTGAAGTGAAGAAACAGGTATATACTCGTGATGATATGAAGCCATTTGTCTATAATAGTAATTTTGATCTTTATAGTTCATCAGCACTCAATTGGAGAGATAGTTTTTCATGTCAACTGGCCCCTGAACCTCCCAAACCTCAAGACTTGCCAGAAGTATGCAGGTATATTCTTTTGGAACTATTCTATTTCTATCAGACAGATATTCTATTTACTTGCTTATTGATTGATTGCATCTTATTATTATAGGGATATACTTCTACAGTATGGGACTAATGTTACGAAATTGGGGATCACACTCTTTGAATTACTCTCAGAATCTCTTAATCTGCATTCAAACTATTTAAGAGACATGAAATTGGGTATTACCGAACAAATTCGTTGTGCTGGCCATTATTATCCTCCATGTCCTGAACCAGAACTAGCAATTGGAACCACCAAGCATTCTGATGCTTCTTTTCTTACTGTGCTTCTCCAAGACCATATTGGTGGCCTCCAAATTCTTCATAATGACAAATGGATCGATGTACGCCCTGTACCCGGAACTTTAGTTGTTAATATTGGTGACCTTCTACAGGCAAGTTCTCTAATTTTGTTTACCTTATATTTGAGTCAACACTGGTTATTTTTTTTCAACTGAAAGTATTGGACTCCTAATATTCTCCTTTGACATAATATTTGATTTGTGTTCGAGTCATCTTTTAAATTAGTGAAATAAAAGATAAATAGTTTAAGATAAATATATGTATGGTCATAGTTTTGGAACTCTTTAACTCCTATAAATTCCCGAGTTTATTCATAACAAAGCTTAGTAGCTTAATTGATTTAGTGCTAGATGACTCTTTTACCCATGACAACACAAACAACTACTTTAGCTAATTAATTGTTTCTTGAAGTGTAGCTAATAACGAATGACAGATTCAAGAGCGTTCAACATAGAGTGCTGGCGAATCTCATTGGTCCAAGAGTATCCTTTGCATGTTTTATGGGCTCTAGTGTGAAACCATCTTCGAAGCTCTTTGGTCCTATAAAAGAATTGTTATCTGAAGACAGTCCTCCAAAATATAAAGAAACAACAGCTGCAGAGTATGTAGCATACTTTTGTGCCAAAGGTCTTGGAATCCCTGTTCTTGAACACTTCAGGATTTAAATTGGGAAATTGAAAAATTGGAATTGAGGTGGTTTGGTATAGTTTGGAACTAGTCTTATTCTTGTTATATTTTTTGTCACTTGTATTTGAACATTATTATCAATTTATCAGGAATGTAATTAAAATTTTACATTGGTAGTTAATTATTTAGCAGCCAATAAGTGATCAATTTCTTTCTTCTTTTAATTTTGTTCCTATATCATCATTATCATTATCAACACCCCATCATTCTCTCTACATTGTCAACAACACCATGCTAAATTGCTGAGTACCAACGAAACAAAAAAATATATGCAGTCCATTCTTTTCTTCCTTTTTTTTCCTCCTTAAAATCTCAATTTTGGAAACTTATTTGATCATTGAATGAAGTTGAAAAAGAAAAAAATAATGGATAGTGAAAGAGAATAACATAAGCTTGATGAAGTACTCACCGAGTATAGGCGAAGAGCGTTAACATACTCTATTTGATTCTGTCAGAAGTATAGGAGGGCATTGGCAAGTGAAGCAGAATTATAAATGTTTTTCTTTCTCTCAGCAAATAAGAGAAAGAACGTAATAGAAAGAAATTCTTTCAGCGAACAGAAAAAAAATTTAAAAAGAAGAACAAACATCGCAAATTCCTTTGAAGTTCATCACAATCTTAAAAAAAATTGATAGAAAAATTAAAGGACAAGCCAAAAAGCCGAGTAAGCATGTTCATCATTAGTTATGTTATTTGTTTTATGTCAACTAATGTTCATGTATTTTGAATAAAAGAAAAATTCAGTTCTGTTATATATATATATATATATATATATATATATATATATATATATATATATATGGCACCATAAGTATATTCAGGTCAATATAAATCATTTCCATTATTAGCTAACCTCTTAGTAAAGAAAATGAATTAAAGTGCCAAAAATTAATAAAAAAGACTTAAAGAATTAAAAAGAGAAATTTACCTTGAACCGTCGGTATATGATATACTTCTTGAACATTTCTTATTGTTCAAACTCTGCCTGTATTGTTTAACAATGCTGGGAGTGGATACTCTCCAATATAAAAAAAAAATTGGATGGTGTCAATTGTGATCTCTCACTCTTTATTATTTTCTCTCATATTTAATTTTGGTCCCATTTATAAAGTTAATGGTGAGAGATTGGACTGCATTTCTTCAAGTGTTAAAAAACGGAAGAAGATCCATTTCCAACAATACTAAACTTTCTAATAATTATTGAAGAATATTTAAAAAATATTGAGTTCAAAGAACTAACAACATATTATAGATGATGATTAAATATTATTATTGAGGTAAAAATCAATTTTATGTGTGATTAGTTTGCTTAAGTATGCAAGAAATTAAAATAAAGTAAATTAGTCCAATAACTAACTTCAAGCCCAATCCCAAGCTAACAAAGCCCAGCATAGATTTAGATCTAATAAGCATTCATAATAATCACTTTTAATTCAAAGAATGAGTGGATGATCTTCAAGAAAGAAAGGAAAGAAAGAATCTGGCTCAAGAACAAACAAATGGTCCAATTAGTGATTCAATCCCATTCAATTATTTGGTTGCTAATTAAACAATATAACTCCATTTTTATCATAACCAAATTATACACCACCAAACCAAATTTTCTCTTCTTACTCTTCTCTTTTCCAAAACAAGAAAAAATGAGAAGCTCTTACTAGAATTAAATCAAAAGTGAAAAATAGATTACCATTTTCAAACAAAGAAGAAAGTCAAAGAAGCTAGAATTAAAAGCAAAGATCACATCTAAAGTCTCATCAGAAATTTTTTTTTTTATCTTTGTGCTTTATTGGAGATTGTTGAAGAAAACTCTCTCTCTGCATGTACCGAATTGAAAAGCTCAAGGATTTGAAGGTTATGGAGTTTTGCAAGAAATCAACAAGAAATCAACAGACAAAAGAATTACTTGGAGCCAAGCACAAATAAAGGGCTCCAATTCAAGAAGTAATATGAAAAATAATGAAAGAGAAGATGAAAGGTATGGATGCATGTACTGTTAAATCACTGCCTCTACTACTCTATCTCTCGTCTGTGACGTCACTGTTGCTACTGATATTGGAAAAGAAGAAGTCAAACATGTGCAAGCTAAATTCAAGCTTTGAAAGTTTTACTCCTCTATTAAATGGGTAAACGTCTAAAAATTGATTCAAAGAGTGAGAGCACAAAGTTTGGGTTCTCATAGCATACATAGCTATTACCTTCTTCTCCTTCATGATTCTCATTAAATATTCTATTTTCTCAGTCTAATCTTTCTTTATTTCGATGAAAAAAGGCATTATGATGAGAAATATAAAAAAAAGTCATTGAGTGAAAAAAGATAGAGAGAGTTAGACTTGGAAAAAAGTTAATATTTATTTCAAAAATTCTTTGTATGTATTTCTATTTTATTTTCATGATCTTGAGGGGAATTTCCTTACAAGTTGGGTGAGCACTTTGCAGTTAAAAGTTAGGGTGAGTTCTTAGTCAAATCAGGCTTGGGTAGAAGTTGGATTTGTCCTAGATAGGATTAGATTGAATCCTAAAAAACTTGGTGAATGTAATCTTGTTCAAAGATAGTAAAATTTCATCATTATTTTGATGGAGACTAGATGTAGGCTACATTGCACTAATAAGCTAAATCAGGATATATGACTGTATCACTTTTCTTTCTCTTCTCTATTTCTGGTTTTATTTTTTAGGAGACAAAATAAAATTATCTCCTACTTACTCTATCAAGCTTAACCTCACAGCTATATACCTTGCACATAATTCTATTTTGCCTGCTCCTTTGTCATGAGACAAAATAAAAGTATTTTCCTATTTTTCTACATGAGGTGACTCAACAGAATCTATAAAATACATCCAGTTTGAAGAACAAGCAAGCAAATTTAAAAAGAGGTATAAATTCAAATCCTCTTCTTCTAAGTCACTGATATCCATCAATTGGTATCAGAGTTTTGTCTCAAAGAGATCAAACTTCACAACTTGAAGGAAAGATCCAGATGACCAATAACATGGGATTTAATACAGTAGCTTACACTATGACAGAAGGACAATCCAACAACAGACCTCCATTCTTCAATGAAAAATAGTACAATTATTGAAAAGAAAAAATAAATATCTTTGTGTAGTGCGTAGATTACAACATCTGAAAGATAATTATGAATGGTCCTCAAATTCCAACCAAAACAAGCGTTGAAGGAGTTGTAACTCCTAAAGAAGAAGCAGAATGGAATGAAGATGATAAAAAAAGGTGGAACTCAATGCCAAGGCTATCAACATGCTAAATTACGCCATCAATTTCGAGAAATACTAGAAGGTATCTAGATACAAAACAGTAAAAAAAATCTGAAATAAGCTCTAAGTTACACATGAGGATACCAAGCAAGTAAAAGAAACAAGGATTGATATGTTGAGCAAGGAGAATGAAATATTTATTGTGAAGGAAGAAAAATCAATAGATGAAATGTTTTGAAAGATTCTCTATCATCATAAATAGTTTGGATGCTTTGGGAATTACTTATTCCGACCAAGTACTGGTGAGGAAAGTTTTAAGAAGTCTAACAAAAGAATGGGAAATCAAAGCTACTGTTATCTCTAAAAGTAGTAACCTGAGTCGAATGACCTATGATGAATTGAGAAAAAAGATACTAGCTTACGAAACCACTCACATGAAAAATGATACCAAAAAAGGGAGTGACTCTTAAGTCTTATGTTGAATCAGTGGAAGATGATTCTAATGACTGTTTATCAGATGAGAAGATTGTATTTTTTGCTAGAAAATTTAGAAGGCTAATGAAAAAAAAGAAAGGAGCAAAGGAGGCAGTTCAAAAGAACCAAAGAAAGACATCAGCAAAGTTATCTGCTATAACTGCAAAAAAGCTGAACATTTCAAATATAATTGTCCCAAACTCAATAGAGAAGATCAAACTCGGAAAGACAAGAAGAAGATACTCATGACTTCATGGGAAGATCTGAAAACGACTCTGAAGAGGATGAAGAATCAGACCACAACTCTCAAGCATGCTTGATGGCCGATCACAATCAAGATGATGAAGTAACATATTTTGAACCCACTAATAATAAATTCCATCAAATGATTGATAATCTCACTGAGAAAATTAGAAAATTTTTGAATCAATGCTCTGAACTTAAATATAAAAATAACATCTTAAAGGCTAAAAATACTTACCTCATAGAAAAATTAAAAGAAGTCAAAGATTCTGTTGATCTTGTTGAAGAAAACAAAAGATTTAAATATGAAATTAATAGTCTTAATGAAAAACGTTTTTTCATTATCTACTTGAACTGCATTGAAGAAAATAAAAGGTTGCATAATGTGATGAAAGATTTAAACTAAAATATAGCAAAATTTATCTATAGTTCTAAAAACTTAGACAAATTATTAGTTAGTCAAAGACCTTTTTTTGCAAAGGCTGACTTGGGGTATTATAACAATTCTGAAAGTGTTTTTAAATATAACTACGAAAATATATCAAAATTATGAAAACTAAATTTATATTAATAATTAATAATAACAATATAACTAAGGATAATATTAAAATATACTAAAAATAACATTTTTTTTGTTTTTTGTTTATAATAGAGGAAAAAAATTTTTGTGACACCTATACAAAAATTTTCTTTCTTTTTTATTTTTTTATATCCAAAATAAATTTTTTTCGTTTATTTTCTTTCTTTTTATTTTCTTTTTACTTATTTTCTCTCGATCCAAACATAGTATAAATGTTTTAAAATATGATCCTCATTTACCTACCTAAAATTTTTTAATTCTGAAGTGAATCTATTAAAATAGGAGTGACATTATTATAAAGTAAATTCATATAAAATATAATACCAAAAAAATATAATTTTAAATGAATGATAGTTACTAAATAAACATATGATTTACTTGATCAATGTAATTAGGATTTTCAGTTTTTTTTATAAAATCTTACAACATAAAAAATAGAAAAAGAAATTAGTCTAAGGACCATTAGAAAAATTTAATTATTAAAAAAACTTTTAATACCAAAATTATTAAGATGAATAAACATTTTTATTAATATTTATAATATTTAAGAAGAAGGACCAAATTTTTTTATAAAAAAATAAATATATCTTTAATTATTTTTTTATTTAATTTTTATAATTTTTATATCAATAATTTTTATTTTTCCTAAAATTTTAATAATTTTTGTTAATTTTTTATTTTTATTTTAATTTATTTTCATAATCTTTTTATTTTTATTTACTTATTGATTTTAATGAAAATTACTAAAATTTTAGGAAAAATAAAAAATATTAGCACAAAAATCATGAAAATAAATAATAAAATAATTAAAAATATATTTATCTCTTTATAATAATATTTAGTCTTTTTTCTTAAATATGATAAATATAATTAAAAAATTTAGTCTTTTTAATAATTTTAATATTAAATTTTTTTAATAATTAAATCTTTCTAACAATTTTTTAAATTATTTTTTTGTAAAAAAAAAATCAAAAATAAAAATCAAATATTAAAAAACAAGAAATTTTTTAGGACACGTTAGCTACAAAAATTTTTGCATCTGAATCATATCATTCATTTTTTTCAAGGACACGCTAACTAGCTTTAAATATAAATATTTGAAAAAGTATACGTTATCAAGAGCAGAGTTTGTCAACTATCACCAACACAAATTAAAAAGAATTTAAAATAATTTTATATAGGTTAATTAGGTTTAATGTGGAGTCCATGAATAACATTTTGAAAGAGTGCGGAATTTTTAATGGTACATGAGGTGAGTAGAACCTTGATAGAAAAGCCTGCGACACCAATCCTATCTCGCAACTCTATTTCTAGTTCTCATCGTCAAATGTGTCTCTTTTCATCATGGAACATTTTCAGTCACTGAGACGCTGCCGTGACTAATTTGCGTTGACCGCCTCTTCTCTCGAATCCCAATTGGATGCACCATCAGTCCCGTAAAAGATAGATGCAACGTGTGTACATGTAGGTATTGTACAATCATTGTCTCGTCAACCATACTCGATAAATAAATTTAGTGTTCAACCTAACTAAAATTGGCAAATCTTAGTAAAAAAAATATTGATAACGTAGTATGATTGTAAATATTTTTCTACAAAAATAGATAATCATGTTATTGAGTAGATTATATTTTTAAGAAAGTTTCCTGTTACACACCACATCACATATCTTCACTACCAATTTAAAATAAAAGTCTACAAATATTGTAATGCGTGCCCCAACTAAGAATAAGAATGCCTAACTCATTGGTAACCCTAAATTCTTCTACCCTAAACTCTACTATTAAAATTACTACGAATACTCCCTCTTGTTATCAGTAATTTTATTATTATCGATAACACCACAATTCATCGTATACCTAATAATAATAATAATAATAATAATAATAATAATAATAATAATAATAATAATAATAATAATAATAATAATAATAATAATATTCTCTCCTTCATCCGCTCTTTTTTTTTTGAAAGTATAATCTGTACCTGTGGATTAAAGTTTATAAATAAGAATTTGTATAAAATTAATTTTTAATAAAAGTGAGTTGGTATTGGCATCAATTATATTTAACAATTTTTATATGAAAATAAATTATATTAAATTAAATGTTATTTATATTATATTAGTTAAAATTATTTTTAGGATAAAAATACAAAAAAAACATAAATTTAAATAATTATTTTATATTATTTTATTATTTATTTTAAATATTTAAATATATTTTATTACTTATCAAATTAATAAAAACTCATATTTACATAATAAACTAAAAATAACAAAAAATTGACAAAGCATGTTTAAATTAAAAACAAAAATAATATATAAATAATATATCAAAATATTTTTTAAATTATCTCATTATTTTTTGTAGTGTTCTCAGTACTATTTTAGATAATAAATTTTTACTATTTATAATTCAATTGTTATAGTTAGTGTTTTATTTATATTGTTCTTTTTAATAGGATTAATAATTTATATTATAATAAAATTACAATAATAAACATAAAACACAAATATAATAGTTACAAATTTTAACCAATCTAACCTAAAAATTAAAAAAGTTTCATACAAAAAATGTTACAATACAATAAAAATAGAACAGAATTCATATAAACAAAAACCAAAAAAATAAAATAAAAAACTATATGATCATATAAATGAAAGAAATGAAGACAAAAGAGACTACAAAAAAATAAACAGGCATAATTGGTAGGATTTAAAAAAAATAAATTGAATTAACTAATCTACTTAATCTATTAAAACTGAATTTTCCCCCAACTAATGAAGGTGAGGTGTCAATCTTTCGTGACTCCGTTTTCCCTCCAAAATGAACTTTCCTATTCTCTATTCTAAATTATTTTATAAAAAATATCTTTATTATAATTGTAAGACCCGGTTAATTAACGGCTAATTAACCCATAAATGAGAATTTATTCTAGAAAGCCCAAAATGTGATTTTTATGGCTTAATGTGATAGAGGAGATTGAGACGAGAATTTCGGTACCAATTTTATAGAATTCGGACCAAGATTGGACCGAACAGGCCAAACCGGGCCAACCGGACCCAAAGTGGGCCCTTGGCCCAACATAACTAAATCAAAACCCTAGTTTTCAGCTCTCTCTCTCCTCACATAACACTCTTACACGCTGAAATTTGAGGCACAAGAGGGAAGAACACTCTCTCAAGTTCTCTTCCTTGGTTGATCTTCAAACCACCATAACTTTTGATCTAGAGCCCCGATTGCCGCACCGTTTGCGGCCACGAGTTCACCATGGAGAGCTCTACAAAACCCATACAATTAATCTTGAGGTAAGCCACGTTTTTCTCTTCGAATTTCTAGCCTTGATTTCGAGTTTCATGAGCAAAAATGTTGAGATTTTGGGCTCTTTGATGTTATAGGACCCAACTCTCTTGAAGGAGAAGGTTAATCTTGTCTCCTTGGACCTTGGGTGTGGTAAAATTCTCAACCCTAGTGTACTTTGTGGTTCTATGATGTTTGGGTTTTGAGATGTTGTGTATGGGTGTGATGATTGTGGCTTAGGTTATGTATATGTGAATATTGGAGCTTGATTGGTGATATTGAAAAGCTTGAAAAGGGTTTGGTGGTGAAAAATCTGTTCTTGGAGGTGTTGAGACCTTGAGAGCTTGTGGATAAGTGATTTGGAAGTGCTCCGGTTGAGTTTGGGAAATCGGCTAAGGTATGGTCTCGGTTTGTCGTATCTAATATGTAATGTGGTAGGAAATACTTAGACTAGAGGCCCTAAGATAGGCAATGAATTGTTGATGTTGTTGAATGGTTGATATATATAATGTGGTCATATATGTGATGATGATTATCGATGCCTTAATAGTATGATGTATGAGAAATATGCATGTTGTGATATATGCTTGATGATGGATTATGGTGGAATTGTGGGTGGAACCATGTTGATGGTGAGTATGCTATTGATTGTGTACAATGATGATTTATTGGAATTGGTGTTGTTGAAAATTGGCATGAGGAAGAGTATATGATATGTCAATCTGTTTGGGTTTGAACCACTTGGGTGAAGTGGGTTAAAATGATGGATAGTGATTTTGTAAATTGTGGTAAAGTGTCAATGTGCGAGTTGAGGAGGCTTGATGTTGAATTTGATATATTTTGATTGATTTCAAAGAAAAGGGATGAAATTGACATGTTTTGATTGGTTTTGAAAATAGTTGAAAATGGCTTGTTTTGAAAATGGCACTTTGTGGTTTTTATGAAAAACTTAGTTTTTGGGCATACTTTGACGGGACCTAACTTGGACTACAGATCTCTGTTTTGTGCCAAATCTGTTTAGAAATAAAATTGGATCCGGGATGTCCATGCCGTTTGAAGAACGGGTGAAAAATGATTTAAAATGAGAAAGTTATGTCCGTCGGAAGATTGGGGGTTGAATTTGTGAATTCTGCAGTTTTTAACTTAGAAAATTTTTAGCAGAATGACCCCCCGCGCGTAGGCGCACTTGGCGCGTACGCGCCGTTCTTCCAAAAAGCGCTATCCACGCGTGCGCGTGTTGTGCGCGGGCGCGCCGATGTGCTGCACCCAATACCCAGCCATTTTCCAGAAAGTTGTGCCAAAACTGTGCCAGATTTGTGCCTGGGGCACGAGAGTACCCACGCGTACGCGTGGCTGAAGCGTGCGCGTCGATTGGCTAATTTTCAATCCACGCGTTAGCGTGCATGACGTATATGCGTTGATGAGTTTTATGGCCATCCACGCGTGCGCGTGGAGTGCGCGTACGCGCGGCCCTATTTTCATACAAAGGTTGATTTTTTAGTTTTAAAAGCCAAATCTCATACTTCTAAGCCTTCGATCTCACTATTTATATCTTAAATCATCATGATATGTCTAGCTATGAGAAGAAGGGCTAGTGAATATGGTAACTTGTGAGTGAAGCAAGGGAAAAATGAATGATCAATGAGAATCAAAGATGATTATGTGAGAGGCGGAGGATGGTGGTGGAAGTGCTTGTTATGCCATGGGCCGAAAGGCCGTAATTGTTAATGAATGGCTGGTTATGGATTTAACCATGAGCCGAATGGCTGGTTATGGATTTAACCGTGAGCCGGATGGCTAGATTATTGCCGTGTTACGGCGGAGCCATGATTATGGCTATGTATAAATACATATATACTGTTGAATGAATTGTGAATGTTGCACTTCCACTGTTGGAGATGAGAGTTTCCCTGGGAGGAAGCAGTGGCTAGCCACCACGTGCTCCAGGTTGAGACTCGAAGCTCTTTTAACCCTATGTCGTAAGTGTGGCTGGGCACTGTGAAAGCCCCGGATGAGCTCGCCCCCGTAAATATTCACTAGTGAGGGTGATGGATATGGATCATGATTATGATCAAGTGTATGACGAGTATAACTCGAGTTGGGGATGCGCGACAGAGGGACAGTCCAATGGTTAGCTACCAGGACTTGTCGGGTTGGCTCTATAACCAACAGATGATATCATCAGCCACTAGGGACAGGCATTCATCATATGCATACTATATGAATTGTTTGAGATTGCCTATTTGACTGCATATTACTTGCTAATAGTCTAAATGCCTTATTTGTTCCTATTTGTATATTTCTTGTTTGATATAACTGTGTTTGCTACATTATACTCCTGCTGGTGGTTGGGAGGTCTGAAGGAATTGGAAAGGGAAGTATTAGTTAGACTGAAGAATCTTTAGTCAGATGCCCTTTTATGGTTTAGCTTGTTTATAAGCTTTTGAATTATCTGGAGGAAGTTCTAGGATTGCCTTCGGCTTTCCTCTATTATTATGTATTATATATGTGGAAGCTGTTACCATGCTGGGGACCTCTGGTTCTCACCCATGCGGCTTTTGTGGTTTTCAGATGTAGGACGTGAGGTTTCTCGCTGAGGCCTACTGGAGACTTCTGGTTTAGCGAAGATCCTTTGTTCTTGGGGACTCTGTTTTAGTTTATATGTTTTGCTTAGATACTTTTATCTCCATTAAATAATACAAACTGTGATGACTCCTCTTATGGGAGATTTTGGAGAATAGGTTTTTTGTATTTGTGTCCCTTTGGGTTTCCTTTGGGGTTTTCCTTATTTTATCATATGTATATATTGCTATATGCTCGGACCGGTTATCTTCGCAGCTGGATTTTGAGTCTTGATATTCCTGTTTTTGACACTCTTTTGTATATATATATAATCTCGCGTTTGTTTATCCTTGTTCATTACGGTATCGATCGGAGTGTTGTGCTTTCGAGTTGCGATTTTTTTGTTACCCCTTTTTCTATAAAGGCTTCTAGTTATAATCAATCATTCATACTACTATAAGTACTAAATTTTTATTTTAGAGGTCGTAATACCTTGCCATCTCTGAATTATGACTTAAGCATAAGACTCTGTATGGTAGGGTGTTACATTATGGTATTAGAGCAGTTCGTTCCTGTAGAGCCTGAGGGACGGACTGACTATGCTTCTGTGCATTCTCTGTGTGTGTGTTATGTGCTATTAGTATAGCTGCTTGATATAATTGGCATAAACGTTCATGAGCATGCATTTGGGACTTTAAAGCACTAGACTTCCGATATTGAGACTGATCAACTTAATATTGATTGTTTGGTGTGTATAGGAACCAGATGGCGCCTCGTGGACGCGGTAGAGGCCGTGGTAGAGGTTGTACTAATGTTCGTGCGCCGGAGAATAACACTAATGACCCGGTGAACTTTATGATTGCGTTAGAGAACATGGCTGCGGCTATGCAAGCCACTGCTGAGGCTCTTGGTCAACAGATGAACAACCATGGTAATGATGGAGGTGGAGTTTAGAGCCCGATGACATTGGCAAACTTTTTGAAGGTTAATCTGCCTTAGTTCAAGGGAACTACTAGCCCGACTGAGGCTGATACATGGTTTCAGACTATAGAGCGAGCACTGCAAGCACAAGTGGTGCCTGAAGGACATCGTGTCAAGTTTGCTACCTATATGCTCACCGGTGAAGCGTCGCATTGGTGGCAAGGTATCCGGCGTCTTCAGTAGTAGGGTGATGACTATATCACCTGGAATGTCTTCCAAGAGGAGTTCTATAAGAAGTACTTTCCGACTTCCGCTAGGACGGCCAAGGAGCTTGAATTGTTACAGCTAAAGTAGGGTACCATGTCCGTATCAGAGTATACTGACAAGTTTGAAGAGCTGTTCAGGTTCTCTCGTATGTGTCAAGGGACTCCGGTGGAATATGAGGAATGGAAGTGTGTTAAGTATGAAGGAGGACTCCGGAGTGATATCTTCAGCTCAGTGGAACCAATGGAGATTAGGACTTTCTCCGAGTTGGTAAACAAGTGTAGGGTTGCTGAAGAGTGTGTAATGAGGGCAACCGCTGAGAAAGGGAGTCACAAAGGATCATTCCCACAGAACCGAGGGAAGAGCTTTGCACCTAGAGGTCCGCCTTTCAAGAGGAGAAGCTCTTTCAAGAGGCCCAACAACAACTCTCAAGAGAAGAAGTTTGGGAAGTAGCCTCAGAATGATCAAGCTTGTACTAGATGTGGGAGTCACCATCCGGGAGCACCATGTAAGGCCAGATGGGGTTTGTGCTACAATTGTGGACAGGCGGGGCATAAAGCCGCAAGCTGCCCGGAGAAGCAGAAACAAGGTGCTGGGAAGGCACAACAGACTGGTCGGGTGTTCACCACTTCAGCTATAGGTGCTGAGGGATCTGAGACACTCATTCGAGGTAACTGTGAAGTGGCTGGTCAAACTTTAAATGCTTTATTTGATTCGGGAGCATCACATTCATTCATTGCATTTGAGAAAGCCCATGAGTTAGGATTGAAGATTGTAACCTTAGGTTATGACCTAAAAGTGTATAATGCTACCCATGAGGTTATGGTAACTAGGCTAGGATGCCCGAAAGTTTCCTTTAGATTCAAGCAGCGTGCTTTTATTCATAATTTAGTCTGCTTACTGATAATCGGTCTTGATCTTATCTTGGGATTGGACTGGTTATCTAAGAACCATGATCTGCTTGATTGTTCTACAAAGTCGGTGTACTTTATGCCGGAAGATACAGAAGGGCCAGTCGTGGTGAATAATTATTACTTAAATTCGATGATGGTGAACTGTTCTGGAATCGAATGTCAGGGTATCCTGTTGTTAACCGCGGGCATTTTGGGTGATGATCAAAGGTTGGAACAGATTCTGGTTGTGTGTGAGTTTCCGGAAGTGTTTCTCGATGATATTGATGAGTTTCCACCTAACGGAGAGGTTGAGTTTGCTATTGAGTTGGTGCCCGGGGCGGGTGACAAACCCCATTTTGACGGTTTATCTTGTATTGATTTTAGGGGATTTTATAACCTTTTACCCACATTTATTCAATGAAATAGCATGGTTTTATAACTTCTCCTTTAATTGTGGTTAAGAGTGAAAACATGCTTTTTAGGTCTTAAAATGAATAAATTCAATTCACCTTGATTCCATTAGATGCCTTGATATGTTTGTTAAGTGATTTAAGGTTTAGGAGGCAAAGATTGGATCAAGGGAATGAAGAAAGAAGCATGAAAAGTTGAAGAACTCATGAAGAAATGAAAGAACCGGAAAGCTGTCAAGCCGACCTCTTCGCACTTAAACGACCATAACTTGAGCTACAGAGGTCCAAATGATACGGTTCCAGTTGGGTTGGAAAGCTAACATTCGGGGCTTCGAAATGATATAAATTTTGCCATATGTTGCTTCGCGTTCAGGGGCGCGCACGCGCACTTTGCGGGCGCACGCCGATTCTGTTCGTGGCCCACTTTAATGAAATCGTCCCCAGCGGTTTTAGGAGCCTTGTGGGCCCAATCCAACTCATTTCTGATGCTATTTAAGTCAAGGATTGAAGAGGGATGAGACATCTAGTTACCATTAGCCATAGTTTAGTTTGAGAAGTAGTTTCTAGAGAGAGAAGCTCTCACTTCTCTCTAGGATTAGGATTAGGATTAGGTTTAGTTCTTAGATCTAGATTTTAATTCATCTTCTTCTACTTCTATCTTCTCAATTCCTTGTTGTTACATTCACTCTTCTTCTATTCTTTTGGTGTAATCTCTTTTATGTTGTTCTTATGTTTTGTTGTAGATCTACTATTGTTTCTTCCATTTTCTTTCAATTCAATAAGAGGTAATTCATAATAATTGTTCTTCTTTGCTTTTCTGTTGTTGATCTCTTGCTTTTGTAGTTAGATCTCTCTTTAATTCTTGCATTTAATAATGTTTACTTCCATTGCACTTTATGTGTTTGTTGAAATGTCTCTTTTAGTTTTAGTGTAGATTTTGTTCCTCTTGGCCTAGGTGGAGTAATTAGTGACACTTGAGTTATCTAATTTCTTTATTGATTGATAATTGGAGAGATTGCTAATTGGTTTGGAGTGCACTAAAGCTAGTCTTTCCTTGGGAGTTGGCTAGGATTTGTGGCTCAAGTCAATTCATCCACTTGACTTTCCTTTATTAGCAAGGGTTAACTAAGTGGTAGCAATGAACAATTCTCATCACAATTGAGAAGGATAACTAGGATAGAACTTCTAGTTCTCATACCTTACCAAAAGCCTTTTATAGTTGTTAGTTTATTTTCATTGTCATTTACTTTCATGTCTCTTATCTAAAACCCCAAAACAACTCAAACCAATAACAAGACACTTTATTGTAATTCCTAGGGAGAACGACCCGAGGTTCAATACTTCGGTTTATAAATTTAGGGGTTTGTTTTAGTGACAAACAACTTTTTGTATGAAAGGATTATTGCTTGGTTTAGAAACTATACTTCGACGAGATTTTATTTGAGAAATTCTATACCATCAAAAATCCAATCGTCAAAATGGCGCCGTTGCCGGGGAATTGCAATGGTGTTATGTTATTGGTTATTGTATATATGTGAATATTGTGAATAGCTTGATTTTTTTTTGGATTGCTTGCTAGTTAGGACTTTGTTTCATTATTTCTTAGTAGTTTTTGTTTTTATTTTCTCTTTTCACCATGAATTCTCATTTTGGCTATGAGTGTGATTACAACTATGTTGTAGGTGATGAGAACTTCAATGAAGAGATGCATCAAGGATGGGACAATCAATGGTGGGAGGAGCCATATGCATATGATCAATCTTCATGGCAACAACCCCCACCAATGCACTATGAAGAAGAGCCATTTTTTGATGCATATCAATCCAATGGCTATGGTGAATCTCCTTGTGACTTTCAAGAGCCACCACCATATGCTTATGAACCCCCTCCTCAACATGGCCCCCAACCACACTCACAAGCCCCTTTTCACCAACCACCTTCATATGACCCTAATCCATATCCATCCTACCAACAACCATATGAGCAATATGAACCACACATAGAGCCACCACCATTCCAACATCAACATTTTCAAGAGCCACCCCTTCCATATTATTACCAAGATGAACCACCTCCAACATATGAAAATTTCCAACCACAAGATGAATACTACCTTCCACCACAACCTCCCATGGACGAATATTCATGTCTCTCAATCCAAGAGCCTTATGGTCCTACTCGTGATATCCAAGAGGAACAAGAGTCAAGGGATCGTCTCAAGGAAGCATTGGATCAATTTCAAGCAACCATGGAGTGTGTTGTGCAACAAGTGGAAAGAGTGGAGAATATTGAACCACCACAACTCTACCAAGAAGAACCATCTTCCTACTATGAACCCTTCCCCCAAAATGAGGAACCCTTCCACCCACCCCAACCTCTAATGGATGAAACCCTTGGTGTTCTTGTTCAAGAGCAAGAAGAGATGAAAAGGGATGTGCAAAATTTCATGGCCGCCTTGGATGCGGTAACAAATCAATTAGCATCCCAATGCTTGAACACTCAAGAAACTCCCATGGCTACATGTGGAGAATTAAATGAAGAACATAGCATGAAGGAGAGATTGGAAATTCCGGTGGGAAATGAAGGAAGTTGCTTTGTATTGGAACAATTGGAGGAAGCTTTAATTGTTGAAGACAAGGAAGAAGTGGTAGAAGACTTAGGAGATGCGGAGCCTCCATGGGAACATAGAGTTGAAGAAAACCCCTCCAAGATGATTGAAATTGATGCTAGGGAGGAAAGTGCACACCTTCCAAGGCATATTCCATATGAAGACTTGGATAGGATAGAGCAAGAATTGAGTTCCCATGGCAATGAAGAGCAAGCATTAAGTCTTAGTGATGAAAAATCCTTTGAGCATGAAGAACCTTCTCCCGGTGCATTTGAAAATGTTGTGGAGGTAAACTTCTTTCACCCTCCCAATTATAGTTTGATTAAGGGAAAAAGCTTAGATAGTATTGATGAACGAAGGATTGAATTAGAGAAATCTTGTGAAGAGGTGGAGATCCTTAGAAAAAGGAGGATGGGGGTGGAATATGCTTTGTCAAGAACCTTGGAATCATCTTTGCCTAGGTTGCCATCTACACCTTCATTTGAGTGGGTGAAGTTCATTTCTATTAGCTTTATTATCCCACTTGAATATGGTTTGCTTGATACGGATGGTCAACTTAGGATGCTTTGTGGGATGAAGCGTAAGCGAAAGATGTTTCGTGGTTGGCGTTGCAAATCAAGGCTCATTATGGTTGATGCATCAAACACGAGATATAAAGGTTAGAGTAGTGCTCAAATAGATGGGTCTAGGAGGATTGTTGGGCACTTCATAGAGAATTCTTCTTGTTCACCACCCGGATGGACTAATAATAATGATCAACTTCAAGACGGGTGTGAAAATAAAGTGTGGGATCCCGGATCACAAGAAGAGGATCAACTTTGGGAGCCCCAAGCTTGTGAAGAACTCCATCAACACTTGGCTCAATCCATAAAGAATCTTGGGGCACAATGGAGAACCAAGCATTGGTGGGAGTTCCAAGATGAATACAAGCACAAGCCACCTTAAGAGGAGCTCCCCATAAGTCCAACTTAAGGACAATAAACAAAAGTGCTAGGTGGGAGACACCCCACCATGGTAAAATCTTTTCATTTTCTCTTTTGTATATATGGGTAGAATTAGTTTAATTTCATGTTTTGGTAGTTTGTTAAGTGCATTTGATAGTTTAGTATGTTAAATAAGGTTTTATGGTGTTTTGGTAGCTGTTTGGAGGTTTGGAATGCTTGGATTGGTGCAAAAACATAGCAAAAATTTTTGAAAAAAAAAAAACAGAGCACCATCCACGCGTATGCGCATTGCGTGCGTACGCGTGCATCAAGCGTTTTGGACCATCCACGCGAGCGCGCCATGCACGCGTACGCGTGGATTGAGAAGTTCCACCTTCCATACCTTGACCCGAGAGTTAGGCCTGCACTGTGCGGAAATTAGGCCTGAGGCACAAACCTATTTGCGCGCTCGCGCACATGACGCGTACGCGCCACTCTCGAAATAAGCCATCGACGCGCGCGCGCCATGTGCGCGTACGCATGGATGCCCTTCCTTCACTACATTTCTTTTCTTCTCATTTTTCCATTTCTTTCCTTCTCCTTTCTTCTTTCCTCCTTCTACCCCTCATCCAACACTTCCAAACACCATGGATAACCATTTATTTTAGTTAGTTTTAGTTAGTTTTCATTTTATTTTCTCTCTTTTCATTATAAGTGTTGGATTATTGACTTTGTTTACTACACATTGTTGCCTCCTTATTGCCTAAATGCTAATTTAGAATTAATGTTCTTAGATAATCTTTGTTGGATTCTATGATTGAGGTTATACTTTACTACTTGGTTTTGAGTTTTTCATGCTTACCTTTTGAAAAACACCAAGTGATGAAAATTGCCTTCGAACTTGTAACTCTTTTGAATTGCATGATTTGGCCACCATGTGATTTGAACTGTATTCTTTGATTAGGCAATCTCTTGATGGATGCTGATGTGCATTTACCTTAATGCATTGTATTTCATGATCATATGCATCCATATGTTTTAGCCTGAATGCTTCTATGCTTCTTTAATGCTTGTTTTACCTTACAAGTTTACTTAAAGCATCTCAAGCATACTAGAATGAGTAAAGTGCATGCTTCTTTGGTGACATAACTTTTAGGCTAATGTGTGTTCTAAACCGCGCAATCTAGAATTCACACACCTACTTGTCATCAATGTCACACTAATTCACTCACTCATTTCTAAGTGATTTACCTCATTCCAACAATGTATGCTTCCTTGCTTTTATATCTTCTCCTCTTATGGTGTTATATTTTTGTTTTTCATGAACGATGCACCACAAGCACACATGGAAGCGGAAGAAAGAACACGTAGCAATCCGGAGAGTCGCCGTACCCCCTTGCTCATCTTTGAGTGCACCGAGGACGGTGCAAACTTTTAAGTGTGGGGAGGTCGTCCGACCGGTCGGCGATTTTGGGTGACAAATTTCTAATCTCAACACTTTTGCATCTCATTCTAGGATTTTAGGATTTTTACTTGCATTTTCTTATTTTTGCATATATATACACAATAAGCTTAGTCAAAATAATGAAATTTTTCAAGAATTCTATCTATAGGGCACATCAATTGATTTGAGTAAAAAAACTTTTCATAGAACTTGCTTGAATTATATATATTGTGGATCATGTTTTTGAGCTAAGAACACAAGCAAGTGAGATTTGAGCCTAATGGTGTGGTTACATCTTATAACCACTTATTTTCCTTCTTGTGTGCATTATTCTCTCTCTATGAATGTAATCTTTGATTTGTTTGATTCTTTATGTCCATTATTTTGGGTATACATGCATTTATATGATTGAGGCCATCATTTCATTAGCTCACTTACCCAAATGGCCTTACCTTTTACTCTCCTTTGTTAGCCGATTTTGAGCCTACGATTAACCCACTTGCTCTTAATTTTAGCACATTACAAGCCTTAAAGCGAAAAACAATAAATGTCCTTAATTTGGATCTTTGATAGGCTAGTGTGTGTGAGTATCATTCAAGTGTGGGAACCTTGGGACATTGGGTGAATAAAAGGGTAGTTTTGTATTATTATTGGAAATATTGGGAATTGGGTACATGCTCATGTATTGATCAAATGTAAAACCTTATGCATTGAGGTTCTTGTATATAGAAAGAAAAAAATGAGAAAAACAAAAGAAAAATAATATGGAAAAGAAAAAAAGAAAAAAATAGAAAAAGAAAGAAAAAGAAGAAAAAGAAAGAAATAAAAAGGGGACAAAATGCCCCAAATCAAAGTATAGTCCAATAAAATCAATGCATAGGTGTTGTGAAATTAAAAAAGGAATACATGAGTATGTGAAAAAGTGAGGAATGGGTAGTTAGATTAGAACTTAATTGTATAGGATGTCATAGGCTAGGTGGGAAGTTTAAGCTTATCAAAGATTCAAATTTCAAGCTCACTTAATCATATATGCATCATACCTTGACCCTAGCCCCATTACAACCTATGAAAAGACCTCATGATATATGTATGCATGCATGAAATATTTGTTGATTGTTAGAAGAAAAACAAATCTTGGAAAGCATGATTAGGGGAGAATTGAGAGAATCAACCCTAAACACTTGAGCGAATAGAGTGCAAATACATCCGGTGAGGGTTCGATTGCTCAATTACATGTCTCCACCCATGATCATCTCCTTTCATGCAAGTTTGTAAAAATATTTAATAACTCTATTCAATTGTGGAGTAAACTTGCTAGTCCTTAGCCCTTGTGCATATATGCTTCTTGGGAATTGATTTATTTTGACCAAGCAATCGCATTCATTTAGATAGTTGCATATAGGTAGATCGCATTTAGTTAGTTCCATTGAATAAATGTTGATCCCTTTGCTTTTTCTTGGTTTAAGCATGAGGACATGCTTGGTTTAAGTGTGGGGAGGTTGACAAACCCCATTTTGACGGTTTATCTTGTATTGATTTTAGGGGATTTTATAACCTTTTACCCACATTTATTCAATGAAATAGCATGGTTTTATAACTTCTCCTTAATTGTGCTTAAGAGTGAAAACATGCTTTTTAGGTCTTAAAATGAATAAATTCAATTCACCTTGATTCCATTAGATGCCTTGATATGTTTGTTAAGTGATTTAAGGTTTAGGAGGCAAAGATTGGATCAAGGGAATGAAGAAAGAAGCATGAAAAGTTGAAGAACTCATGAAGAAATGAAAGAACCGGAAAGCTGTCAAGCCGACCTCTTCGCACTTAAACGACCATAACTTGAGCTACAGAGGTCCAAATGATGCGGTTCCAGTTGGGTTGGAAAGCTAACATCCGGGGCTTCGAAATGATATAAATTTTGCCATATGTTGCTTCGCGTTCAGGGGCGCGCACGCGCCGATTCTGTCCGTGGCCCACTTTAATGAAATCGTCCCCAGCGGTTTTAGGAGCCTTGTGGGCCCAATCCAACTTATTTCTGATGCTATTTAAGTCAAGGATTGAAGAGGGATGAGACATCTAGTTACCATTAGCCATAGTTTAGTTTGAGAAGTAGTTTCTAGAGAGAGAAGCTCTCACTTCTCTCTAGGATTAGGATTAGGATTAGGTTTAGTTCTTAGATCTAGATTTTAATTCATCTTCTTCTACTTCTATCTTCTCAATTCCTTGTTGTTACATTCACTCTTCTTCTATTCTTTTGGTGTAATCTCTTTTATGTTGTTCTTATGTTTTGTTGTAGATCTACTATTGTTTCTTCCATGTTCTTTCAATTCAATAAGAGGTAATTCATAATAATTGTTCTTCTTTGCTTTTCTATTGTTGATCTCTTGCTTTTGTAGTTAGATCTCTCTTTAATTCTTGCATTTAATAATGTTTACTTCCATTGCACTTTATGTGTTTGTTGAAATGTCTCTTTTAGTTTTAGTGTAGATTTTGTTCCTCTTGGCCTAGGTGGAGTAATTAGTGACACTTGAGTTATCTAATTCCTTTGTTGATTGATAATTGGAGAGATTGCTAATTGGTTTGGAGTGCACTAAAGCTAGTCTTTCCTTGGGAGTTGGCTAGGATTTGTGGCTCAAGTCAATTCATCCACTTGACTTTCCTTTATTAGCAAGGGTTAACTAAGTGTAGCAATGAACAATTCTCATCACAATTGAGAAGGATAACTAGGATAGAACTTCTAGTTCTCATACCTTACCAAAAGCCTTTTATAGTTGTTAGTTTATTTTCATTGCCATTTACTTTCATGTCTCTTATCTAAAACCCCAAAACAACTCAAACCAATAACAAGACACTTTATTGTAATTCCTAGGGAGAACGACCCGAGGTTCAATACTTCGGTTTATAAATTTAGGGGCTTGTTTTAGTGACAAACAACTTTTTGTATGAAAGGATTATTGCTTGGTTTAGAAACTATACTTCGACGAGATTTTATTTGAGAAATTCTATACCATCAAAAATCCAATCGTCAGCGGGAGCAATCTCAGGTGCTCCTTATAGGATGTCACCGTTAGAGATGAATGAGCTAAAGTCTCAGTTAGAGGATTTGTTGGGTAAGAATTTTATCCGACCGAGTGTCTCTCCATGGGGTGCGCCAGTGCTACTGGTAAAGAAGAAAGATGGAAGTATGCGGCTCTGTGTGGATTACAGGCAGCTGAACAAGGTCACAATAAAGAATAAGTACCCATTGCCGAGAATTGATGATCTCATGGATCAGTTGCAAGGAGCTGGAGTTTTTCTCCAAGATCGATTTGCGATCCGGTTATCACCAGATAAGGGTGAGGGGTGAGGATATCCCTAAGACCGCTTTTAGGACTCGTTATGGTCATTACGAGTACATTGTAATGTCTTTTAGATTGACGAACGCTCCTGCGGTATTCATGGATTACATGAACAGAGTTTTCCGTCCGTTTCTGGATAAATTCGTTGTTGTCTTCATTGATGACATACTAATTTATTCCAAAACTGAAGAAGAGCATGCGGAACACTTGAGGACCGTGTTGCAAATTCTAAAGGAGAAGAAACTCTATGCAAAACTGTCTAAGTGTGAGTTCTGGAAGAGAGAGGTGAAGTTTTTGGGTCACGTGGTGAATAAGAAGGGAATAGCCGTAGATCCAACTAAGGTGGAGGCTGTGATGGATTGGAAGCAACCAACCACCATAACAGAGATAAGGAGTTTTCTGGGCTTAGCTGGCTATTACCGAAGGTTTATCAAGGGCTTTTCACAGATAGCTTTGCCAATGACAAAGTTAACCTGCAAAGACACTCCGTTTGTTTGGACTCCTGAATGCGAGGAGAGCTTTCAGACATTGAAGAAAAAGTTGACCACTGCACCTGTGTTAGTGTTACCTGAGCCGAACGAGCCATTTGAGGTGTACTGTGATGCCTCATTAAAGGGTCTAGGGTGCGTACTGATGCAGCATCATAATGTGGTGGTGTATGCCTCACGACAGTTCAGACCGCATGAAGTGAATTATCCTACGCACGATTTGGAACTTGCTGCGGTCGTGTTTGCGCTAAAGGTGTGGAGGCATTAACTCTATGAGGTTAAGTTTCAAGTGTTCTCTGATTATAAGAGATTGAAATACCTCTTTGATCAGAAAGAGCTTAATATGAGGCAGAGAAGGTGGATGGAATTGATGAAAGACTACGACTTTGAGTTGAATTAACATCCTGGAAAGGCGAATGTAGTGGCAGATGCATTAAGTCGGAAGTCATTATATGCGGCTTGGATGATGCTTCAAGAGGAGAAGTTGCTCAAGGGATTCGAGAGTCTGAAAATTGGTACTCGAGAAGTATCTGGAACTTTGTGTTTGAGCCAATTAGAAATCTCAAGTGACTTTAAGTCCGAACTCCTAAAGGCTCATCAAAATGATAAAGCGTTATAGAACGTGTTACCGGCTATTGAGCAAGGGAAACAGTGGAGAGTGTCGGAAGAAAAAGATGGGTTATGGAGGTTCAAGGGTAGGATCATTGTGCCGGATGTTGGCACTTTGAGGCAAGATATTTTAAAGGAGGCACACAAAAGCGGATTCTCCATTCACCCGGGAAGTACTAAGATGTACCATGATTTAAAGGCGATGTTTTGGTGGCCGGGTATGAAGAATGATGTGGCGGAATATGTTTCAAAGTGCTTAACTTGTCAAAAGGTAAAGATTGAACATCAAAGACCTTCCGGGATGTTGCAACCTTTAGAGATTCCACAATGGAAGTGGGAAAGTATTGCAATGGACTTTGTGTCAGGATTGCCAAGGACTAGGGCTGGTTTTGATGCTATCTGGGTGATTGTGGACCGACTGACGAAGTCAGCTCACTTTTTACCCATTCGGATGACTTACACCCTTGAGGAGCTAGCACGGTTATACATAAAGGAGATTGTGAGACTTCATGGTGTACCTACTACTATAATCTCTGATAGAGATCCTCGTTTCACCTCAAGGTTTTGGGGTGCATTTCAGAAAGCTTTTGGAACCCGACTAAGCTTGAGCACGGCTTACCATCCTCAAACAGATGGTCAATCCGAGAGGACGATCCAAACACTAGAGGATATGTTGAGAGCTTGTGTTTTGGACTAACCGGCGAGTTGGGATCGGTATATGCCATTAGTGGAGTTTGCATACAATAATAGTTATCATGCGAGCATTGGAATGGCTCCGTATGAGGCCTTGTATGGGAGGAAATGTCAATCTCCGCTATGTTGGTATGAAGCCGGAGAGAAAGCTTGTTGGGGCCGGAAATGATAGCTGAGACTACTGAACAAGTCAAGAAAATCTGAGATAGGATGCTTACAGCACAAAGTCATCAAAAGAGTTACGCTGATCAAAGGCGAAAGCCCTTAGAGTTTGAGGAAGGAGACCATGTCTTCCTTAAGGTTACTCCGACCACGGGAGTAGGTAGGGCGATTAAAGCAAAGAAGTTGAATCCTCGATACATTGGTCCATTTCAGATCCTGGAGAGGAATGGACCGGTGGTGTATCGAATGGCTCTACCACCTCATCTTTCGAACCTGCACGACGTGTTTTATGTGTCGCAGCTTCGGAAGTACACTCCTAATGCTAGCCATGTGTTAGAACCTGAGTCAGTTCAGTTAAGGGAAGATTTGACGCTTCCAGTGGCTCCGGTCAGAATTGATGATACTAGTATCAAACGGTTGCGTGAAAAAGAGGTTTCATTAGTCAAAGTGGCATGGAGTCGAAGCGGTGTTGAGGAACACACTTGGGAACTTGAGTCGGAGATGCGAACAGATTATCCGCATTTATTCTCAGGTAATTGCATTTGAATTTTGTGGGCAAAATTCCCAATTAGGTGGGTAGAATGTAAGACCCAGTTAATTAACGGCTAATTAACCCATAAATGAGAATTTATTCTAGAAAGCCCAAAATGTGATTTTTACGGCTTAATGTGATAGAGGAGATTGAGATGAGAATTTCGGTACCAATTTTATAGAATTCGGACCAAGATTGGACCGAACGGGCCAAACTGGGCCAACCGGACCCAAAGTGGGCCCTTGGCCCAACATAACTAAACCAAAACCCTAGTTTTCAGCACTCTCTCTCCTTACATAACACTCTTACATGCTGAAATTTGAGACACAAGAGGGAAGAACACTCTCTCAAGTTCTCTCCCTTGGTTGATCTTCAAACCACCATAACTTTTGATCTAGAGCTCCGATTACCGCACCGTTTGCGGCCACGCATTCACCGAGGAGAGCTCTATAAAACCCATACAATCAATTTTGAGGTAAGTCACGTTTTGCTCTTCGAATTTCTAGCCTTGATTTCGAGTTTCATGAGCAAAAAATATTGAGATTTTGGGCTCTTTGATGTTATAGGACCCAACTCTCTTGAAGGAGAAGGTTAATCTTGTCTCCTTGGACCTTGGATGTGGTAAGAATCTCAACCCTAGTATACTTTGTGGTTCTATGATGTTTGGGTTTTGAGATGTTGTGTATGGGTGTGATGATTGTGGCTTAGGTTGTGTATATGTAAATATTGGAGCTTGATTGGTGATATTGAAAAGCTTGAAAAGGGTTTGGTGGTGAAAAATCTGTTCTTGGAGGTTTTGAGACCTTGAGAGCTTGTGGATAAGTGATTTGGAAGTGCTCTGGTTGAGCTTGGGAAATCGGCTAAGGTATGGTCTCGGTTTCCCGTATCTAATATGTAATGTGGTAGGAAATACTTAGGCTAGAGGCCCTAAGATAGGCATTGAATTGTTGATGTTGTTGAATGGCTGATATATATGATGTGGTCATATATGTGATGATGATTATCGATGCCTTAATGGTATGATGTATGAGAAATATGCATGTTGTGATATATGCTTAATGATTGATTATGGTTGAATTGTGGGTGGAACCATGTTGATGGTGAGTATGATATTGATTGTGTACAATGATGATTTATTGGAATTGGTGTTGTTGAAAATTGGCATGAGGAAGAGTATATGATATGTCAATGTGTTTGGGTTTGAACCACTTGGGTGAAGTGGGTTAAAATAATGGATAGTGATTTTGTAAATTGTGGTAAAGTGTCAATGTGCGAGTTGAGGAGGCTTGATGTTGAATTTGATATATTTTGATTGATTTCAAAGAAAAGGGATGAAATTAGCATGTTTTGATTGGTTTTGAAAAGAGTTGAAAATGACTTGTTTTGAAAATGGCACTTTGTGGTTTTTATGAAAAACTTAGTTTTTGGGCATACTTTGACAGGACATAACTTGGACTACAGATCTCTGTTTTGTGCCAAATCTATTTAGAAATGAAATTGGATCCGGGATGTCCATGCCGTTCGAAGAACGGGTGAAAAATAATTTAAAATGAGAAAGTTATGTCCGTCGGAAGATTGGGGGTTGAATTTGTGAATTCTGCAGTTTTTAACTTAGAAAATTTTTAGCAGAATGACCCCCCGCGCGTAAGCGCACTTGGCGCGTACGCGCCGTTCTTCCAAAAAGCGCTATCCACGCGTGCGGGTGGTGTGCGCGGGCGCGCCGATGTGCTGCACCCAATGCTCAGTCATTTTCCAAAAAGTTGTGCCAGAACTGTGCCAGATTTGTGCCTGGGGCACGAGAGTACCCACGCGTACGCGTGGCTGACGCGTGCGCGTCGATTGGCTAATTTTCAATCCACGCGTTAGCGTGCATGACGCATACGCGTCGATGAGTTTTGTGGCCATCCACGTGTGCGCGTGGAGTGTGCGTACGCGCGGCCCTGTTTTCATCCCAAAGTTGATTTTTGAGTTTTAAAAGCCAAATATCATACTTCTAAGCCTCCGATCTCACCATTTATGTCTTAAATCATTATGATATGTCTAGCTATGAGAAGAAGGGCTAGTGAATGTGGTAACTTGCGAGTGAGGCAAGGAAAAAATGAATGATCAATGAGGATCAAAGATGATTATGGGAGAGGCGGAGGATGGTGGTGGAAGTGCTTGTTATGCCATGGGCCGAAAGGCCGTAATTGTTAATGAATGGGTGGTTTTAGATTTAACCGTGACCGTGAGCCGGATGGCTAGATTATTACCGTGTTACGGTGGAGCCATGATTATGGCTATGTATAAATGCATATATGCTGTTGAATGAATTGTGAATGTTGCACTTCCACTGTTGGAGATGAGAGTTTTCCTGGGAGGAAGCAGTGGCTAGCCACCACGTGCTCCAGGTTGAGACTCGAAACTCTTTTGACCCTATGTCGTAAGTGTGGCCGGGCACTGTGAAAGCCCCGGATGAGCTCGCCCCCGTAAATATTCACCAGTGAGGGTGATGGATATGGATCATGATTATGATCAAGTGTATGACGAGTATAACTCGAGTTGGGGATGCGCGACAGAGGGACAGTCCAATGGTTAGCTACCAGGACTTGTCAGGTTGGCTCTATAACCGACAGATGATATCATCAGCCACTAAGGACAGGCATTCATCATATGCATACTATATGAATAGTTTGAGATTGCCTATTTGACTGCATATTACTTGCTAATAGTCTAAATGCCTTATTTGTTCCTATTTGTATATTTCTTGTTTGATATAACTGTGTTTGCTACATTATACTCCTGCTGGTGGTTGGGAGGTCTGAAGGAATTAGAAAGGGAAGTATTAGTTAGACTGAAGAATCTTTAGTCAGATGCCCTTTTATGATTTAGCTTGTTTATAAGCTTTTGAATTATCTGGAGGAAGTTCTAGGATTGCCTTTGGCTTTCCTCTATTATTATGTATTATATATGTGGAAGCTGTTACCATGCTGGGGCCTCTGGTTCTCACCCATGCGGATTTTGTGGTTTTCAGATGCAGGACGTGAGGTTTCTCGCTGAGGCCTACTGGAGACTTCTGGTTTAGCAAAGATCCTTTGTTCTTGGGGACTCTGTTTTAGTTTATATGTTTTACTTAGATACTTTTATCTCCATTAAATAATACAAACTGTGATGACTCCTCTTATGGGAGATTTTGGAGAATAAGTTTTTTGTATTTGTGTCCCTTTGGGTTTTCTTTGGGGTTTTCCTTATTTTATCATATGTATATATTGCAATATGCTCGGACCGGTTATCTTCGCAGCCGGATTTTGAGTCTTGATATTCGTGTTTTTGACACTCCTTTGTATATATATAATCTCGCGTTGGTTTATCCTTGTTCGTTACGTTATCGATCGGAGTGTTGCGCTTTCGAGTTGCGATTTTTTTGTTACCCCTTTTTCTATAAAGGCTCCTAGTTATAATCAATCATTCATACTACTATAAGTACTAAATTTTTATTTTAGAGGTCGTAATACCTTGCCATCTCTGAATTATGACTTAAGCATAAGACTCTGTATGGTAGGGTGTTACAATAATTATATTATAATTAATATTTAATGAATAATACATAATTATACTAATTTAGAAACATAGCTTTATTATAATTATATCAAATCAATATTTAATGTATTATTAAACTACATATCAATTATCAATTAAAAATACTTTTAATTATTTTAATAATAATAATAATAATAATAATAATAATAATAATAATAATAATAATAATAATAATAATAATAATAATAATAATAATAATAAAATCAATTATACTAATTATTTGTATCAACTAACTGATTTGATTAATTCTAAAAAATTATTTTAATTTAATTTATTTTGTTTATTTAAATACATGAATTATAACTGATTAGTTATTTAATTTTATTACGATAAATATCAAATTCTATTTTGAATATAAAAATATAAAATTTTATTCCTTCCATTTTTATTTTTCACTATAAAAGACCATATATGCTAGAAGAAACTATCATTCATTTACCAATTACTCTTTCATTAGGTAGTTTTTACAACAATTATTTTCCTTCCTATGAGGCATGGTCGCAAGAAGCCAACTATCGTTGACACAAACCACCACACACTCTTCAACTCCCGTGCTCATTATTCAGAGCAATATATGATATGCATGAAGCATTTATAGACCATGGTGTTATCATATATGCATAAATAAAAAAAATTCCGTAATTAAACTTAAGTCATTTACCTATTTGTGTGGTATATTATAGTGTGAAATTACTTTCAATTTGTGTTGTGCAATGATATTATGGCTTAATTTAAGCTTTTGTTTTAGAATTGTGTTATGATTTTCTCTCATCATTTTCTCTTAGATATCAAGTTGATGTATTTTTATTTATTATTATTGAAACGGATGTGATATAAACTTTGTAAAAAAAAAATAAAACTCTCACACTTAATTTATTTTATTGTAGTCTTTTATCTCTTCTATTTCTTTTTCTTTTCTTCTTATTCATTTTATTTTTTTAAAATATTATATAATTATTATAATTTATACCAATTAATTAATTATAATTCATTATATCGGTTAGTTTAATTCATTAATTTATAATATGCATGATAAGATAGATTATTTGTTACTTATACGTTTATTCTTCTAAAATCTAAATCTGAATAATTATATTTTTAGTTTTAGTTATGAACAAAATATTATTAATAATAAATGATAATTAACCACTCATACTTTTAATCAAAGTGTTTGGATGATTTTTATATTTATTAATATTAATTGTTGATTATTTTTCGTCAATAAATTATATTATAATTTTACGTTAGTTCATAATTGATTAATAATTAATATTCATGAAGCTATGTTATTCTAAATTTTATATTTTACAAATATTTTATTTAAATGTATTTTAAACATAAAAATGTATTATTTTTAATAATATCGTACTTTTACTTTTTTTTAATTATTCCAAATGAATATTTTATCAATACTAATTAAAGTCATCCTTCAATTTGCTTTTACTAATTTATTATCTAACTATTATATAAAATTAAAATCGTATTAATGAATTTAATATTAAAATTAATTTGACTTTTTATTTAGAGTGTTTTTTGATTTTTTTAATCTAATCAACCAAAATTATTCGATTATAAATAGTCACTTCTATCTTATTTTATATTATTAACTAATTAAAATTATTAAATTTAATAATACAATTCTGTTTTATATTTTTATATTTAGTTCAATCCATCTAAGCTATATAATAATCATTTTAATTTTTATATTTTATAATGTAATACTACATACATTAATAGTAAAATAACATAGTAAATTTTCATGTTTTAATATTAAATATAAAATTAAAACGTACAAAAATTTTTAAACTTTTAAATCAATACGAATCATTGTAAATACTACTTATTTATGGTATAAACAAAGAAATACAGAATCTTAAGTTTAGCATATAAAAATTTAGTGTATGTTTAAATGGCATTAAATCGATAAAAAAATATATTTTTTAATAAAAAATATATTTTTTAATAAAAAATATTTTTTTATTTTTTAATGTATTTGACAAATTTTTAATAGTAAAAATAAAAATATTAGAAAAATAAAAATATATCTTTTTTGAGAAGGTACAATTTACATCTTTTTTTAAAAGATCTTTTTTTTAAAAAAATATTTTTTACATAATAAATAAATAAAAAAATACTTTTATCTTATTTTACCCAAACATAATTGATAGATAAAAAGATCTTTTCTAAAAAGAAATACAAAAATAAAAAAAATTTACACGTGACGACCTTTAATAATCTAAATTATTTTAAAATGAGTATTGTTTCTTCGTAAACAAAATTTTAAATTGTTACAAAACATTCATATATATTTTTTTCTAACAATTCCTTTTTTAGTTATTAAAAACTTTTGTAACAGGATTTACTTTGTGATAAAAAAAAATAGAATAAAGCTCTAGTGCTCTACATCCAAGCAAAATTTTTATCTAAGTCTATCCAAGTTGTTGTAACAATGTTTCAAATCACGCGCTCCTTCTCTGTTTCTTTCTCTTTCTCCTCTTTCTCGTATTTTTTCCTCTTCCAAATTTGCATACGCAGGTTTTTCTTCTTTCCTTCTTATTCTCCTCCTCTTTCTTCTCCTCCTCTTAGAAATTATCAATTTAATTCATAATGAACCAAACATGTTATTAAGGTAAAACAATTGTATAATACAAAATGAACGGAACATTATCTATTATATAAAATCAAATTCAAAACAGCTTTTTGCATAATGAACCAAACATGTTATTAGAGTCAAATAATTGTATAGTACTAAATGAACGGAACATTATCCATTATATAAAATCAAATTCAAAACATCTATGTTTACAATTTAGAGATTATCAATTCAATTCATATCAAAACATCTGCATCCATTCAATTCAATTTAGCAATTACATTCCATTCAATTCGATTGAAAAATAACCCATTAGCAAAATATTGGTGTTGTTGGTGATGGCAATCACAAAAGAGGAGAAGAAGAAAAAGAAGAGAAGGAGGAGGAGGAGAAGTAGAAGAAGAATCTGCATGCGCGAAGAAGAAGAAGAAGGAGGAGGAGGAGGAGGAAAAGGAGAAAGTATACATGAATTTAAAAGAAGAATACGAGGACGTATGCGTATACTTAAAAGAAGAAGCACGCGTAATGATGCTCTTTTAACGAAGATTGTTTTTGTTGGTGTTGAACCTATTTAGATAAGCTTGAACAAAAAAAAACTTGAATATGCAGCAATATCCAAAAAAATATTTCCAAGTATGTGATGTCCAAAATAAAATGGAAATTCGAGGATATGGCCAACCCTTAGGGCATTGATTCTGCTTAGATCGTAATATATACACAAAAGTATTAATATATTAGGGCGAAAGCTAGTGCACTCCAGACAAACTAGAGAGTGCAGCACTCCTTAAGAAGTAACCTACTATCAAAAGTTATCAGGTAAATTAAATTTATTTATTATTATTATTATTTTTATTGTTATGGGCTGAACAAATAAATTAATACAGACAAAAAAAACTAATCCCCTCTCTCAACTCTTAACCCTGTTATAGCCTCCGCCACCGCAGTAAGGAGAGACTCAGTGCCGCCGCTATTCATTGTGCTCAGGGGCCACCACCGCAGGGAGTGAGAAACTACCATCATTCGCTATGCTGTGGACGTGCTCCAAGTCTCCCCCTGTTCACTCTCACAATCTCAAAAAATCCCCAAACAAAAATTAAACCTTGGCTTCTTCAAAGATTCTGCCGCCGCCATCCAAGGTTGTCAGTGCCTCCGTGTAAGAACCGCAACTAATCAACCGGTTAATTAAGTGATTATCTTGCCCAAATCAGATTCCAAAAGATTGGAGTGAGAATTTGAGGGTTTAAAGATGATTTTTGGATTCAGTGGGTCTTTCTGAGCAGTTAAACTGGTTGAACTGGTTCAAGTCTGCCCGGTACCGCACGAGAAAAAGTGAAAACTGTAAAAAACCTTAGAAAAATGTTAGAAGTTGAAAAATAGGCATTAATTTTAAAGGTTTGGCTCGAAGTTGGGCTAAACGGGCTAAAAATACTAATGGGTTGGACCGGGCCCAAGTTGGGCCCAAGCCCAACATATATAAGGTTCATTTAATGAACCCTCATCTCATAAACACACACACACACTTCAGATTTGAAAGAGGGAAGGATAGGAAGAAGAGAACACTATTCACACCTCTCTTCTCTTCGCGATATCTCGAGCTCTGGTGCTCCGATTAGCATGTCATTAGCAGCTATGCGTTCCTTGTGAAGAGCTCTACAAAACCCATATAAGAAACTGGTAAGAAAAGGTCGAATCTCTCTCAGTTTCTCTCCTCAAAATTTTGGGTTTATTAGGGCTTTAGGTTAAATAAGTTTTGTGATTTTGGATGTTTAGGTTCACTCTAATCCTTGCTTAGCATTGAATTTTGGCTTCCAAAGCTATTGAAAAAGGTAAGAGCTCTTAAACGCTTGTGAGATTATGTTTATGTTGAACCCTAGGTTGTTTTGTGGTGATTTATATGTATATAGCTTGATAACTGTGAGTTTGGGAGCTTTTGGAACATATTGGTGCCTGTTGAAGTGGAATTGAAAGCTTGATTTGGAGTTGAGAGCTTGCTTGGGCTCATTTTGGGTTTTAGTGCATATAGAGAATCGGCCAAGGTATAGTTTTGTTTTCCTCTATGTAGTATATAATATTAATGGACATTTAGGCTAGTGACCCATAGGATAGGTTTGAATTTAAATGGTTGTTGAGTGTTAAATGATGGTATGTGGTGATTTATGATGAATTATTGAATGTTGAGTTTGATTTTGATGAATGATGGTAATATGATAATGATGATTGATTGTGTAAATTGAAAGGGCATAGTGATGATATAAGTGATGTTGAAATTGATGATTTGGTAGTGTGGTTGTAAACAAAATGTGATATATTGATGTTGGTGTTGAAGATGATGAGATGTGAAGGGAAATGTGGTAAGCTTGGTGTAATATGACATAGAGGGTTGAGTTTGATGAGAATTGGAGTTTGGAATGGTTTGGTTTGGTTTTGTTTTGGTTGTGTTTTATAAAGGAATTGGGGAAAAGGTGATTTTGGGTAAAAGTTGATTTTGGTGAATTTTGTCTGATCATAACTTTTACCTCGATTTTCAAAATTAGTTGAAATTTATTTAGAATTGAAGTTCATTGTGTAACACCCTACCATATAGAGTCTTATGCTTAAGTCATAATTCAGAGATGGCAAGGTATTACGACCTCTAAAATAAAAATATTAGTACGTATAGTAGTATGAATGATTGATTATAACTAGGAGCCTTTGTAGAAAAAGGGGGTAAACAAAAATCGCAACTCAAAAGCGCAACACTCCGATCGATAACGTAACGAACAAGGATAAACCAACGCGAGATTATATATATACAAAAGAGTGTCAAAGACAAGAATATCAAGACTCAAAATCCGGTTGCGAAGATAACCGGTCCGAGTATAGCAATATATACATATGATAAAATAAGGAAAACCCCAAAGGAAACCCAAAGGGACACAAATACAGAAACGTATTCTCCAAAATCTCCCATAAGAGGAGTCATCACAGTCTGTATTATTTAATGGAGATAAAAGTATCTAAGCAAAACATATAACCCAAAACATAGTCCCGAGAACAAAGGATCTTCGCAAATCTAGAAGTCTCCAGCATGCCTCAGCGGGAAACCTCACGTCCTGCATCTGAAAACCACAAAATCCGCATGGGTGAGAACCAGAGGTTCCCAGCATGGTAACAGCTTCCACATATATAATACATAATAATAGAGGAAAGCCGAAGGCAATCCTAGAACTTCCTCCAGATAATATCAAAGCTTATAAACAAGCTAAACCATATAAGGGCATCTGACTAAGGATTCTTCAGTCTAAAATAATACTTCCCTTTCCAATTCCTTCAGACCTCCCAACCACCAGCAAGAGTATAATTTAGCAAACACAGTTATATCAAGCAAGGAATATACAATTAGGAACAAATAAGGTATTTAGACAATTAGCAAGTAATATACAGTCAAATAAACAATCTCAAACAATTCACATAGTATGCATATGATGAATGCCTGTCCCTAGTGGCTGATGATATCATCTGTCGGTTATAGAGCCAACCCGACAAGTCCTGGTAGCTAACCATTGGACTGTCCCTCTGTCACGCATCCCCAACTCGAGTTATACACATCATAAACTTGATCATAATCATGATCTATATCCATCACCTTCACTGGTGAATATTTACGGGGGCAAGCTCATCCGGGTCTTTCACAGTGCCCGGCCACACTTATGACATAGGGTCAAAAGAGCTTCGAGTCTCAACCTGGAGCAGGTGGTGGCTAGCGACTGCTTCCTCCCAGGGAAACTCTCATCTCCAACAATGGAAGATCAACATTCACAATTCATTCAACAGCATATATGCATTTATACATGGCCATAATCATGGCTCTGCCGTAACACGGTAATAATCTAGCCATCTGGCTCACAGTTAAATCCATAACCATCCAATCGGCATCACGGTTAAATCCATAACCAGCCATCTCATTAACAAATACGGCCTTTCGGCCCATAGCATAACAAGCACTTCCACCACCATCCTCCACATCTCACATAATCATCAATGATCCTCATTGATTATTCATTTTTCCCTTGCTTCACTCGCAAGTTACCGCATCCCCTAGCTCATTTTCTAATAGCTAGGCAATATCAACATGATTTAAGACATAAGTGGTGAGATCGGAGGCTTAGAAGTATGAGATTTGGCTTTTAAAACTCAAAAATCAACTTTGGGATGAAAACAGGGCCACGCGTACGCGCACTCTACGCGCACACGTGGATGGCCACAAAACTCATCGACGCGTATGCGTCCTGCACGCGAACGCATGGATTGAAAATTAGCCAATCTATGCGCACGCGTCAACCACGCGTACGCGTGGGTACTCTCGTGCCCCAGGCACAAAACTGGCACAGTTCAGGCACAACCCTCTGGAAAATGGCTGGGCATTGGGTGCAGCACATCGGCGCGCCCGCGCACACCACGCGCACGCGTGGATGGCGCTTTCTGGAAGAACGGCGCGTACGCGCCAAGTGCGCCTACGCGCGGGGGATTATTCTACTAAGATTTTTCTAAGTTAAAAGCTGCAGAATTCACAGATTCAACCCCCAATCGTTCAACGGACATAACTTTCTCATTTTAAATCGTTTTTCACCCGTTCTTCGAATGGCATGGACATCCCGGATCCAATTTCATTTTTAAATAGATTTGGCACAAAAAGAAGATCCGTAGTCCAAGTTATGTCCCGTCAAAGTGTGCCCAAAAACCATGTTTTTCATAAAAACCACAAAGTGCCATTTTCAAAACAAGCCATTTTCAACTTTCTTCAAAACCAATCAAAACATGCCAATTTCATCCCTTTTCTTTGAAATCAATCAAAATATATCAAATTCAACATTAAGTCTCCTCAACTCACACATTGACACATTACCACAATTTACAAAATCACTATCCCATCATTTTAGCCTACTTCACCCAAGTGGCTCAAACCCAAACACATTGACATATCATATACTCTTCCTCATGCCAATTTTCAACAACACCAATTCCAATAAATCATCATTGTACACAATCAATATCATGCTCACCATCAACATGGTTCAACCCACAATTAACCATAATCAATCATCAAGCATATATCACAACATGCATATTTCTCATACATCATACTATCAAGGCATCAATAATCATCATCTCATATATGACAACATCATATATCTCAACCATTCAACAACACCAATAATTCAATGCCTATCTTAGGGTCTCTAGCCTAAGTATTTCCTACCATATTACATATTAGATACGGGAAACCGAAACCATACCTTAGCCGATTTCCCAAACTCAACCGGAGCACTTCCAAATCACTTATCCACAAGCTCTCAAGGCCTCAACACCTCCAAGAACAGATTTTTCACCACCAAAGCCCTTTTCAAGCTTTTCAATATCACCAATCAAGCTCCAAAATTCATATATACACAACCTAAGCCACAATCATCATACCCATACACAACATCTCAATACCCAAACATCATAGAACAACAAAATACACTAGGGTTGAGTATATACTGGAAGCGTCAAATCTTCCCTTAACTGAACCGATTCAGGTTCTAACACATGGCTAGCATCAGGAGTGTACTTCCGAAGCTGCGACACGTGAAACACATCGTGTAGGTTCGAAAGATGAGGTGGTAGAGCCATCCGATACGCCACTGGTCCAATCCTCTCCAGGATCTGAAATGGACCAATGTATCGAGGATTCAACTTCTTTGCTTTAATTGCCCTACCTACTCCCGTAGTTGGAGTAACCTTAAGGAAAACATGGTCTCCTTCCTCAAATTCTAAGGGCTTTCGCCTCTGATCGGCGTAACTCTTTTGACGACTCTGCGCCGTAAGCATCCTATCTCGGATTTTCTTAACTTGTTCGGTAGTCTCAGCTATTAATTCCGGCCCCAATAAGCCTTTCTCTCCAGCTTCATAACAACATAGCGGAGATTGACATTTTCTCCCATACAAGACCTCATACGGAGCCATTCTGATGCTCGCATGATAACTATTATTGTATGCAAACTCCACTAATGGCATATACCGATCCCAACTCGCCGGTTGGTCCAAAACACAAGCCCTCAACATATCCTCTAGTGTTTGGATCGTCCTCTCGGATTGACCATCTGTTTGAGGATAGTAAGCCGTGCTCAAGCTCAACCGGGTTCCAAAAGCTTTTTGAAATGCACCCCAAAACCTTGAAGTGAAACGAGGATCTCTATCAGAGATTATAGTAGCAGGTACACCATGAAGTCTCATAATCTCTTTTATGTATAACCGTGCTAGCTCCTCGAGGGTGTAAGTCATACGAATGGGTAAAAAGTGAGCTGACTTCGTCAGTCGGTCCACAATCACCCAGATAGCATCAAACCCAGCCCTAGTCCTTGGCAATCCTAACACAAAGTCCATTGCAATACTTTCCCACTTCCATTGTGGAATCTCTAAAGGTTGCAACATCCCGGAAGGTCTTTGATGTTCAATCTTTACCTTTTGGCAAGTTAAGCACTTTGAAACATATTCCGCCACATCATTCTTCATACCCGGCCACCAAAACATCGCCTTTAAATCATGGTACATCTTAGTACTTCCCAGATGAATGGAGAATCCGCTTTTGTGTGCCTTCTTTAAGACATCCTGCCTCAAAGTGCCAACATCCGGCACAATGATCCTACCCTTGAACATCCATAACTCATCTTTTTCTTCCGACACTCTCCACTGTTTTCCTTGCTCAATGGCCGGTAACACCTTCCATAACGCTTCCTCATTTTGATGAGCCTTTAGGAGTTCGGAGTTAAAGTCACTTGAGATTTCTAATCGGCTCAAACACAAAGTTCCAGATACTTCTCGAGCACCAATTTTCAGACTCTCGAATCCCTTGAGCAACTTCTCCTCTTGAAGCATCATCCAAGCTGCATATAATGACTTCTGACTTAATGCATCCGCTACTACATTCGCCTTTCCCGGATGGTAATTCAACTCAAAGTCGTAGTCCTTCAACAATTCCATCCATCTCCTCTGCCTCATGTTAAGCTCTTTCTGATCAAAGAGGTACTTCAAGCTCTTATGATCAGAGAAAACTTGGAACTTAACCCCATAGAGGTAATGCCTCCACACTTTTAGCACAAACACGACCGCAGCAAGTTCCAAATCGTGTGTAGGATAATTCACTTCATGCGGTCTCAACTGTCGTGAGGCATACGCCACCACATTATGATGCTGCATCAGCACGCACCCTAAACCCTTTAATGAGGCATCACAGTACACCTCAAAAGGCTCGTTCAGCTCAGGTAACACTAACACAGGTGCAGTGGTCAACTTTTTCTTCAATGTTTGAAAGCTCTCCTCGCACTCAGGAGTCCAAACAAACGGAGTGTCTTTGCGGGTTAACTTTGTCATTGGCAAAGCTATCTGTGAAAAGCCCTTGATAAACCTTCGGTAATAGCCAGCTAAACCCAGAAAACTCATTATCTCCGTTACGATGGTTAGTTGCTTCCAATCCATCACAGTCTCCACCTTAGTTGGATCTACGGCTATTCCCTTCTTACTCACCACATGACCCAAAAACTTCACCTCACTCTTCCAAAACTCACACTTAGATATTTTTGCATAAAGTTTCTTCTCCTTTAAAATCCGCAACACGGTCCTCAAGTGTTCCGCATGCTCTTCTTCAGTCTTGGAGTAAATCAGTATGTCGTCAATGAAGACAACAACAAATTTATCCAGAAACAGACGGAAAACTCTGTTCATGTAATCCATGAATACCGCAGGAGCGTTCGTCAACCCAAAAGACATTACAGTATACTCGTAATTAACCGGGTCTTACACATTGAAAGCCCTTTAAATCTATCTAAAGTTTGCAAAATTTGGAATTTTGTAGAGGAAGTTATGATCATTTAAAGTTGGTGTTAAAAATCAGAAATTTTGTAAAGTTACAGAATTTTATGATTTCTGATATGTGCGCACGCACAACCCTGCATAATTTTAAACCTGTGCGCACGCACAGGCAGAGAAGGGCATGCTGTTTGCAGCGTTAGCACAGCTACGTGCATATCAATGAGGTACTGCGACCTGTGCGTATGCACAGCCCTGTGTGCGCGCACAAGTCGGGAAGGGTTGTCTGTTTGCAGCGCTAGCACAGCTTGTGCAAGGGAACATGCATGTGAATTTTCATACCTATGCGTACGCACACCCCTGTGCATACGCACACTTTTAAAAATCTTCCTGGGCGTGCGCATGCACAACCCTGTGCGGACGCACACGCCCTGTTTCACAAATTTAAACTTTATTTCAACTATTTCACCTTTTCGACGAGGTTGTAGGCTCCTATAACACCATTTTATGACTCTTAGACCTACTTTTGGATATTTGAAACATAGGAAAAGAATTTAAGGGTTTTAGATGATATTATTTGGAAAATTTAGAAAATGGAGGCCTAGGTTTCTGGCGTACTAAAGGTGGTTCAAAGATATGTGATGAATGGTTGATGACTAAGATGAGAATTAAGAAACTGTTGAGTTCGAAATTGAAATGTGAGTGAACAGTGGTTGAAAGGAGTCGAGGGCTCTGAAGGAGGTGATGGATCCATCTTATGCTGAAAATATTTTGGAAAACCACTGTACTACTTTTTATTAAAACTATGAGACGTTATGCGCCCGGCAGGGGCTGCGGTTGGATCCTGCCTGTTTGAGGTAGTGGCGGCGGCAGCGTAAGGGCGGTGGTTTTTCCTGCTTGCTTTGAGATGTGAGGTCGGTGGCAATAGATCCCGCTCGCATCCCTTCGGATCAATAGAGCGTGTAGGCGCAAAACCCTGGACAGTTATCTGAGCACTATATCTCGGGGGTTCCCATATGATGATTCCGAAGGGCGACATCTCCATGGAGATGTGTCGGGTTGGCAGTTGAACTGACAATGTGATATCACAACCAATAGGGTAGGTATTCATCATGTGTATTTTCTATCAGTTTGTATGCTTTGCCGACCTGTAATTGTATACCTAATTGAATAACACGCCTATTTGCTTAGTTGAACTACTTGCCTTATATGCTTCTACTTGTGTTTTACTTGCATTTCTATTACTTGTGTATTCTACTGGGATTGAAGAGGTTCAGGAGGCGAGGGCGATGAAATCGCACGGAGGTTAGGTTGGTGAAGGCTGTAGGACAGCGGTGTTTAGTTAGAATAGAAATTCTTTAAGATAGAGTACCCTGTTTATTATGATAAGATTTATATATATTATGCTTATTTGTTCTAGGATGCCTCAAGATTGGATCTTGTGATGGATATGAAGTCTAGGATTGCCTTTGGTGTCTCGGGGTCTTATATCCTACATCACTGGGCACTGTTACCATACTGAGAACCTCCGGTTCTCATATCATATTTTCTGTTGTGTTTTTCAAATGCAGGTCGCAACCCACCTCGGTGAGTTATCTGGTTGGTGACAGAAGCGGAGGATCTGGATACTTCTTTTGAGTCTTTTGATTTATTTTGTACATGTCTCTCACTTTTGTATTTTGGTTAGCCTAGAGGCTTGTATTTGAGAGAGAAAAACTTGTATAAGCTATTTTTACTGTCTGGTTTCAGGTATGGTCTGTATGTGGCTAGCCGGTTTAAACTTCGTAAGTCGTGACTAGTTTCTTATGATATTATATACTTATCCATGTTATCTTATATCTGTTTCTTGTACCTTAAGCTAGTAGCTTCGTTAGCACGTTTTGCGCTTTTGAAATTCTATTTTTGAGCTGTATCCTTTATCAGGCTTCTAGATTATACTATTCTTTCTATATAGATTATATGTATGAGCTTAGAACCATCGTAATCTCTTATTAACCTTTGCTTTACGACACGAGGTAAAGCTTAGACTAATTAGGGTGTTACACCTCTGCGTCTCCGTCCTTCCCCCTGTCCCGAACCCAGGCTCTGTCTCCTAGCTCGGCACGTCGTCCTCATCCTCGCTGGCTTCTCTGTTTGAGGCTTAGAGCAACTCGCCGTCGTGTAGCCCCTCACCGCTCGCCATAGTCTCGCCACTAGCCGTCCTGCTGTCCGTTGAAGGTTAGTGGCATTGTTTTCACTTTTTCGGTTATTCCTTTTATGCTTTGTTTAGTGATTTGAGTATTTGACTGATTTCTGAATGTGAATTTGTGAATGTAAATCAAATAATTGATTTTGTGTTGTTGAAATTATTGCTAGTTATGGATTTGTTGAAATTATTCTGCTGTTTTCACTGATTTCTACTTATTCTGCTTTTTTTCCTTTAAATTTTGAAGTTTGAATGAAGTCTGATTTGATCTGCTACCTTTTTAAATTTTAATTACCTAAAGTCCTAAACAATTGTTTTCTTTTTTTGGATTTTCTTTTTAATACGCTCATGTTTTTAGAATTTTGTTGGTTAGACTCATTAAACAGAAAGAAAAATAAACTTCAAGAATGTTTAGTACATTTAGATTAATTTAATGTTGAATCTGTGGTAATAGTTTTTTTTATTGAATTTATCCTTTGAGAGCTGCTATTAGTGTGGTTTGGTGTTGCCTTATTGATTGCAGTTGTGGTTTCATAGATGATTATTTGATTTTTGGATATGTGGTATAAGAATGAGGTTGAATCATGCTATAAGAATTTTTTTTTGAAGCAAGTGAACTATAAATATTTATCAAGTCTTTTGAACTTTTATTATCAGAATGTTAGCATATAATTCAAAAGGCCCTTTAAAACAATTTCTATGGTCAAAGAATAAAATATCGTTATCTAAAGAGGAGTTATTTTAAATATTAATTTTAAATACTTTTAAAAAAGTCATTTGATATACTTCAGGTTATTAGATAGCTTCTGAGGTCTTTGATGACTTTAGATTAGGTTATAGGAGTATAAACTTGAGACAATCATAAAAAAGAATCTTTTAACTAAAAGAAATGAGGAGTATAAAATATAAAGAGTTAAGAGTTCAAAAGATGCTACATTATTGATTTCAGTTATGGTTTTATGGATGATTATTTGATTTCTGGCTGTGTTGCTGCTGTTTTTAACATTGTGAATAACTTATTGATTTCAGTTATAGGTGATAGTATTAATCAATAAACAATTTGCTGGTAATAAGAAAATGATGCTGCTAATCCTAATTTTCCTAGTTCTAAGATACTCAGTCACAAGGTTCTAATTTATAGCTTGGAAATATGTTGTTCTGGAAGTAGTGAATGAAAAACCAGAATATCAATGCTTATTTTGTCTACAACCATTTAATATTTAGATATTTCTTTTTACTATTTAATTTTTGAGTTTATATTTTGATAATATCATATAGATTTGGTTGATGATATTTCTAGCAATGTGATGTTAAGAGCTATTCTTTCTTTAGCTTTTATTGATTATGGAATTTTAAATATTGAATTTCTTTTGGTACGAGAGTGTGAATGTCTTGTTTAAACTATTTTTTGGTTGTTGAATTTTTTTTATGAAGTATTGTCAAGTTCAAACAAGTGGTTTATAATTTCTGTAAAAATGTTATATAACTCTTTTACAGGCACACAAGAATAACAGGGCAATTGAAGATTGGGAGCTTTTTCATATTTGTTATTTGAGTTGTAACAACTTTGTGACAGAGCGTAGTACAAATTTCTTGGTACATACTATTGCAAATATATAATGTATTAAAATAGAATCCTAGTAATACCATAAACCAATACCTCTCACAATTCTATGATTGTAATGCGAGGGTTTCTTCTATAATTTATAATTTATAATCAGGAATTTTGTAGCATTGTCTTGACAGGAGTTCTTCTTTCTTTATCAACTAATGATTATAATACTTTGAATGGTTGGTTTTCTTGTGATATGAGAGTGTTAAAACAGGTATTTTGTTTGTTCAAAAATTGTATAAGGTTAATGTTAGATTGTCAAGTCTAATTCAGTTTTTATAATTTGGCATAACATTTTGTACAACTTTTCTATAAACATAAAGAAACAACTAACATTGAGAGCTTCTCCGATTTACTGTTTGTTGAGTTGTTACAAATTTGTGGCAAAACGTGTCCAAGCTTTCTTGGTATTGTGCATTTGCAAATTTCTAATCTATTGAAAGAGAACCCATATAGTGATACAATAAACTAATACCCCTTATGATATTAGGAGATCTTCTATAATATATAATCAGCAATTTTGTAGAATTGTGATACTAGGAGCTCTTTTTTCTATCATTTATTGATCATAAAATTTTAAATTGTGATTTTTTTGGTATGAGAATGTGAATATGTCTTGTTCAAACTGGTTTCATGGTTGCTCAGATTTTTTTATGAAGTTAACATTAGATTGTCAAGTTCAATTTAGTTTATAATTTCTGTAAAATTTATATATTGTTTTTACAGGCACAAAGGAATAATCGGACAATTGAAAATTGAGGGATTTTTAGATTTGTTGTTTGAGTCGTGGCAACTTTGTAGCAGAGCGTTGCACAAATTTTTGGTACGTACTATTACAAATATATAATGTATTTAAAATAGAATTCTAGTCATACCATAAACCCATATCTCTAGCAATTGTATGATTGTAACGCTAGAGTTTCTTCTATAATCTATAATTTTTAATGAGAAATTTTGTAGCATTGTGTTGATAGGAGCTCTTATTTCTCTATCAATTAATGATTATGAAATTTTGAATGGTTCATTTTCTTGTGATATGGGAGTGTTCAAATTGGTATTTTGCTTGCTCAAAAATGGTATAAGGCTAATGTTAGATTATCAACTCTAATTTTTCTTTTATAATTTCTATAACATTTTTATAAAAAAATTTTATAGACATAAAGGAACAATTAAGATTGAGGGCTTGTCTAATTTACTGTTTGTTGAGTTGTTACGAATTTGTGAAAATGTGTCCCGACTTTCTTACCATATGATTCTCAAATTTCTAATCCATTAAAAGAGAACCCATATAATGATATAATAAACTAATACCTCTTGTGATGGTAGGAGCTCTTCTATAATGTATAGTCAACAATTTTGTGGAATTGTGATGCTAGGAGCTCTTCTTTCTTTATCTATTTAATAAACTAATACCTCTTCTGTTAAACTTGAATTTTTCTAGCATTTTTGTTACAAATTTTTCATTTTCATGACCTTTTTTATTCTTTTTTACTCTTTATGTTTGATTCTTGTGGCCTTTAAAATTTTTCTCATTAAGGAAGACTTTTGTTTCGCCACGTCTTTAGTTTCGCGACATTGCTAAATTTATTGTCGGTTATCTACTTTACATGAAAATTTTGAAAAATAAAAACTAGAGTTAGTTTTTTTTATGTAGTTATATTGTATTGTTTCGAGTCATATTTTGGTCTAGAGTTCAAGAACTTGTGCTATATTACTTTTTTTCTTTATTTTTTTCAAGTCATTTTATTATAATAGTATTTTAAACTTGAAATATACAATAATATTGAATAACACAAAGCCTCTATTTTCAAAATATTTACTAGAATAATAATTTTATTATTATTTTCATTCATTGCAAGAAGCTAGTAACAATATAAAAGTGGAGTAGCATTCATTTCTCTAGTAGAGTGCTAGGAGTAACAGAAAACAATACGGAAATATATTTTACAGTAATATTGATTCATGAGACCTATTTTTATGCTTTGTTATTATGCTATTTGCGTGATTTGGTTGTTGTAATTTGGAAGTGTGAATGTTATGTTGGTAAAAATTTATTATTTGTGATATATCCTTGTGATTTATTTGTAATTGTTTTGTCTTTTATTATTTTTTATTTTGAAGAAGAGAATTTTAGACTTCATTTCGTGGTGTCTTGTGCCTATTTTTTTCATATGGTACTTACTTTCATAGTTGTGAATATGTCAAATATTTTATACTTTTATCATTTCATAAATATAAATATTTTTCGTTTTATTTTATTGTAATAGTATGCAATAAATATAGCATTCGACAAAAATGATTGATTTGATAGGAGAGTCATCGCATAACCAAACAGAAAATGTTTCTGCTGAAGTACATCTTTTTAGCTAGATTATTCCAACACTTAGGATGTTAAGCTTTATTATTGTTTAAAAGCATAATTAGAACGTTGAGGTCTATTGTTGTTTAATGTCTTTCATTAAATGGACAAATTGTTAGTTGATAGTGATGGCAATTATGTTAAAGACCTGTTATTGAATAGTACAGGAAGTATCGGTCGGGTTAATTTCGTAGGTTTGAGCGCTAATGCTGCTAAGAAGTATGTATTTCAGACCTTGATGTTGCCTATGCCTTTTACAAGCATTTGGGAGGGTCAATGAATTTTTAATTAGGAAGTTCAAGGTTGGGCGAAGTGAGATTGATAAGCGCATACTCTGGAAAACATTTGTGTGTTCGAGACAAGGATATTGTAGTTTCAGAGGGGTTGATGAAACAAATAGGAAGAGAGCTCCAAAGCCAGAGACTAGGTGTGGGTGTGTAGCACAAATGCGAGTTCATATAGATGTTAGCAGGGACTGGTGGTATACAACATTATTTCAAAATGAACATAATCATGAGTTAATCCCCCTAACTTTGAGCCGGATGTTGAGATCACAACGGAGAATAAATGATGAAGAAATTCAAAGAATGAACGACATGAGAGATACTGAAATTTCCACAACCTAAATCTATATGCATTTTGCCGAGCAATTTGGTGGTTTTGAGAATGTTAGATTTCGAAGAAAAGACATGTACAACCAAATAGAAAAGCAAAAGCAATTGATGGAAAGTGATGTGACTGAAACGTTGAAGTACCTAAAGAAGTAAAAGAAATTAGATCTAAAATTTTACTGGAGCTACAAGGTAGATAACAATGGTGTATTTCGGCACCTAATCTGGATGGACGGGAAGAGCCGTGTTGACTTTGAAGTATTTGGTGATGTTATGGCCTTTGATGCAACTTACAAGAAAAAAAATACAAGTTTCCATTGGTAGTTTTCTCAAGAGTGAACCATCACCTTTAAACAATAGTTTTTGGCAGTACAATTGTGGCTGATGAAGAAGAAGGAACTTACATATAGCTGTTATAGAGATTCGTGGAAGCAATGAATGGTAAACGACCAAATGCTGTGATAACTGATAGTGCCAAGGCTATGAGGCTTGCAATTGAAAAGGTCTTTCCAAATGCACACCATAGGTTGTGCAGATGGCATTTGTTAAGAAATGCCACAGCCAATATCTCCAATCCCAAGTTTACCCAACAATTTAGGAAATGCATGCTTGGCGATTATGAGATTGATGAGTTTGAGGAGAGGTGGGCGTCAATGGTTAATAGTTTCGGGGTTAGGACATGGAGTAGGTTGAGACCACTTATGGGATTAAAGATATGTGGGCTACAACACATATGAGAGGCAAGTTCTTTGCCGGGTTGAGAACTACATCGAGATATGAGGCACTACATTCGCAAGTTGTTAGGTTTGTAAAATCTGTCTATAGCATTAAGGAATTCCTCCATCACTTCCACCGGTGGATGGGTTTGTTGCGGAATAATGAAGCTGATGCTGACTATTACACCTCATACGGGTTTCTGATAATGTAAACACAGGTGCAAGTATTGGAGCGACCAGGAGCAACTGTTTATACAAGGGAGGTGTTCTACTTGTTTCGATCATTATTGTTGAAAGTGTCAAGTGTGATAATAGTTGATTGGCGAGAGACTTCATGTAGTGTAAACTATGATGTACGAAAATATTGTGAGTTAACACAAAAATAGGTTGTATCTTATTGGCCTGGTAGCAGTGAGTTTAGGTGTTTATGTCAACAGATGGAGTCATTTGGCATTTCATGTGTTCATATCCTTCGTCTGTTGATATATCTTCAAATTATAGAAATACCTGAGTCATCACTGATATTGAAGCGGTGGACCATGAAAGCGAAAGAGGCACATATAAGGTTGGAGCAGCAGGGATTGTTAGTTAGAGATGAAAGTTATGAGAGTAGGATTGCTGTTATGAATGATGAGCTGGAGGGCTTGCCATTTGCTGCTTGTGGAGATTTAGGTGGTTTTAAGGATGTTATGGAGTGGGTTAGAAACAAAATGGCATGAAAAGAATAGAGAGGGAAGTTCTAATAGTGCGAGTGAGAAATTCAAAACACGGACATATGCTACTTCAAAAGAAGCTGGGGACAAAAAGAAAAGCGAAGAATTCGGTGCAGCAGATGTAACGGTATAGGACACAATCGGCGAAATTGTCGCCGTGGAGATGACCATAATCAAATAGAAAGTGGAGATGGAGGAGGTCCCGAAGATGTTGATGATTGGTCTAGTCAAACCAATGAGGAGAGGATCGATGAAATGGTGAATATTTAACATATTGCTTCTTATTAATTACATGGTTGTCTAATTTTAATTTTTTTTTGTTATTGTAGGATTTTGATGTGACCATTGGTAATCAGAAAGGCAAGTATCATTAGCTATTACTCTCTGACCTTGGATGAACGATGAATATGAATTTTATTTTTTTTTTAGTTTTAGTGTAGGAAGTTTACTGGACAATAGTAAAAGTTTTTTTATTTATTCTTAATTTACTCTTTCGATACATTTGTTTATTTATTTGCATTTGTGGAATTAAGATGACTTCTACAAAAAAAATATAGTAGCATAACCATACTATATTAGCTAAATCTGGTTATACACATCATATAGTAAGTGAAAATCTATTTTTATGGTTAACTGCCCAAATGTTAGATGTAAAAATTATATTTGCTATAACTCTTACGATACATTTGTGTTTAATAGTTACTACATCATGAAAAGATATATTGATTTATAAAGTTTAAAATTATTTTGTTTTTTCATATTGTAAAAAATATTTTAAAATTATGATATTATTACTTGAACGAAATATGATGCAACTGGATACAAATATTAAGAATATTTCTAATCACTATTTGGTCTAATCATCTAGAAAATATGTTACAAGAATAATATATTTTAAAATTATATGCTTCATACTATGTTGAATATTTATAATTTTTATATTCTTTTTATTTGTTATTAAAAAAATAATTTAAAATAATTTGTAAAAAATTTTTAGAAATTTTTATTTTGACTTAAATGTTTGTTGATCTAAAAATATTCTTTTTAAAAAACACTTAACAAATTAGTAATTCTTAATTTTTGATTCTTAATTACTGTTTGTTTTTATTTAAAAATGTTCAATGTTAATTTTTTTTTACCAAACGTGACTTTTGTAAAATAGAAAAAAAAAAATCAAACACCAAACTTCCATTTTTCTTTTAATTTACTAAAGGTATTTAAAAAAATAAAATATACATATCATGATAAACTAAATAAAAGTTATCCAACAATGTAAGAGGAAATTTATTGCGAATCATATAATGGGACTATATCAACTCAATTATGACAAAACAATAAAAGAAATCAAAGTCTAAATTTATTATTTATTAAATAAAATAAAATATTATTTTTTACATATTAAATAAAATAAAAAATACTCAACACTTTTAGAATAAACAAATTAGAGTCTTAAAAATGACTAAATAGATATTCAAAAACTGTAATTTTTGTAATCGTTTTTACTATAATAACTACTACAGATTGTGAGTTTTGTATATGTGGTTCAGTGAATAATTGAATATTTTTAAATTATAGTAATGAAACAGTAAGATAGAATTGGGGAATACATAATTGAAATTCAACGAAAAAATAATATGCTATATAAAGGATGTGTAACTAAGAAATCCTAAATATTAAGGAGAACATATAAAAGTTAAATAAAAAAATTGATCTAACAAATAGATCCCGTAACAAACAACATAAATACCAAACAATCAAATCAAATGCATTCTATCCTTTCTGATTAATAAATATTGTGACCATCTAATTGCCAACCAATGCTTTCCATCTAGCTGCAGAGCGATGTCTGAACATGTCATTATATTCATTGTGAGTCCTATTTAAAGTTGCATATACCTCAAGCATTCGAATTTTGGAATCAGGGTACTACAAAATGTAGAAGTTAAATTAATTAGTGTGTCAAAAGAAACAAAAAGTACATAAGGTAGAAATTTGTTAACTTACTCTAGCAATGAGATTGGGTTGAAACATGTCCTCCATTGCCATAAGCAACCAAACTGCGGAGTTATCACTATAAAATACAAGTCATTTAAATAATTAGAATCATTACTATTCATGATCTAGTTAACAAGCATATCATAATAATAGGCTCTAAACTTCGTGTTACAATCAGGGATGCCACGAGTATTACAAAGAGGCCAATTGTCCATTAAAATATTTTTTTTGTCTAATATATTAGTGCTGAGGAAAGGATCGGAGAAAATGAAATCTAATAGACCGAGTTATGGCTCAAAACAAAATGAATTACAAAAATATGTTAATGACGAATGAACTTTAAATAGTATTTTCAGAAAAAATTTATAATTAAATTAAAAAAGGAGTTTAAAAAATTATTTTCTATTACACATAATACATTAATAATAGCATCGTATGAATTACTAAGCAATAATATGTAATATTTAAAAAATATATAATTTACTATGCTATCAACAACTAAAAATACACCAAGAAGATTTAATATATCACCGTCCATCTCATGACGAATTTTTTGGAGATATCTCGCTTTGGGTTTGGATATGAATTAAGTTTGTAGACTTTTCCCTCATTAATGGATATTACCATAAAAAACCAGTGAAAAATGTCATCAATAAGTAGAACATATATCTCTATGGACATATTCATGGACAATTAGAGTAAAAAAAATCAAATAGAGAGTGAGTGAGAATAAAATACATATTTAACGCATAAGACTTCGGCATCCAGATATTTTTGTACTTTTTGTACACCTCCTGACGTAGCATATCTGGGTTAAGGGCGTCAACCTAATTTTTTTATTATAAATCATTAGTTTCAGTATGACTATATATTTTCTGAGGGTCGGTTACCGAAATTTCTTGCCCTAAATTGTGGTGGTAGAGACCAAATTGTTATTTTGTTGGACATATCTTCAAAGGCATCATCGATACGTTGTGTCATTGTTGTTTTAAGAGCAGCCAGCATTAAAATCTACATGAAAATAAACATGTTAATAACTAAAGCATATTTTACACAAACGTATTTACTTACATTAGAGTGTATTTTATTGTTAGGAATGAGACACTAAAAATCTGCTCAACTCATTTCAATATTTTTATTTTTGAACAGAATTTTCCTGTGTAGATACAACAAAGTTGTAGTTGTATAAAAACTTACAAATACAAAAGACAAAAATAAATATTCGACATCAATACTTAACTTATTTATATTTATGTTTTATTTTTGTTAAGTAGCTAACTGAATGTTTTTATCCTTCATATAGGTTGTGGCCAAATACATAAAGTAATATTTGATATTCTTGTAGTGTCAATTACATTTTTTGAGTTGGACGAAATTTAGGGTTCAGTTCAACTAGGAGTACACATCCAATTTTAGCTGATAGTATTCTAGGTCCATTAGATCCTTTTGGTCTACCCCACTTTCACCTAGAACAGACATTTTCACTTGAGTTGTGACATTTGGGTGACAAATTTAAAGCAGCTTTGGATGCTTTTTTTGCCTACACGAATTTTATAAAAAAATAACTAAAATATACGAATGCTGCAAATGAAAACAAGTAGCTACTATAAGGATATACCTTTTCACAAAGATAGGTACGAGTATAGTTGACATTTCCTGATTGTGCTATCATTTTTTCGTCCAGGTTGATAATAGTTATCTTTTGAGATTCAGAGGAGTACCAGTATTCTCAGGATCGCTTCCACCAAGAATGACATCAGTATCTTCTTCTACGGTTGCATAGTCTTTCTTAAGTACTTCTTTCCCTTTGACCCCATCAGTTGGAACATGACGTTGTGGCATTTGATCAGGAGTTGCTTGGCAGTCTCCAAGGTTCAATATTGCAAATTGAAGAATGGTCATCTCTCTTTTCATATTGTTGTACAATCTCTCAATGTCGGTTATTTTAATGTGCAAATTCTGCAAAATAGTATATGAATATTAAAAAAATTAGTTGCAATCATGCATAACAGATATACTTAGATTGAAACACATCGCACCTTCAAAGAGGCAACTATGCCATCAACAATATTGTTCGAGTGGAGGGTTTCAACTTGACAAGATTGGTTTTCATTGATGCTTTTGTCAACACACTTGGAGGTATTTTTGTCAATTTTTATTCTTAAGCTGGAATGAAAATATTTTTCACGGTTGAGAGGTTCTTATGTATGCAGAGTTATGGTGCTATCCACTAAGAGCCCGTAACAGTTACACAAAGCGCATGACGCAGTCAAAGTATAGAATACATAGTAGTTATAATAAGTCTATTATCTTTTATTTCAGATTATCCTCAACGTTCACATAAGTGGGTAACATAATCAAAAATTAAAATGAAATTGTATATAAATAATTATTCGCATTACGTTGTTATTAATTTATTCAAAAAGTAATTAAAATTTGAAGCTATTCAATATAAAATAAAATATTACGGATATATAATTAAATAATTATTTTACTTAATATAAGAAAACTTTTAAATATAACAATACAACAATATTTCAGTAATTTTTAATTATTGATTTTAATTATATATATTATATATATTTTATGATTAGGATCAACGGTTAAAAAAATACTGAAATAGCCATGTACCTGTTCACTTACAAATTTTCCTTTAATATATAATTAAGAGTACTTTTTTCTATGAAAAAAAATATATATGCACATTGCATTTTATTCATTTATTATAATTTACTAAGATAAAAGTAGGTAATTAACTCCTTTAAACATTAGTTGTTTATTTTACATGCAATATAGAAATAAATAAATATATTTCGTTTCATAGATGCAATTATGTAAAAAAAAATTGTTGTCATATTATTCGATTAACCAAAGAAAAGAAAATGTCATTTTAAGAGAAACTAATAAATTATATTTATTAATTCTTTTAATACAACAAAATAAATTTGAAATGTTCTTTTGAATAATATATATTAATTAAAGTAATATAATTATTCTAAATACACTATTTTAAATATAATAAAGTAACACGTTTCAATAACAAAATTGTTAAAAATTATATCAATATTTTTTATATGCATTTTTTTATTAAATTTATTTTTCTTTTACAAGACCAATTATAATATCATTGACATATGATAAAAGTAAACAAGAACATTTGGTTTTATTTTCTATTTGGTTCGAATTTCGTTAGTAATAAAATACGACATATATATACATATATAGATTTAGATCATATACTATAAATTAATTAACATAACCTACCTTACCATACATATGATTATATACATGAGATTATTTAAAATATTTAAAATATATATCATGTAAAAAACAGTTTTGACACAACAAATGTGTTGTGTGGGAAATAATCAATACTAATTATTCTATTTTTGTTGTTAGCTTTCTTTTAAACGAACTAATTAGATATGTAATGTAACACGCTTCCACACTAAGTTTTACACTTAAGTTGTAAAATAGAGGTAGTGTGGTATTACGACCTCTAAAATAAAATGAGTACATTTAATACCAGAAGAATTATAATGTGCTAGGAGCCTTGAAGAATAGGGGAAATAAAAATCACGAAATAGAAGCACAACACTCAAGGAACGAGTTATGTTGCGTGCTAAGAAAACCATAACTATTAAACATAAGATAACAAAAGTAGGAATAGATTGCCAAAGATACAAAATAACAAGCTCCTAACTCAGCCTACGAAGTCAAGACTGGCTGGAGAATATTTACACATATATACATACATATCCAAAACCCAAAAGTACATATACATAATCCTGCATCTCCATAAACCTCTAAAAGGATAAAAAAGAACAAGTTATGCGGAGAGAAAGCTAAGTACATATATATACATCACTGCACAACAAAACTACCCAGTAATCCCTTCGCTTTAAGAGTCCAGACGCCTAACGAAATGGCTCCCGACCTGCATCTGAAAAATAACAACACAATATGGAATGAGAACCGGAGGTTCTCAATATGGTAAAGGTGCCACACACATAAGATATAAGGTCCTAGGAATGCCAGAGGCAATTCTAGACGCCAACACTTAGATTATAGAGCTTAGAGTATTAAACAGAAGCCATAAAAGGTGGTTTTCTAGGAATATTTAAACCTAACTTAACTTAACCTTAAATCTAAGTCCCATACTGCCATTCCTCCATACCTCCAACTTTATCACGCATTTTCACAGATAAATAGGCAAATAAAGGCAAGCACAAGAAGGTTACGATTACTGTAGGTAACAAATACATATTTAACATGGCAAGTACATATAGGCACACCCAATTAAAGCACAAGCAAGTAGTTTAAGTAATATGCATATGATGCATGCTTGTCCTATGGCTGATGAGGCTCATCTGTCGGTTATCCAGCCAACCCGACAAGTCTGAATTGTACTTAGACTGTCCCCCGACGTGCATCCCCAAGAGTCTATGCATAGCTTTGTCTCAAATAATCAATATTGCTCAGTGGGGGTAACATTCCTGGAAATTTATATAGTGCCCGGTCACACTTACGTCGTAGGGTTAACAGAGTATCGAGTTTTCACCTGGTACATGTGGGGGCAAGCCACGATACTTTACCCAGGGAATCTCGTATCTCAGATCATTCAAATTCATAAGCCATATAAATAATTCAATTATAATTCATCAACATCCACATCATTCTCAATCGCATCTCATTCATTATCATACATCAATCATATTCAATCCTTATCATTCATTATCACGCTTCCTATTCCGTCCATCAATAATTCCAATTCAAAATATAATTCATTCTTTTATAAATAAATCAAACTTAAAACATACTTATTTTCTTAATAACTCAAAATCAAACCCTATAACCTTTGAATCTAAATCTTGTCAAATAATCATCTAAACAAAATCTCTAATTTTTATAAAATTTCGGCAGCATCTCATCTAAAACTCGGACTTTGCCACCCTTTTCGAGTCCAAACCTGCATTCTTTTTCAATTCAACATACCCTTCCTCATCAACACAATAATCACCACAATAAATCTAACTCAGATCAACAATTATACTCATAAAATATTCAAATCCAATAATCAAAATTCAACTAAGAATCGTAGTTCACAAATCCTAGGCTTTTAACATAAAATACCTCAAATCAATAATTCAACAAAGCACCAGTTACTCAACAAGCGCCAAACCAACCATGTTTATCAACAGGATACTAAGTATTAAATATACACATGCAATCTGTAAGATCCAAGACTTTTGAAAAGTTCTATTTTGAACTAATCTCAAATCATATATTTATTTACAGTTTATTTTCAGGAAATCAGTTTATTGAAAATAATTTGAGGCAATTTTGATTAATTGGATTTGAAATAAATTAAGATTTTATCCAAAATCTATAATTATGGATTATTTTACTATTTACAATTTAAAGTTTTAGAAATTCAAAAATTGAGGTTTGCCTATTCAAAATTAGAGTTTTATCTAATTTTACAATTATTGAATTATTTTCTATATTTAAATTATAAAGTTGGTAGTTATGAAATAATAATAATTTTATATGATTTAGATTAAATAATTAATATTTTTATATATTAATACTGCTGTTTTGAAAAATAGAGGAATTAATTATATTATTTCCAATTTTGGATTTGAACACTTTATTGAAAATAATTTGTAAAATTGATGAGCAAATAGTATTTTCTATATACAATTAGTGTTGGATTTAATTGATGTTTCAATTACTATATTATCCCTACTTGTATTTGAAATTACCTAAACTATCCCTAGCTTAACACTAACCCTAAGTTTCAAAAATGAAACCCTAATCCCATACCCAGCAGCCGCCATCTTTCTTCTTTCCCTCAGCAACTTGCAACACAACTGCTGCAGCCCCTCCCTTCCAACAGCAAGCACACCCACACACCTAATTCCTTCACCATGAGAGAAAGAAGGAAGAAGAAATGAAAATAAGGAAAGGGATGAGAGCAGAGGGGGATCTGAAAGTGAGGAAGAGAGCGCCAGGGGAGGAGCTGTCCGCACCGCCATCACGCGCCACAGCCACCGAGCCTTGTCGCAATTGCCGCTAGAGTTACCGTCGAAGCAGAGCCTCAGAGAGAGAGAAAGAGAGGGTCTACGGGGAGAGGGAGGCCGTTCGCATCCCACCGCCACTGCTGAAAGGAAGTTGCCCTCGCCGATCTGCCCGCCACCATTCATTGATGATGTTGCCGCCATTTGAGTCACGAACAGAAAGCGCGCATGAGGGAGTCGTTGCGGAGCTACCGTCGCCGTCGTGTCGCAGAGCTTGCCGTCATCGCGACTGGGTGGCTGTTGTGTCTCCATTCATCACTGCCCAGCCACCGTCGAAGCTTGCATCGCCGTTGAGGAGCCGTCGCTACTAGATCTACCGCCGCCTAAGCGTATGGCTGAGCATCTACCGCTGGAGCCCCACGCCGCTGTTGCGGCCGCCGAAAACCGCCACTGAAGCCGGCATCATTTGGTAAGCGCTAAACTGTCTCCAGCTTCCTTATCCGTTAAAGTTCACCTCTACCATGAGAGTTGTACTGAGGCTGTTTGTGCTAGGAGATATCGCGAGTTGCCGCCGCCGAAACCACCCCAGAGCTACTGCCGTTCACCGCCGCTGGTGTTGTCCGTTGCCATTGCTTGCCATTCAGAGTGGTTGCATCGCTGCTTCCACTGTTCTGCTCACCGAGAGTGGCGTGGGTGTTTCTGGAACCACCATCGGAGCTGCTGCAACTCGACGTAGTTACTATTCCCTTGTTGTGGTAAGCATGTTCATGTTTCAGAAAACCCTGCTTTAGTATTATGTTATGTTTGGTTATAAACTCTGAGGTCCTGGTAACGTAGGATCATGTCCTGAGTATTGTATGCTGCTTTGAAGTTGTTGTGAGTGCTGTAAAAGTGAGCAGGGGCTGAGTTGTGGTTGTCGTTGGTTCCGGGATGAGAAGAAAGAATCCGGTTGATGCTTTTGAGTTGTGGTTTCGACGAGTCGAGGTAGGAGCTTTTTATACAAACTGGTTTATTTTAAATTGGAAATTTGTTATAACTAGATATGCTGTACGAAATGTAATTCTGGTGATTTATGTGAGTCTTAAGAATTGTCTGATTTTATCTTGAATGAATATAGTTGCCTATTTGATTGAGAAAATGTCTGATTTTGATAAGTCGGCGATTTCTGGATTGGTTGACTTGAATGATTTTTGATAATCTGAAAGTTTGAGTTTTGTTTTATTGGAAACTGATTTGGTCTTGAACCTATTGGAAAGAGTTGGTGATTGGTTTTGTTGGGATCCGGAAAGGGTGGCAAAGTCCAAGTTTTAGGGGAGATGCTGCCAAAATTTTTATAAAATCCGAGACTTTATTTGAAACGAATTTTTAAAAAGAAATGAATTATGCCTTGAATTGAATTACGGATATATGAAATAGGTTTGAGCTTTTTTATTAAGAAAATTGTTATATTTTGAATGTAAACTATTTTAGAAAAGAATTAGGTTTTAAAGTCAATTTAAAGATGAAAATAATTATGCTTTGGAAGTTGATTAAATAAGCAAATTTGAAGGAGTTTTAATGGATTTAAAAGGAACTTGGATTTTGATTAACTAATTTCACTTTACGACGTTTTAAGAAAAGTTTGAAGTATTTTAGGAAACTTTGACTTAGTAAAAATGATACAATTCCTGAGCTTTTGGAAACAGATTTAAGAATGTAATTTAAATTGGCTTTCGGTTTAAATGACTTGGTTCTGGTCTAAGTAAGTTGGTTTTTTTAAATTGGTTTGGAATATTTGGACACATGACTTGGTTTTGGTTTAAATTCAATTTTATTTATTTAAATCAAGGAGTTAAGGTTTGGGAGGTTTTCAATGAATTTAAGAAATGAGTTAGGTTATTCTCCCTTGAAGTCTTGAGACTCCGCTGAGGAATTTTATGACCAAATCCTGATTTGGAAATGAATAATTTTGAGTCTTTCGAAAGATGATTTTGAATTTGGCATGGTTTTGAGATTGTTTGGAAGTGTTAGAAAGATGTGGAAAGTAGCTCCGTTTTGAAAAAGTGATTCTTGGCAAGATGTGAATTGAATACGGCTATTATTTAAAAGTAAATGGGCCAAGAATAATTTTGAAGTAAGATATTGAGCCTGATTGATGTGTTGAAAATGTTTTTCTAAAAAACCACTGGACTACTGTTTTATATTAAGATTATGAAACGCTATGCGCCCGGCAGGGGCCGTGGTTGGATCCCGCCTTTCGAGATACCGGCGGCGGCGTAAGAGCGGTGGTTCGTCCTGCTTGCGCTTAGATGTGAGGCCTGTGGCAATAGATCCCGCTCGCATCCCTTCGGATCATCAGAGCATACAGGCGCAAAACCCTGGATAGTGATTCGAGCACTATATCTCGAGGGTTTCCACACCATGCTTCCGAAGGGCAACATTTTCATGGGGATGTGTCGGGTTGGCAGTTGAACCGACAATGTGATATCACAGCCAGTAGGACAGGCATTCATTATTTGCATTTATGTGACATTGTTTGGGTGTGCATTTTGTAATTGGTTTGCCTATTTGAATACTTATGCTAATTGCTAATTGCTATAATTGTTGTAATTGCTATTGATTATGTTTGAACTACATTATTTGTGATGAATTGGTTGATGGTTGAGTTGTTTGGGCCGGGGGCCGTGTTAGATTGGATAGGCTTAAGGCCGTGATTGGTATATTGAGTTCTAGTTTTGTATAAAGTATATGACCGGTTCAGCATAGACTTAATGAATCTATGCTTGGAACGGGATGATCACTTATACCGCGTAGGTAACTGCTTTCATGGTTGTGGTCTAGAAAAGTATGAAAAATGAAACTCTTATAGCATAGACTTAATTGAACCTATGTTTAGGACATGTTGGTCATTCATACTGTCTAGGAAAAAGTTTTCAAATTTTGCAAGAAAGGAAAAAGGTTTTGCTTTAAATTCTTTGAAAATTTTACCAAGTCTTCAAAAGGGGATTTTCTGGATTTCTAATGTGTGTACTCAAGGTTTTTAGAAAGACTCATAAGACGAGCAATGACCACTGTATTCTAAAAATAGTTTTATTTTTATGTATCTTGTTATAGTAATTTTTGTATCCCTATAGTGAGAACAAGCGAGGATGACATTCTCACTCCTCTAAAGGTTATTTCCCTTTCAGGATATGGATGACAGAGCTTCAGAAGAGTTATGTTTATTTTCTGTTTATTCGTTATTTTGTATTATCTTAACTATTATTTTTTCCTTGCCTCTATCTTTATTAAGTTTGTAAGAGCGATAGGTAATTATGATATGTATATCTGTAAGCTAATGTTATGTGTGTAAATATATATAAGTTTTAAACAGGCTCATATTTTAGTATTAAATATTATAAGAGTCGTCGTAATACTCGAGCTATCAGAGAGGCGTAGTCGGAAGCGTGACATTTTGATAGTTAGGGTGTTACGTTTGTGGTATCAGAGCAGTCATTCCTGTAGAGCCTGAGGAATGGACCGACTATGCTTCAATTGCATATTCTGAGCATTTGTTATGTATTAAGTCTTGTCGAATGACAAGAATTAGAGCTCTATGCACACGACGGTCTATTGATTAATGCCATTAGTCTTACGTTGCGTAATTCCTGATATTAAGTTTGGCCGGCTTAATACTAGTGAATTATGTATATGAAAGCTTTGATGGGTTATCATAGATGATAAACGAGTTTTGAGTAAAGTAAATCGTGGATTTTGGGAACGTTAGAAACTATCTCTCGAGGTTGCTCAGTTATGTGCTTTGGATTCTGTTGGATGTCATGTGACTTATTGTTTCTTAACCTATCTTGATGTTCTTGTTGTCGTTTCTTTTAGGAAGTAGTTTGGTGTTTTCAATCTTATTTTTCTGTTCATATGCATTCTTCTTTGATCCTAAATTGCATATGCCGGTTTGAATTTCTTGGTGTATCTGTCTTTCTCTGTTTGAATTCCTTTTCTTGATCCATGTAATTTTTTGACATGACTTTGAACTTGTCTTGATGCAGTGTGCCTTTTTATGTCCTTATCCATAGTCTTTTTAAAGAACTGGTGATTCTGTTTTTCTTTTAATTGACTATATTTATAACCAATTTTCAAACTTTTATAGAATCGCTTTTGATTTGATATACACCTATCTATATAAAACTTTGAAAACTCCTTATGCAATTTAAAAACTATTTATTTTTAATACCTCGTATGTTCTTTTACTGGTTTACGGAACTACACTTACTTTAAGTACAATTTGACTTTTCAAAATAATTTTATTACAGTTCCTATACGTAACTCTATTTGATTATGTACTTAGGTATTTCTAAATTCTTAAAGGAAAGGCTTTTCACTTTATTCCAGTTAGTTTTTGTTTGACAAATTGACTTTAATTTAGCATGATACATTATTTACGCATTTGTTGTTCTTTTGAAAATATTGGGTTCATACCTTTCCTCTCAAGTATGGGCTAATTCTTTAAGCTTTTGTCTCTATGGTTGTGATACTTGGTTTTGTTTTTAACTAATCTTTTACTTTTATGAACACCACCAGTAGTCTCAGTTTTTCTTCTCTTGTGAATTTCATACTCCTCTAAGTCAGCTTGAATTTGTTTCTATCTAGTGTGTTGTTTGTCCTCTTAATTGTCCTTCCTTAGTCAAAGGTCCCTTCTTGAAACTTCACTGTTGATTGAGTTGTCTTTCCTGACGAGTGTTGCATTCTTTTGGACCAATGGAAAGCTTGTTTGGTGTCCCATGCTTTGTGGATCTTACTTGAACTCCCTTGATTTAAGATCCTTTCTTGTTTGGTCTGATTTCTTTTTATAGTACATCTTAAATATTCTTGAGTGTTCTTATGTGATGGCAATTTCAAGTGTATTCTTACAGTTTTGATGTGAACTTTTGAAATAAGTTTTGGGTTCTCTTAAGAAATTTAAATCAATTCTTCTCACTTAACTTGCATCCATCGTTATTCTTTAAATCAACAAAGTTGTTTTGAAGTTGGCATGCACTATTTTAAATAAGGTTTTGAGACCCACTGATAAGCAAATTTTTACCTCGGGGTTTCTTTTTCTAAATAGAGTTTAACTTGTTCCATATTTGCTATAAGATTTTGTACACGCTTGTTTGAATTTTAACTTTGAGAGTTCTTGATCAAACTTTTGATTTTCTTACAACTTTGCCACAATTTCAGTGTATACCTTTATTTGATTGAGTACCTAAACGTCTTTCAGGATTTTCAAAATTGGTTAGCCTTAATTGATTTTTATTTTCCAAACCTCACCTATTCTGTCTTTTACTTGGAAACTATTTGAACAAAATGCAATTTAGTTTTCTTTTAAACATATTGCAGTTTTGATATATGTTTCAACGTCACCCTTTTGTGAAATGCGAGTTACATACCTTTCTTTTAGCACATGAGGTGATCTTCTTTCAGTTTTTCATTCTTTATATTCAAATGTTTTATGTGTACTTAATCATAAATTTTAAACCTTGAGAGTGTCATCACTAGCTTTAGATAACCTTCTCCTATGATTTTATACTTGTTAACTCAACTTGATTTAGTTCCAAACCACTGCCTTGCTTTTCCTTTTTGTGTTCCTGTCAGTTATTTCTGATTCATGAATCATCCTTGAGGTTATTAAACTGAATTTCTTTCCAATACTCTTCATTGATTGTACATCCTTGTTTACTTGCAGATTCAGTAGTTCTTTCAAAACTCTTGCGGATATTATCCTTATTATTTGTCCTTCTTTTTCAAAGTCTTTTATCTTTATGAGTAAACTCGAGAATTGTTTTGATGTCACATGCAATCTTTAGGTATAGTAATGCGATGCATTTGTTCTTTAAGACTTGTTTGTGGATATAGAAGGTGAAGCGGCAAGTGTGCAACATTATGAAAAGTTCTGGGAGTTTTGTTTCTCACGGAAGAGTTTGCAGATGTTAGGTTTGTGACTGATTATGGAGTTGTGAAGTGATGGATAAAGTTGGAAAGTTGAAGTTTCGATTGGGTAAGAAAGCTAGGAGGGAACGCTATGTCCGTCGTTTTAATACCAACTTGTCTTGTAGCGTTTTTGCCACGTTAACTATAGCTCTGCTTTATGAACGCCTATCTTGACTTGCACCCTATATTGTTTCTCCAAGCCTTTGTAAGATTTTGAAACCATATAACCTTTTTGCATTGAGCCTATCCTGTATCTTTCACCTTACACTATACCTTACCCTTATATTTAAATCTTATGGTTATTCGGTAATTGAAATTATATATATAATGATTTCTTACTTTCTTAAAAAGTATTTAAAAAGTGGAGAGCTAAGTTTATGTATTATCTTATGTATTACTTCAATTTTCGAGGACGAAAATTTTTATAAGGTGGGTGAAATGTAAGACCCAAGACTTTTGAAAAGTCCTATTTTAAAGTAATCTCAAATCATATATTTATTTACAGTTTATTTTCAGGAAATCAGTTTATTGAAAATAATTTGAGACAATTTTGATTAATGGGATTTGAAATAAATTAAGATTTTATCCGAACTCTATAATTATAGATTATTTTATTATTTACAATTTAAAGTTTTAGCAATTCAAAAATTGAGGTTTGGCTATTTAAAATTAGAGTTTTATCTAATTTTACAATTATTGAATTATTTTCTATATTTAAATTATAAAGTTGGTAGTTATGAAATAATAATAATTTTATATGATTTGGATTAAATAATTAATATTTTTATATATTAATAAAGCTGTTTTGGAAAATAGAGAAATTAATTATATTATTTCTAATTTTGGATTTGAACACTTTATTAAAAATAATTTGTAAAATTGATGAGCAAATAGTATTTTCTATATACAATTAGCGTTGGATTTAATTGGGGTTTCAATTACTATATTATCCCTATTTGTATTTGAAATTACCTAAACTACCCCTAGCTTACCACTAACCCTAAGTTTCAAAAATGAAACCCTAATCCCATTCCTAGTAGCCGCCACCTTTCTTCTTTCCCTCAGCAACTTGCAACACAACTGCTGCAGCCTTTCCCTTCTAACAGCAAGCACACCCACATACCTAATTCCTTTACCATGAGAGAAAGAAGGAAGAAGAAATGAAAATAAGGAAAGGGATGAGAGCAGAGGGGGATCCGAGAGTGAGGAAGAGAGCGTCGGGGGAAGAGCTGTCCACGCCAACATCACGCGCCATAGTCCCCGAGCCTTGTCGCCATCGCCGCTAGAGTCGCCGTCGAAGCAGAGCCTCAGAGAGAGAGAGAGAGAGAGAGGGTCTGCGGGGAGAGGGAGGTGGTTCGCGTCCTACCGCAACTGCTGAAAGGAAGCTGCCCTTGCCGATCTGCCCGCCGCCGTTCATGGATGCTGCTGCCACCATTTGAGTCACGAACAGAGGGCACGCATGAGGGAGTCGTCGCAGAGCTACCGTTGCCGTCGTGTCGTAGGGCACGCCATCGTTGCAACTAGGTGGCTGTTGCGACGCCGTTCATCATTGCCCGACCACTGTCAAAGCTTGCGTCGCTATTGAGGAGCCATCGCTGCCAGATCTGCTGCCGCCTAAGCGTTTGGCCGAGCCTCTGCCACTGAAGCTCCACGCCGCTGCTGCGGCCGCCAGAAACCGCCACTAAACCCAGCATCGTTTGGTAAGCGCTAAACTGTCTCCAGCTTCCTTATCCATTAAAGTTCACCTCTACCATGAGAGTTGTACTGAGGCTGTTTGTGCCACCGCCGGAACCACCCCGGAGCTACTGCCGTTCACCGCCGCTGGTGTTGTCCGTTGCCATTGCTTTCCATTCAAAGCGGCTGCATCGCTGCTTCCACTGTTCTGCTCACCGGGAGTGGCGCAGGTGTTGCTGGAACCACCATCGGAGCTGCCGCAACTCGACGTAGTTACTATTCCCTTGTTGTGGTAAGCATGTTCATGTTTCAGAAAACCCTGCTTTAGTATTATGTTATGTTTGGTTATAAACTCTAAGATCCTAGTAACGTAGGGTCATGTCCTGAGCATTGTATGCTGCTTTTACGTTGCTGTGAGTGCTGCGAAAGTGAGCAGGGCTGAGTTGTGGTTGTCGTTGGTTCTGGACTGAGAAGAAAGAATTCGATTGATGCTTTTGAGTTGTGGTTTCGACGAGTCGAGGTAAGGACTTTTTATACAAACTGATTTATTTTAAATTGGAAATTTGTTATAACTAGATATGCTGTACGAAATGTAGTTCTGGGGATTTATGTGAGTCTTATGAATTGTCTAATTTTATCTTGAATGAATATGGTTGCCTGTTTGATTGAGAAAATGTTTGATTTTGATAAGTCGGAGATTTCTGGATTGGTTGACTTGAATGATTTTTGATTATCTGAAAATTGAGTTTTTGTTTTATTAGAAACTGATTTGGTCTTGAACATGTTGGAAAGAGTTGGTGATTGGTTTTCTTGGGACTCGAAAAGGGTGGCAAAGTAAAAGTTTTAGAGGAGATGCTGCCGAAATTTTTATAAAATCTGAGACTTTATTTGAAACCAATTTTTAAAAAGAAATGAATTATGCCTTGAATTGAATTATAGATATATGAAATAGGTTTGAGCTCTTTTATTAAGAAATTGTTATATTTTGAATGTAAACTATTTTAGAAAAAATTAGGTTTTAAAGTCAATTTAAAGATGAAAATAATTATGCTTTGGAAGTTGATTAAATAAGCAAATTTGAAGGAGTTTTAATGGATTTAAAAGGAACTTGGATTTTGATTAACTAATTTCACTTTACGACGTTTTAAGAAAAGTTTGAAGTATTTTAGGAAACTATGACTTAGTAAAAATGATATAATTCCCGAGCTTTTGGAAACAGATTTAAGAATGTAATTGAAATTGGCTTTCGGTTTAAATGACTTGGTTCTGGTCTAAGTAAGTTGTTTTTTTTTAATTGATTCAGAATATTTGGACGCATGACTTGGTTTTGGTTTAAATTCAATTTTACTTATTAAAATCAAGAAGTTAAGGTTTCGGAGGTTTCTAATGAATTTAAGAAATGAGTTAGGTTATTCTCCCATGAAGTCATAAGACTCCGCTGAGGAATTTTATGACCAAATCCTGATTTAGAAATGAATAATTTTGAGTCTTTCGAAAGATTATTTTGAATTTGGCATGGTTTTGAAATTGTTTGGAAGTGTTTGAAAGACGTGGAAAGCGGCTCCGTTTTGAAAAAGTGATTATTGGCAAGATGTGAAATGAATACGGTTGTTATCTAAAAGTAAATGGGCCAAGAATAATTTTGAAGTAAGATATTGAGCCTGATTGATGTGTTGAAAATATTTTTCTAAAAACCACTGGACTACTATTTTATATTAAGATTATGAAACGCTATGCGCCCGAGAGGGGTCGAGGTTGAATCCCTCCTGTCGAGGTAGCGGCGGCGGCGTAAGGGCGGTGGTTCATCCCACTTGCGCTTAGATGTGAGGCTAGTGGCAATAGATTCCGCTCGCATCCCTTCGGATCATCAGAGCGTACAGGCGCAAAACCCTGGATAGTGATTTGAGCACTATATCTCGGGGGTTCCCACACCATGATTCCGAAGGGCAACATCTCCATGGGGATGTGTCGGGTTGGCAGTTTAACCGACAATGTGATATCACAGCTAGTATGATAGGCATTCATCATTTGCATTTATGTGACATTGTTTGGGTGTGCATATTGTAATTGGTTTGCCTATTTGAATACCTATGCTAATTGCTAATTGCTACAATTGTTGTAATTGCTATTGATTATGTTCAAACTACATTATTTGTGATGAATTGGTTGATAGTTGAGTTGTTTGGGCCGGGGGCCGTGTTGGATTGGATGGGCTTTAGGCCGTGATTGGTATATTGAGTTTTAGTTTTGTATAAAGTATCTAACCGGTTCAACATAGACTTAATGAACCTATGCTTGGAATGGGATGATCACTTATACCGCGTAGGTAACTGCTTTCATGGTTGCGGTCTAAAAAAGTATGAAAAATCAAACTCTTACAGCATAGACTTAATTGAACCTATGTTTGGGACATGTTGGTCATTCATACTGTCTAGGAAAAACTTTTTAGATTTTGCAAGAAAGGAAAAAGGTTTTGCTTTAAATTCTTTGAGAAATTTACCAAGTCTTCAAAAGGAGATTTTCTGGATTTCTAATGTGTGTACTCAAGATTTTTGGAAAGACTCATAAGACGAGCAATGATCACTGTATTCTAAAAATAGTTTTATTTTTATGTATCTTGTTATAGTAATTTCTGTAACCCTATAATGAGAACAAGCGAGGACAACGTTCTCGCTCCCCTACATGTTATTTCCCTTTCAGGATATGGATGATGGAGCTTCAGAAGAGTTATGGTTATGTTCTGTTTATTCGTTATTTTGTATTATCTTAGCTTTTATTTTTCCCTCGCTTCCATCTTTATTAAGTTTGTAAGAGGGATAGGTAATTATGATATGTATATCAGTAAGCTAGTGTTATGTGTGTGTGTGTGTGTATATATATATATATCTGGTTTGTATGTACATGTATGTTTATGTTTTTAACGAAAAAGTGTTTATGAAAGGTTATGTGGTTTTAAGTTTTAAACATGCTCATATTTTAGTATTAAATATTATAAGAGTCGTCGTAATACTCGAGCTATCAAAGTGGCACAGCCGGAAGCGTGACATTTTGATAGTTAGGGTGTTACACAGTCCAGCTTATCCTATGGTCATCTAGCCTAAGTTTTTCACAGAACATTATATATTAAATGCGAGAAACATAAACCATACCTTGTCCTATTTCTATGTAACAACCAAAGCAATTTATTTAAAATCAAGGCAGCCCCTCAAAATTCAACTAATCAGCGTCCTCCAAGTTTTAGTATTCACAATTTCAAGCTCCAATTATTTATTCACAACCTAATACACATTTATAACACATATATATCCAATTTAATACTCAAAGCTCAAATTCAATGAAAATAAAATAGAATTATCGTATCCTCACCTTACCCAAGCTTCACATAAGCAAGAGTGAATGTTTACCTCAAGCTAATTGGATCCTAAAACATCAGAAATTCAACATCCCTTCTCAAATTTTAAAAATTTGGGAAAAGAAGAGACTTAGGTGAAATAACAAGCTACCTATGAAATTGTTCCGATAGAAACGTAGACCTCGACGTGGTGAACGGGTGGCCGCAAACGGTACGGCGATTGGAGCTCGAACGGAGAAGTTACGGGGATCGGAAGGGTTTCGGTAAAGTTCATTTCTCTTCTCCCCTAAATTCACTTCAGTTTCGTTTCTGTTGGAATGAAGGGGATGAAGGCTTGGGTTCATTAAAAGGGATGGTCCGGTTGGACCGACAGCCCAGTTCAACCGGTTCGGTCCGTTCGGACTAATTTTGGACCGATTTTCCGAAATTAGTGTCAAAATTCTCGTTTCGATGAGCTCTATCCTAATTTAATATAATATTCGCATTTCTAATTTTTCTTATTGAAAACTAATTTATTGACTAATTATCTACTAATTAATTGGTGTTTACATTCTACCCACCTAACAAAGAATTTTGCCCTCAAAATTCAAATCTAGTTACCTGAAAAGAGATGTGGATAGTCCTTTTGCATATCTGATTTGAGCTACCAGGTATGTTCCTCGATACCAGCTCGACTCCAAGCTACTTTTACCAATGATACTTCCTTCCCGTGTAATCGTTTAATACTAGTACCATCAATTCTCACTAGAATTACTGGAAGTGTTAGATCTTCTCTTACTTGGATTGGCTCTGGTTCTAGAACATGACTTACATCAGGAGTATACTTCCGAAGCTGTGACATATGAAACACATCGTGCAAATTCAAAAGATATGGTGGTAAGACAATTTTATAAGCTACTGGCCCAATTTTCTTGAGGATCTCAAACGGTCCAACATAACGGGGATTTAGTTTCTTAGTCTTAATAGCTATTCCCACTCCAGTGGTTGGTGTAACTTTTGGAAAGACATGTTCCCCTTCTTTGAAATCCAAAGGCTTTCGCCTCTAATCAGTATAGCTCTTTTGGTGGCTTTGTGCTATAAGCATTCGATTTCAAATCTTCTTTATTTGCTCAGTAGTTTCGGTTATCATATTAGGCCCTAACAAACTTCTTTCTCTAGTGTCATACCAACATAGCGGAGGTTGACATTTTCTGCCAAACAGAGCTTCATATGGAGCCATTCCGATGCTCGCATGGTAGCTATTTTTATAAGTAAATTCCATTAATCGCATATATCAGTCCCAGCTCGCCGGTTGGTCCAAAACACAAGCCCTTAGCATATCCTCCAAGGTCTAAATAGTTTTCTCTAACTGACCATCTGTCTGAGGGTGAAACGCAATACTCAAACTTAACTGAGTCCCAAATGCATGCTAAAAGGCTCCCCAAAACCTTGATGTGAAACGTGGATCTCTGTCAGATATAATGGTAGAAGGCACACCATGCAACCTGACAATCTCTTTATTGTACATTCGAGCCAATTCTTCCATTGTGCAACTTATTCGAATGGGAAGGAAGTGAGCTAGTTTTGTCAGTCGGTCCAAAATCACCCAAATAGCGTCACAACCAAACCGGGTTCTAGGCAAACCTATCACAAAATTCATTGCGATACTCTCCCATTTCCATTGTGGAATCTCTAAAGGCTGAAGGGTTCCTGATGGTCTCTGATGCTCAATCTTAACCTTCTGGCACGTTAAACATTTAGATACATGCAATGCCAGATCATTCTTCATACATGGCCACCAGAATATCGCTTTCAGATCTTGATACATTTTAGTGCTCCCTGGATGGATTGAAAACCCGCTCTTATGAGCTTCCTTCAAGATACTATGTCGTAGGTCTCTGACATCTGTCACAATAATCTGATTCTTGAACCTCCACAAACCATCCTGACCTTCTGACACTCCCCATTGTTTTCCTTGTTCAATTGTTGGCAATACTTTATGTAACGCTTCACTATCTCGATGAGCTTTCAGAAGTTCTAATTTAAAATCACTTGAAATCTGCAACTGACTCAAATACAAAATTCCATATTCTTTTCTAATTCCCAAATTCAAACCTTGAAATGCCCTTAGTAATTCTTCTTCCCGTAACATCATCCAAGCTGCATATAAAGACTTCCGACTCAAGGCGTCCGCCACCACGTTCGCTTTTCCTGGATGATAATTCAATTCAATATCATAGTCTTTCAGAGGCTCCATCCACCTCCTCTGACGCATATTCAACTCTTTCTGCTCAAAAAGATGCTTCAAACTCTTATGGTCTGAGAAAACATGAAACTTAATGCCATAAAGGTAGTGCCTCCAGATCTTAAAGCAAACACAATAGCAACAAGTTCTAAATTGTGTGTTGGGTAGTTCATCTCATGCGGCCTTAACTACCGTAAGGCGTATGCTACAACATTCTGGTGCTGCATCAGAACGCACCCCAAACCTTTTAGAGATGCATCACAGTATACTTCAAATGGTTCACTTGGTTCAGGCAATTCCAACACGGGTGCAGTAGTCAACTTGTGCTTCAATGCTTGAAAACTCTCCTCACATTCCGGAGTCTAGATAAAAGGCGTATCCTTCCTAGTCAATTTAGTTAAAGGTAAGGCGAGCTGTGAAAATCCTTTAATGAATCTGCGATAATACCCTACCAAACCTAGGAAACACCTGATCTTTGTCACTGAAGTTGTCGCTCCCAATTCATCACTGCTTCCACCTTAGCAGGATCCACAGCTATTCCCTGCTTACATACCATGTGGCTAAGAAACTTTACCTCATTCTTCCAGAACTCGCATTTAGATAACTTAGCATATAACTTCCTGTCTCTCAGAATTTGTAGTATAGTTCGCAAGTGATTAGTATGCTCCTCTTTAGTCTTAGAATAAACAAGAATGTCATCAATGAAGACAATAACAAACTTGTCCAGATACGGTCGGAAAATCCTGTTCATATAATCCATAAATACCACCGGGGCATTAGTTAACCCAAAAGACATCACTGTATACTCATAATGACCATAACGGGTTCTGAAAGCATTTTTCGGAATATCCTCATCTCTAACCCTTATCTGATGATACCCAGATCGCACACACCGGCACCCTGTAACTGATCCATTAGATCGTCGATTCTAGGCAACGGATATTTTTTCTTCACAGTAATCTTATTCAACTGCCGATAGTCGACACACAACCGCATACTCCCATCCTTCTTCTTTACCAGTAACACTGGTGCTCCCTACGGAGAAACACTTGGTCGGATAAAATGCTTACCCAACAGATCCTCCAGCTGAGCTTTCAATTTAGCCATTTCTAAAGGTGACATCATATAAGGAGTAATCGAAATCGGACCGGCTCCAGGCACCAACTCAATTGTAAATTCAACTTCCCAGTTAGGTGGAAATTCATTAATATCATCCAGAAACACATCTGGAAATTCACATAGAACCGGAATTCGCTCTAAACTCTGATCATCACCTGATATTCCCGCAATTAGTAACATAATACCCTGATATTCAATTCTTGAACAGTTTACTATCATAGAGTTCAAATAGTAACGGTTCATTACAATCAGTGTTTCTGACCCTTCTGGCATAAACTGTACTGGCTTCTCAGAGCAATCAAGCAAAACATGATTCTTAGATAACCAACTTCCTGGTTATACCAGCATCATCTGGCTACAGGATACGTCGTGTTCCCTACCACCAATAATGAGCTTCATCTTGCAACTGAAAAGTTCCAAATTCAACCCATTGCTCTTCAGGAACTTGTTGTGCCTGTAACGCCCTTTTCATAGCCTGAATCCAATTATCTGCATCAGTGGGATTTGAGGTTCCCCTAAAAGTCGGAGGGTGAACTTTCAGAAATGTATCAAGTGTCATATGGTCGTCTTCCTCATTATTGTTCCCGTCATTACTCTGGTTTATTTGATTACCCAGTGCCTCAATTGTTGCCTGCATAGCTACAATCATATTTTCCAGGGTAGCCATAAAGTCTATTGGATCAGTCTCTGCCAGGCCAGGAGTAACGATGCCTATCCTATCTCTACCTCGCCCGTGACCGCGTCCGCGAGTCGACATATGGTCCTTATACACACTAAACAAGTGATATTAAGTTGATCAGTCTTAATATCAAAGGTCTAATGCTTTAAGTTCCAAATGCATGCTCACAAACATTTATGCTATATTTATCAGTCAGATATTCTAATAGCACATAAACACATATACAAAGAATGCACAGAAGCACAATCAGTCCGTCTTTCAGGCTCTATAGGAATGAACTGCTCTGATACCATAATGTAACACCCTACCACACTAAGCTTTACGCTTAAGTCGTAAAACAGAGGTGGTGTGGTATTACGACCTCTAAAATAAAAGATTACATTTAATAGCAGAAGAATTATAATATGCTAGGAGCCTTGAAGAATGGGGGAAATAAAAATTGCGAAATAAAAGCGCAACGCTCAAGGAACGAGTTATGTTGCGTGCTAAGAAAACCACAACTATTAAACATAAGATAACAAAAGTAAGAATAGAGTGCCAAAAATACAAAATAACAAGCTCCTAACTCAGCCTGCGAAGTCAAGACTGGCCGGAGAATATTTACACATATATACATACATATCCAAAACCCAAAAGTACATATACATAATCTTGCCTCTCCATAAACCTCTAAAAGAATAAAAAAGAACAGGTTATGCAGAGAGAAAGCTAAGTACATATATATACATCACTGCACAACAAAACTACCCAGTAACCGCTCAGCTTTTAGAGTCCAGACGCCTAACGAGATGGCTCCTGACCTGCATCTGAAAAATAACAACACAGTATGGAATGAGAACCGGAAGTTCTCAATATGGTAAAGGTGCCACACACATAAGATATAAGGTCCTGGAAATGCCAGAGGCAATCCTAGAATGCGAACACTTAGATTATAGAGCTTAAAGTATTAAATAGAAGCCATAAAAGGTGGTTTTCTAGGAATATTTAAACCTAACTTAACTTAACCTTAAATCTAAGTCACATACTGCCATTTCTCCATAGCTCCAACTCCATCACGTATTTTCACAGATAAATAGGTAGATAAAGGCAAGCATAAGAAGGTTACGATTACTACAGGTAACAAATACACATTTAACATGGCAAGTACATATAGGCACGCCCAATTAAAGCACAAGCAAGTAGTTCAAGTAATATGCATATGATGCATGCTTGTCCTATGGCTGATGAGGCTCATCTGTCGGTTATCCAGCCAACCCGACAAGTCTGAATTGTACTTAGACTATCCCCCAACGTGCATTCCCAAGAGTCTATGCATATCTTTATATCAAATAATCAATATTGCTCAGTGGGGGTAACATTCCCGGGAATTTATATAGTGCCTGGTTACACTTACGTCGTAGGGTCAACAAAGTATCGAGTTTTCAACTTGGTACATGTGGTGGCAAGCCACGGTATTTTACCCAAGGAATCTCGTATCTCAGATCATTCAAATTCATAAGCCATATAAATAATTCAATTATAATTCATCAACATCCACATCATTCTCAATCGCATCTCATTCATCATCATACATCAATTATATTCAATCCTTATCCTTCATTATCACACTTCCCATTCCGTCCATCAATAGTTCCAATTTAAAACATAATTCATTCTTTTCTAAATAAATCAAACTTAAAACATACTCATTTTCTTAATAACTCAAAATCAAACCCTGTAACCTTTGAATCTAAATCTTTTCAAATAATCATCTAAACAAAATCTCTAATTTTTATAAAATTTTGGCAGCATCTCCTCTAAAACTCGGACTTTGCCACACTTTCGGGTCCAAACCTGCATTCTTTTCAATTAAACATACCCTTCCTTATCATCATAATAATCACCACAATAAATCTACCTCAGATCAACAATTATACTCATACAATATTCAAATTCAACAACCACAATTCAACTAAGAATTGTAGTTCACAAATCCTAGGCTTTTAACACAAAATACCTCAAATCAATAATTCACCAAAGCACCAGTTACTCAACAAGCACCAAACCAACCATGTTCATCAACAGGATACTAAGTATTAAATATACACATGCAATCCAACTTATCCTATGGTCATCTAGCCTAAGTTTTCACAGAACATTATATATTAAATGCAAGAAACCTAAACCATACCTTAGCCGATTTCCACGTAACGACCAAAGCAATTTATTTAAAATCAAGGCAGCCCCTCAAAATTTAACTAATCAGCTTCCTCCAAGTTCCAGTATTCACAATTTCAAGCTCTAATTATTTATTCAAAACCTAATACACATTCATAACACACATATTATATATATCTAATTTAATACTCAAAGCTCAAATTCAATAAAAATAAAATAGAATTATCATATCCTCACCTTACACAAGCTTCACATAAGCAAGAGTGAACGTTTTTCTCAAGCTAATTGAATCCTAAAACATCAGAAATCAAATAATTTCAACATCCCTTCTCAAATTTTGAAAATTGGGGAAAAGAAGAGACTTAGGTGAAATAACAAGTTACATATGAATTGTTCTAGTAGAAACGTAAAGTTCGAAGTGGTGAACGCGTGGCCGCAAACAGTGCGGCAATTGGAGCTCGAACGGAGAAGTTACGGGGATCGGAAGGTTACCATAAGGGTTTCGGTAAAGTTCGTTTCTCTTCTCCCCTAAATGCACTTCAGTTTTGTTTCTGTTGGAATGAAGGGATGAAGGCTTGGGTTCACTTAAAATGGCTGGTCCAGTTGGACCGACAGCCCGGTTCGGGTCCGATTCAACCGGTTCGGTCCGTTCGATCTAATTTTAGACCGTTTTCTTTAAAATTAGTGTCAAAATTCTCGTTTTGATGAGCTCTATCCTAATTTAATATAATATTCTCATTTCTAATTTTTCTGATGAAAAACTAATTTATTGACTAATTATCTACTAATTTATTAGAGTTTACATGTAACATAGTTAATTTTATATTTTAATTCTTAAAATTACAAATTTAATATTAAAATTGAAAACAAATTTTAAAGAATAAAATATTCCAAGTTATTTAACATGTAAAATGTATATAATAAATAAATTTAAATTAAAAAAATAAGATTAAGAAAATAGGTTGTTATTATATGAACAAAATCAATATTAAATTTGACTAATATTATTTAAAGATTACTTATTTATAAAGTTATTAAATTTATTTATTTTCTCAAACTTATTTCATTAGAAGAAAATTTAAAAATTTATATACAAAATCCATCCATATGAAAATACTATTTATATACGAAATACTTGTAAAATCTATATAAAAATATAACTATTATTAATTAATTATGTATTTATTTTATTTCTGTATTAACAAACTAAAGAAAAAACGTATTGCTTCACTGCTACAAAACGTTAGTATCAAAATAAAAGAACACTAATCTGTGTGTTTTTATTCTTTTTGTTTAGTTTTTTATGTCTTGTCTTGTCTTGTCCTATTTTTAAAATTAAATACAATTTAAAAATGTTAATTGACTATTAATATTATAAATTTATAAAATTATATTAAATCAAAATCTAATTAAAAAAAATCTGAGGTATTGAAATTTTCCAATTTATTTGGGGTTCATTTGATTTGCTGTCATTAACTAATGATGTTACTAGTTAATTAGGACCACAAAAATGCCGCAAATTTAATAGAGATAAAAAAAAGAAGTCTTTAGCACCCAAAATTTCATATAAAAAAAAGGATTGCATCATCTTCATTTGACTCTTCAAAATTAGCAATCAAATCAACTGACAAATTCAATATATTTAGTGAGTTAATAGTCAAAATTGTCCCTGAAAGATACTTCAATCTCTATTTTGGTCTTCGAAAGATAAAATTAATCGAATTCGTCCTCGAAAGATACACAACTTGGTCACGTTAGACCTTCCGTCAGTTGGATTATGACGTGGTGGGTTAATGCCACGTATCACAAGATGATTGATTGACGTGTCAGTTCAGTGACACCACGTGTCACTTGACATGTAAAAAAATTATTTATAATCCAAATAGTCGTTGAAAGTTCAGACGTAAGTCATTTTCATCCCTAAACTTTTAAAAATTAATCAAATTAGTCCTTATATATATATTCTTGATAATATTAAATTTAAAATATTTTTTGATACTACTAATTTTAAAAGAAATATAATTGACAAACAAAAAATTAGTAATTGTATATTTTCTTCTTAAAAAATTTTCAATAAAATTATCTCTCTCCTTTAATTCTTCTCAAAATCTCTCTTATTTTTTTCTATTCGAAAATATTTTTCTTACATCATTACATTTTGCTCGAATATATATATATATATATATATATATATATATATATATATATATATATATATATATATACTCAAAATTAAAATGTATCTATTTGTCAACCTAAACAAAATTATATGCTCAATATCAAAATTTAGAATAAAAAAGATTAAAAGAATAAGAGAGATTTTGAGAAGAATTAAAGGAGAGAGATAATTTTATTGAAAAATTTTTTAAGAAGAAAAGATACAATTACTAATTTTTTATTTGTCAATTACATTTTTATTAAAATTAGTAGTATCAAAAAATATTTTAAATTTAATATTATCAAGAAAAAATAAAAAAAAATTTATAAAGACTAATTCGATTAATTTTTAAAATTTTAGGAATAAAAATGACTTACGTCTGAACTTTCAAAGACTATTTTGATTATAAATAACTCTTTTACATGTCAAGTGATGCCACATGTCACTAATCTGACACGTGGTATTAACCCACAATGTCATCATATGCCACGTGGCACTTAATGTGACACGTCATCATCCAACTGACGGAAGGACTAACATGACCAAATCGTGTATCTTTCAGGGACGAATTCGATTAATTTTATCTTTCGAATATCAAAATAGAGATCGGGATATCTTTCAGAAACGATTTTGACTATTAACTCATATTTAAAATCTATTGATATAAAATATGAAGAAAAAAATTACTCCTCAAATCACCTTTGATTGCTTTAAGTTGTTAATTAAAAGGTGAGTTCTACCGAGAGAAAGGTTATTTTATTCCTCATGTGTGGAAGTGATGTGGCCACTATTGAAGGGCTATGAGTATAGGCAGTGCAATACTTTTAGAAATTTCAGATATTATCCTTATTTGATATTTAATAATGTTGAATGTGTTAGCGTAATGAAAATATTTAAGTTTGTGGGCCTTTTTGATATTTGATTTAAATTTTTTTAAAAAGATGGGTTGGATTGATAGTTGATATTTTTTATCCATCAAACAAATAAAGATAGAATTAATTTTTTTTATAAAATATGTGTAGGTATAATAATAATAATAATAATAATAATAATAATAATAATAATAATAATAATAATAATATCATTAAGTTTGTAGGCCTTTTTGATATTTGATTTAAATTTTTTTTAAAAAGATGAGTTTAGATTGATGGTTGATATTTTTTATCCATCAAACAAATAAAGATAGAATTAATTTCTTTTATAAAATCTGTGTAGGTATAATAATAATAATAATAATAATAATAATAATAATAATAATAATAATAATAATAATAATAATAATAATAATAATAATAATAATACATTTAAAGTATGTTAATCTTGAGCTTAGTTTTTTCGAAAAATTATAATATATTATTTTTTCTTTAAATAAAAGAGTAATATTATTATAATAAGAATAAAATATAACTATAATTTAAAATTTTAAAAAGTAGCAACCCAAATAAATAATTTATAAATAAAATTTTTAAATTAGTTCAACAACATTAAAAATTAAATATTTAACATCTTAAGAAAGTATATTTATTTAAAAAGTAATATGCATAAGAAAAAAATCAAATCTTTATCTTTATAGTAATATAAATAGGGAGTTCTTATGTTGATATGGTGTTCATACATTGAGTTTGAAAATTATTTTTTTAGGTGTTGTCACTAAAATTCTTTAAAATTTCATTTATAAATTATAAATTATTATTTTCTTAGATCGTTACTTTTTGAATTTTTAAATACGCTTTATTAGGTTATTAGGTATTTAATTTTTAATATTATTGAACTAATTTAAAAAAATTATTTATAAATTATTTACTTAAGTTGGTATTTTTTTAAATTTTTAAATTATAGTTACATTTTATTCTTATTATATAATTATTACTCTTTTATTTAAAGAAAAACCAAATAAATTATAATTTTCGAAGAAACTAAATTCACATAATAACCAATATAGATTTAAATCAAAGTATGCACGTACTTCCAGAATCGTCAAATATCCTATCATATGGATTTAGCTTTGTGAGTTTTGACACTCTCAGTACTTCTGGATTTGATTATATCTATTTGGTTGATAAGTTTATTATTTTTTAAAAAAATAAATTCATTGATAAATTTATTTATTTTATCAATTTTTTTCTTAGCAAACTTATAGACAACAAACTCCTTTTATCATTTTAAGTTATTTGCTTAGGTTGTTATTTTTTAAATTTTAAGTTATTTGCAGTTTATTCTTTTAATTTATAAACTATTATTTATTTAAGTTATTACTTTTTAATTTTAAGTTATTTGCTTAGGTTGTTATTTTTTAAATTTAAAGTTATCTACTTAAATGGTTATTTTTTAAATTTTTAAATACACTTTCTTAAGATGTTAGATATTTAATTTTTAATGTTGTTGAACTAATTTAAAAATTTTATTTATAAATTATTTATTTGGATTGCTATTTTTTAAAATTTTAAATAGTAGTTATATTTTATTCTTATTATAATAATATTACTCTTTTATTTAAAAAAACTAATAAATTATAATTTTTCAAAAAAAACTAAGTTCAAGATTAACATACTTTAAATGTATTATTATTATTATTATTATTATTATTATTATTATTATTATTATTATTATTATTATTATTATTATTATTATTATTATTATTATTATACAGATTTCATGAAAAAAAATCATTTTATCTTTATTTGTTTGATGGATAAAAAATACCTACTATCAATTCAACCCATCTTTTTCAAAAATTTTCAAATCAAATACTAAAAAGCCCCACAAATTTAATCATTTCCATTATGCTAACACATTCAACATTATTAAATATCAAACAAGGACAATATTTGAAATCTCTAAAGGTATTACAGAAGATGTCTCTCTCTCTCTCCAAACACTGCTTACACAGCCCTCCGGTAATGATTACATCACTTCTACACATGAGGAATAAAATAACCTTTCTCACCGTAGAACTCACATAATTGAAATGTAACTTTCGGTGTTCAACCAATTGACAAATCCAAGAATTTAAATAAAAAAATAAAATCCGAGTAAAGAAATAAAAAAAGAAGAAGAAGAACTTGAAAACTAAGATGGTGGTGGTGGCAACGGAGACCAGAGGCAACTGTGGTAAGAAACACGTGCAGCTGCAGCAAATCAAACCACGAATAGAAGAAAAAAAGTAAAAAAATATTGCTTTTGGGGTCAAGGACAGCAGATGCAATGCCAATCGAAACTCATGGAGAAAGGGTTAGGGTTAACAAAATTTAAGGGACTTCTGGGGCAATATATTTCATAGTAAAATTAGACAAAAATCAATTAATTAAAATAAAAATTGGACTTGTAACAAGCACAATTAGCTAATATAATTAGACAAATTTTAATAACTCACCTCATTTTAAAATTAATGACTTAGGAGAAAAAAGAAGACAAAATAAAAAAGTAAATACCCAAACAAACAAAGAAAGAAAGAAAGAGCAAAACCAGTAATGAATGGTGACAGTGAAAGGCTGGCGACAGCATAAATTGGAGGCGACAGAAGCAGGACGCTCATGCATCTACAGTAGATTCGAACAACGCACATGTAGAACGAGATAACGAGCAGATCTGGAAGAAGAGATGAAACAGAGGAGCTGGATAAGGTCGAATCTGATAACGATAAGGGACGATGGCGAAAGAAGTTGAGGAATGAGCAGAAGTGAAAAATAGAATGAAATAGAAAAAGAACAAGTTGAGGTCGAACCCTTGAAGAATAGAGTCAGGTTAGCAGCAGGTTTTTTAAAAATCGCTATAAATCGAATCATACAGCTGCTCTTTTTAAAATCATAATCAGAATCACCGTTAAATTGGCAAATTATAGCGGCTGTCAACACAGACACTAATAATCTGCCGCTATCTTCCGCTTTTGTTGTAGTGGTATTATATCAACAAACTCTGACGTCGTTAACAATAGAAGTGATGGAATGACTAATATGATTAATTTAAAATATTTAAAGGACAAATTTAATTAACAAAATTCTTTGGAAACTAAATTAGAGAACAGTGATCTTTCATGAATTAATTTGACTATTTACTCTTTAAAGTACTAAACTATATTTTACACATTAATTTTAAAATACTAATTTATACTTATAGATTATTTGAAATTCTTTGATTGTATTAAAAATTATAAATATTAATTTAATATTAAAATAAAATTAATCTTAAAAAAATTAAAATATCCTTTTAGAATAAAAATCCTTTTAGAATAAAAATTAAAATACTCTTTGAGAATAAATATATTTTAATTATATTAAAAATTACAAATTTAAACTTAAAAAATACTAAAATACCTTTGTAATTAATTTTTATAACAACACAACAAAATTTGAATGTTACTAAAAATACTAAAGTAATTTTATAAGAACTAATTCGTATTATTTACTTGTATTAGGAATTAAAAATTTAAAATAATTTTAAAAACATTAAAATACTCTTATATTTAATTTTTAAGGTATTAAAATAGTCTTTTAGGATTAATCTTAAAAATAATAATAGTACTCATTTCAATTTTTATCCTCCAGTCTTTCTCTCAATATTAGAATAAAATACAAATTTTTTTATCATTTAGAATAAAATACATAATTAAATTAAACTCAAAATAATATTACACAATTCACCCAAAAAGAAAAACATTATATGGATCATCCTGGTACATATTTTCATATAAATCGAATGAGATGCATTCGATTTATAAATCTGCATAGTAAATTCAAATTACTAAGACGAATGCAAATCGAATTAGTTAGAATCGATTTATGCATGCGTGTCAACCACCCAATAAATCGAATCACTTAGAATGGGGATTTATAAATCGAATGTATCTCATTTGATTTATATAGAAATATGCACTCAGGCTATTTGTGTAAAGTTTTTTTTTGGGTGAATTGTGTAATATTGTTTTAGGTTTGGTTTAATTATACATTTTATCCTTATATTTAATAGTATAATTTTGTTTCACACAAAAAAATTATTATATTTGTTTGCTTTTTAAGTGAATATATATATATTTTTAATTAAATTTATATAATAAAAATTTTTTTATCATTGTCTTCATATTTAATATTATAATTTTGTTTTGCACAAAATAAAATTATTATATATTTATTTGCTTTTTACGTGATATATATATATATATTAATTAAATTTATACAACACAAAATTTTTTTATTATTGTGTTTATATTTAATAGTATAATTTTTTTACACAAAATAAAATTTATTTAAATTCTAATATTATATACATATTATATATTTAATATTATTTTTTCTAAGATTCTAATATATCTTTTTTTTCTGAATTTGGTGTATGAATTTTTAACTTATTTCATATGTACTATTTATTTTAATTCTAAAGTCCAAAAATTTATTTTTTTACAGATATGTTATTATTTAGATTTTATATTCTATTTTTTGGATTTCAGCTCAATATTTAAAACTTATAAAAAAAATTTAAATTAAAAAATATAATTAATCTAATTAACAGGTTGTCTTTTTAAATTCAAATCATTTAAATAAAATATAATAAATAAAAAATTTAGATTTAACAAACTAATAAAGTACACAGCACTCTCTACTTAACAATGAGTCTTAAAGTATGAGCCATATATTAGTTCAAAAGAATTTATTAGAAGAATGAATTTACTAAAAGAGTTTACTGAATAGTAAATACCGATAATATATTAATACTCACGTATTCTAACAATATTATTCGTTAATTTTAATTAATATATATTATATATATTTTTTATAAATAAAATCAATGATTAAAACTGAAGTACCCATATTCCATGCACATTTAAAATTCCTCCTACAAAATAATACAAACCAAACACCATTAGCATCAAAATTGGTTTAATCACCTTCATCAGTTGGATGACCCACACCTGTAGTAATTAGTTTCTTCAATTGGGGGCCACAACCCTAATTGCAACCGTTGCTGCCATAAACCCTTCCTAATAAAATTGGTAAAAGAAAACTTTGTATGTGCTTTATCAACACACTATATATGACTGTTCACAACCACTACTAACTCTGTACTAAGTAGTGAGTAATAGTGTACCCTTCAGAGTTAACTCCCAAAAAAGCAAAATCATGGTGGTCACAAGCAAAGAAGAGTCTCAAGAAGCAGCAGCTACTAGTTTTGATAGAATAAGTGAACTCAAAGCATTTGATGATTCAAAAACCGGTGTTCAAGGCCTGATAGAAAATGGGGTCACAAAAGTTCCACCTATATTCCATTGCAAAGAACACGAGTCAAATAGTAGCAGTAAACCAAATTCAAAGTTCAGCATCCCCATAATAGATCTCAATAATGGTACTATTGGTGATGATGTTGCGGGGAAGGTTAAGGATGCGTGTGAGAATTGGGGGTTCTTTCAGATCATAAACCATGACATCCCAGTTCATGTGTTGGACGACATGATTAATGGAACTCGCATGTTCCATGAGCAAGATCCTGAGGTCAGGAAACGGTACTACACACGTGATCTTAGTGGGAAGGTTTTTTATGTCTCTAATTTCACTCTGTTCCAAGATCCAGCTGCTGATTGGAGGGACACACTTGGAATTTCCATGGCTCCAAATCCACCCAAAGCAGAAGAACTACCACATGTTTGCAGGTTTGTGGTTCAAATTATTATATATACTAATTTATGTTGATGTTGTAATTATATGATACTTGATATTTTATATCTATAGTTTACAAATTAAAATCAATCATTAAAATTTATTAATATATATTTATATATAAATATATTTATATTTTAATTTATTTTTAGTATGTATTTTATATTTTCATATGTATATTGATAGCTGATTTGAACGTAAACCGAATATGATAGTTGTATTTCAAGATTTGCTTCCAAACACACCAGGGGTGCCATTTGTAATATGGAACAAAAATTAGAGCTTTTATTTGGATGAGATGGCTGATCTTAAGTTAAGGAATAGGGAAAAATATTCTATATTTTCGCTAGAATATTCACTTTAATTCACATTGTTAAGCTCTAGTGCCCATTATTCACTATATCAGTTTCTTTGTAAATTGTGATACGGATATCACTACTACTTTTAAGTTTTAACATTATCTCTGCCTGAGCTTTTATTTGTTTAATTACCTTTAAATGATTTCGTTTAAGAAATCTTTTGAAAATGTTAAAATAATTTAAAATTTGGATATCTCATATAAAATTATATTTTTTAAATTTATATATATTTAGATAAAATAATATAAATTTATTTTTTATTTATTTATTATGTTAAAATATCTTTTAAAATATTTTTTATTTTTCTAGCATTTTTAGCTTTATTTAAAATTTTTTTGCCAAATATAATAAAATTTTACTTTTTCTATATAACTTAATGGTATCTAAACATACACTTGAACTTAATTTCAATAGGAATAGATGACTAATTAAACACACAGTTAATGCCAAACTTATCTTATTACATTCTTTTTTTTATCAAGATACATGAATTCAAGTATGTAACAACAAAAGTGACGGTGACAGTGAGTCAGTGACAATGAGAGAACAAATAAAATTCTCTTACCATATGATCAATTAAGACTTAAATTCCCTACAATTTTGCTCATGGATGCAGAGATATAGTGATGGAATATTCAGAGAAAGTAATGAAACTTGGTTTAACTTTGTTCGAGTTACTATCAGAGGCTCTTGGCCTTAACAAGTCTCATCTCAAAGATATTGGTTGTGCTGAAGGGCTTCTCCTTATATGTCACTGCTACCCTGCATGCCCTCAGCCTGAGTTAACCATAGGCAGTTGCAAGCACACCGATCGCGACTTCATGACAATTCTTTTACAGGATCAGATTGGCGGCCTCCAAGTTCTTCATCACGACCAATGGATCGATGTGCCGCCGCTCCATGGTGCTCTTGTAGTCAACATTGGAGATCTCCTACAGGTAACTTCTTCATCCATAAAAATGGACATTAATGATATGTATTTAAGAAAGAGTGTGACACAAGGCATTTTTCTTCCAAGGTTTTATAGTCTTATGTGTCATTCTTTTTCTTGTAATTTAGCATTGCATTCTTTGGTTGATACTACTTTTTGAGTTACGGTAAAATAACACCAATATAAATTTAACCGAAGTTACGTCGCCCATAACTTTTTATAAGATGTATATTTATCGATTTAACTATTATAATTGAAGAATCATTTGTTTATATATATTTTGAAGAAATATATTTCATTGATTTTCAAGTATATATAAAAAGTATAATAAATGATTTTGGATTGACATAAACTTGTTTTAAAAATGATTTATAACATATAAATTTGTAATCTCTCAATTGCTTTTTCTTTTACAGTGCACGAATATGAAGTTATTCAATAGTGTAATATTTTCTTAAATTTCTCGAGTAAGTTGCTATTGTTGTCCTTGAAATATAAATACACAGACAAACTGATTCTTAGCTTGGATGGATTTGTCATGCAAAATCAATCTTTTAGGTATTGCATCATGATTATCAATTTTCAAAGGATCATTTTATCGCTGAATTAATATTTTGAGAGCCAGAATGATAGTCAACAAGTCTTACATAAATGCCAATGAGTTATAGTTCAAATGGTATAGTTTTCTCGTACTCATCTAAGAGGTTGCAGGTTCGAGTCTCCCTATCTTTGGTCAAAAAAAAAAAATCTTACATAAATAGTGAAGAATAAAACTCCAAATGATGATGAGACTTAGTCTTTTCACTCTTTTGCTTGAACGTGCAGAATGATGTCTATGGATGAATGAGAACTAGATTGTGATTATTAGTTTTGCCCCTTTACTTTTTCTTTTTTTTTTTTCAGCTTGTGACCAATGACAAGTTCATCAGTGTTCAGCATAGAGTTTTAGCAAATACTATAGGTCCAAGAATTTCAGTTGCGTCATTGTTTAGACCAAGGGTTGAACCAGGAGAGGCCACACCAAAAGTTTATGGTCCAATCAAGCAGCTCTTATCTGAAGAGACTCCACCATTGTACAGAGACACCTCTTTGAAAGATTACATAAAAAATGGTTTTCAGAAGGGCCTTAGGACTTGCTCAATTTCTCACTTGAAGTTGTGATTTCAACAATTGCATGCTGTTGGCCAATAATACTTTTGAGTGCTATTATATCTAGATGCTACACCATATATTTGAATGTACTTGGAACTTGGTATAAGAAAGAAAAGCATGCTACCCATATATATGTGTTGTGCCATTGATGGCAACATTTGGTATTCACATGCGTAGTTATTACAAGCCCTGTTTCCCCAGCCCCTTCTCCATTCTTTTTGCCCTTTTTTCAATATAACTACCTTTCCGGAAAGAAATCAATTATATAACCATTTATGTATCTTTATCTAATAACGCTTGAAGAATCCTAACTAATGTATTTGGGAAGTGGAGTTGACAAGATTTGATGCATAATTAAAGCTGCGTGGGATGTTGTTAATGGACGTAGTCAAGTTGAAACGAATATGTTTAGGCTTAGAAAGTTATGATTCTAAACCACAAGTTATGACTCATGATTTTAGTCATTTCTTGAAATTTCTCACAAGGTTGTGAGGGAATAAGGAGGTTATGGAGTTAGATTGTATTGAGAAGGTTGATGGTTGAAAAGAAAGTTTAGAAAGAATTATAGTCAAGAAGCTAGAATTGATGTGAGACGTTTGAACGTGTCTTAGAGAAAGAGTTACCTTTAGGACAAACTAGGTAGGTTCTTACGAGAATAACGGTTAGTTTGGAAAGTTTTAAAAGTAATTTTTTTTTTTAGTTTTTGGCTTTTAAAAAGTAATAATATTAATGTCTAGTGCAATTTTTAAAATTAAATTGCAATTTTTTAAAAAGTTATTTAGAAATTTATAGAAAAATTAAAAAAATAATTTTTCTCGTAATACTACTACTTTTTATTATATTTTTATAAAATAAGCACTTTTAAAACTAAAAACTCAAACACAAAATAACTTAATTTATAAGCTACTTTTAATATAGTTATTTATTATTTAATATTTTTTCAAAAACAGCTTAATTAAACTGTTTGCAAACTGTGCCTAAATTTACCTAGAATAAAAAAATGACTTAGAATAAAGTTGGAAGACGGTAAAAGCTAGAGTTTTAAAGAAAATAGGAATGTAATAAATATCAACCACATTGTTTTAACATTAATCGGTCAGATTACTGGGTCACTGAATTATTGGCTCAATTGGTAAATTACTGGTTAAACTGATTAATCTGATCCTATGTAAATAAAAAATAGTCAAAAATTTAAAATTAAAATTTAAAATACATATTTTTACTAACATTTTAAGAATATCTAACTATTTTAAAACAATATGGAACATCTACAATAAGTATTTTGTTATTTTTACTCGATTATAAATATTTTTATTTTATTTTTATATTAAAATAACTATTATTTTCAAGTTTCAATAATTTATTAATTAGTTTATATCTATTATACTATTATATATTACATGTATTTATTGAAAAATAATATTAATGGATATTATATAATTATGAAAAGAAAAAATAAGTGAGTTTATAATTATTGTTAAATAAAAATATAATTAATTTAAAAATGAGTGAGTTTATAATTAAAATTAAAATAAATTAAATAAAAATAAACTATTTGATAAAAGATATCTATATATTATAATTTGCATATATATTAATTAAAAGCATGACACTTTGGTAGTTGTGAATGGCATCTCTCTCATTGAGGAGAGGAGTTTGAAGCCCACTTCAAGCATTTTGAGAAAATTTTCTCATTTAAAAAAAAAAAATTAAATTCCAAGCTTACGGTCGTATCGGTCTTCACCGAGTTTGACTAATTTTCACCAGTTCACTCTGAATTAGACTGATTCATTTCGGTTCTTTACTTTATATTGTCTATGCATCGAACCGGACTAATATAAGATCTGGTTCACTATTTTCTGGTTAAACCGATCTGTCTGATCTGATTTTAATAACTATGTAGCTATTAGTTACTGTAATTTGAAAAGATAGTACCTGAAAAAAAAAGTGATGAAAGAAGGTTTTTCAAGTCAAAACTTTCAACTTCATCCGATAAGAGAAAGTAAAAAGATTTGAGGTTGTGAATGGCATCTTTCTCATTGAGGAGAGGGATTTGAACCCCACCTCAAGCATTTTCAGAAAATTTTAAATTTCAAGTGGTTCAATCGAACCGATCTTCACCAAGTTTGACCTATTTTTATCGGTTCATTTTGGGTTTGATCGATTCGTATCAATTCTTTATTTTACATGGTCTAAGTATCGCATCGGTTTAATATAGGATTCCGTTCACCAATTTTCCAGTTGAACTAGCTAGTCCGATCTGATTTTAATAACTATGTACCTATTAGTTATTGTAATTTGAAAAGACAACACGAGAAAAAAAATGATGAAAGAAAATTTTTCGACTCAGCTTTCAACTTCACCCGTTGAAAGAAAATAAAAAGATTTAATGGGCAATCTATTGTACACAAATATTGTCGACTCTAGTGAAGAGAAGAATTAGAAAGCATTGCTTTTAGAATCAAGTAAAAGTGAATGAAAATAAAATTTTGGAGAAGAGAGTAGATAATGTCCCTTGACGGTCTCCTTAACAAGGAGAAGAAAGAGGCGTGATGGTCCTCTCGTAGAACTGAGAAGGGGTTGTGTCTTTTTAAATGAAGACTAGCGACACAACACAGACATTATTTCTATTGCTTTTAAGAGATTAATTTTTATATTTTTACTTTTTAAAATTATAAATTTAATAAAATATTTAAAAAAATTTAAAATTTAAAATATTTAAATATATATAAATTTTATAAGTTATTTAATTTTTAAAATACATAAAAATTATAAATTTAAATTAAATAATATTAAAAAATTATTATGTTATTCTTTTGTATAACAAAATCAAAATAAATATTTATAAAGTAATTATCTGTAAATATTATATAAGTTTATTTATTTATTTTTTAACGGTATTTAATTTAAAGCAAAGATAAAAATTTATATTCAAAGCATTCTTTATCTTTATGTATAAATCTAATAAACAAAAAATATTTTATTTTTCAATTTTATATTTAATTTATTAAATTATCTTTAATTTTATTATTTTTAAATTTATTAATTTATATTTTTATTATATCTCCTTATCGTATTACACACTATTATTTTTTCTTATTATTATTATCTACACACATATTTGTCATTATCGCAACACTTTCTTTATGTTTTGAACCATCAAAACACAACTTCCAATAATTGACATGGACATCAATCACATTTGCTCCCTGGTTATTCAGATTATTCGAATGATCTACTAAAAAATATGCAATGACTTGATCTTTCACAGCTTTTACTGGGACATATTGCAGATCAAATTCTATTAAAGCCAACATCAGTTTTTCTAATCGACCTCTCAACATAGGATAGGTCAACATATATTTAACTAGATCAGTTTGTGCAATGATTTTCACAGGCTTGCCAATCATATAGCACTTTAACTTTGTGCAAGCATAATACAAAGACAAACATAACTTTTCAATTGGTGAATACCTCGTCTCGATATCAGTTAATACTCGACTAAGGTAATAAATGGCTCGTTCATGTCCGTTCTCATCATCCTGGGACAAATTGTTAGGATTTGGTTGAATTAGTCCCACATTGCTTAGGATAGCAAATGGAGTGGGTGGCCTAGGCTATAAATATGAGGCTAAGTTCTCCATTTGTTTTTGCACCAGTCAGAAACACTTTAAGCTTGTATCTGATTTTTCTTTTCCTCTGTACTCTTTGATTAGAGAGTGTTGTGAGGTGTAGTTAGATATTTGCTTTGAGAGAGTGTGGGTGTACTGGGGTGCCGGTGAGAGAAAGAAGTCTATGTGTTGTAACAATTTTCACATAGTAATATTCTCTGGTTGTCATTTGACAACGGCCGTGGTTTTTTCTCCGGTAATTGGAGTTTTCACGTTAAATTCTTGTGTTGTGATTGTGTCTATTTTATTTCTCTGTCAAAGGTGTTTTCTCAAGGGGGAATGGTGTCTTATTCCCAACAAGTGGTATCAGAGCTTCGGTTCGGTGGGATTTATTCTTAGTATGCTCTGTGGTTGCAGCCTAGTCTGACCTTCCACATCAGAAAAGAATTTTGTCCTGTGGCTTGAGGTTGATCTTTGGTTGCTGTTGTTGTTGCTGGAAGGCAGTGTGACACTGTGAGAGTGCAGTTTGGAAAAGGTTCTGGCTAAGGAAAGACTTGGTATTTAAGTGTGTCCATTGTGATCCACCTCTCTTTCCTGGGGACCCTTCCTAGTACACGGTCTACAGTTGAGTTATACTATTCCAGTATACGGTTGCAACAATGTCAGGATATTTAAGTGCTGTGAAGCTTGAAATAGAGAAATTTGATGGAAGAATCAATTTTGGCTTGTGGCAAGTACAAGTCAAGGATGTGTTGATACAATCAGGTTTGCACAAGGCGTTGAAGGAGAAGATCTCTGGTATGAAGATGATGTTCTCTAGAAGACAAGAAGTATCCTCATGGTATTACCGCACTGCCATGGATAAGGATGAGTTGTGGCAATCAGGTCCACAATTGCACACGGGCATTGGTTGGCGTTGAGATGCAAGGTGTGTGGCGGAGTTAGGTCGATGGCTGAAGAACTTCCAGGAAAAGCCAATTTGGAAGTTGCACCATGAATTTTCAGCAAGGTTTCGATCTGTACCAAGGCGAAATGCTTGGAGTGGTCTAATTCCAAGTGAGTATACTTTCATGGTGGAGTATGATAGTTCTCTGAACTATGATTGTCGGTATAGACAATGGCAGCAAAGAATTGTCGGTGTTGACAATGGAAGCTGAAGATGTGTGACTATTTCAATCAAGGTGGAGATTGTTAGGATTTGGTTGAATTAGTCCCACATTGCTTAGGATAGCAAATGGAGTGGGTGGCCTAGGCTATAAATATGAGGCTAAGTTCTCCATTTGTTTTTGCACCAGTCAGAAACACTTTAAGCTTGTATCTGATTTTTCTTTTCCTCTGTACTCTTTGATTAGAGAGTGTTGTGAGGTGTAGTTAGATATTTGCTTTGAGAGAGTGTGGGTGTACTGGGGTGCCGGTGAGAGAAAAAAGTCTATGTGTTGTAACAATTTTCACATAGTAATATTCTCTGGTTGTCATTTGACAACGGCCGTGGTTTTTTCTCCGGTAATTGGAGTTTCCACGTTAAATTCTTGTGTTGTGATTGTGTCTATTTTATTTCTCTGTCAAAGGTGTTTTCTCAAGGGGGAATGGTGTCTTATTCCCAACACAAATACACTCAATTGTGCTCATAGATGCAGCAATATATAGTTTTAAAGGCTCACGAGAACGAATATTTGCCATTACCAGAGCTTTGGACAAATATACTTTAATTGACTCAAAAGTCTCTTGATATTTTTTTGTCTATTCAAACTGCGGTTCATTCTTTAATTTTACTAAAGGTGTAAATACTCGAGTCCGACCTGAAAGATTTGATATGAACCTTCGTAGATAATTAACTTTTTCAAGAAAAGATTGCACCTCCTTCTTTAATTTAGGAGGAGATAATGCTAAGATTGCATCAGCCTTATTTTTATCAATGGTAATTCCCTTCTTATGGACAACAAATCCTAGAAAATTTTTAGCTGATACATTGAATACACATTTTAAAAGATTCATTTTTAGCCCCTTTTTCCACATAGTAATAAATGCTCTTTTCAAATGATCAATGTGTTGGCTTACTGAATTCTACTTAACCATAACATCATCGCTATATACCTCCATAAAGTTTCTAATGTATTCATGAAAAATAGTATTCATGGCACGTTGATACGTTGCACCAGTATTTTTCAAACCAAATGGTATAACCACCCATTCATACATGCCTAATGCCCCGGGACATCAAAAAACAATTTTGGACACATCATCTTCCGCAATGAAGATCTGGTTATATTCTGAATAACCGTCTATAAAACTTAAAATTTCATTCCCTGCTGCAGAATCAATTAACATATATGCTATGGGCATAAAATATTCATCTTTTGGAGTGGTATTATTTAAATCTTGAAAATAAATGCACACTCTTAATTTTCCATTCTTCTTCATCACAGGAACAATATTCAAAATCCATTCAACATAACGTGCGGTTCGAATAAATTTCGCTTTAATCAAGCGTTTAATCTCTTCTTTAATCTTTTGATTAGTTTCAGGATCGGAGCAAATCATCGAGGCGTTTGCTTTACACGTCGAGCGTTCGGCTTTAACGCTAATCGATGTTTTACAAGAGAACGATCGAGACCAGGCATCTCATGATAATCCCAAGCAAAACAATCCTTAAACTTATGTAAAAGATGGTATAATTCAGTTCAAAATGGGATTGCAAGATCCTTACATATATAAGTAATTCAAATATCATCAATAGATCCCAAATTAATTTCTTCTAAGGGACCTTGTTATTTGAAACATTTCACATGTTCATCGTTTTTTACTGAGTATTTTTCAAAGCCCAAAAATTCTAAATCATAGATGCAATCAAAAGATAAATCAACAGATTCATTAGGATTGAAACACACTTGATTATTTACTGGACTTACAATAGCTCCATTCTCAATACAATGAACTTCTGCTATTTTAACAGCAATTTGAATAACAATATCATTATAATTGCGTAAACATGAAGAACTTAAACCATGACTAAATTCGATCAAAAAATCAAATTTTCACTGTATGTGTTGTCCGGAAGGAGGAGGACTCAATGATTATTCGTTCGCCGGAACCAGAAGTAAAGATTTTGATAGATAGAGATCCCATAAAAACTTCTTTCGAGGAATGGGCAAAATCCAGTCATTTCTCAAGAACAATAGCTAAGGGACCCGATACTACTACTTGGATTTGGAACCTACATGCTGATGCTCATGATTTCGATAGCCATACTAGTGATTTAGAGGAATGAGAAAAAGAAAAAATTATATTCCTAAATGATTCAACTTTATCAAAAGAATCACTTTTATTTTCTACTGAAAGAAAATTACTTAAATACATATTTAAAGTTACCAGATAATCCAAGACGTCTTGTTTACTTGTCATCAAAGAGCGTCCTTGAAACACCTTATGTTGAACAATTCCACCTAGTCAGAAGAATGCTAAGTTGTAGATAACGACGTTTCACACTTAATCCTTCTGAAGTCAGATAGCATCCTTCACAATTGAAAGAATTAAGCATTCTTAGGATTTTCTATCATCTGTCTAAAGAAGGATACTCTGATGCACAGTGAATGATACAGCATTAACACTATGACTTCAAAATTAATCCTTCTGAAGTCAGATAGCATCCTTCACAATTGAAAGAATTAAGCACTCTCAGGATTTTCTATCATCTGTCTAAAGAAGGATACTCTGATGCACAGTAAATGATACAGTCCTAACACTATGGATCTAATCACGTCCCAATAAGATATTATAATTTATTCTCGAAGACACCACTACAAAAACGATTTCAATCAAAAGATCCAATTTTTACTCCCGAAATTCAAATAATCTTTTTCTTCGAATTTATTTATTTTTAACTAACATGGGTAATCTCCAAAATTTTGTTAGGTTGTGAAAATTAAAAGGCATAAAACTAATATATTTACCAAGTGAATAGAAGCTAAGTCTCATAATTGGATATCCAATTAACTACCAAGAAAACCTATTAGTATTTATATTTGGATGAAAAAAATTAAAAAAAAAACATTAAAAAGCACACGTTTTCCAATAATAATAATAATAATAATAATAATAATAATAATAATAATAATAATAATATAAAAAATATATTTATTCTAATATTTTAACTTGTGACAAAATATTTAACATAAAAATTTATATAGTAGAATAATAAAAAAATTATTACTTAAATCCTAAAAACATGTTTTATACTATCTTGATTATTATTACATAATATAATATATTTTAACTTGTTATAAAAAAATCTTAAAATTTAAATATTTTATATTTTAATATTAGTTATTAAATAATTAAAATGAACTATATATCATAATAACAATAAATGTGTTTTATATTATTTATTTTACCATCACAATTATATTAATATTAATAGAAAATATAGATTTATTGCTGGTCTAATATATTTTATTTTTTTGGAATAAAAAACTAAAAATAAATATTGTTATGATAAGCTAAAATATTAAAACTAAATAAAATTTGTGAATCCAATTACTAAAACTTTTAGGAAATAGAAATCTACAAAAAATAGTCTAAATTAAAGTCCAAACCAAAAAGTTACACAAAGGTGTAATAAATTAAGGTGGATACTATAATGAAAATTTTATAATTGTTTTTGTGTGAAAATATTATTTTTTAATTTTTAGATAATGAATTGGATAGTTAGATTTTGATATTTATAAAAGTGTTATTTTTGTTTAAAATATGACTAAATAAATAAATTATACTTTTAAATAAAATATCTTTATAAAAAAATATTTTTACCATCTTTATTTGAGTAGTTACCATAAATTAATAATACATACGAAATGGCCAAAATTTCGAGCGTTCAGTGCAAATAGCAAATTAATTAATTAACCTCACAATTATTTTCGTTTAACCTCACATATGAAAACGGGAAATAGAAAATCAATTCATAAAGTTATTATGACAGGAACAATAAAAGAAGAGTCATTTTTTAAACAAGACACGTATGGTTCTCATCACATGCCGTTTTTCTTCCAGTCAGCACAAGAGTCACTTTTTAAGCAAGACACGTATGGTTCTCATAACATGCCATTTTTCTTCCAGTCAGCACCATAGAATTTTCTGTAGTGAAATAGTTATCCTAAACTACTTGCACTACTCACTAAACTAAATCCATAATTTCTTTATATATGATAAAAATTAAGTGGAGCAAAAAATCTAACCCCGCCGTGTAGTTGGACGAGTTTTCATCTTAAATTTAAGAGTTTAGGTTTGGTTCAATATCGAACTTTTGTCACTTGTGTTAAAAAGTCAATAATGGTTTGCAGCTATATCCGTCTGCATACTATGGATGTGGCCATAAAAATATATTTTTTTAATTGAAAGCCTCTATCCGCGAGGCCTGCTACACAAAGGAAGAGTTTAGGGGTCAACAAATTTTATATTTTATAATTATTAATTAATTATTAATAATATTTTTAATAGTTAAAATTAAATATAATAGTATAAAATTATTCAATTTTTTTTAGACAAATTCTATAATGTCTATAATTTTAGTGTCGAAATTATCGAATTTATCTTTTATGGTAAGTTTTAAATATAAAAAATTTATTTATTTTTATATTTTTTAATTTAAATATTTACTTTTATCTCTTTTTAGTAAGTTAGACAAATGTATATAGACACCGTAGCATTATTAAATACCGACAAACCTTTTAAAAAATTGCTGATTCTAAGACTTTTCTAATATAAATAGATACTATCATAAAAATTTTATAATTATCTTTATATAAAAATATTTTTTATCATTAAATAATAAATTATAAAATTTAATTTTGATATATTATAAAAATATTATTTTTTTAAATATGACTAAATAAATAAAATATATTTTTAATATAAAAATCTTCATAAAAAAATAATTTTATTATTTTCTTTTGAATAGGTGCTATATAATATAATATTGTTCTTCTCTTAGCTTCTTTTGTAGCATAAACTCTATAAAAAAAAGTGAGGAAACACAAATAAGTAATAAGGAGATCCATGGAGGTTTCTTACACTGATCAAGAAGTTGCAGTAGGAACGGTGAAGCTCAGTTCTAACAGACTCAACGACCTCAAATCATTCGATGAAACAAAAACTGGCGTCAAGGGTCTTGTTGACAAAGGCCTTACAAAGATTCCATCACTCTTCCATCACCAACATGATAATACGAAATCTCACAACTCAGAACATACAATTCCAGTTATAGACCTTGAAGATGTTGTTGTTACCAAAGATCCAAGCAAACGCGAAGGAGTTGTTTCAAGAATAAGGGAAGCTTGTAAGACATGGGGTTTCTTTCAAGTGGTGAATCATGGCATCCCTGAGAGTGTTCTTGAGGAGATGAAAGATGGGGTTAGAAGGTTCTTCGAACAAGATGATGAAGTGAAGAAGAAGTTTTATACACGTGACCAAAATAGGTCGTTTATTTATAACAGTAATTTTGATTTATATAGTTCACCAGCACTTAATTGGAGAGATACTTTTGTGTGTTATCTTGCTCCTGATAATCCTAAACCACTGGAATTGCCAGTAGTATGCAGGTATGTTCTAATTGCACTAGCTTTCACTTATATTACTAGATTCATCTAGACCTCCTTAATTTGTTCTGTTTGGCTTAGTTTCGAACAGTTAGGATGAGATAGATATAGGATATATTTGTGACATCAACAAGTGTACTCACTTTCATTTGTTCATTTTGTTTGTGACTTTGTGAATATCAGAATTTTTACACCAAAGTGTCATTATTTTCGAACTTAGTGCTTGTTTGGGCGCTATTATTTTGATAAAAAAATATTTTTTTATTTTTAGCGTGTTTGATAAATTTCGAGTAGTAAAAGTAAAAGCATTAAAAAAATTAGAAAAATATCTTTTTTTGAGAAGCTGTAATTTACATCTTTTCTAAAAGATCTTTTTTTCTTAAAAAAAGATGTTTTTCATTTAATAAATAAACAAAAAAATACTTTTATATTGTTATATTTAAACATGATTGATAGATAAAAAGATCTTTTTGTATGAGATACCTAAACATAAAATTACTTTTATTTTTCCATAAAATCTTTTAAAAAAAGATAACTCAAAAAATATCTTTTTTTAAAAACTCACCCAAACAAACCCTTAATACTAAATGTCACTTTTTTTAAATTAATTATTCAAACGCCACTCTTTTTTATAATAACATAATAAATTATAATTAAAAATAAATAATAAATCAATTGTAACCTTAATAAAAAGATGACAATTAAATAATTAATTTTAAAAAAATTATATTTGATAATAAATTTTAAAAAAGAATAGCATATTAATAAAAAAAACTTGATGAATACAAGTTATATCAACTAACACTTCAACTAATCCAAATATTTTACATGAATTATGGATCAAATTTAATAGAACAAAAAGTTATAAAATTCATTGCAAATATATATATAGTTACGTTACACAATGAACAAAGACACAAATTTGAATTCTGTTTTGGGAGAGTGCTAGGTAAAAAATGGTCATTTAAACAATATAAACAACCATCAATTAAATAAAAATATACTATACCTCCAAATTAATCATCTAAATTTTAATATTAAAATAACCATCCATATACCTAATAAAATATTAAAATAACCATCCGTACACCTAATAAAATAAACATCTGATATATCTATTATTTATATTATTTAATATTTTCATTATCTACCTCTACTTTTTCTTTTGTATTTTCTAGGAGAGAACATATATTGGTAGTTGTTAATACTAATTTGAATCTTCTTGTAGGGATATCCTTCTTGAATATGGGACTAATATTACGAAATTTGGGATTACACTCTTTGAATTACTATCAGAAGCTCTTGGTTTGCATTCAAACTATTTAAGAGACATAGGTTGCACTTATGGACATATTTTGCTTTGTCATTACTACCCTGCATGTCCTGAACCAGAACTAACTTTGGGAACCACCAAGCATTCTGATAACGACTTTATCACGGTGCTTCTCCAAGACCATATTGGCGGCCTTCAAGTCCTTCATGAGGATAAGTGGATCGATATACCGCCGGTACCAGGGGCTCTAGTGATCAATATTGGTGATCTTTTGCAGGCAAGTTTTCTTATTCTCTTTTAAAAATTATTACTAATATTTTTTATGTCTATAGTTTCATTGATAACAAAAGCTTTGTTGTTGAGAAGAAAGGGGTTGATAGTTAAATGATTCTTGAAAGATTGTGTATCCATCAATTTAATACTCAAACAGATCAAATTAATCCTTGAAAGATATCGTGATAAATCAAATTAGTCCCTTTACTAATTAGATAATGAGGTATCACAAAATGATTATATCATATGTCAACATCTTATTGATTATAGGACCAATTTAATTCACGGTTGTATCATCCGAAATCAATTTGAGGCATTGATCTTTGAAGAACTAAAATAATGCATACTTTATTTTTTAGGGACTATTTTCACTATTAAATTTAAGAAAGAAAAGAATTGATAGATTAACTGCATATACTAATCATATACATTAATTTAGCATGGCTACCACTAGTCCAATTTATAACTGCTCTTGCTGAATTTCCATACTAATTTTAAAAGTATAATATATTATGTTACAACACCATGCAATTAATGTAAAAAAAGTTTCAACCAAGATCCTATAATGTATTAAGTTTATTTAATTTTAGATGAAAACAAAGATTTTATTAAAAACTTTTGTACACTGGAAAATCTGACTAGGAAGTTATCAATTATAAAAATTTCATACCAATTTCCACCATAGAGAACTTGTTCTTGAGAAAATTTTGCAAATTAAAATGAGCTTATTTAGAGTTGCTAATTCTACAATTTTATTCTTTTTAATTTCTTGAAGTGCAGCTTATAACAAATGATATATTTAAGAGTGTTGAACATAGAGTACTGGCAAATCTCATTGGTCCAAGAATATCTGTTGCAAGCTTTTTCTGCTCAGGTACGAGATCATCATCAAAGCTTTATGGTCCCATAAAAGAATTGTTATCCGAAGACAATCCTGCAAAATACAGAAACACTACGATGGAGGAGTATGTAGCATACTATAATGCCAAAGGTCTTGATGGAACCACTGCTCTTGAACATTTTAGAGTTTGACTAGAAAACTTTGAAACTGGGGTTAGTTTAATAATCATGTTGGTACTGATATTTATCAAATACAATTTAAGGTATATCCCAAAGTCACATAATTTGTAATTGTAATTGAGATTTATTAGTTATATATAAGTTGAAGAATTTGGTTGGTTCCTTATAAATAATAATAATAATAATAATAATAATGATACACATATAATTTGCTTGCGGTTATATAGAAAGCAAGGGCTTATTCAGCCAAGTGTTCGCTTCATAGCTTTTTGAAATAAAAAAAAAGGAAAAAAAAAAAGGAAAATTGAATAAGGGAAAAAAAATTAAAAATATAAAATAAAGAGTAGGTTAAATAGTATTTTAGTCTTCTTTAAAACATATTAATTACTTCAATCTTGCAACTCAATTGTAAGTTATTACTCTGCATTCTCATTTACTGTTTACTAGTTTTGACCAAATAATTTATAGGAAGTGGTCATTGTCTTACTTAATGTTGATGTGTGTACATATTTATGTTAGAAACCTTACTAGTTACTAGTACTACTATCACTGGTCACTGCACATAGGGTGGCAAAGCGGGTAGGGCAGGCCAAGGTCCATTTAAAAATGAGACTGATCGATTCACCCTACTAAAACAAGCGGACTTAAAATGTAATTCTGTCTCGTTTTTATGGCGGGTTAATGGGCCAGTGGTTCCGTCTAATCTTTTTAAAAAATATAATTAATAAAATTATTTAAAATTATAATTAAAAATTAAATATAAATAAAGATAAAAAAATTATAATATAATCTTTTTATTATCTTTTTTTAATTTTTAATTTTAAAAGATTTATTTACAATAATATTCGTTAATAAAATTATTTTTATTTTAAAAAATAAATCATAATGTTTGAATATACGTTAAGAGTGTGAAATAAAATTAATAATAAAAAATAAATAAATAAAAAAAATATATTTAAAAATTATATAATATTAATTTATATATATTTTTTGTAGCATTAATTATTCTTTTATATTTATAAAAAAATTTTGGCATGGCAGGCTGTCCTGCCAAAATCCACAAATTTGACGGGCACTCTCAAGTTTGCTAAATTTGGGTTCTAAATTCTAGTTCGACCCGTGGATATAAGCATATAAGCAAACTCCAACTGCATATAAGCATGAAATATCATGTTTTAGTGACATACATAGTAGAGTGCACACGATAACACACCCAAATGGTCCTGGTAATTAATATCTCTAATTTTCAGTAAGGGAAGGAGTTTGTATCAATATCATTAATAAGTGCTTTAGAGTTTAAAGTGCAGACTAATCATCGAATGCAAGAAAGCATGTTGTCAATTCATTTCAATGCTAGTCTAAACTCTAAAGAGACATGACAAAAAAAAAAAAAAAAAAAAACATGAAACGTTTTACTAAAATTAATTCTCCCACAATTATATTATTATATTAATATCTTCTTTTCCAGTCACAAAAAAATCTTGATTTGCTTCCTTTTCTAAAAAAGTTAAGATGGATATCACATATAATAAGAAGTTGAGCTGTGCTTTTATTCCTGAAAATGATGTTTGATTTTTATGAAGTTTTTGAGGACCAGATTGGTCATTAAATTAATAAAATTAAAAGTGTTATGGGAATTTAATCAAGATTAAATCAAATATAATAAAATAAAGAAATCTATATAAAAATTATTTTTTTTTAAATTACTACTTTTTAACTGATTCTCTAGTAAAAGTCAGGACCAATTTACTGATTTTTGGCCCTTTTTCTGATCTGTTCACTGTAAATTGAATTTTGCATTGAATCGGTTTAGTTAATCTTGTTGAATCAATTGGTTCGGTCCAACTATTTGTACGAATATTTGATATTAGTAAATGGCATTTGGGTAGCTGTTATTGGCAATTGAATTTGGCCACACAACGGCATTTGGACACAGAATATTCCATATAATAATATCACGTACAAAACTTGAGAATAGAGCTCACAACGTGGCTGATTGTTGAAACTCAAATTGATTTTATTAGCAGAAAACATGTACATCTTTTTAATTGGCACTATTACTAAACTTTGATATTTTTTATGGTTCTTGTTAGAGCACATAACGTAGACGGCTTTCCTACCATCCTACGTACATTATTAGATTAATCCCTCATCAGTTGTCTTTCAAAAATATCACTCTAATGTACTCCTTATTTATCATAAAACAGTGTGTATATATATAACACGGAAAACATAAAAAAAAAAAAAAATTTTTTCATCAATCTTTTTTCTCCAGAACTTTGATTTATTGTGTTGATATATAATATTTACCATTTTTTTAATGTAAAATTGGGGTTTCGTTAGAGCATACGTTAAGAAATTTTTTTTTAATTAAGCACTTTTTTTATTTTTTATAATATCTCTTAATCCAAAAGATTAAATACTAATTTACCGCAAATTTAAATATCATTCAAAAATTTATAATTGATGAATAAGTTACTGCATAAATAAAATGTGATTCGAATTTAAAATATTTATTCAAATATATAAACAAGTTAATTATTTTACCAATTTAATTTGGTTTAAAAATTACTTTTTAATTTGTAGTTTCAATGTATTTTATAATGGAATATATTAAACACATTAAAATTTATTATTTTTTATATTCATATTTTTTTTTAAAAAAAAACTCAATACAAGAAGTGGAGCACAGATTGCCGCATACGAAAAACAAACAAACAAATGAAGAATAAATGAGCAACCGAACAAATGTAGATATTTTCTTGTCATTTTTGGCATTGTCATCAACAACAAAAAGGATCCGCACCTAACCACTCCTTGTAGCTCAGAAAGGACAAGTTGATAATCTCCTCAACCCCTTTTTCTTTATTATGAAAAATCCTCCGATTTCGTTCCAATCATATATTCCAAATGATCGCACAAAAACACACCATCTATCTCTTGTACTCTTCCTTCTTATTTGATATCTCAGTCCAACTTTAAAAATGCTCCTTCACCGTACCCGGACAAAGCCCATTGCATACCAACATATTATATCCAAACACACCATACTTGTCAAGAAAAATTACAGCCAAAAAATAAGTTGTGACCATATTCAACACCTCTATTACATAACACACACAAAGTATCCTCATGGTAAATAACCCCAAATTGACTTAGTCTCTCCTTCGTATTGACCTTGCCAGTCAAAACAAACCAAACAAACAACTCCACTCTAGGTGGAACAAGTCCTTTCCAAATTGTTCCAGTAAAGCTGTAGCTTGATATATCCTCCATAACCATTTCAACCAGCAACCCCTACACAAATGAGTTAGTTGAAAAAACACTTTATTTATCATGTTTCCATACAACTCTATCCTCTCTACCATATGCTAGTTTGACTAGCCTCAAAGTATGATGAAGATGGTTCACTAGATCCAACTCCCATTGGAATAGTTCTCGCCTCCATTGGAAGTTCCATATCCAAGCTAACCCATCCTAAAATCCACAGTCCCCTATCACGATCCTCTTTGGTTTGAAATTGAGAAGAGTCTTGGAAAATGATCTTTCAAAGAACCTCCATGAATCCAGACATCCTCCCAAAAACGAGTTCGTCTCCCATCACCCACCTCCATAGACAATTCAGTAATCATCTTTTGCCTAACTTCTTGATTTTTGAACTATAGCTGACAAATATCCTTCCACGGACCCTCCGAGTAGGTAATTCCTGAGAAGACAGTAGCTCATTTGGATTCAAGTTATTACAGGAGCAGACCACCTTCTTCTACAACGGACATTTCTCCTTAGAGAACCACCACCACCACTTAAATAGAAGAGCTGTGTTACGAATCATAGCATTCCCAACTCTCAACCCGCCTAATCTTTTAGGAGCCTGCACCACTTCCCACTTAACCAAGGCCATACCATTCCTTCCATCCTCCTTACTCTATAGAAATTTTCTCTGTAAGAAAATTAGTTTCTCTGCAACAGTCTTTGGCATCTTATACAGGCTCAAATAGTAAACCGGAAAACTATTCAACACAGATTTGATTAGCACCAACTTACTGGCTTTATTGAGAGCTTTGGCTTTTCAGATGTTAAGCTTCTCCTCCAACTTGTCTATTATTGGTTTCCACGTCTTAACCAACCTTGGTTTGCTCCTAGCGAGATACCCAGATATTTAACTGGAAGAGTGGCTTGCTTACAGCCCAACACACTACACATATGTTGTACCCATTACTCATCACAGTTAATAGGAATCAAGCTAGATTTATCAAAATTAATATTTATTCCTGACATCAACTCAAAGCAACAAAGCAACCTCCTGTAATTCTTGATAGTCTCTTCCTCGGGTGGGCAGAACAAAATAGTATCATTAGCAAACTGAAGATACAACAACTCAATATGATCTCTGCCAACCAACAACGGCGATATGCATCCGTTTCTAACAGCCTCTCCAATCATCCTATGCAGAACATCGAGAATAAGTACAAATAGAAATGGAGACAGAGGATCACCCTGCTGCAGTCCCCGTTCCATCTTGAACGGCTTTGACGGCGAGCCGTTTATCAATAATACTGACATAGAGCACGTACTGACACACTCCATAACTCATTCCCTCTATTTTCGTCCAAAATCCATCTTCTGCAACACAAGGTCTACAAAACTCTACTTGACTCTATCATATGCTTTCTAGAAGTCTAACTTTATTATTGTCGCTTCCTTCTTCCTTATTTTGATCCACTAAACCGTTTTACACGCGATAAGGGCCCCATAATGAATCTTCCGGCCCTTGACAAACGCACTTTGCGTCTCGCCTACTAACCCTGGCATAATTGGTCCCATTCTCCTAACCACCATCTTCGAGATTACCTTATACACACACCCCACTATGCTAATCGGGCGCAGATCTTTGATTTCCTTAGCACCAATAAACTTAGGAGCCAACGCCACCCAAGTGACATTAGTATATGTCAGTAACCTGGAAGATTGGAAGAAACCCAGTACCGCTGTCGTGAATTCAGAGCCAATTTCATCCCAACACTTTTTTTATAAAATTCGTGTTGTACCCGTCACTTCCTGGAGTCTTAGAAGATTCACAATCCCACACTGCTTCTTTAACCTTCTCAGGAGTCGGTAGCACCTCTAAAGCCATAGCATCCTCCTCGCCGATCATTTCTACCAGACCAACTCTAAAATAAACCATAGGAGACTGTTCTTGATGATATAAACCCTTATAATATTCTTTGATGGCAATCTTGATCCTGGCTTGATTCCTTATCAATCTTCCATTAATAACCAGAGAATCAATCCTATTATTCCTCCTTATCGCGGAAGCTAAGTTGTGGAAGTATCTCGTGTTTTTATCCATGTGCCTCGCATGCCTAGACCTCAACATCCGCTTCCAGTGTAGTTTTTTCCTCACATACCACTTCTCACAGCAAGTAACTAGCGCCCTCCTTCTTGCTTCCACTGTTCCATCATAATTCCTATTATCAACCATGTCATCAATCTTCTTAATCTCTTTCTCAAATTTCATGATTTACTTGTCCATATCACCAAAGTTGTCTCTATGCCATCTTCCCAAAGGAACTATCAAAGCCTTCAATTTTTTGGTGAATTGTACTTCTCCTAACCCTCTCCATTCCTCCTTGACCATTCTTAGAAACTCGTCATGTGTAAACCATAAATCTAGACTTCGGAACGGCCTCGATCCATTCCTTTGCCTCTTATCCTCCACTATAATCGAGCAGTGATTAAACAAACCCCGTGAACCACATCTTAAGCGAGTCTTCGGAAATGCCTCTAGCCATTTCAAGCTAACCAGAGCTCTATTAATACGGCTACAGGAACATCCTCTGAACCATATAAACTTACGGTCAGTAATCGGTAACTCCACCAAACCCATGTCATTTATCCAGCCCTTAAAATCTTGCGCCGTTGAAGGTAAGCCATCAGAGCCTCGCCTTTCCTCCACCTGTGTAATCTCATTAAAGTCCCCCCAAAAAACAACTGGTCCCTGAAACAAGCCAGCCACGTAACTCAACTCCTTCCACACAACAAGTTTCTCATCTCTAGTATGTGCACCATAGACCAAGAAAAACACACAATTAATAGAAGTCTCCGACAAAACCTCTTCAACACACAACCATCTCTCACCTATATAGCAATTTCTCATTTTAAAGAAACCATCATCCCACATTAACAACAACCCACCAGATGCACTGTCAGACCCAACATACTCCCACCCCCACACAACCATTTTCCCAAATTTTCAAAACATTAAATCTTGTCACTAACTATCTTTTAGTCTCTACCAAGCCTAACATATTCAACCTATATTTCCTCTTAAGGTCTTTCACCATTGGCAACTTCCCATCACCCCATAATCCCCTAACATTCCAAAGCTAACAATCATTTTAAATTATTATTAGACACCTTGTGGTAACGTTTAGGCCTGCTTCGTCTAGCTTTAGTCTTCTGTTTTGCCAATCTTCTTTTTTGAGCAATTTTTTCATTCTGTTCTTGGAGGATAGCCATAATGTCAATTTCTTTGTTATATAGCACTGCTCCTGATTCTTTTGCTAAATCCCAAGTCCTTTGATTTTCCAACAGTTGCTCTTCCAATCTTTCACACTCAATACCGTTGTCCTCATCATCATTGGCATACCCTTCTTCTCTCATATGGTCCTATCTGTCACCATAGCTCTCTTCCTCATTATGAATTAGCAGTTTTCTTTACCAAGAGAATCAATTCCCAGGTTTTGATTTGCTAAATTTGCATTAGCACCATGACTGCTTTGATGAGTGGCACCATAACCGTGACTGTCGGCCGCCCCTACGTTCGCATCTTCGTCGCCATAAACCCCCTCAACCAACGTCACAGCTCCACCAATCTGTGCACCCTATTTTTCCAACGTAAACTCCCCTGCCTCCACTGTTCTGGCCCCTCTTCCGGCCTTTCTTTCACCATCAGCAGCTACCAGGCCCGGCGGCCCACCAGCGGGCCTTGGAACGGTTTCAACTTGGGTCACCATCCTCGTCAATCCATCTCCATCAACAAATGCATCATGATCTTTTTCCTCCCGGATGGCACGCTCGCACGGCACCGATTCAGCCCCCGCCAATCTGCCCAGTTGGCGTCGCGCCTCCCCATCTTCAGCCTGAGCGACTTGGCAGCCTCCATCACAAGTTCCTCCTTTCAAAAGCTGCTCGTCATGGCCCCCCTAACGCACGAGGACGACATAGCGGCGTTTTAGCAGTTTGAGATCCGGGTTTCGTAGCCTGGACCCTCCCAACCCGACCCGCACTTTGCAAATCCAACCCAACAAAGCCAGCATCAACGCCCCCCTTCACAAGCGCTAATGAACTTGGTCCCCCTTGGCCCAACGCGTTGTTTTTGAAATTGTTGGCCCAATCAGCAGTTTTCAAACCTTTATAAATTTTTATCCCTTTTACTAACCCATTATATCCACGAAACGGTGAGCTCAGAATCCACGTCATTATTTTCGTCATATCTCACAAAATCTGCCTAGCCTTTATTGTTACCATCAATTTGTTGATGTCTTACCAAATTTCTTTGATTGAGCCTTAAATTATCATAACTCCATTCATTTAAAATTGACTTTAAATTTACCAATTTACCCTCATGTTCAACCTCCTTCCGTAACACCTCCGTAACTATTATCGCTGCTTGATCTCCATAATCTATTAAATTTGTAAATCTTAACGACATTGTAGTTGCTTCATATAACTAGTGTTTTTGTTAGTTATTTCCTAAAATTTAATATTGAATTATCAGTTATAGATTTTATATATGAAAAAATTTAAAATTAAATTTTGTCATGAAATTATCGGTATTTTAGGTTTCGAAAAGAATTTTTGCCTACTTAAGATTCGATAATTATCAAACTCAATCAATAAAATAATTTATTTTTCAACATTTTAATATAATAGCATTACAAAAGTAATGATTATATTTTGTGACATTAATGATATTTTCTTAATATCTTTTATGTAAAGCAAATATAGAAAAAAAAACTCACTTTAAAATCAGAGATTAAAAAAAGTTTTTATTTTTTATTTTTTAGTTTCAATCAATACAATCAACTAACAACAAATTCACACATCTAAAACTTCAAAACTTAAAAACTTAATATCTAATATTTATAATAATTTTATTATTGACTAATTTTTATTATTTTTCGATATTTATCTTATGTAATAAGGATATCAAATTCAAATATCTAATATTTATAATAATTTTATTATTGACTAATTTTTGTTATTTTTCGATATTTGTCTTATGTAATAAGGATATCAAATTCAAATGTTACAATTCAAAACAATTTTTTAACTAATTACGTAATTCAGTATGGATATAAATTACTTTAACATTATGTCAAAATTAATATGAACTATCTAAAAAGAATATAACTAATAAAAAAAGAAAGTTGAAACTTCTATGAATAAATTTTCTTTATAAGATTTTATTCAAATATAATCTATAATTATTTATCTTCATATATTTTATAAGAGTTATGCTATATGTATATTAAAATTAGTTATTAAAGTCAATCACTAAAATAAAATATATATTAGAATATAAATATACATTAAAAATAAATTAAACTACACATATATTATATATAAATACATTAATAATTAATTTTAGTAGTTAATTTTAGTGTATAAATAATATTTTTAATTTTATATAGGGTCTGTCTTTTTACAATATAACAGTTAGGTGATTTTTCTTTTGTTGAGACATGACAAATTAATGAATTTCACGTGTGTTTTATTATCTAATTTTGGGGGGAGAAAATAAGAGTAATTTACCCTAAAATCCAACGCCAAAAATAATCTAAACAACAGTTAGCAGTGAATCAACTCCAAAAATTTCTTACATTTTCCCAATGAATTATGATTGTGACATCATAAAACTTGACCCACCCTTTAAAAAATGAGTTCTGTATATATATATAAATATTTTATCTTCTTATTGCTAATCAAAGTGCAAAGAAGCACGAGTCACAGATTTCATTCTCATCACTTAGTCTTTTCTTTTCTTTTCTTTTCTCTCTCACCAAAATCTGATAAGAAAACCGAAACAGGCATTGCATCCGATGTGGGCTCATAGGATCCACTCACTTAAACTCTTTTAACTCACTCTCTTTCTTTCTTGTGTGTTGTTTGTTCGTTCTTCTACAAAACCAGCACTTCAAAAACCTTGTGAGCCATAAAAAAGTAAAACATATAAAAGACCCTTTCTTACTTCTTTTCTTTCTTTTCCTTCCTCCAATGGCTGCTACTTGCTGCTTTGTCTCTGCTTGAAGGGAAATTGAGCTCATTTCGCATTTGGGTCTTTTGTGATTTTAATTTTAGTATTGGTTTTTCTGTTTGGTTCTTCATCACATTCTTCAGCTTCTGGGCTTGGCGCAGAAGTTCAGAATGATTTCTGTGACAAGTAAAAGCATTGATTATGCTGGGAAAAACTTGGTTTCTTGTGGATGCTCCTCCAATGCTAACACTGTGAGAAGCTATGCTGCAAGGGTGAATTCTAAAGTGTGGGGAAGAAGAGGAGGTCATGGTGCTGCCAATTTTGTCTGCTGCAAGAGTAGGACCATTCAGTGCAGGGTTTCTACTATGAAGACTGCTGAACCTACTGTTAATGGTATGAATTTGTTGTTTTTAATTATAATTTTTTATCAAATATGAAGTGTGTAGTTGAGTTGCTTAATTTCATTAGATAGAGAAACATTCTTGTGCCTCTCTATTCAATAGCTTTTGAGAGCTATGATGGTTCATGATATGGTGGTATTCAGAACCTTTCTGATAAAGATTTTGAGAGTTTTGATCCTTATTGCCCCAATCCTAAAATTGTATTTTAGCACAATATATGGGTAGACCTCTGCATTGTCCATGAAATAAGCCCAAAATAAGTGGTTGTGAGGGGCATGCATATTAGATATAAAAGTATTTACATGCTTCTACTGAACAACTTAAGTTTTTGGAAAAGATGCTTCGATGATAAATTATACTAGTTTGAATGAATTGATATAGGTATTTGATTACAGGCTTATGATAGTTGTAAGTTCTATTAGGCATTGAAAAAATTTGGTTTGGTTTTCGTTGTATAGGTGGAACTCATGCAATTCAAGGAATTCCAACAGGATTGGACTTGAAGAGTTATTCAGAAACCCCCATATCACCATCAAAGTTGTTTGAAGTAGTTGCTGATGACCTGCAGACACTCAACAAAAATCTTCAATCGGTAATTGATGCTTCTTTGAAGAATTCATGCTGTGTTCTGTGTTTACTCTATGCTCAGATTGAACTGGAGTTGTTGCATTGCCTTTAACTTGACCAGAAAAAGATATGAACTTTGAATGGAATGAATTATATTCACTGTTCAATGATTCAACTCAATCAGTTCCTGCGTTCATTTTTGTTGACTAGTTAACTTTCATTGAAATCCTTATTTTGCTAGTCTAGCCCTAATCATTCTTATTATCTGCTGGTGTTGTTGCATTTTATTTTCTTTTACTTTACAAACAGTAAATGTTTGAATTAATGCTTAATGTATCTGATGACGATGCTCTAATTCTGATAGATTGTAGGTGCAGAAAATCCAGTTTTAATGTCTGCAGCTGAGCAGATATTTAGCGCCGGTGGGAAGAGGATGAGACCGGCTCTGGTGTTCTTGGTGTCACGGGCTACAGCAGAGCTACTTGGCTTGAAGTAAGCATAAATTGTCTCTCAATCGTGCACACACACATTATTTGCATGTTGTGGAAATTCTATTCATATGACACTAAAAGAGTTGAAGGGTTAACCTTCTAAATGCATGGCTCCAGGGACCTTACTGTCAAGCATCGACGGTTAGCAGAGATAATCGAAATGATTCATACTGCAAGTTTGATACACGATGATGTATTAGATGAGAGTGACTTACGACGAGGTAAACCTGTGATCTCTTTAAAAGTGTCTGTATAGTTTTTGAAGAAATAAAAGTTGAATCTTTCATTTTAGTTTTCTATCATCTGATGATCTACTTCCTGCTATAGTCCCTCCAAAAATGGATGAAAGAATAAAACTTGAGCAAAAATTCTGTATTGGCTGGGCTTCATTGTTTATGGTTATTAGCATCATCATTCTGTGTAATAGACTTGAGAAACTAACTGATAAATATATTTCTCAATATATTAGTACGTTTGAAATTAAGTCAGCTCTAATTTTTAGTGGAACTGAAGTGAAAAATGAAAAAATGATATGTTCTTCCAATGTTCACATGGAATAGATCTTTTTCTACATTGATTGGATTGAACTTTAGATCTTGGAACTTTTGGTTTCAGACTTAGTATATTGCTGATGTTACAAACAGTTATAATTTCACATGCTATTTTTGTAGTATATATTGATTTCTTTTTTAAAGTTTCATACTGTAACAATTGGTTTCTTGGTTTTCTTCCCTACTATCTCTTCATCTGGTTTGAGTTTCATTATTTGAACTCAATGTTATTGTTATGTATGTATAGGGAAGGAAACTGTTCATCAAATGTTCGGAACAAGAGTGGCAGTGTTGGCCGGAGACTTCATGTTTGCACAGTCGTCGTGGTATCTCGCCAACCTTGAAAATATTGAAGTTATTAAACTTATCAGCCAGGTAAATTCAGTTATCATACCTTTTTAAAAGATCTTCATTTTTAACTTCCAAACTTTATCCGCTTGAAGCCAATCAGAGAATTTGAAGAGATCCATGTTTTCTTGTTTGAAAATTTTCACTGCTGGCAGTAACAGGCAATGATTTTTTCAACACTTCTTGTTGCTGTGACAGGTTATTAAAGATTTTGCAAGTGGTGAAATAAAGCAGGCTTCTAGCTTGTTTGATTGTGATGTTGAACTCGACGAGTATCTAATTAAGAGCTACTATAAGACAGCCTCTTTGATTGCTGCCAGTACCAAAGGAGCTGCAATTTTTAGTGGCGCGGACCGAAACATCACTGAGAAAATGTTTGAATATGGAAAAAATCTCGGTCTATCCTTCCAAGTTGTGGATGACATATTGGATTTTACACAATCGGCCGAGCAACTAGGCAAACCTGCAGGCACTGACCTTGCCAAAGGTAACCTCACTGCACCGGTGATTTTCGCCTTGGAAAAAGAACCAAAGTTGAGGGACATCATTGAATCAGAATTCAGCGAGACCAGTTCCCTTGACGAAGCCATCAAGTTGGTCAAGAGTTGTGGTGGCATCGAAAGGGCGCAAGAATTGGCGAAAGAGAAAGCTGATCTTGCTATTCAGAGTCTTCAATGCCTTCCTCCAAGCATATTTCGATTAGCTCTTGAGGATATGGTAGCCTATAACCTTCAAAGGATTGCATGAGCATTTGCATTGCAGAGAACATATTATTGAAAAGAAAATCAGAAGAACATTCTTTGATACTAATAGAAGGATGAGAATCATGACATTTGAACTTATGTCATTTCAAGAATTTCCAGCAAATGCTTCCACATGAGCTACTTTGGGGGGTTTATATTATAGAAATTGAAGGACAAAGCAAACACAGTGTCATCACTTAATATATTTGCAACTTGCAAATTAAATTACATGGAAAATAATATATATATATATATATATATATATATATATATATATATATATATATATATATATATATATATATATATATATATATATATATATATATATATATATACTCCATTGTTGTATAAACAGCATGTCTGCAATATTTTTTTTTCCCATATCTTGAAAAGGGGAGGGAAAAGATGATAAATTGTCTTTTGTATCTTTTTCTTCTGTATTTTGTGAAGATACCATACAATTGAGCTTGTGAAATCATCATTTCTCGTCACCATACTTTATTACCTATGTTATCATGTAACTAGAAAAGATTTTCATACTTTTCTTTTGGTTGCAATCATAACCTTTCAATATGCAAGTTGAATCCTTTGACTTATCATAAATTTGTTATATGGGAAAAATGAAGATGATGAAAAGAGGAACACTTGATACTTATTTTTGTTGAATTACTAATGGTATAATACTAAGCCATTCAGGTAGAATAACTTTTATTTTTTTTAGGCAGGGAGCTTCTGGTTTTTGGTGTTGGCAAGATCTTACTGTTCTTTTTTTTTTTGGTCGAGAATATGTGATTGTGGGAGGAATTTAGAATAAGTATTGTTTACTTAGGATTTTAAATCTAGTTGTTGGAAAACTTTATAAAGCTAGAATTTCATAATGAGAATTTTTGCTAAACATGACATGTTAATAAGTAATAGCTGTAACTAGATATAGGAAAAATTGTTGACTATAAATATAAAATAAATAATATGAGTTTTATCTTTAACTTTTTTATTATAATGTCAAAATTGATTAAATTATTTTAGCAACTCATATGTATAATTTACATTCAAACTAAAAAAATAATGACAACTTATATTTAAGTGTTTTGTTAAACTTAATTTTTATATGTTAAAATATGTATTTATAAATAAATAATAAAATTATCACAAACATGTATTTGAATTGGTATATTAAAATCAAAATACGAGATAAAAGGTAAAGAAAATGTATCTCAATATGTAAAGTATTTTTAATTTGTTTTGGAAAATAATTTTTTTATTTTATTTTAGAAAAAAATCCTAATACAAACTAATCACTTTTTATTCAATTTTTTATTTTTAAGTAACCACATCTTAAAATAAAGATATATAAGTTTAAATTTCCCCAAAAAAAAACCTGTAAAGATATTTTTATTTCTTTTTGAAAATAATTAATCAAAGATTCTCGCTACACATACAAACATTTTTTAAGTATAAGTTTATATATGTTAATTCTAATCCAACAAAACCTACTTACTTAACACAAGCATGAAATAACGTTGTTTCTCCTCCAACGTTTGTATCATATGTTCCTCTTTCTCCTCTTCCTTTTTCTTATTTTTCTTCTTTGTATTTCTTCTCCTTTTTCTTCACGTGTTTCATCTTTATCGTCATTCTTTTTATTACTGTTGTTGCTGCAATTTTTTCCTCCTTCTCTTTCTATTGATTTTGCAACATTATGTATTTATTTCTTCTTTGTTTGATTTTTTCCTCCAAAAAAAAATTATAAGAATATGAAATAAGAAGATGAAGAAGAAGCAGCGGCAGAAGATGAGGAAGAAGAAGAGGAAGAGAAAGAGTTTTGAATTATACAAAACTTATCAAAATAAAAATACACTGCAAGTTTTCTAAAATACACCAAAACGAGAATGGAACAGATTCATCGCAATAACAATTCAGATTCAGAACTCCTATATCGAAATTTTACTACAAATGTTCAAAAATGTTTTCTTTAATGCATCTTTTTTTTTTGCCTTCTTTCTTTCTTTCTTTTAGTTGAATGAATGTAGGTTCATTCTCTTCTAAGTAATTTTACAGCATTATATGTTTTTTTCTTCTTTTGTTTGAATTTTTTGTTTTTATTCTTAGAGTAAAACAAGAAGACACTTGAGAAGGTAAAACACAAAAGGAAAAGATGAATAAAAAAAGAAGATGATGCTGATAATGAAAAAGAAGCAGCAGTAGAAGGTGAGGAAAAGGAAGATGAAGAATTTTGAATTATGCATAACTTATCAGAATAAAAAATACACTGAAATATTTTCAAAATACAACGCAAAATTTCCAAAATACACTGAAAGTTTTTCAAAATACACCGAGACGATAATAGAACAAATTCATCACGATAACAATTCAGATTCAGAACTCTTACATCGAAATTTGCTACAAATGCAAAAAAATATTTTCTTTAATGCATTTTTTCTTCTTTTTTTTGTATTTCTTTCTTTCTTTTAGTTTAATGAATGTATGTTCATTTTCTTCTAAGTAATTTTGCAGCATTATTTATTTTTCTTTTTATTTGTTTGATTTTTTTTATTCTTGTTAATAGAGTAAAACAAGAAGAAACTTGAAAAGGTAAAATAAGAAGAAAAAGATGAATAAGAAAAAAAGATGATGATGATGATGAAAAAAAAGAAGCAGCAGCAGAAGATGAGGAGGAAAAAGAGAAAGAATTTTAAATTATATAGAACTTATAAGAATAAAAATACAACGAAATATTTTTAAAATACACCGCAAGATTTCTATTTATACTCAAAGTTTTCAAAATACACCAAAACGAGAATGGAACATATTCATCACAATAACAATTTAGATTCAGAACTCTTATATTAAAATTTTATTACAAATGTACAAAAATATTTTCTTTAATTTTGAATCAGGCAATGTCATCAATATGGCCGAAATTCTACGATAATAATAATGACGATACGTATAAGAAGAAGAAAATGATGACTATAACGATGATGATCATAATGATGAAGATGATGAAGGAGAAGGAAGAAAAAGAAGAAGAAAAAAATATTTCAATAAAAAAAAGGAAGAAAAGAAAAAAGAGATAATGGTGTTGATGCCGATGATAAAGAAAAAAAAAAGAAAAAGATCAAAAAGTTGATCAACAAAATATTATTATTTTTTTTATAAGAGTCTTGAGCAACAAAATTTTACATTTTTTTTATAGTGAGTAGTAGTATAATAGTATATTCCAGTTAAATCTAATAAATATTAGCACATGACTAATTGTTATCATCATTATATAAGACTCTAAATTTCATCAACCAACAAGGAAAAAGGAAAAAGCTTTAAATTGCATCCTTACACTAGTACACTACATTACTACTATTGTTTAGATGTAAACTTAAAAGTAACTTATTGTTATGATGTTTAGAAGTATTTGTTTATTTTGTTAAAAAAATAAATAATTAATATTTAATTTTAAAAATATAAAAAAATAAATAATTATTAAATATTTAAAATTTGTGATAGACAAAAATTAATTACCATAAAATTCATCTTAGAAGTAAAGATAAGCTTAAAATAACAGAACATTTCGACCAAAACAAATAAAAATAAAAAAAATCAAACAGAGAACATAAGTACATAACACAAAAGCACCGAGAGAGAGAGAGAGAGAGAGATAGAGAGATGAAACTGGTGAGTTACATGTCACAATGGAGAGGCATTGCAAAGGAAGCTATGGACCGAACAGCCATAGCAGTGAAGTTCCTCTGTTGCCTTCACATTACGGACACCTACTTCTGTTCCCCAACTCACGTAACGCAAAGTTTCGAACTTTTTGTGATTTTCGGTCACCCATTTGGTTCAATTGAAAGAAATTTCACTCTTCTACTTGCAGGTGTATGGGCCTAGTATGCTCCCCACACTCAACATGGTAGGCGACATCGTTTTGGTTGAACACGTGTCTCAGAGGCTTGGGAAGGTTCGGCATGGTGACTTGGTTGTGATTCGGTCACCGTTGGACCCTAAGAGGTGCCTTACCAAAAGGATTATGGGAATGGAAGGGGATACTGTTACTTACTTTGATCCTATGCTTGGTGATGCTACTCGTGTTGCTGTGGTGTGTGCTATGATTTCTTCTTCTTTTGGCTCTTGTTTCATTATTTATTATTGTAATTTGGATGCAATTTTATTTATTTATTTATTTTTTGTGTGTTTATGATTGTGAAGGAGTTTTCCCAATTGATTGTTTTGTACATTTTGCATTGGATCATAGTGAGAAGAAGTGGGGAATTGCTCAAATAGGATGGATAGGAGAATGTGATTCCTTTTTATTTGGTCATGAGATTGAGAAGCCATTGACAAATTCATTTAATTCTATGTTTTTATCAAGATAAATAATGCTTTTACTTATATATAAACTGCTTAGATGAGTTTTTGAGATGCTTATTTAACTACCTTAGATGTCTTGTGGACATTTATCATGAATGAAATTATGCAGGAGTAGGAGACTGTGTAGAGGGTTGTACTGTTGTTTCTCACATTTATAGACTAGAAGTACATTGTTTCCATGTTACTTAAGACTACTTTTGGTTTTGAGAACAGAACGAGACAAAATACTAAGAATAAGACACAAAGGATAGAGACACAAAAATTAGTGTTTTTGTATTTTCTTTGGCAATAAAATGAATGTCGTGTTCGAAATGTGTCTAACATGCAGACACGACAATTCGGCGAAGTGTCCGTGCTTTATAGGTCTTTGCCGAGTGTCTTTGTGGCCTTCTTGACAGGAAGGACACAAAATACACTAATTTAATGTCCCATAACACAATGTTTTTGTCCATGTTTCATCTGGCAAACAATTTTGTATTTCTATGTCCATGTCTCATTATCCTGTCCTTGTAAACAAATGCAGCCTAAGTGTTGAGATGAGTGTTGATGGTATGTTTTTATATGTTTTGCCCAAGATGAATTGTTTTAATTTGAATCTAATCGCGATTAGAATTGAACACCAATCTTCTTGTGTTTACTTTTATTATGGTTAGTGACATTTTGATCAAGCGTCATTTAATTTGAATATACTTATCAAGTCTTAGCCCACTATAATCATTATTTGTGTGCATGTGTGCACTTCAAACCTATTGTTTTCATGTTGCTTTATTTTGACACCAATGATTGTTCTATTATTTTTTTTTATACTTCCATCAATAAGTTTGATTTGTTACTTAATTTATAGTCTCTTTTCCCATAGGTGCCAAAGGGGCATGTTTGGATTCAAGGGGATAACATCTTTGCATCCCATGATTCACGGCATTTCGGCCCTGTTCCTTATGGCCTTATACAAGGAAAAGTGTTTTTCAGGGTAAGTGTTATTTCTCCATATTCCATATTATATTCTTATTATTTTCCTTTCAAGAATACATAATGAGAAATGCATCTAGACTCCTCAGATGCCAGATTGATTTGATATATGTCATTGTACTGAAGACTTCCTTAGCTGGATAGAACTTGGTCCTTGTGATCTTTTCATGTTTATTTTTCTTATAGAAAAATTTCGTGTTAGTTAACCATTTGGAGAGTGCAAAATTGTTCTACGTGATTGCTATAAATTGATCTATGACAGGAAACTCATTTGATCCGTTTAGCTTACTCCACCTCGTGAGATAAGGCTTAGATATTGTAAAATCTATGAACTGAGATGCTAATGATATTTCAAATAATAATATTAGGTTTGGCCACTTGATTGCCTTGGAGTACCGGGTCAATAAAGATGTTTTGAAGAAGGTAAAATCTTCTATTTCTCTGCCTTTTATACTTTATCTTCAATCTTTCTCTAAAAGAGTTGTTTCAGTCTATAAATAGACATTGTGATCTTTAGTATTGAAAACCTTTTTTTTTTCTTTTTTAAATACTAGTTTCTACTTGATTATAATGTTAGCTTACCAATTGCCATATCCGGGCAAATGTTCATATCTTTTAGAAATATTTCACTCTCTTCTCATGTTCTGAGGTGGAGGATTTTCACAAAGAACTAAACTGTGAGCTGATTTGGATTATGAAATTTAGCACAGCAAAGCAATTATCTTATTCAGTTTCTTAAAATTTACTTTATTATATCCTCTCCTCCATTGTCTGAATATGAGAAGGTTGACTTTGCAAATTCCATCCATGTAGGTACCTGTTGGGCTACTGTAATGTGAAAATATCCATTACTTAGGGAGGGATAAGATTTGAGTTGATTTGGAGGCAAAGAAGCTAACTTTTTATTTGGGTTAAATTTTTTATTTTGTGAAAAACGCGTAAGTATAGTTATAGTTGTGAGCTTTTGTACACAGTACAAGGAAGAATGAATCTTGTGATTTGTGAATGGCCACTAGTGTGCGGCTTTCTGCTACTAGCCTCCATTTCTCTTCCTTATCACGGCCTATAGTACGAGGTAAAGGAAACCGTGCTGATAAATCAAATATGTTATTGAAATTGCTTTTATTTATTTTCGAATAAACTGATTCTATAATCCTGGCTTATTTTCCTTCAATGGACAATGTTGAATCCTTATAAGGACTTATTTAGAGCAATTTAGAAGACACAAAATAGAAAGCTACCATTCTAAGAATCCTTACACTTTAGATCAAAGCATTCCTTACCCGGATATAAAAGCACTAGACTTATAATTTCTTGTCTAAAAGCTAAGTATTGTTTGCCCGTTTCTACCTATTTGTGTGATAGGTTAATAGATGATGCTTTTCATTTGCTTACCGGGAAGAACTTATGGTCATTCATCCGGTACAATGCAATATACTTGGATGAAGCCTCAGTGGTTGCCATGAAGGTGGCATTTAGCAAGGTAAAGCACCTGATGGACCATAGCTCCCTTTTGTAACAGTGAGATCATTTACATTCAGCTTAGGATTTCTTTTCCAATACAATCTCCTTTTCATACACTGAAAATAGAGGATCAGAGGTTTAACAGGATAATTAATCTGATTTGATTTGTGAGGCTGAATGCCATGTTTGTTTCTTAAGGATTTTGATTTTTAATACAAATGTAAAATAACAACTCCACCTATTAGTTTGGAGGAGATTGACTCTTGTATACTTAAGACTTGCCAGATTTATGTTTTCATTCTCTCTCTCTCTCTCTCTCTCTCCTGAATAATTTCTGTGTTGGACTAAACTGTCCAGAGACTCATATCAGTAGAATCAAACAAATCTGGAAATTGATATCAACATATCTCAGCTTGCCCTCAAGTTGGTGGATGGATATCTATCATTCCTAGCTTGTGTGCAAGTTCTTGAAACTGCTTGGCCTCCACCGGTTGGATAGGCCGCTGCTCAAAATATGTCTGCCAACTGTATAGAACTAATATGCATTCTCGCAGGATTTATTTAGTATGTTTTAGACAATGGTAGCAATAACAGGTTTCCATAGCTTTCCCTTTTCTTAACAAACATGAATTAACTTGGTACATGCAAACACAATCAGTACAATCATTTGTTTACAATGGTCATATCAACAGTTAAGTAGTAGAAAGCCCCGTTTTCATTCTCCAAATATTAGAAATTACATACAGCCATTGGAAGCGATTCCATTTCATCCTTCATTTAGTTGCTGGTCACATGGATCCACAAGGTACGTGGAAAGGCATTCTGAAGGGATAATGAATTTACCGTTCTCACGTAGTCACGTTCGACATGTACAAAAATGCATACCTATTTAATAAAATTAAAGAAGAAAGGAAGACAAATTGAAATCAAATAGAGAAGCTACGCAGAAGTAATACATGGTAGCACTGAAATAAAGATATGTAAAGCGCATATAATTAGTGCTTGTTACTTGTTAGAGAGACACGTGACTGAGGCAGAGACTGGCCTATTATTCGTGCTTCTCCATGCGAATTTAATGTTACCGATATGAAGAAAACACTTCCCCCATATACAGACCTGTGGTATGAGAAAGAAAGTTAAAATTCTTTGCTTAAACTAAGAAAAACAAGCAGGGTGAGTTTCTTATTAAACAAGTATATTGTCTACTCCACTAACTTTCATGGTTAGCTAGTATAATGGTATTGTTACATAGTCTTAGAATTTGCATCAAAATATTGAGAATTTCATTTTTTTTTTTATCTTAAGAATAGGAGTTACATTTTGTAGCATCTATTGCATCTTTTAGTATGCTACAAACTTCTGAATGTTAAAAGCAAAGAGAACAAAAAATAAAATAGACTTTTATCACATGAGTTGCAAATTTTTACCATCTACAGCAATCAACAACATGGTGTGTAATAATTATGTTTTTAAATAAGAAAAAAAAGAAACAAAAGCAAAAAATTTGAATCATTACTGCACACAAATCAGGAAGTTAAGCAAATTTTGACCATCTTATAGCATTCAACATTCTGCACAAGCGGTAGAGATGATTGGAATATTTGCAAAGAAGACAACATTATATCTCAACTATGTAACAGACTTGAAAGCATAAAAATTGATATGTTTCCAATAGCAACGGAAAGCGACATTTTTCTTTCTCAACAAACATCGCAAAGATTGAAAGGCAGCTCCAACAAAATAAAGAGATGTGATGACATCAAAGGTGTGCTGGACGAGAAGATTTAAAAACATACATCACGTGAATCTTCCCATTTATTGCTCAATGTTCAAACTATGAATCTTCCCTATGATGCATGAACACTAAGGCTAGACATACACATTGATTTGTAATGGTATTTAGGTGTGTCCAAATATATTCAGAAAAGAATTTTTATTTTTTATTAAGACACAATTGGACATAGACACGTGTATCGGGTGAGTGTCGATGAGAATCGTGTCCGAAATGTGTAAGAAAATACAGATCTCAACTAGTTGTGTTTGGATCAAAAGAAGTTAGAAGAAAAGGAAATGCAGAGAGGAAAATGAATGGAAAACTTAGTTTTCCTTTAATTGGATGAGAAGGAAAATTGGGTGGAATGGGGTCCATATCTAACTTTTCACTCTATCCATGCGAAAAAAAACTAAGAAAAATTTGCAAATAAGGATAAGATTACAAATTTACTCTTTGTGTCACATTAATATATTATAATTTATATATAATATAGATAAGGATATTAATGTAATTTTATTCTGTTATAATTTATATATAATATAAATAGGGGTATTAATATAATTTTCTACCTATTTTTTATCCATTTTTTCTTCATCTAAATAACAAAAAAAAAATTCACTTTTCTTTTTATTTTTTTTCCTCTTATTTTCTTTCTTCTTATTTTCTATTTTGTATCCAAACATAGTGTAAAGGTGCATTTTTTTTATTTTATGTTTTTTACTTGTTTGTAGAGAAGAAACTGATATATATGAATGAAAGTAGTAAAAAGCTTCCATGGCTAATTAAACACAAGAACTCGTGAAGTAGGCAAGTGTATAAGAGAAATTCCTGTGCAACTTAAGCATGCTGGGATAATAGAACTTAGTACAAAAAAAAAAAAAAAAAGAAGATAAATTAAGCTATATGGCAATGTTAAGAACTGGCAGCAATAACAAAATATTAAAATTCGAAGTATAAAATATTAAGTTGGAGTTGTTCCGAAATATTGAGGTTCTCACTTTTATTTAGAAAATTGAAGCTCAATTTTGTCTCATACCTATGCACCAGATAAACTAAAACAGTTATTTCTGCATGCAACTATTAATTAAAGTATGAAGAGTTAAAAGAAGATTGCCCAAGTCATTTATTCTGGTTCAGCTCCAAAATGAATCCTACATCTGGTCCCAATCACAATTTGTGGTGAGATTTTTCAACTATTATCAATATCCAAGTTACAAATTCATCAAGCAATGACAATTCCAAGAATCAAAAAGCAGGGACATTAACAATGACTTTTCTTTTGGTCTTAGTATTTTCACTCAACACGCACAGCCTTTTTCTATTACAAAAAATTCCTCACAAACTCTCACACAGATGCATGCCAAGAACAATTTTCACAAGCATAAGCTCTCACTAGCACACACTAACAAGCAAGATTCACAAAAAACCAAAATCAGCAATGAGAAAATGCACATGAATCCTCATAAATTGTGTAAAATATGATTGTTAGCTCAGTCTCTCTTTTTCCAAGTTGAACTTGCTGCTCCAATCTCCTTTTTCTATATGATAGCATCACCCCATGCAATCTGCAAATAGTGAATTATCTGTAGTAAGAATTAAGTCACATGTATGCCGATAGTTTTTTCTTGCTGTCCATAAAACACAGAAGCGTAAAAACTGAAAATAATAACTTCTCTGTGCTTTTGAAGAAGAGTGCAAAGTATCAATCTTCGTTTTATTTCCATCATATTTACAACGGAATGTCATTTTGAAGTAATATATACTTTTTTTTAATTAATCTCCCTTCTCACATTAGACATTTACTAAAGTGCATATGTATATAATAAGATGAAAGAAAAGAGAAGACAAATTGAAATCAAGTAGAGAATCTATGCTGCTATGCAGTATTAGTAGTTAAATAAGGACATGGAAAGTTCAAATAACTAGTGGTTGTTACTTACTTACTTGTTAAGAGACTGAGATTGAGACTGACCTGTTTCTTTCTTTGCGAGACAAATGCGGAATGCACTAGCATAGCAGATATATGTTGCTGAAATATTCTTCCTCCCTCTTTTCCATGCATCTAATGGGAAACACTCTCTCCCATATCTAATGGGACCATTACACACAATACAGACCTATGGTATGACAAAGAAACTAATTAAAATTCTTATACTTTAAACTAAGCAGAACAAGCAGGGTGAGTTTCCACTAACTTTCATGGTTTGCCAGACAAGTTAGCTAGCATATTTTTTTTATCAAGAAAAAGTTGTGGGAAATCAGTGATATTGTAACATAGAAATATTGAGGTTTCCATTTTTTTTCGCCCTAAAGAACATATGAGCTATAAAATTAAGAACACCTGAATCGAATGACAATTTGTAGCATCCCTTGCATCTTTTAGTGCGTAAACAAATGTATGTTAAAAGCTAAGCACAGAGAACAAGAAATAAAATATATTTTTCTCACAAGTATATTCAGACTCCCTCAGGAGTCAAGCATTGCTTATTAAACTTTCAGCCAGTGAATACAACGAAATATATACACAATGTAAAGTACATATGAATGTATGATTAATAATATCCGTTAGTGTTTCAGTTATCAGGGAGTAAAAAGCATCCTAATCTGTAATTCATCAGCAAATAACTAATATAGAAGCTGAAAACTGGGAAGATATCTAGAAAATGATATAACTTGCAATTGTAAATTATAAACAAAGAAATGGAAGAATGCTGATATATACTACATAAAAGAAGCACAATCGAAGAATGCCCCAAAGAGCCAGAGCAATAAAGAGTTAGCCATATGCCATTGCCAAGAACTGCAAACAATAGGCCAGACATTTTCTGCAATCAAAGGGAAGTTCAGAGTATGAAAGCTAACAAAGGTGTGCCACTCCAAAAGCATATCAATCTGTTTATGAGACAAAATGGGTATGTGGTAATTTTAGAAACTTCCCAATCATCCTGTTTCTGGTAATTGTTTTGAAAGTGGATCTACAATACAAAACAAAACAAAAAATAACAATGCAAAAATGGTAACTTGGATGCTGACAAGCAGTATGATTATACCCTTATGTGCCTTAAAAAGTATGATTATACCCTTGTTTATTCAAAGAATACGGCATTGTTACTAAAATATTAGGAGAAAAAAAGGACACAAAAACATGCAAAGTTAGTGTCATATCAAACATATTGTTGTCTTCGAAGTATAAGCTAAAACGGAAATAAGAGAATTTATATATACCAAGTTAGGGAAGTAAGAGACTTTGCTGTATACATCACTTATGATAAAAAATGGAAATGTGTGATAATCAGTTTTGTTGAAAATAGTTTGAAATCAGATAAATAGTTCTTACCTAAAAGGGCTTAGCTATATGTTACGTTATCACCTTTTGAGGGATCAACCTCAGTCTATGCGTATGTTTGGGATGTGAGCAATCTTGGGCCAATCTTCTCCACTTTCAACCGAGTATCTGCGCTTTAGGACTCGACAATCACTAATCCGTAGTGAGTTTATGTTGGTAAGGCAACGCTCAGTTTCATGCAATGATTCTACTTTGGGGCATCTATTGATGTGTGAGCATAGTGTCGCAGCCCAAAGTGAGCCATGATTGGCGGTCAGGAAAATAGTTCCCCAACAAGTTTAGCTGATTCGAATATAAGATAAATAAGGTTACACATAATTTTTTGATAAATAATTACATATTTTTAACAAAAATAAAATAAATAAATATGAATAGATTCTGCCTGTGATATATGGAGTAGATGACGCCTAAGAACTCAACAAGGAATAGATACCCATTGCAGATCATTACTCTTGAATAGACATACTCACATAATCAAATATTTATTCCTGAAAAATATTTAAAAAAAAAACGGAGTGAGTTTTGCAACCCAGTGACTAAACAGTACATCTATAATTCACATGAGACCATATAAATATTATTATAAAAATAATTTTATTTAGAAAATAATAATTTATATGAATGAGTGAATCAATAAGGGAGTTCTCATACAGAAATCAAATCAAATAGTCCACACTTGGCGGCTCCACCTCTAAGGGTAGCCCTTTCCTCTCGTGTGTCCGTACGAAATAACAAATCCAACATGTGGCCTACACGTTAGGCTAGCAATGCCCTTGCTAGCTGACGTCTGAGCCAGATGTATCTAGGTTAACGTCATAATTGCCGTTAACTACGGTTTTCTAATACGAGCCTCCCAAACCAATTCAAAACATATAATTTTAAATATAACAAATTTTTCGGTCTTCAAACATATAATGTATCAAATCAAATCAAATAATACTTTTCCATCCAACTCCTTTTCAATAATATTTTCTCAATCTTAAGGCATTTCAAACATATTTCACAATTTCAAAATAAGTGAATAACAAGTTAACAACAAATACTTCAATGCTTCAAAAAAATACATATTCAAATAAAATCAAATATTTTAAAATAATATAAAGTTTTATCAAACATGCATATAGCCTCATAAAAACATATAGTCTCATGTGCATATTAAAATGTACTTAACAAAGATAAATATTTAGTTCTAATAAATCAATTATTCAATCTAATTTTAAATCCTTTGATAATATGTAAGTTTAATTATAAGTTCAAAACAATGTATATCAAAATAAAATAATTATAGATGCAAAGCCAACCAATTATAAATGTAAAGCCTACTCACAACATGGTTCTAAGGGACCAAAGATATCGAACCCGAGTGCTAGAATCCAAGGTGAGGAGGATTGAAGTAAAATGAAACGAATGAGCGCAGAATTTGGATTGAGACGGTGGCAGCAACTTCCACGGCTACATCACATATGTAATCATAACATCAACAGCTCCAATCGTTCCATGATAGCACTAATACCAGTACTCAAGATAATTCCCAGCAGAAACGCAACAAAAGTAGGGCGATAATACTAAAACGAAGACATATTATCGCAATTAAAACCAGAGCATGTAAGAAAAGAAGAAAATATAGCAGAATAAAGGTGGAAGCGTTTCAGTTTCATAAATGGAATCAGATCATAGGAAAAATTGTGCTGATTTAGAGACAAGAATGAAGGGGGTGTGGGGCTGAGCAAGATCAAAATAGGGATGGAGACGGTTCATTAGCAGTGACGTCGGTGATGCTCCCCTGACGACGAGCTCTGTTGATGGCAACAGCAAACGCGACGATAGTGAACGGCTCCTCCATCGCGACTCTTTCTTCCTCCCTTCACTGGCCGACTCAAACTCTTCCTCTTCATTCAGCAATGATGGTGACCCCCAACAGAGATGATGGTGGTTGAAGCTTAGCGGCGACGGAGACAAGGCGCGGCGGCTGTAGCAGTTCAACGGCGGCAGTCCTTCTTCCGCGTCTCCTCTCTCGCACTCATCCCCCCTCTCCGACGCATCTCTCTCGGTTCTGGCCTTTGATGTCGACGCAACTCCAGCGAGCTGGACGCGGCTGGTGGCGACGCGACGGGACACGAGCGGTGTGCTCCAGGCCAGCGGTGATGAGGTGCGACTCTCTCTCTCCTCGCATGGTGGCTCGGCGTGGACAGCTCCTGCCTTCCTCCTCCCTTCTCTTCTCGCGGTCTCCCCTTTTCTCTCTTTCCTTTTTCTTTCTTTCTTTTTCCGTCAGAGTCTGGTGTGTGTGCTGTGAGGAAGAGGGTGTGAGGGGAGTGAGAGTGTGTGCAGTAGTGAGAGGTGAGTGAGTGTCTTAGAAGAGGGTTAGGGTTTGGTTTGAAAAAAAAGAGGAACAAGGGGTATTGTAGGAATTTTACACATAGTTTCTATATTTTCTTATTAGTTTGGATATGAAATTATTGAATTTATTTTGATTTTAGTGTTTGAAACCTATTTGGATGCTACTTTGAGACGCATTATGATTTTATTTATTTTTGAAAAAATTCGAGGAGAAGAAAAAGGAAGAAATTTGATGCTGCCAAGTGGACGCTAAACGCCATTATTGGGCGTTTGGCGCTAGCCACCTCGTAACGCGTGCAAACCTTTTGTTGGGTTGACGTTGTGGCGTTTAGTGCCAGGTGCTTCGTAACCAGTGCCAGAGTCACACGTTAGTGGCGCTAAATGTCGAACCTAATGTTTAGCGCCAAGAAGACAGCAACACCATAAAACCTTTCTGTCTCAGCGGCGCTAAATGCGGAACTTGGCGTTTAACCCCAATAGCGCGAAATTAGATTCTAAAGAAGGACTTTTTGGTTGAAGATTTAGTTAATAATTATTTTTTATTGTTTTTATTTTAGTTTATTTGGTTTATTATTATTACCAAAGACAAACTTTTAGGGTTCATATCTTATTACTTTATTTTATTTTCAAATCAATTAGATTAAATATAAAAGGAAAAAGATTTAACTCTTCGGGCTTCTTCTCTCTTCGCTCTTCCTCATTTCGCACTTTACACACTTTTGGGAAATCCTAGTTTTCTCTGAGTCATGAACAACTAAACTTTTCTGATTAAGGTTAGGAGTTTTGTTTATTCTATGGATTAATACTATTGTCATTCTACTTTCAATCAATGTACTAATTTATATTCTAGAATTACTTTCGTTCTTCATCGTCCTAGCTAGAAATTAGAATATATTGGAAGATAACTCTTTTTCTATTTGAATTCTGTTGAATCTTGAAAAAGTTAACTCACTTGAATAACAACTTGAAAGTAAATTCTTATAATTCTCTGGTTATCTGGAATTAACGTCATACGTGATATATAATCTCTTATCTTTGGGTAATTAGGGTTTATGTGACTAATAAACTAGAATTGGACCTAAACCTTTAGTCTAATTTAAGTGACTAAGGAATTGACGGTTAATTAGATTAGAGGAGATTAAATCACTAAGTTTGTCATGAATTGAATCTTGCATTATTAAAGTAGTTGGTAAGAATTGTTAATCCAAAAAAATAAACACCTTTAAACTTTAACTGTTTTCCATAAAATCTTTACAACCCAAAGAGTGAAAAGAAAGAAAGCAACAACATTGGTAACAATTGGATCTCAATTCACAACCTTTTCAAGTTGATTCACAGTTTGTTTGTTTTCCACGCTCACCGCACTATAAATAAATCTCATGCCTTGAGCTAAAGTGATATTGATGGTTTGATAAACCAAAAAGAAAGAGGAAGAGTGAAGGTTGATAGAGAGAGAAAATGAACTGTTCTCAATTTTTTAAAATTTTTCAAAATGAAAATCTAAAAAAAAGTATTTGTTAAATGTTTAACCTTGTGTTCTTTTTATATACTTCGACTATAAAATTAATTACAACTATACATTCAATAACTAGAAGCTAAATTAATTTCTATTATAATTGACATACGCTAAAGTGAGTAATTAATTACAATTGAGCTTATATCTATTACTAATGAAAAATAATTCAATTTCACTATGTAATCAACAAAGACTCTATCACTTTCTGTCAACTTTTGCTTATGGTACAAAGATTCTATCAATTCCTGTCAACTTTTGCTTATAGTTGTATTTAATAGAAGTGTTTTTATGAATGTGTCTAATAAAAATATCTTTATAGATGTGTCTTTTAAATATGTCTCCTTATATATGTTTCTTCTAGTGAAAGTGTCTTTAATATTAATTATTGTTAGCAATAAATTGACAGATAATTTATTAGTACTCTATACTTTTCCAAAATAATTTAGGTAATAATTCATTATTATATTCTTATTCCTTCGTCATTATAGAACCGGTTAAATGCCGAGTTGCGATTTGACTACAGATTCATCTTAATTAATGAGATTCCCTGAAACTCTCTTCATCTCTTATAGGCCTGTTTAATAAGGACTTCAAACATTAGACATACTTAAAAGGAAAAACATGCAAAGAAAAAACAAATAACATAAAACTTCTCCTAAATGTACTGCAACGGATACATAGAACGCAATACATTTCAATAGATAACAAGTAGGCGATACGCCATACTGCATATGATATTTTAATACAAAGACAGATTGGTACGCCATCACGCAAATTAATATGCGGTACGCCACCTAATTGATGAATTTATGTAACAGTACGACCAACACATCAGATTGGTCATGGTAGGAAAATTACTTCTCATGCCTGATTAGTCGATTCTTAATACGAGAGTCTAGATACTTGTGGAAAAGAATAAAAACGATAAAGCTACAATTTATGTAAGATAACATGAGCCCCATGCTTTGGATTGAGACTGAGTACAGTAGTTGGAGCATGTGCATAAGATGGGGAGAGCTCAAATGAGAAACGTTGTAAGAGCAATGACAAAGCCATCTTTGCTTCCAATAAAGCAAAATTTTGCCCAATGCATACTCTAGGTCCCCATCCAAATGGAAAGAATGAAACTTGGCCTTTTGTTGCCTTTGCAACTCCCTCAGAGAATCTTTCCGGTTTGAACTCTGTTGCATCATCGCCCCAAATATCGCGATCATGATGAATCAAGAGTATTGGTAAGGAAACTTGTGTTCCTGCTGGAAGGGAAAGGTTGCCAAGTTTCACATCTTTGTGGACAGCACGATTGAAGTAAACAGTTGGAGGGTATAACCTTAGAACCTCGTATAAAATCATTGTCATCTGTGAAAGAAAAGGTGTGAGCGTTAATTAAAGGACTTGCAATGCTGGAGTATGTGAATTTTGTCAGTTGTTACAGATAAGCAGCTAAGAAAAAACATAGGGAACCGACTTGAAGGTTTTACTTACAATTTTAAGGCGACTTAACCCTTCACTATCCGGAGTTTGATCGCCAAAAACTTGCAAAACTTCCTCTCTAGCACGTGCTTGCCAATCAGGATACCTACCCAATAGTACCATTGTCCAAACTAGAAGAACTGAGGTGGTTTCTTGGCCAGCAAGGTAGAATGCATTGCACTCATCCATTACTTCTTGGCTTGTCATTCCCGCAACTTTGTTGTTTCCATGTTCTTGTATTTCTCTATGATTTGATTCCAAAAGTATGCCTAATAAGTCTTTGTTCATGACTTCCCCTACCTTCATTGCTTTCTCTCTTTTGTTGATGATAAACTCGAGCGAAGCTTTTTTATCTTTTTCAATTTCTTTCATCCTCTTGTGCGTAGCTGTTGGTATCAACCTAAGAATTAAATACATATTATATTCTTGTCAGTCAATTACATATTACATGTGGATATCAATTACACATATTCCTCACTTAAATTTCTAGGGGCAAGAGTTTCTAATTTGTGTAATATATCATACTTTAGTTTAACCAAATCAATTTGTATACATTGATGGGATGGGGAAAACTCAGGTGCAGTCGATTTCACGTAAAGTTAATAATTAAGAGCAATTAGATGAAAATTTAGTTAAATCAGTCAAATCATCTAATGACTCTCAACTATCAACTTCACGTGAAGTCGACACCTGAGTTTTCACCTGATGGGGTACCCCTAGTAATAATGTGTGAAATCACTACTAATTTCCAAGGCGTATATGTAAGTTTGGCTCCTAGATATATATTCACCAAAGAGAGAAAAAAGATGAATAATTTTTATAACTATTATATTAATAGTCTTACCACCATCCGGGAATATAGACATTTCGTAATTTCATAATGAGTCCAGCTTGTTCTCTTAAAAGATCGAATATTCGTTTTCCTTCTTCATAGCTGCTTCCAAATGCTGTCTTGGAAATAACATCGCAAGTCAAATTTTGAAGAAATGGCCATACGTCAATTTCACATTTTCCTTCGGAAGACAGCATCGCATCCCATTTTTTAACCATTTCATCACAGGATTCGAATATGGTTGATGACATTCCCTATAGACATGATTTGATGACATTACCTATGGACTATGAAGTAATATATGATAATTTTAGAATAATTACTTTGTAATCATACAACAAACGTGAAGTGTAAGTATAAATGAAAAAAAATTAAAATAGTAATGCTGAGTATCACTTAACGAGTTAATACTCAACTTTATTCTTAAAGTTATGCCTCAATTTGATTTCAATTAGGGAAAGTCTCACAGAGTCAGCAATTTTTAAAAAGTTGGCCAGCATTTAACTATCAAAAGAAAATTAAATAATCACACATCATTGGATTTAATCTCACACTATTAAAAATACTATTGATGACCAATTAATGATTAAAAAACACAAAAGTTACTGGCTCTAACACTCCTCATTTCAATCTTCTCAATTTGATCCCCTAATTTAATATCCATAACTCATGTTAGTCCTTGGTTTCTGCCACAGAATCACTAATGGCGTATTGGGATATAGGTTAGACTACCACAGTAAACTTCATAATAACTATCTAATATGATAATTAAACTTTTTTACTTTAATTTATTTTCTAAAAAGCCTTTAATTAAAATTAATATTAGGGTTTTAAAGAATCAGAAAAAACAAATTGAAGTAAATTTCAATTACCACATTAGATAGCCGTTTGAGAGTTTAATATGATAACTTATAGTTCATTTCAAAATGCTACTAATGATTCTGTGATAAAAACAATATCATACATGAAAAATGTTAGGGGCCAGCAATTTTGGTATTTTGTAACCATCAATTGGCCATCAATAATGTTTTTAATGGTGTGAGATTACATTCAATAGTGAAAAATTATTCACTTTTCTTTTTATGGTTAAGTGCTGGCCAGAAAACACCAAAATTGCTGACCCCTAGACTTTTCCTATCATACACTAATATAAGTCACAAATGCCAAATTAAAAGACTAAATTGATTAAACCAAAACTTTGAGAACTAGATTGAAGTAAGAGTGCAACTTAGACAAATTTAAATATTATTAATTTCATCACTTAACAAACCTTCCAAAACATATTCTTAATATTAAATAAAGTAAATAGTTTTAAGACTCGAAATATTAAAGATAATTAATTCTTCTATATCTAGTAATCAAATAGAGTATAAATCATCCTTCTTAAAAAAAAATATATTACCTTTAATTTTTCAAAATGGAAAGCAGGGTTGATAATCTTTCGATGTTTTTGCCATTTCTCACCGTCATAGTTTGCGAGTCCGTTGCTCAATAACTTGACAAGAGGGTTCAACGTGGGTTTCTCAAAATAATTGATCTTGTTAAAGACTTCTTTGATTTGATCAGGATTTGTGATTATGACCTTTGGTGTTGTACCTTCCCAGACAAAAGAATTCTTACCTACACATACATGGACATGTTTGATGATCTGTGTTATATAACTCATACAACTGCCTAATAGGTGTTTTTTTATTTAAATAAATTGAATATATGATTTACCAAATGTATACAATTTAGAAAAAGAGGGGAGGGGGGTTGACATATTTGTGCTCCATAATACACCAATATCAATCACGAAACATAAATAGGTAACTTTTTCCAGTTTTGTTTGAATTGAAAAATCATATATTTCTTTTATTTAAATAAAAAGTTAGTTCGATATATGGATCAAATAAATAGCTAAAGTAGCTGCTTTCAAAAAAGAAAAATAGCATTTTTTTTTCTTTGTTACATTGAGAATAATGAAGTTTGAATCTAAAATTCTATACATAAAGGAAGATAACATTAAATCTTCAACATAAAAGAGAAATAAGATTACCAAATTTTTGAACAGTGTGATGGATAAAAGAGAAGACATGTGGTGCTACATCTTTATCATTGGAAAGAGTGTTGTGTTGTTGAGATTTGGCACCTTTCTTGATCATGTTGATCATCTCCGTTGAATCCCCGACAAGAACCCTGTATTTGTTGCCTTGAAGTCCCTGAGCTCTTAGAAGCTTCTCCAATCTCTTTGGCCTCAGCCATAGCCAATTGAGAAGCTTCCATGCCCATAGAAGAACCAATGGAACCACTATGATGAAACATATTGCAGTTGGGGAAGATATTCTTATCATGTTCCTGTTTCTTTGGGGTTGTGGAAGAGGGAGCCAGAGAGTGAATTAATGTAGTTCACTTGGATGATACTTGCCTATGCCACTTGGGTGGCTTTTAAATAAGGCTACAATGAAATTCTACAGCACACAAAATAATTTAGAATATTATTAAAATTTATTATTTTTAGTTATTAATTAATTATTAATATTTAAAAATATAAGTTAAAGTATGTTATTGAATTATTAGATTAAAGAATTTAATTGATAATTAAATGATATAAAAAATAATAAATTTTAATATTTTTTGTATTTTTAAATAGTAAAATAATAGAAATAAAAAATATTAAATATATATTAAAATTAGTTATTATATGTTTATTGTATATTTGTATATAAATATATATTTAATTTTATTTCATTTAATTTTAATATATATTTTATATTTTAATGTGTATTTTATACTAATAACTAATTTTAGTGATCAATGATATATATAAATTTTGAGTAATGATATATATAAATTTTGAGTAATTAGTGAATAATTAAATTAATTATTAATCAAATAAATTAGAAAATAAAATTTTATGATTTAGTGAGGTAGAATTAATTTAAACAAGAAATTTGACATTAATTTTAAAGAATTTAGTTTAAGATTGGATCGAACAGACTGAATTCGACGAATCGAGCTCATATTGGGCCCATGGCCCAATCCACCCACATATATTATGAGAGCATCAGCTCCCTTCCTTCCCAAAATCAAAGGGAACACACGCTGGAAAGGGGGAAGAACAAGGGAAGGAAACACAAGCCCTCACTCAAATTTTTAATCCATATAATTTTTGATCTAGAGCTCTGATTGTTGTATCGTTTGCGGCCACGCGACCACTACGTCAAGTTCTACGAATCTATCAAAATAACTTCATAGGTAAGCCTTATTTTCATCCTCAGTTTCTCACCCCTCAATTTCGAAATTTATGAGTGCATGTGTTAAGATTTGTTTAAAACTCGATGTTTAGGATCGAATTATCTTTGTGAGCTTGATGGCTCTTGCATCAATTCTCCATCGGTAAGGTGAAGAACGTTTAACCTTTGTCAAATTATTGAATTAGTGAGTCCTATGGTAATTTTAGTTCTATTTGGTGAATTTAGTGTGAATTGTGTATTTAAAAAACAATTGATGGTGTGGAATGCAGGAGGTTGGACTTTGGGAAGCTGAAAACCCATTAGGTGTGCTCTTGAAAACCTGGGTGTTGTGGAACAGTGACAAATTATGATGTTTCGGGTTATCGAAAAATCGGTCAAAAGATGGTTTAAGTTTCTCGTATTTAATGTATAATGTTATATGAAAACTTAGATTAGATGACCATAGGACAGGTTGAAATTGCATGAATATGCTAATTGCTTAGTGCCCTTGAAGATAATTGTTGATATGGTTTGAGTGTTGTTGGGTGATTATTAATTAGGATGAAAAATAGGATGTTAGTTGATGTGTTAATGATGGTTGACATGTTGGTTTGAATGAATATGTGTAGGTGAGAAATTATTGATGATCTTGTTGTTTAATTGAGAAGTTTTATGCATGAGATTGTGTAATAGTGAAGTATGGTTGATTGTGGTAAGGTTGGAGATTTTGGTGCTATGAATGATATGTTAGAATGCTATTTGTATGATGGGAGTGTTGGTATTGAGTTGATTTTTATGAGAATAGAGGTTTAAGAACTTTTGTGTAAAATTGATTTTTAGCCAAAATTTGGGAGTATAACTTGGCTTCCGGACTCCCGAATGATTTCAAACTTATTTTATGTGAAAATTGGGTCCGTGAAATTTACGCCGTTCAAAGAACGGAAGAAAAATGATTTAACATGAAAAATTTATGTGCATCGAAAGTTTGGGATTTAACTTTGCAATTCTGCAGCTTTTCAAACTTAGTAAGATTTTTTATAAAACGTACGCCCATGCCTACGCGTGGCCCACGCGTACGCGTGACATGAAAATTTTGCGTACGCGAACCTCCCTTACGCGACCAGTCGATTCTACCTGGTTTGCATGCGTACGCGAGAATGGCTAGGCGTATGCATCTTGGTCCAAACACATACTCACGCGTACGCGTGGCCCTTGTTTTAGCAAACATGAATTTTGAGATTCAACGCTTAATTTCAAATCTCTATTTTTATCCCTTTGGCCTTAGGTCCTGTTAGTAAGCCTAGTAATAGGATGAAGTTAGAAAATAGTGGTAACTTGGAGATGAAGAAAGATTTTTAAAAGGTAATATGTGGCTGAAAAAGATGATGAAAGAGATATATGAGACAATTAAAATAGTGATGTGATATTGAGAGTAATATATGAGATAATTATGGATATTAATGAATTGAGAACGATGAGATGAGTTATGAATTATTATTGATAATGAATTTGATATTTATGAGCTAAGAATGATTAATTGTTGAGCTTGGGATGTTTTCTCCCCTATGTCAATGGTACGGAATTTACAACCCACACTTACTTACCGGTAAGTGCACCGGGTCGTACCAAGTAATACCTTACGTGAGTAAGGGTCGATCCCACGAGAATTGATGGATCAAACAACAATGATTGATTGATTGGCTTAGTTAGGCAAGCAGAAATTGGTTTTGAGATGTTCAAAAGGTTTAAGTTTGAATTCAAAATATCAAAAGTATAGACAATTAAATAAATTGGGAATAAAATACGGATAAACAGTTAAGACTTCAGAGTTATCTATTTTTCCGGATTAACTTTCCTTACTAACTATTTTAATTATGTAGGATTTAATTTATGGAAAACTATATGTGACTAGACCCTAATTCCTTAGACCTTCACCTTCCTAGTCTCCTCTAAAATTCATCAACTGCCAATTCCTTGGTCAATTAATTCCAATTAAAGGGTACATGATCAAATTCCAGTTTGCATGCCACAAAAACTCTAATTACCCAAAGAATAAAAGGATTATATGTCACGTATCCCGTTAAATCCAGATAATTAGAATTCAAGAGAATATGTTTTCAAGTTGTTGATCAAGTATAGAGCTTTTCCAAGTTATACAAGAACTCAAATAGAAAGAGGGTCATACTTCCGTTCCACCCAAATTCATAAGATACAGAACTAAAACAATTCTTAAATATAAATCCAAAACATAAATTAAAATAGAAAAAGTAATAAAATCAATCCATACAAATAGACAGAGCTCCTAACCTTAACAGTGGAGGTTTAGTTGCTCATGGAATGTAGAATGTAAATTTGTATAGAATTCCTTAATGGAATTCCTCTAATCTAATGTGTTCCCTAATGTAATGTAATGTGATAATAGAAGAGAAGTCTCCCCTTTTTATAGCTAATCCTAATTAATTTAAAATTTAATATATCTAAAATTAAGATAATATCTTTTCCTAAAAGATAAGATTTGAATTTAAATTTGAATTAATTAACAGATCTTCAGTTGATGGGTAGGGACCACTTGCTTTATCCATTCTGCAGCTTTTAATCTGTGTTTTCTGGGCTGGAAACTGGGTTAAACCAGCCCAGAAATCCACGCCAGCAATTTCCGTATTTTTGCAGATCGCGCATGTGACGCGTCTGCGTTGTCCACGCACTTGCGTCATTTGTGCAGATTCCAGTCCACGCATTCGCGTCAGGCACGCGATCGTGTCATTGCGATTTCTCCATTCCGCGCGGTCGCGTGAGCCATGCGTCCGCGTCGGTCTTCGCTGGTCATCTCTTTGGTTTCTTCTTTTTATCTGCAGAAACTTCATCAAATTCCTCCAAATGCTACCTAAAATAAATAAAATTGCACAAAACTCAAAATAGCATCCATAGTGGCTAAAATATAACTAATTCTTAATTAAACTCAACAATTTAGATGCAAATTCACTAGAAAAAGATAGACAAGATGCTCACGCATCACAACACCAAACTTAAACTGTTGCTTGTCCTCAAGCAACCAAAACTAATATAAGCTTATGATGTGAATTTGCATGAGAATGAGAGTTCGATTAAGCTCATGTCTCTTCTCATAGTGGGGTTTATAACTGTAATCCTGGATAGGTTTGGCATCTCACTCTCCTTTAAATCAGAAGGATGTTACTGTCATCTGGAATTAGAATTCGGATAATATTATGAATTCTCTGATCTTTTATATTTCAGTTTAATCCTTGAACACAGCAAAATTTACTTTAATTTATTTTCTTTGGTGCTTTGCACCTTGAGCCTAGCCGTGACTTTAAATGTTTTGTCTCAAGAGTTACTTGACACAAAAACACCACAAGCACTTAACTGGGGAACTCCCTTTGAGTTCTGATTTTTCTTTCAGTTACTCCCAGACAGTAGTGCTCAAAGCCTTTGGCATACTCTGTTAAACGCACTTGGTCTCGGCTCTAAGTGTTCTGTCTCAAGGATTACTTGACACAATCACACCACAAGCATATGACCAGGGAAACAACTCTTTGAGCTTTTAATCATGTCTGACCTCCTTAGTCATTGATGCTTAGAGCTTTAGACCCTACTTTTATTATTATTATATTATTTTTTTAATTTATATATTTTTTTCTTTTGCTGTTTCTTTTTCTTCAAGGATTAAATTTTTGTTTATTTCAGAGAAGTCATAATAATTCTCTAAATTCCTGTTCCTTATACATCAACATCCCTTGATTCAAATTCAATTATGCACTGTTCATATCATGCATTCAAAAATCACAGAAAATACCACCACATTTAAGTAAATAAGACTATTCTTAGAATGAAACTCAATTTCTCATGCAATACATCACTTCTTTTTCTTTTCTTTTTAGATTCAAGCTCAGTGAGTGGTACATGAAACATCTTTTCAGCATTAAAGCAATTAAAAGAAAACTAATCTTGGGATTCTAACTAATAAAAGATCATGCAACAGACAAAGTAAAATAGCAGAAAACCGGAACATAACATAGAAAAAGAGGGGAGGAATAAAAATGAAAGGAACTCAACCACCTTAGTTATCCTAGCTGTCGCTTTATTCTTCAGGTTGTGCTCCTTCGTGAAGATGATTCGCCTCCCTTTTGTGCCAGAAAACCAATAAGCGCAGCGTCCAACAACACCAAACTTAAAGGTTTGCTTGTCCTCAAGCAAAGAAGAACTGAAAATAGAAGAGATAAATATTATGAGGAGAGAAAAATAAAAGGATAAAAGAATAAGAGAGAATTAGGATTGGGAGAGAGAGTGAAAGAAAACTGGGCGGCGCAAGTGACGCGGCCGCGTGCGGCATGCGTTCGCGTGATTACGTTTTAGTTAGTTGACGTAGTCACGTCGGTCACGCGGTCGCGTGACCCATGTTATGCTTCGGGCGCGAGTGCAGCCTCGTGCCTGCACAACTCTCTGTTCGAATTTAAATATTTGCCAAATTTGGGGTGACGCGATCGCGTGGGTCATGCAATCGCGTGAGTGGCTTCAGAAGGGAATGACGCGGACGCATCGACGACGTGGTCGCGTGATAAGGATTATGCGTCTAGCACCAAGCCAGCACCACTCCAACACAATATTTAGTTGTGCACTCTTTTTACGTCAAAAATCAGGGCACGCGGCCGCGTGGGTCACGCGGTCGCGTAGGAGGCTAATATTCCCACATGACGCGGTCGCGTGGGGCGATTTGTGCCACTGGCATACCTCCAACCACGCTCCAGCGTGACTCTCTGTTCATTTTTATTTTCTCCCCTCTCCTTGCGACGCAGACGCATCGCTGATGTGGTCGCGTTGCGTGACATTTTTTTTATAGCTTGAGGTGTTCGGTTCATGAGATAAAATAGCTGCATAATTAGAAAATTAGTAAGAACTCAATAAAAATAAAATAAATGCGAAAACTACTACTACGAAAAACAACTAAGAATGAAAAGAAACGATCATACCACGGTGGGTTGTCTCCCACCAAGCACTTTTAGTTAAAGTCCTTAAGTTGGACATGTGGTGAGTTCCTTGTCATGGTGACTTATGCTTGTACTGATCCAGGAATCCCCACCAATGTTTGTAATTCCAATGGCTACCGGGATCCCAAACTAGGCGCATAACGCCTTCGAGCAAGTTGAAGTAAGTGACAAGGCCCCAATAGTGTTGATTGTGGGAATGAATTCCAGGGTCCCAAATCTTGCTTTTACGTCTGTCTTCTTGTGGATCACCATTATTTCCACCTGGTGGCAAGCAATCTGAATTCTCACAGAGACATCCAAACAACCTTCTAGACCCCTTCAATTGAGCTCTACACCAATCCTTGCAGTTCGATTTGGAGCATGCAACCATACTGAACCTTGCTTGACATCTCTTGCCACTAACCATCTTCCTCTTACTCTTAATGCCACAAAGAGCTCTAAGTTGACCATCCGTCTCTAGTAGCCCATATTCAAGTGGGAAAGTAAGGATTAAGGATAGAAATTTTACCCACTTGAATGTTGTATTGGATGGTGATGGTGGTTTTGCAAGCTCCACTCCATTGTGTTCTTCTTTGAATTCTTCTACCTCTTTGCAAGCATTCTCAATTTCAACCTCTTCCTCTTGGTAGCTGTCTTCTAATTCAATCTCTTCTTCATTGCTTACCAAAGGCATGGGAGGTTGTGCATCTTCCTCCGTTGTTTTTGCATCTTCTTTTTCTTCCATGTGTGAGGATGAAAAGTTCTCTAGTTCACTAGAGTATAAACTCTTTTGATTGATTTCCTCACTTTCTTCCATAGGATCTTGCATTATATCTCTTGGGAAGGAATTTGCTTGCTCCTCTTCCTGTGACTTGATTATTGCCTGCACATAGTTCTCTATATTTTTAACACTTGTCTTTATATCATGTAGGCATTCTTTCATGAGGAGCTCAAGATCTGATGGTATTTAAGATGAATAGGAAGATGATGGTTCTTGATATGGGTAGAAGGATGATGGTTCTTGATATGGGTAGAAAGATGGTGGTTCTTGGTACGAATATGGAGATGGTGGTTCGTGGTATGAATATGGAGGTGGTGGCTCTTGATAGTTGGAACATGGAGCATTGAAGTTTCTTTGGTTTTGACTTTGCCAACCAAAATTTGGATAATTCCTCCATCCACCATAATATGAATCACTACTCAGGTGTGAGTAGTAACCCATGTGATCTCTCTCCATTATTTTTCCTTAGTACAAAACACCAAACAGGATTAAACACACCATGTGGTAAATAGGAAAGTAAAGAAGAAAGAACAGAATTCTAAGAATTAAAATAAAACTACTAGGAAACACCAAACTTAATTTTAGAAATTAAGAAAAATATTGATGCTATTTATTTATTTAATTTTTTTCTTTTTTTTTTTATAAAATAATTCAAATTTTTTTTAAAAATAAAATAAAAAAGGAAACGAAAAAGAAGGAACAGAGGAGGGGGAAAGTAAACGAAAGAAAGTGCAACGAAAGAAAAAAAGACGTAAAGTTTTTTTTAAGAAAGGAAAAAAAATAAATAAAAAAGTAAAATAATTAAAAAAAGAAACAGGAAACAAAGGCAAAAGAAAAACGGAAGAAAGAAAAAAATAGCAAAATAAAGAAAATTAAAATTAAAAAAGAATTTTTTTGAAGATATTTAAAATAAAATTTAAATAAAATTAAAAATAAAACGCCTAATCTAAGCAATCAAATAACTGATAGTTGTTAATCACTATCAATCCCCGGCAACGGCGCCAAAAACTTGGTGCGGAATTTACAACCCACACTTACTTACCGGCAAGTGCACTGGGTCGTACCAAGTAATACCTTACGTGAGTAAGGGTCGATTCCACAAGGATTGATGGATCAAGCAACAATGATTGATTGATTGGCTTAGTTAGGCAAGCAGAAATTGGTTTTAAGATATTCAAAAGGTTTAAGTTTGAATTCAAAATATCAAAAGTATAGACAATTAAATAAATTGGGAATAAAATACGGATAAACAGTTAAGGCTTCAGAGTTATCTATTTTTCCGCATTAACTTTTCTTACTAACTATTTTAATTATGTAGGATTTAATTTATGGCAAACTATATGTGACTAGACCCTAATTCCTTAGACCTTCACCTTCCTAATCTCCTCTAAAATTCATCAACTGCCAATTCATTGGTCAATTAATTCCAATTAAAGGGTACATGATCAAATTCCAGTTTGCATGCCACAAAAACTCTAATTACCCAAAGAATAAAAGGATTATATGTCACATATCCCGTTAAATCCAGATAATTAGAATTCAAGAGAATATGTTTTCAAGTTGTTGTTCAAGTATAGAGCTTTTTCAAGTTATACAAGAACTCAAATAGAAAGAGGGTCATACTTCTGTTCCACCCAAATTCATAAGATAAAGAACGAAAACAATTCTTAAATATAAATCCAAAACATAAATTAAAATAGAAAAAGTAATAAAATCAATCCATACAAATAGACAGAGCTCCTAACCTTAACAGTGGAGGTTTAGTTGCTCATGGAATGTAGAATGTAAATTTGTATAGAATTCCCTAATGGAATCCCTCTAATCTAATGTGTTCCCTAATGTAATGTAATGTGATAATAGAAGAGAAGTCTCCTCTTTTTATAACTAATCCTAATTAATTTAAAATTTAATATATCTAAAATTAAGATAATATCTTTTCCTAAAAGATAAGATTTGAATTTAAATTTGAATTAATTAACAGATCTTCAGTTGATGGGTAGGGACCACTTGCTTTGTCCATTCTGCAGCTTTTAATTTGTGTTTTCTGGGCTGGAAACTGGGTTAAACCAGCCCAGAAATCCACGCCAGCAATTTCTGTATTTTTGCAGATCGCGCATGTGACGCGTCCGTGTCGTCCACGCGCTCGCGTCATTTGTGCAGATTCCAGTCCACGCGTTCGCGTCAGGCACGCGATCGCGTCATTGCGATTTTTCCATTCCTCGCAGTCGTGTAAGCCATGCGTCCGCGTCGGTCTTTGCTGGTCATCTCTTTGGTTTCTTCTTTTTCTCTGCAGAAACTTCATCAAATTCCTCTGAATGCTACCTAAAATAAATAAAATTGCACAAAACTCAAAATAGCATCCATAGTGGCTAAAATATAATTAATTCTTAATTAAACTCAACAATTTAGATGCAAATTCACTAGAAAAAGATAGACAAGATACTTATGCATCAGTCAACTTGGGGTGTTGTTTCTCCCATGTCAACTTAGGATTCTTTCCATGGTTAATCTTTGAGCTTGGGATGTTGTCTCTTCTCCCATGTCAGCTTGGGACTCCTCCCATGTATATATGTTATTGAGCTTGGGGTGCTCTCTCTCCCATGTCAGCTTGGAAATTCTCTCCAGGGTGTATTTTGAGCTTGAGGACATGTTGAGCTGGCTACGTATCGACAGTTGATATCAACAGTCATAGGACAGACATACATCATGTGCATATTGTATGATTTGCTTGCTTATGAATTATTTGGGATTGCCTACGTGATTATACTCTGCTATTTGTTATAATTGTTATCTGTATTAATTGTGAATTATTTGTGTTTGTCTTTGTTTGTTTGTTGTCCTTGTAATTTCATCAGAGAGGAACAGAGGAAAGACAAAGAGATTTAGGGTTCTAGTTAGGTTTAGTCAGATTTAAGGAAATGGTTAAGTTTAGAAAGCCTTAGAGAATCACCCCTATTCATGGTTTCTGTTTTAGTTATTTAAGTTTTATAATCTGAGTGTTGGCGTTCTAGGATTGCCTCCGGCAGGGACGGATCCAGAAATGATATTATGAGGGGGTCAATAATACATATAATATTAAAAATTATGTAAAAAAAATTATATAATATAAAATATATTATAAAAATATACGGATAGAGAATATATTTTAAAGTAAAAAAATATGTGTATACTCTTTACTAACGAAGTGGTCGATTTTTCGTATCATAAAATTTACCGATAATAGAACTTGTGTCAAATTTTTCAATAATTTTCTTTACAATATAATTAAAAGACAATTAGCAAAAAATTCATCTTTTATTTTGTTTCTAAGTTATTTTTCATAATATTCATAATTGAAAAGGATCTCTTAATTGTAGCAGTTGAAATAGAGAGAATTAATACTAAATGAATAAAAAAAACGGCCACAAGAAAAAAAATTCACTTTATGAGATTTGAAAAATTTTATTTAATTAAAAAATATTAATAATAATATCTTTTTCAAATTTTTTAATATTGTTACTTACTTTTTAGATATTAAAAATCATTAATATTTAAATTAGACTGAACTTTTATTTATATTAGACTAAATACTAAATAATTTTTAAAAAAAATTAAATTATACACAATAACTTATTACTATTAAAAAAAGTTGGGGGACCGAGGCCGCCACTCGCCCCCTTTATGTCCGTCCCTGGCCTCCGGCACTCCCAGGACCTTATATCTTATGTGTGTGGCATATTTACCATGCTGAGAACCTCCGGTTCTCACCCCATATTGTGTTGTTATTTTTCAAATACAGGTCAAGAGGCTTCTCGGTAGGCGTCTGGACTCCTGTAGCAGAGCAATTTTTTGGATTTTATTTTGATGTACAGTTTATATTTATATATGTACGTAACTCTCCAAACAGCTACTTTATTTTATACCTCTTAGAGGTTTATGGAGAATTAGGGTTTATCTTTATATTTTGGATTTTGGGGTATATATATATGTATGTAAATATCCTCCGACCAGCCTTAACTTCGCAGGCTGAGTTAGGAGTTTGTTATTTTGTATCCTTCACTCTCCGCTCTTACTTTCTATATTTGCAGGTTTATGAACCTTAGTTTTCTTAGTACACAAATTTTCTATTTACGTGAGCATTACAACTTTTGTTATAAACTTTTCTTCACAGGCTCCTCGGTATAAACTCCTTTTAACTATTATTATTATTATTATTATTATTATTATTATTATTATTATATGTTTATACATTTTTACTTTTAGAAGTTGTAATACATCGTCACTTCAATTTTATAATTTAAGCATAAGATTCTGTGTAAGGGTGTTACAATATGTCGAATTCTAATGTGTAGATGGAGAATTCCACCTATATGTGTAGATGACACGTGTATGCTTATAATGAATGTAACGTGTTTTGCATCATATGGAGGGAGACAAGTTCTTTGCAGTAATGGGCTCCACTAAAAGGTAGGTTTGTTGGGATTTTTTTCAATAAATAATTTAATTATTTAATTATCGAAATATATAATTTGTAGCGTATTTATCAATTTACATCACATTGATTTATTTCGTTTATATTGTAAATGAGATATGTATATTTGTAAATATAAAAATATAATATTTTAAAAGTAATAAAAAATGTTAATATTTTAAATTGAACCAAACTCTTAAAAATTGAACGTTTTAAATAATATAAAAGATGGATGATTTTAAATAATAGAAAAGATGGACAGTTTCAAATAATAGGTAAGATAGGCGGAGAAAAAATGTGCGATTTCAAAATAACAGGAAGAGAGAGATAATTTTAACTAACTAATTAATGAGCAACTGGATATATCATATAATTTAAAATTGTCCATTTAAAATTAATACATTATTTTCTTAGAAACCAACCCATTTAAACTAATAATAAAAAATTTTAGCGTTAATTTACTTCCTTTTTAAGTATGTTTTATTAAAAAAAAATATACGTTAAAATTCAACTCCTATATTAATTACAAAATATTTGTATATATTTATACATATAATAATTAAATTATCATAATAGAATTTAAAAAATCATAATAAATAAATAATCTAAATTGCTTATTATATAGCAATTTAGATTACTTATTTATTACAATAATATTTAATATTTCATAAAAAATTTATATATTATCGTAAGCAATTTAGATTATTTATTTATTATAAATTTATTAAATTCTATTATGATAATTTAATTATTATATGTATAAATATATACAAATATTTCGTAATTAATTTAAGAGTTAAAATTTAACATATATTTTTTTTCTTTTCCTCCCATTAATTTAATACTTTCATCTTTTATGGGTAGAAATAATAGTTTATTCTTTATGATTTTGTGTCGTAATATTTATTTCATTTACAATAGAAATGATACATAATTTTTTAACAAATGAAATGGGTGCACAAATATTTATCATATTATCAATTTATCATAATAAATTAAAAAATTAAATTAAAAGAGGTCACAAATTAATAGATAAGATTCAAACCTTTAAAAAAAATCAATAGAAAAAAATATGATAGAAGCGTATTATTCTAAAAATACATACTCTTATTTTAGAATAAAGATCTATCCTATTAAACATACTAAAATTAAATAAATTTAAAATAATTAAAATTATTGGTATTTTATTTTATACAATATAAAAGTTAATTTTATTACGATAACTAATTTTTTTCTTATAAATTCAAATTATGTTTATTATCTGTATTGCTCTTTAAAGATATAAGTTTAAAAACACATGATAATAAAACTGATCCAAATAATAGACGTAATAATGATCTAACTGGTTAGTACCATATATGCTTAAAACACATAATAACATCGATTTAAGCTATTTTGCCAACACATTAAATCTTCTTAATATAGAAGATTAACAAAATTAATTAACTTAATTTACACAATTATTTTATTCTAAGAACTAATTTTTAATTCTTTTAAAAAAATCTATAACATATAAAATTTGTAATTTTTTTGTATAAATGTAGGTCGAGACACCACTGCTATTAATTTAATAGTTCAATCAATTTCTTATAATGAACCAACTACAAATAATGCTAGAATTCATGCAAATATAAATTGTTAGTACTCTATTTATATCTTTAATATTATATCTTTATTATATAATATTCATTTAAAATATTTTTTGTATTGAATAAATTAAAAGGTTTGTTACCATGCATTATATAAAACGTCTAATGACAAATAAAATAATGAATTCTATAATAAAAAATAAAATAAATAATTAGCAAATAAAAAATTTAAAATAGACAATATATTTATAAGACTAATAATAACAATAATTTTGTAATAAAATTTTAGTAACAATATATATCTTTTAAAATTAAGAGTAAAACTATAAAAGAACTAACTTAAACACAAAAACAACGATTAAAAAATAATACAAAAATATTTATATTTTATCTCATATTTAAAAATATATTTTACAATTTATATGAATTTTTTTATTATAAAATTTTTATCCGATGAAGAATTTAATAAATAATAAAATTTGATCATGACAAAATGTATTCTAATTTCTTAAAAAAGATCTAAATACTAGATTAAATATTACAAGTTAATAGATAACTAAATTAAAAATTATCAAATTAAAAACATAAATAACGTTGTATATATATATTTATGAGTTATTGGACAAATTTTTACTAAATAACTAATTTAAGTACGGACTAAAAGAATGTTACTACAAATATTATCCAATAGCAATAATTATGATATACAAAATATCATTTAGTGATAAAAAGCAAATCTCAATTTAGTTACCGTAACTAAATAATAAACCTTTGATGGTTTATCAAATTAAAATTTAATAATGAAAAAATATTAACATAAACACAAAAAAAAACCAAAATTAAATAAATATTTTTAAAAATATTTATGTAATTTTAATGAACAAAATTCTCATCATATCGTTAATTTGTCATAATAAATTTAAAAAATTAAATTAAAAATATTTTAAATTAATATACGATATTCAAATTTTTAAAAAAAAATCAATAGAAAAACACACAATACAAACACATTATTTTAAAGATATTCTTTGTATATTTTAATATATTTTAGTATAATTTAGAATAAAAATCTATATTAAATATTTCACTTTATATATTACCTAGAATTTTAAGCTATGGCAATTTTATAAGATTTTTAGGCAATAAAAATATTTAGAAAAAGACACTATATTATTGCAAATTACATTTATTTTTTAAAAAAAATTTTTCAATTGAAAAGTTGTATTCATATTTAAATCACTCTTCATTCCACTATCTAAAATATATGAATAATTAATGAATTATTGTCGAATACCTAACTATACAAGTATTGGCACATGTTAAAAAAAAAATCTAAAACATAATATTTTATTTACTTATGCGAGTACAGAAATTAGACATTATGTCCGAGCATCCTACAATTGTGTTCGAAATTTTTAAGAGAATACAAAAATGTTTTAGATTACATTATCCACTCCAAAGACATGTGCCAACTGTAATACACGTCTATTTTATCATTAAACATTTGACATGTCTTGCAATAGGAGAAAAGTCTATTTGTCATAAGTAAATGCTTTTCGGGAATTACTTGAAATATTTTTAAAGCTTTCTGTAGAAAAGAACCATTTTAAGAAACACATTCGTGGTTACAACCATATTTTTTCTTTCATCACTTCATGCGGAGTACACATAGACGAACAATTAGCTATAGCAACCCATGGTATATATACATTCCATGATCAAGGATTAATGTACCATAGTATAGAAGAATTTTATCCGGAATAAGGAACATGACCATGCTTCTTGCAATTGTATATATACGATATTAAATCCGAGTTACAAAATAGGAAGCTAGAGAATACACAACTACATAAAAGTTTAGTTTTGAAGCTACAAAAATTGTTGCATCGATATAATTCTTTTACCCATGTATTTCGAAAGATTGCACAATGACTAGATGTACAAGAGTTAGAGAGCGACCTGCTAATCATCCACAATATAGTCTTTCAAATGCTTCACAAGTAGCAGTCATAATAGTTGGTAATGACATTAAAATAATAGTGCAGAAACAAAATATCAAGGTCCAAACTCATGTCGATAACCTCAGAAAGATTCAAGAATTTGTTGGCTATTATGATCCACTACAATAGCCTCTTCTTTTTTTCATTTAGAATCCATGGATGAGATATCAATACCCAAACTCAAATTGGTAACAAAGTATCATGTGGGACATAGTATAACTATATGCTCCAAGTACATACTCATATTTTATAGACTTTCTTTGATGATAGTTTGTACCAATACATTATTTCACAATTTTTAACAGATTTCAAATATCATTAAAATTCGTAAATCCGTCCTAATGATCACTCAACAGTTTTGTAAGTAGGGCGACTTCTTTAACAATATGTTGTTGATAATTATGTGAAAATTGAAACAGGTAAGTTAAGATGGGTTTGACAAAGACAATAGAAGTTTCGAGTTAAACTATATCAAGGCTTATAAGATGCTTTGCATACAGGAGAGACTAGTGCTAGTAAATAGTTTTTTATTTAACGGCTACACCATAGATCATTACATGTTTTCGAAGTTAAAATTCCAAACTAATAATACTTTTCTCTATAATTAATTTTAGAAAATATTAATAGAAGAACGATATTACCATCATCGTTTGTGGGCAGTCGTCGAGACTACGAGACATGACCCAACGATATGAGGATGGAATGGTTATTGTTCTAAAAGAAGGTAAACTGAATATTTTTCTCACTATGACATGTAATCTATGATGTTCAGAAATAACTTCGAAACTCAGTCCTATTCAAACTCCACAAGATCGTCCGAATCTAACAACCAGAATTTTTAAAGCTAATTTCGAACAATTAAAGGAAGATGTTATTACTAAGGATGTATTGAGAAATGTAAAAAGTTATATTTATATCACTAAGTTTAACAACTAATGACTAAGATTCTTGAATAAATAAATTGATATCAAAAGAGCTCGTCAAGAGATAAGAGAAAGAAATTCGAACATCTTCTTTACTCAATAGATATGCACCAGCTAATATTCAGATAAATAAATTATGAAAATAATATGATACATCATTGAAATATATCAATATTGATTTTTTAAGAAACTAACTTATGCAATGTTTATATTTATTTTGAAAAAAATTCAAATTTTTATTTCTTTAAATGTTGATATCAATTTCAAAATTTTAGAAAATTTAAAATGTATCATTATTTAATTCAAAAGTAATATACAAAAACATTATTAAAATATATTGTGATACATATATGCAATAAATTACATAAAGAAGAATTCTAACAGTTGTAGAGTATATAAAAAAATTAACAATTAATTATATTAATGAGACCAATTAATAATAAAGTAAGTATTATTATATTAATGATTGTGACAATTACACCGATGATACGTATTTCTATTTTAATATTATTAATCAAATGTGCTATTTAAATTAGGTTTATTCACTCAAAATTTATTCTATTAGTTGAAAAAGTACGTTTAAAGCAGACAAAACTCTATTATGAAAGATGATAAAAAAAATATTGAATAAAAAGAATAAAAAATAATAAAATAAATTTTATTGTACAATAATATCATCTATTTAGACGTATATACTAATTATGTTAAAATTTTAACTTTTTATTTTTCAGCCATAAATTCAAAAGAATACAACTAGCTCATTTTGATGAAAAACAATAATATAAGTAACTGTTATTAAATAAAATTTTCTAACAAATTAGATGTAATGCCATTTAATTTATATTTTGTCAATAATAAATAAAGATTAATGCCATTTTTTGTCTTTTCAAAAAATTCAATGAAAAACAATATATCTCTATTCTATAGGTTTTGATTGAATTAATTGAATTCTTCTCAATAATAAAGAATCAATTCAATTGAATAAGTTTAAAGCATTTATATAGTTATTTTTATGATAAAAAATTTTAACAATTTTTAAGACTAAAAAAATTATTGATAAAGAGATATATGATGAATTACGAAAGATTTTTTTCAGGTATACAATTTTTATATTCTCTTATTTTGTTTATTAATTATTCTTATAGTTTGATACTTAAAAACGAAAAAATAAGCATATTCATTTCTTCTGTTTTTTCACTATTTGTAGGAAAATAAAGACCTTTTTAGATCAAATTCATAATTTAGCCTACAACTTAAAAAAGACGAAGACAAATATGAATATCTAATAAATAAGCTTAATTTAAGCTTAATTTATTTTTTTTTGTAAATAACTGACATGTATTTTGATTTATATATACTCTTTTTGAATTAGGATAATATTATTACCATTATTTTTTGAACTATGTTTTTTTCCATAACATATATACTTTTTTATTGTGTGTTTTTATAATTTAATATTTTACATTTTTTTATAATAATTTTAATTTCAACAAAATATAATATAAATAAGGTCACGTTAATATTAAAATAATAAAAAAATACTTATCTAATAAATTGAAAAGATAAATAATATATTAATAAAAAAATAAAATTAATTTTAAAAAAATAAAAAATAGTTGAACAGGTACAATAATACTTGTTAAATTGCTAGTAAAATTAATTTTTTTACTAACATAATATTTTATAATCAAATATACGTATAAACTACTTTATATTAAACATGTATCATGTTAGAATAAAATTAAACTCTTTCCATATATATATATACCGTCATCTTGCATTGAATTTGTGGATATTTGATATTATAATATTATTAATATATAGGGCGGTTAATTACAATTTTTGTAATACGCCTCAGCTTCATTGCAATCTGAAACTTAAGTCAGATTTTTCGTATTTTTTAAAGTTAAGCTCCCGTAAAATTTTTTGATTGTTTACTTGATGAGGAATAAAAAATTATGGTGAATACCATCAAACCTTTTCTAAATTAAAAGATAAGTTATATCTTGTGATATATCTTTTTATTATTAACTGAAATAAAATTAATTAATTTATCATGATTAACTTTAGTTTTAATTTAATTTAAATTTTGTTAATTTAATTAACTAATCATGATGTAACTTTTTTTTTACAAATTATAAAAATTATTATAAATTCTAATTTTATATTTCTCAAATTATACATTTATTAATCAATTTCAATTGTAAAATAAAAAATTGTCAAAACAAAAAAAATAAATTAAAAAAATTCAAGAAACACAAAATATTTAAAATTTTCAAAATTTTCTCTCTCTTGATTTCTTAAATTTAAAAAAATAATAAAATATAAAATAGAACTCCTCTAGTCATTTTTATAATTTGTAAAAAAGTTATACTATAGTTAGTTGATTAGGTTAACAAAATTTAGGTTAGATTAAGAAGAGTTATATGATAGTTAAAAATTATTAGAGAATTTTTATTTTTTATTTTTTATTTTTTTTAAATTTAAGAAAGTAAAAGAGAGAAAATTTTGAAAATTTTAAATTTGTGTGCATCTTGGCTTTTTTTTATTTATTCTTTGTCTTTCAAAATTTTTTATATTTTGTGATTAAAATTTATTAATCAATATATAATTTGAGAAAAATAAAAAATTACAAAATTAAACTTTTTTTAATAATTTTTATAATTTGCAAAAAAAAATTATATCATGATGAATTAATTAAATTAACAAAATTTAAGATAGACTAAAAGTTAAAATTAATCATAATAAGTCAATTCATTTCATTTAATTTAATAATAAAAAAATGTCATAATAGATAATTTATCCTCTAATTTAAAGAGAATTGGGTAAAATTCACCAAAAATTATTCATGAAATGACAATGCTTAATAGTAGTATTCTGATTATAACATTATTATTTGATATTAATATTTGATTTATATATTAATTATAATCGACTTATAACAACAGTACAGCGGGAGCACAGTCAAAGAGGGGATATGTTATTACTAGTACGTTAATTAGCTTAAGAATTTTTTTATAATATAAAATAAAAAATTTATTAATTCCTAAAAGAAGAGATTTGGACTTTATTTTCGAAAATATGATTTTTTTATATTAAAGGCAAGTTTGCCGCACCCTCGGTGAATTCTATAATTTATACAGAGTTCGCCGCACTCCCAGACGAATTCTATGTTGGATTTTAAAAATAAATGTGAGGCTATTGGATAGCGGAGCTGAGTATCGCAAGTTCCTTTTCCACCTTCTTTCTAGTAGTTACATATTCTCTCAATAATGTCAAGAAATTCATTGTTATCAATTCATTATGATGGTGAAATAGTATACGATCAAGAAGGTTCTATCATTTTTAGATCTAGGCAACCGATAATTACCTATATGACACCTAAAGTCAACAGTCTAACGGCGTTGAAGAATCTGATATTGCATTCTATCGGGCAACAAGAGACTAAAATGGTGAAAAAAAGTTACTACAGATATCTGACACAAGTAAATGATAGCTTGTTATATAAAAGGTATATCACAGTTGTCTTGGCTCTGTTAATAGTATATTTATTTGATCATGGTTATGAGAAATATTTATGTTGTTTTGAATTAGGTATCATTTACGTGACGACGAGGACGTACGTCTTATAAGGTCGTGGCACAACAGATGGACACATGTTCATTTGTTGGAATTATTCGTGTTCCTCGTTGAGTTGGGTGGTCAAGGATCATCTGCAGATACTATCGATGATAGTCCATTGAGTGGAGCTGTTAGACGGAATATTTGAAGGACGATGGTCAATCTGAATTTGCCACCTGAAGGTAGTCAAGAGGGGTCTAATGTTAAAGTTCGGAATGCTGACATGATGGGTGACGATGTTAAAAGTCATAAGGGTTATCAGGGATCCGATGATATATCTGTATGAAGTTAACCCCGATGACGGAGACAATGCTGATGACGAACCACCTGAAATTCTTGATGATAGTGACGAGGAAGAAGAGATGAACTACTACGATGAGATACAAATTGCTCTGACACAAACTGCGATTTCTCGACTGTATGACCGGCCGGATCACTTCTCCCAGTTGAATATCGATGCAATGACTTCGGATTGGTCATTTACCCAAGGAGGCCCCGAAGAGAATTCAAGCAATGAGTTTGAGGTTGGACAACAATTTCAGAACAAGGAAGAAGTCATGTTGGAAGTTAAAATGTATAGCATTAAGAGGGATGTGGAGTATAAAATAACAGACTGTGACCATTTGAGATATAATACACAGTGTATCCAGTTTGGGCCTGGATGTTCTTGGAGCATACTCATATCTTTTCGCCAAAAGCAAGAAAAGTGGGAGGTTAGGAGATACATTGGTCCTCATACTTGCATGCAAGCATCAATGGGTTAAGACCATCGTAGGTTGGATTTGAAGGTGATTGCTCAACACATTTTCACAATAGTAAAAGGGGATCCAACAATCAGCATCAGGGTGCTGCAAGGAGGTGTGGAGAATCACTTCGGTTACAAGGTATCCTATAGAAAAGTTTGGCTTGCGAAACAGAGAGTTATTGCTAGAATATGTGGCGATTGGGAGGAGTCATCCGGCCGTAGCAGCGGAATATGGTGATAGGCCTAGGACAGCAGCAAGCTAACGTACCCACCCAAATTACGCTGACCATGCTCCGTGGCACGGACATCTGGTGGTACAGCCATGCCAGCACAGCCGAGTCCCATGATAACCGGTCACACGTCTCAAGGTCCTCCAGTAAGGGGAGCCACTTGATGTGCACTCGAAAGTCAGATACATCTGAGAATAGGATACCCCCTATCAGCTGCATGATGTACCCTCTCGTTTACCTCAACAGGTGCTCATCTATGGTGTCCTGCTCCAACTCTCTGCAAACTGTGTTGTGGAACCAAGTGAGCTTCACAGTCCACTTCATCTGTGACTATCTGTCATCTGTGCCGGGAACAACACCTAGAAGCTGCTAACATAACTCCTAAATGGTCCCTCCCTGATGGTGCTGCACCCAACCACCAATACATCCACTGACAAGATCATCGTTGATCCTGAGTCCCAGCTGATAGGTCACATCTTGTAGGGTGATAGTCATCTCCCCGCATGATAGATGAAATGTGTGGGACTCAGACCTCCACCTCTCTATCAACGCCGATGCAAGTGCCCAGTCGTACTCGAACTCAACCATATAAGCCACATACTCAAACCCAACTCGTCTGAGATATGGCCTAATCTACTTCGGCGGACGTGTCATCAAATTTTGCCTGGTGCACAAAATTTGAGGTGCCTACCAAACGGAGACAAAAAATTAAAAAAAAGGGACGATAAACAAACGAAATAACAAGTTCACTGTTCATTAATTATAATATAATGATAAATGAGCAATAGTAAAAAAATTGTACCACTTGATCAAGCCTGCTAGCAATGTGCTCAGCCTGATCCAATATGTACATCGTCTTCTCATAACCTAATAACTGCTGCTCCATCTAACCACATTCTAGTAAAATAAAATCACATATACTAAACTCAGTTCCTTTTACATCAACTGAATTCTTAAAAAACATATTTAAATTTATAATTGTCTACCTTAGTTCTTCAGTTTATAAATTTACTAATTGAAATTTAACCCAATTACACGAAGTCATCAACTAACACCCTAAACAACCCTAATTGATAACTAGCTGAATCTTAAATTTTACTAATCATATGTCTTTCTCATCTAACTTAATTAATTATCTAACTAATTACCTTGTAACTCAACTTAAATTACCTAAGAATTGACTAACAACTTATACTAATTAATATATTATAAACAAAAAACAGCAACTCAACAATAACATAAAAATCTAACTAACATGTAAATAGTTAACAGTAAACAATAACTCTAACTAACACGTAAACAATAAATTTGTAACTCTAACTAACATGCAACTTCTAACTAATAACTTTAACTAATATGTAAATAGTAACTCTAACTAGCATATTATTTACTGATCTGAAATTGAGAATATCGTGAATAACGAACTTTACAAATGTCGAAAGATAAAAAGAAGGAATAAAATAAATTTTTAAGTAGAAAAAAAAAAAGAGACAAATAAAAATTATCCCACTGTAAACTTGCCTTTAATACAAAAAAAATTCCTATTTTCAAAAGTAAAATTTAAATCTCTTTGTCAGAAAATTAATAATTTTTTTTATTTTATATTAGAAAAAAATCCATTAGCTTAATAGTATAAAGAAATACTAAACTATTAATGAAGGACAAGGATTTCAAATTAGAAATGATCAAACTTTATCAATAACATGACTTCCTTGATGAGTGGCGACAAATTCAAAAGTCAAAGGTGTACTTTGCATGAGTTCTCTTTGTCAACAAATTAAAGACATTTTTAATATACAAGTTCCCATCATCTTATTTTCTTTCTTTTTGATAAAGTTGTCGATAGATTATTCGTGTAAGCTTTATTCTGAGAAAATTTCACTTTTTTTTTATTAAAAAATATTAAATTTTTTTCTAATTATGAAATATATACGTATTTTATAATTTAAAATTTTTTTAACATTTTAAAATTTTCATATTAACTAATATCAATTTTACCTATTTTTTAAGAAAAGAATTATTTTTTACAAAAAATATCTTTTGACAAAAATTTTATTTTTTGTGATTAAATTTTGTAAAATTTTATTTTTTGTGATTAAATTTTGTGTACCAAAATATCCTTTAACAACTTATTTTTTTAGTAATTAAATTATATTCTATTAAAATATTTTTAAAATATTTTATAACAATTAAATTATTTTTTGTTAAGATACCTTTCAATATTATTTTTCTAGTGATTAAATTAGGGTTAATACTCAAATTCGTCCTTGAAAGATCACTCATTCTTTAAATTAGTCCTCAAATGATTTTTAGTCATATTAGTCACTGAAAGATAAAATGTAAGTCAAATTAGTCCTTCCGTCAGTTGGATGATGACGTGTCACATTAAGTGCCACATGACAGGTCAGTGACATATGCCACATGTCTCTTGACATGTAAATTTTTTTTATAATCAGATAAAATAGTCCTTGAAAGTCCAAACGTAAGTTATTTTCATCCCAAAAATTTTAAAAATGAATCAAACTAGTTATATAATTTTTTTATAATATTAAATTTAAAATATTTTTTGATACTACTAATTTTAATATTATTTTTTAAACCTTATAAACAAAATTTTCTTTACATAAAATAATAAAAATAATTAGATTTTTATAAAATTATTTTATCATTTGTATTTTAAAATTTTACATTTTCAAATTGTAATTTTTTTATATGAATTTTTTTTATTTAAATGAGTTTATCAAATTATTGTTGATTATATATTTAAAACTTTAATATTTGAAATTTTGCTAAATAATATAGTAATTATTTTAAATTTTAAATCTTTTAAATTTTTTAAAATTATAAATTTTATTATTGTTTAATTTATATAGTAAAACTCAATAATTGAAAGATTTATTTATGGAATAATTTTTTGAATCTTAATATTCTAATATAATTTTTTAAATATTTCATTTAAAACATAAGAAATTTGATTTTAATACGAAGCATATCTATTTATATAATGTACTAGTGCAGAGTAGCCTGTGTTATGCATATATATAATGTTTCCTATTTCATTTTATCTCATTGATTTGTGAAATTAAAAGAAAAATTATATAATCTATCTCAAACATATGAAACACACAAAAATTTATATGATCTTTGCACGTATTATGCTTAAGAAGCAATTCGTTTAGCATAATAATAATAATAATAATAATAATAATAATAATAATAATAATAATAATAATAATAATAATAATAATAATAATAATAATAATAATAATAATAATAATAATAATAATAATAATTAAGTAACAAAATTTCAATATTTTGTAAAGTTTGGGATCGAAGAAAAATTTATGGATCTTCTTGAATTTTGACTCTAAGTATCACTACCATTACATCCTATATGTAAGTAATACCGTAATGGAAAAAAAAGATGTAGTAAAAAAAATAGTAGTATAACTTTGTTTAGGTTAACATACATAAATTTTTATTTTAAGCATATAACTTTGTTTAGGTTAATAAATACATACATTTCAATTTTAAGTATATATATATATTCTAGCAAAATGTAATAATGTAAGAAAAATGTTTTAGAATAGAAAAGAATAAGAGAGATTTTGAGAAGAATTAAAGGAAAGAGATAATTTTATTGAAAAAATTTTTAAGAAGAAAATATACAATTACTAATATTTTGTTTGTCAATACATTTCTATTAAAATTAGTAGTATCAAAAAATATTTCAAATTTAATATTATGAAGAAAAAAATAAAAAAAATATACAAGGACTAGTTTGATTCATTTTTAAAATTTTAGTGATGAAAATTACTTACGTCTGAACTTTCAAGGATTATTTTGATTATGAAAAACTTTTTTACATGCCAAGTGACACGTGGCATGCCACGTGACACTGACCTACCACGTGGCGTACCACGTGTCACTGATAAAAGATTAACAGTAAAACATACAAAAGAGCTAATGTATTAATACATGGAATTAACAAAACTCTTAACCTTAATAAAGAAGAATTAGTTGCTCATGTTCTTTAGAGAAATCTTTAATTATTGAAAGTAAAAATTGCCGAAGAAGAGGAGCCCTCTGTAAGTGTTTGACTTCTCCCTTAAATAATAACCTAAAAGAAATTCAAATTCAAAACTTAAAACAAAATCAAGTTTAAAACAGAATCAAATCTAACTAATTAATGATTGCTTCTAGCAAAGCTTTCAATCTTTTTCTCTTGCAAATCTTCAATTAATGTTGTGATTGGTGGGCCTGTTGAGCCTTCAATTGACCATATGAATGATGAAGAGTTGAAGACTTAGTGGCTAATTGGGGTCCCTGGAAGGTAGCTAGAATCTCACATGGCACGTGGGTATTTCACGTTGCAGTAGAGCTTGTTCTTAATCCAATTCACTCTCTGAATGGCTCATGTTGCAAGTAGAGTATCTCATGTGGTACGTGACTTTGTTCTTCCCTCAATTTTGGCCTCTGTTTGCTCTAGTTGTTGTACGTAGGAAATCCTACGTCCCACATGAAAGTGTAATCATGCATATGTATGATAGATGCATATGCATGACACCTCAAAACTCCTCTTGTTGTGCGTACGCATGCACCATGCATACGCTTGACAGCCCACGTACCACGTGAAAGCTTTCACGTCCCTCACAAGAAAACTCACGTCCCTTGTAAGGAACTCACGTCCCACACTATCCCTTTGTTACCTCAAATTGCTCTCTTTTTAGTTCAGCCGTGGCACGTGAAGAATTCCAGGTCAAACAGCATGCATTTTTCCTTCAAGAATGACCCAAATTGGCTTGTTTGTGGCGTGCTTTGGTTGCATGAGGAAGCTGTGTGAGACTCATGTCAACTATGAAGTATTATATATTGTTGTAAAGCTCTTGAAGTTAGCTTTCTAACACCACCAAAAGCAGGTCATTTGAACCTTTATAATTCAAGTTATGCCTCTTTGAAGGTGAAGAGGTCAGTTTGCAAGGCACCTCACATACTATGTGACTTTCTCCACGTTGTACGCGAACTGGGAGTCATGCGTATACATGATATCCCTTTCTACTTCTTTTTGTAATTGGCTTAGAGTGATGATTTGCCACCTCAGGTTCAATATTCACTATAGACTATTATATATCGTTAGAAAACTCTAGAAATTAGCTTTCTAATGGTACTAGAATCGTTTTGGTTAGAGATTTATAACTCAAGTTATTCTTGTTGGAGTATGAAGAGGTCAGGGTTGATAGCATCCACTAATTCTTTTTGCACTTGTCTTCAATTTTTGTTTCTTTCTTGTGCTTTTACTTCTCTTTTTCTAACATTTTCCTACAAGAATCATGACACTAACAAAATCAAAGTACTAATAGAATAGCCTTAAAAATAATATAATTATCAAGCAAAAGGCACAATTTTTCTATAACAAATGTCAATGAAAAGTTCTTAAGATGCTCATGCATCAGTTTGCCAGTATGGTGCAAAGCAATGTGTGCTAAGATGCCACGCACACTTATTCAAATAGAAACACTACCTGTAAATTTTCATAAACTTACCAGTAAAATCATGAAAAATAGAATTCATTGCTCTTTGGTAAGTTGCCCTAGTATTCTTTAGTCCAAATGGCATGACTAACCATTCATACGTACCAATGGCTCCAGGGCATCAAAAAGATATTTTCGACACATCTTTCTAGAATATGAATATTTGATTATATCTTGAGTATTCATCCATGAAGCTTAGAATTTCGCTTCTGTTGCAGAGTCTATCAACATCTCTGTAATTGGCATGTGGTACTTATCCTTTGGTATAGCTTTATTCAAATTCCCGAATTCAATACACACTCTTAGCTTTCCATTTTTCTTAATGACAGGCACAATATTAGAAATCCATTCGACATAATTGGTTGTTCAAATGAAACCAGCTCCCAACAAATGTTTGACTTTCTCTTTGATTTTAACTATGATTTTAGGTGCAAAATGTCTAGGAGCTTGCTTTATAGGTCGAGCGTTATCCATAAGCGAAAGCTTATGTTTGACCAAAGATCTGTCCAACCCAAACATTTCTTCATATTTTCAGGCAAAATAATCCTGATATCTCTTCAGCACCTCTATTAGCTTCTGCTTAAAAACCGAATCCAACCATTTGCTTGTAACACCCTCACAATGAGAATGTCACGCTTCCGGATGTGTCACTCTGATAGCTTGGGTATTATGACTCTTAACATATTTAATACTAATATAGGAGCCTGTTTAAAACTTAAAACAACATATCCTTGTAAAAAGATTTTTCCATTGAAAGTATATATATATATATATATATATATATATATATGTACAAACCAGATGCAAAACTTTAATATTATATATATACACAACCATAACTTACAAACTTATAGGTCATACACTCCTATCCCTCTTACAAAAATGATAAAGATAAAGGCGAGGAAAAAATAATAACTAAGATAATACAAAAATACCGAATAACAAAAAACAATAAACTTCTCTGAAACTTTGTCGTCCATATCCTGGAAAGGAAAAACCTGTAGGGGAGTGGGAACATCGTTCTCGAAAGGGTTCTCACTATAGGGTTACAGAATTGCTATAATAAGATACGTAAAATAAAAATTATTTTTAAAGTACAGTGATCATTGCTTGTCTTACGTATATTCTCAAAACACTTAGGTTCACATTCAAAAATCCAAAATCCTTTTTAAATAAATGTTGATAAATTTCTCAAAATAAAAAACCTTTTTCCTTGTAAAAGCTCAAAAGATTTTCCTAGACAGTATGAATGACCAACATGTCCCAAGCATAGGTTCAATTAAGTCTATGCTGTAAGAGTTTGATTTTTCATACTTTACCAGACCACAACATGAAAACAGTTACCTACGCAGTATAAATGATCATCCTGTTCCAAGCATAGGTTTATTAAGTCTATGTTGAATTAGTCAGATACTTTATACAGAACTAGACCTCAAACATACCAATCACAGCCTCAGTCCCATCCAATCCAACATGGCTCCCGGCCCAAACAACTCAATCATTAACCAATTCATCACAAACCAACCAATCAAACATAATCACAATTAATATAGTTCAAGCACAATCAAAAGCAATTACAATAAGTATAACAGTTAGCAATTAACATATGTATTCACATAGGCAAACGAATTACAATATACACACCCAAGGATAAATTTGGTTGTAGGATCAAAGAGAGGAAGAGAAAAAAAAGGTTTGGATAGACAAGATAAAAAAGATTAAACATTTAATGAGGGCGAAACAGTAAAAAGTCAGCGTCTGAAATGTTGTGTCCCCTCAGCAGATTACAGATACACAAATTTAGTGTTGCCGGGGTCACCTATCCATGTCTTTCCACGTCCTTTGAAACTCTGTGCCTCACCAAGTTAATTATTTTAAAAGTTATTTTTTAAATTTAAAAATTTAAATTATATTATTGAAAAAAATTAATTAAGTGGGACCACAACAGGGACTAACGTTAGTTCCTCCCAATGGAGAAGAGAGAGAAACGTTGAGTTGCTATTTTACTGTTTAGAACGCAAAAGCTGATGCGGAGTTATCTTCTATGAAGGGGAGGCCATAAGCAGGAACTGGGATGAGTTTCCCTAGTGGAGATGGTCTAAACCATAAACCTTAGTCCATAAAACCCAAAAATTGTCATTTCGTTGCCATCGTGATGAGTGAATTAAGTTAGTCCCACATCAAAGAAGGTAAGAAAGAGTGATGAGTTTATAACTCAGAATTAACCATCAACTTACTACGTCAAGGTTCTATGTTGGAGGTGGCGGCTTCTCGTCCTACGTTCTGTCATTTGGTTCCTCCCCGAAATCTTTCCGGTGATCGAGAGCTCTCGCTGGTGTCCCCATCAAGCATTATCAGAGCCGATGGTTAATTGGTCTGGTGATTTGAACCATTGAAAGTCTTCCCGTAAGACCTAAAATGTATTCTAAAAACCATAAGTCCTAAACCCTAAGCCCTTAATGAAGTACTGTTAATACCAAACCCTTTGGGCCGGTAGTCATGCAGCCTGAATTTTTATCAGGAACGGGAATGGGTGTTGGAGGATATGCCACATCCGTGGAGTGATAATCGGTCCAACCTAACCCTATCCGCACCCTATTAAGAGTGACCGTATGTATGGCAAGCGCGATGAACTTAGATTAATGTGCACAGCATACTAATATTGAAACTTATATAGTGGTATTCCGAAGTTTAAAGTAATTATGTACTATATTACGTTCCCTTTAAAATTTCTAATTATTACTTACAAAATATACGACGATATGTTGCTATTCATTACATTAGTTAGAGGAAAATGCGTTGGTATTAATTTCTATGGCTGTCGACAACAAATTTAATCAGTTGATCAAAACTTGTAGATGATTTGTATCGTAAATTTCTGTTTAATTAATCAATGAGATGATCAGTCAAGAGATAGAAAAAATACTACAGTTTTTCCATAACTACGTACCCAAGAAATAGAAAATAATTATTTTTTCAAAAAAGTCTGTGACACATAAAAGTTGTCACAATGAAGACAGACAACATTGCATGAAAGAATAGTTTGTGTGTGAAAGCAAATATTGCTGGGGAAAAATGTTTGCTTCATTAGCGTGTATATATATAATTCAGTTGTATCTAATATTCATGAAGCTTTATCCTTTTTTGTTATATATTACAACTGAACTATTTTTTAATATTTAAAAAATTTAAATTCATAAAATTTACAAACTCCAATAGTTAGCTAACATATAAGAATTTTCTACTTATGTGTAAGTTTTTATGTAATCATCTCGTATTTTATAAATAAAAAAATTACATTACAAAAATCAATGCCTTCAAAACAATGAAGAAGCAGCTGAACATCCACGAAAGTGTTAATTTGAATTGCTGTATAACTTAATATATAATTAGTCGGTATAATTTATTATCATAATTCTTAGTAGGTTAAGTATTAGATAATTTACTTCATTAATCTTTATTTAAATAATTGCAATGAATAACTATTCAACAGTAAACCTATCATCATCAACTATTAATTAAACAAAAATACAACCAGTTAATAAAATTTTATTAACTTTTTTATAGTATATATGTTATGTATGTCAATTTGTCATTTTTTAGTTGTATGCCACGTGTCAAATCTCTGTTGAGATGCAATAGGTTCGGTGGGAAAGAATAAATCTTCTTGGGCCACGTGAAGAAACACATCTAGTAACTTGAGTTGGAGCTCGATATCTGATGGAGATAAATAAGTACATTTACTCCCGCCGCTACCTCAGTCAGTCGAACGCCATGTGGCCCACTTCTACGGGTGTGACGTTTTACTGGGCGAGTTGGATGCGGAACTTTTAAATAACCTCCCACGAGTAACACCCAATCCCCCCTCCCAATGGAACGTTTCGGCAAGCAATAATCACACGGTTGAAGTATAGCAACGGCTACTGGATCGACAACAGCCTTCAGTGACGGTTGGCCCTCGGAGGGATCAGTGTCTGGAACAGATGCTGTGGCAGGCGAACGGATCGTCGGGGATGGGCTGGTCGACGACGACCTCGAAGAGGTTGATATAGGTACGCTCTCCGGGTATCCGCCATGGTTTTCGACCTACGATTTTCTTTATTTACCTTCTCCGTTCTTGATTTTTTATTTCCCACGTCATCTTTTTCTCCCGTTGTAGATTTTGCCCCCGACTGGGATCCCAGCGAGTTCGTCATTGTGGATGATCCAGAGGAGAAACTGAAGGAGGCATGCGCCAAGGCTAGCGTGGGACCGCCTAATTTTTTCCCCCAATCCCCGGCTCATATGGGTGGAAAGGTGCACCACGGCTACGAAGTCCACGTTTTCAGCAACCCGAGCGAGGTAAACTTCGCCGCTTTTGGGGGGTATTTGACTGACGAATATGTCGCAAGGCAACACGCGGCATTCGTTGCCATGGAGGTACTGCTGATTGAGACAGAAACCAAGGTTTGGGACTTTAATTTCCAGGTCGCCCAGCGGTACAAGGCACGTGTAGATGAGTTGCAGCGGGAGGCGATGTTGTGTCTTCCGGAGCGTCTGTTCCAAATGGAAGAGGAGATTTTGTTCCTGAAAGACCGGTTGCGCGATGACAAAGCATGGTATGAATCGGCCAAGAAGCTCGGACCGGCATCATCCATCGGAGTTTAGTTCTGCACTGCTAACATGTTGTGATTCCATATATTTGTCTGCACCATGTGAATAATTAGCTGTCTTCGCACTTTGCTAGCTTTTTTGTTTTTTTCTTTTTTGGTTTATTCATCCATTTATTAGACAAACCGGCAGTAAATTTGTTAGATTTTTCCATCTTGTCCTCCGTCTGCGATTTTATATGCAACCGACCACTTTTGGAGTAATAAATAATTTTTTACTTGACCGTAGATTGTGAACTGAATGGATTATGAGGATGCTACCGAGTCTTCACTTTAGATTCTGACAAACATGAATGACATTGGTGAAAATTTTTCATTCCTTGGATTTGTCGAACAAAAGGCGCGTTAGGACAATAGCAGTCATGTTTTAAATTTGGTGAATGCTATGGTGCCTAAGTCATGGTGCCTAATTTACTAAAAAAGGTAAAGAAGTAATATTTTAATAAACTTAAAATATTTTATTTTTACTTTATACATTTTATTTTTTACCTATAAAAGTAAGTTAGGTAATTTAGGCACAACAATAAAAGGCATCATAGAATCTACCTTTAAATTTACCCAATTTTCGACTTATTTGAGTGTGGCACTGGTGTGCTAATAATCTTTAAACATTTTTAATCATGTGTGTGTGTGTGTGTGTGTGTGTGTGTGTGTGTGTGTGTGTGTGTGTGTGTGTGTGTGTCATCCATGGTGGCTATAGCGGTATTTTCGAAGAGTAAAAAATGCAAAAAATACTATTCATAATAACCATCCGAGTACTAGGGATACTAAACAACTCATCCTAAGAATTTAAACTGATTTTGGGATTCACCAAGGATCGAACTCTTGACCTTTTTGGATTTAGAGTTCTAATACCATATCATGATACCACTCATCCCAAAAGCTTCAGCTGATGGGGAAAGGTAATACTAGTGGTTATATCTTTAATACTCCTTAAACCTCTATTGTACACATTGTACAATCATCCCATTGGCTCCCTATACTTTCTCAAATTATAATACTTATTGACCTTGTAATGTCACGAGACTGGGTTGGATGCATTTCCGCAACACAAATTATAATGTCTCGATGGAGACGAATACTGGGTTGGGGAGGGAGAGCGAACGATATAATATAGACATAGAGAGGGAGAGAGAGAAAGAGAGAGAGAGAGAGAGAGAGAGAGAGAAAGAGGGGGAGAGAGCGATAGAGAAAGAGGGAGATAGAGTGATATAGAGAGAGAGGGATAGACAGAGATATATATATAGAGAGAGTTAGGTAGAGAGAGGGGGAGATGGAGAGACGACAGAGGTATAGATCGAGAGAGAGAGGGAGATAGAGAGGGATAGAGAGTGAGAGATAGGGAGAGAGAGAGATCGAAAGGGAGATAGAGAGAGATTGAAAGGGAGAGGGGATATAGAGCGAGAGATAGGGAGAGAAAGAAAGAGAGATAGGGAGAGGGGGGATAGAGAGAGAGAGAGAGAGAGAGAGAGAGAGAGAGAGAGAGAGAGAGAGAGAGAGAGAGAGAGAGAGAGAGAGTGATCTTACCTTCAGTCGCTGCGAAAGCAGTCAGCAGCCATGAAGGTGTGGGCGGTGGTGGTCCCATCACTATCAATGACGAGAGATATGACGGGTTCGGTTAACGAGCCAAGAGTAAGAAGACTTTGGGTTAGGGTCATTGGGTTTAGCCGGCCAAGTCTAAGTAAGTGCCCATGCTACCTTTAAGGAGGGTTTTCCGCTAGCCAATGGACTACTACCCACACAATGCGAGATTCTAACCCATAATAGTTGTTTAAGCGTATGATTGATATGATCATGGATGAATCTCAAATTGGTTAAGACAAACACTAATTACTTTTAATAAGTATTTTTTATAAGAAAAGAATACCTAGAGTACATAATGTCATTGCCAAAATATAACTACGTAAGATATTATTAATATGATAATATAGATTTTAAATACATTAATATAAAGTGTTCCTGGTGGGGTTTTTTTAATAAATATAGATATTATTATGTAAAAACTAATTTAAAAGTTACAATGACGGGAGGGTACGATGTTACATTCGTTAGGTGAAAAATATTAGGTTTTTAAACAACTGATTCATAAAACTATCCCACACTAAAATTTAATACATATAAAAAAACTTAGTTACATAATAATTTTTAAGTCCGTCCCTGCATTAAGAGCACGGATACTTGCACTAGTTCTATACTTCTATATAATAAAAACGTTATCTCATGCATAACATGTCGCATCTTTCTACTTATCCTGAGAATTAAAGTTAATTTGTGTTGCTTTTTTTACTTTCTTTTGGTCTTTATTATCAGCTTCCTCATTATCGACTGGTAAATGTTATTTATGCAATTTTACTTCCTCTTCTACTAGCTACTCAATAGTAAATGTTAAACTATCCAAACTCAAATATATTCGCTTAAATGTTGGCTTTTTTATCACATGCTTGACTTGTTCGACGAGGATAGAATATTTCACAAAAACAAAGGGTATATAAAAAACTAATAAACTGGAGCATACATGTCCCATGAGATAGGACAAAAAAGCAAACAAAAGGAAAAATAACAAAGAAATACAATCTAATAAAGAATACATATTCAGTATTCAGATATATATATTAGAATGCAAATGTTTTAAAAGAAGGAAAAATAATTAATAAAGTTCTTATGTTGTCACATTTTAAATTTCTCCGATTTTATTTATTAATCATTGTTATAACTTCATATTTAAAAATGGAAAAAATAATAGCATTTTTTGCTTCGTTTGTTTCTTTTGTTTCTTTGACCAAATAAGCCGCAGGTGGTTACAACAACGGTCTGACTTACCATGACATAATAGGTTTCACATCCATTTTGGATAATACGTGGGTCCACCAACGCGGTTGTGGCGTTCCATTGGTGTTTCAAGGCAACGATACATGTTTCTCTATAAAAGAGGGTATGTTCTTGCCAACACAGCGTTGTATCAAGCATCACACTATGGGACCGGGAACAGAACCGTCTACTGGTGCATCATCGACAGGCTCCGGGGGTCAACGAGATGCAGTGAAAGGCACCGGGGGTTTTGACTCTGCTGTGACCCTGGCGGACAATGACCGTGGCAGCATAGGTAGGCTAAGTACATGGTCCATGTTGGGTTGGGTGTTTACTGCCTGCATTCCGGTAAGGTCTAGTAAAATTGGTGACTTGTTGTCTTGTTTGTTTGATTGCAGATGTCATCCTCGAAGGGGACCCATCGGAGTTCGTTGTGGTGGACGACATAGTGGAAAAGCTCAACGTGGCTTGCATAAAACTCGGTGTGGATCCTCCCAAAATTTTTCCCCTCACAGTTGTTCATGCCGGTGAAAAGGATTATTTTGCCTATGGAGTCCACTTGCATAGCACACCAGAGGGGGTGAATTTCTTGGTCAACGGCCGCTACTCGACGAACCAGTGGTTGGCCCGGCAAGATGTCGTTTCAGGGATCAGGCTGAGGAGTTGTGGCGCTTACGGATGGTGCCCTTGGCGGACCGTATGTCTCAACTGGAGGAGGAGCTCGCTCGCCTGAGAGATCAGTTGGCCCGTTACACCAACAGCACCAGCCACACTTAGGTTATGGATAGTGGGTCATCTTTTGTACTAATGTTCAGATGGTCATGTGGGTTATAGCTAGTCATCTTGCAAATTACATCGTTGTTTACTTATTTTTCATGCCTGGTCGTTTACATGTACTTTAACCAGGTGAGGGCGAGGCACGTAGAAATCGTTTTGTATCCCATCCAATCAGACAAAATATTTCGCAAGAAGGTGCTAATAATGTTAAATCGCACACATGTCATTTGTTCGGTCTCTTATTTGTTTGCCACATGGGTTCTCTGTCATAGGAAATCAATATAATATTCTTATTGCATGTTTTTTAGCTTAAGAAACCCAAAATCCTAAGGTGAGTGTCATGGCTTAGTCCCTTTTTTTTAACTTTTGATGTGAGGGTTATGCTGAATTACGAAATACTGCTGAGATATTCACAGTTGTGACAGTGTTCATCTTTTTATTTTTTTTTAGAGTAAAGGAATCGGATGATTAGATTAGTTCTGTGCAGTCCTCAGAGTTGGTGAAAAATCATATACCCTCGTTACTCTCGCATATACAAACCCTCTCTCCACGTCTAGATTAAAAAGCCTGGGGACTGCGGGGAGATTTATGTGGTATTAAAATGATTACTTTTCCAATATAAAAAAATAAAAAATAATCTGGCAAGGGGGAAGAAACATTTTTGTCACCGTCTGATGGGGTTCAAAGAGATGGCCTTAATCCCTTGCGAGCTCGCCTCGTTTCACGTGTCATTAACGTGTCGGGCACGTTTCAAGGTATGGACTTGACTAGACGGAAGTGACAACTGACGCGAGCCACTGCCGTGCTGCCAGCGGGTTAGCGATAACCACAGGGCTGATTATGTTAACACAGTCCATGTAATGTATAATTAGAGAGGAAGAAAAAAAAGTACTCGCATAATAACTCTTTAGCCTAACGGCACGGGTTTGAACGTTTAGTTGTCATTATTCCCGATAAGCATTGTTAATGGGGCAGAAAGCCTTAATCCATCACGTGGGGTGTTTTAAGTTGCATCAAGACGCTATAATTCCTTACAGTGCAGTTCAAAACAAGGCATTGAACCAGATTCAGAAGCACATAAGTACACACGGTACTACAAAATGCAACCAGATTCTATATTATTACTACAACAAAGAGGCAGCGAAGGGATCTTTTTTTAGGAGACGTGCATTTGACCGCGACATCAACGGCCTCCCGCAATGTCGTCATCTGCTGGTGGTGTCCTTGGGTGGTTACGGTATTGTGCCGACCGCGGTGGTGTGGCACCAAAATGGTGGAGGAGCACCGCGTGCTGCCTTTCCAGCTCTGCCTCCCGCAGTTCCAATGCATCCCACTTTGGCCGTCGGGACATCTACCTTAGTTATTAGCTCACAAACCGTGACCATGTGTTCCTGTATCCCATCTCCCACCTGCAACTCTAGCCGGCGCGACGCGCTATCCTCCTCGTTGACGTGCGACTCTGTGGTATTCTGCTCGACATAGGGAGTCGCCTGCCCCACGTTCTTCGTTGCCAGTTGTTCACGGTGCGTGTGAAGTTGAGCCGCGGTTTTTGACTATGAACTCTCGGTTAATTGCGAGGAACCTGTCACACTCTGAAGAGTTTACTTCCCTGACGAGGAGATCGATTAGTTCCGAGACCGACAGTTCCGAGATCGACAGTTCCTCTAGCTTCCTGCTATGGAATGGGATCGGTTGGTTGATTGAATCATGCGACATTGTCGGGTTTATGTGTATAGAACGGGTCCGGGTGGGAAGTTACCACTCGCGTGTCGTGGTAAGTTTTGTTTGGTGTTCAGCGTAGCGAAGCTTGCTGTAAACTAATGGGTACTAATAACTAGCGAGACCAAGGGCACACGTTACGGACATCTGCCCATTAATATACAATAGCAGTTTGACACACGGTTACTCACCATAATTTAATTGTGAATTTAGCTGTTTGGTTACATTGATTAGCCATTGTCTTTTATTAAGGTTTAAGTTCAGTTAGATGTTAAATTTCAGTGTTAACTATCTTTGGATCAGCATATAAATGGATGACAGGATAAACAATGGTGGGGGGCCCACGTTCCAGTTTGAATTCCAAACGTACGGAGAAAACTGCTGAACGTTTCGAGTCATAGGTTAAATTACTAATGTGTCCAGTGTCAAAATTAAGCAATATTTATAATACTTAATAGAAAATAAAAAGGGATAAATTTTAAAAAAATCTTATCGTTTACACCGATAGTACATTCAAATTCCAAAATACATTCTGAAACACATTTTTTACGAAAGAATTTTCTAAACACAACATTATAATGTTATTTATATATTCTATGAATAAATATATTAATATAGTCTTACTTGGTCATAATTTTCTTTCTTCAGACTATTTTCTTATTTCCTTAAAAAAAATAATTCTTCTTATCTTCTTTTTCATCAATTGTCTTTCCATTGAAGCAATATAAAAAAGTAGATTTTATGGTGCCTTTTATTGTTGTGCCTAAATTGTCTAACTTACTTTCATAAGTAAAAGATAGGATATATAAAATAAAAGTAAAATATTTAAAGTTTATTAAATATTATTTCTCTAGACTTTGTATCACTCTTTTTCCCTCTCATTTTCTTTCCTTCTGTTTTTTTCCTCACACTTTCCATTTTGAATTTGATCTTAGATTTGCGTTGGAACTAATCAAGATTTTTTTATTTTGATTTTAAATTTGCGTTGGAACTGAATCAATATTTAGCTCAGATTTGCTTTAACCACCTTGATATTTTCAATACACATCCTTAATAATTACGTTTGCAGTCTCCTCGATACCCGTGCGAAACCCACAGACGAGGCATCGATTATCGTGGCCATAAATATAGGTGTATATGGCACGGAACCTGAGCTAACTGCTAAGGCGTTTAGAGAACTTGCAGTTCAAATATGTTCCCTCACGAAGGTTTTTTCGTTCCAACAGGTATTCCATACTCACAGAAGTCCTCCTGTAACATATTCTCCCTCCAACAATGCCCATGCGTAGGGTGAAAACGGGTGCTATATCTGCCAAAGGCAGAATGGACAACAAGGCCATAAATAAGAGAAGGAAAGGGAAAGGTGTTCCCCCACGCGGTGGTTCGCTGAGTCTTCTGCCTCTGGATATATTGGTGATGATTGCCGCGAGGGTTGGGTTAGCCTCGATCCGGGATATATTTAACATGCAGGCCACCTGCAAGGTTTTTTTGGATGCAGCCTGCTCAACTGCGGTGTACAAGGTGGCTTCTATGGCGGAGCTACCAATCGCTTTCGGTGACTACTACGATGAGCGCCCTGAGTAGGGGTTCCTCTACAGATGCGCGAACGCAGGAAACCCCGCCGCTATAATCCGTGTAAGGATGACAGAATTCTTTTGGATTGGCCGCCAAGTCGGAGGGATGAACACCCTGGTTGAGGCCACCAGTGCGGGCGATATCCACGCCCATTACTTCTCTGCTGTGCTGAAACTTACGCCTGGTGTCGGGCACGATGAGCATATCGGCACTGGTCTTGAGATGTATGCCAATGTACAGGCTGCCGGGAAAATCGAAGCGTGCAGGGAACTGTTTGTGCAGCTGTTCGCAAATCCGTTTATTAGGGTGCAACCGTTGGTTCTAGGGAAGCTCGTCCTCTGCCGGTCAAGCATGTGCCTAACCCGCAGGACCATTGGTGCCGCCAATGCTCTGTCGACTGCATCGTGCGTCCACTGCCTGGCCAAGTTCGAGGTCTTGACTTTCTTTAATCTGTTTAAGTTCAAATTATGCTTAGTTGTAACCAACCTGAATGTAGTTTGTTGTTGTTGATTCGAGCCGATGGTATGCGAGTTCACTCAACGTATGTCTGAGGTTGTCGCTTTTCTCTAGGATGATAAGTAATGAAATGTTATCAGCCAAAACATTGCTGAATAAAAAAAATACTTAGAGTGTCAAAATAATATGTATTATTGTTTATATTATAAATCATAAATTTAAAAAAAAATATCATAAATAATGGTTAATCGAGTATTACACCAAGATTTTTTCAATATACAAAAAAATTTAGAGCAATAGCAAAATTAAGATTATTTAACAGGTTTTAAAAGTGGTACTCAAATATGTTACTATATATCTTATTTTTAAATTAATTGTAGAATATTAATCCTCATTGTCACACACAAGAAAAAAAACCTTAAAATGTTGTCAATTTTATTGTGCTACTTATAATTTTCATAGATAAATATTCAGTTTTACTATGACACTAAATAATTATAATTATTATTATAATATACTAAAATAAAGCACTATACAGAAAAAAAGGTTGACATAAACTAACTTTTATCCAAAATTACAAACATTCTCCAATTTCACGGAGTGATTCCAATGACACACTTAATTAGAACTGACTGAAAAATTAGTTTCCTTCTTTAGGGTGTACGTAGGCATGCTATGTCGGGCAGTACTTAGAACGCCATGTTAAGTCTACACAATACTATAAAACACCCAAAACAAAATGTTCCCTGTCTAAATTACCGAGCAGTGAGCTGAACAATATTACCGGAAACAGTTGTATCATTGAAATCTTAATTGGCGTGCTTTAGGACCACGCCGATAAGTCTACATGTTAGTTACCCACCGAACCGTCGTCATCGACGGCCGTTGGTACGGAATGGTTATGGGCATGCGACGAGAGGGACGGTCCATCCCACCACGGCGGTGCTTGTTTGTAAGCTTCCTCTCTAGGGCCGCGACCCTCCGTCCCAAAGAACACCCCTTAGCAGTATCTTCTTCTTCCCGCTTACGAAGTCCGGCGACGACCCTTGCCAGATCAGATGCCTTCCTTTCCAGAGCCAGTACCGTGGACTTCTTATCGTGTATCTCATTCGGCGTCGGCGGCTCCGTGCCCCGTTGTGGCATGTCTTCATCCCTCGCTTCCAATAGCTCCTCCTTTGGATCCGTATTGGCAGTCGCCTTGCTGTACCACGCCGAGCACAAACAACGAATTTTCTCCTCGAGGATGGCCTCTCTCCTAACCAATGCTGCCTCGACCATGGAACATTCTGCACGGTTCTCCTCCATGCGGACGAGTCTGATCAACCCCTCGATCGACAGTGCCTGCAGAGCGACGGGACTCATTTGCGCCGTCAGTTTTGGCATGGAGTCCTGCGACATTGTCCGAGTCGGTGGCGGGGTTGAATCGGGATGCAGTCTCACACTATCGGGATGCAATCTCACCCTAAACCCACAGACGTAAAGGAGGAGTGGTGGCCAGAGATGACAGGAATTATATTTATTGATGCACATCGGGAGTCAGCGAGATGTGCGGCACACATTTGGCCCGAAACCGTATCATTCCCCCATGTGGGGATAACCGGTTCGAGTTAATAATAATTAATTGAAAATTTAATGTTAGACAGGTGTGTTGGAATACGGGTCCATTTGGGAAGCTTCAAAAATAATTTTTTTCTTGAATTATGAAAAGTAATAATATTAATGTCTGTTACAGTTTTTAAAATTAAAATTGCGGTTTTCTAGTGTGCTATTTATGAGTTTTAGGATCAGTTTAAAAAAATGCATTCTCTCATCATTATTTTACTTTTCATCAAATTTTCATAAAATAGAGTATGTTTGGAATTGCAAATTTGAACATCAAATTATTTATTTACAAACTACTTTTAATAATCATTTATTGTTCAAACTAATTTTCCAAAAAGAGAATGATTCAGCTATTTACACAAACTGGCCCATATTTAAATTCTATGATTTTTCGCTTTGGAAAATAAAGTTATTAGGCAAATTAGGCGACGGACACTCGTCCACCCTGGGGTATCACTCTGGAGCAGATAATAATTACCAGGCCTTGGGTTCCCGATGTGGCTGTGTGGGGTCCCCTAGGTAGAATTGAAGGGCAGCTCGAGAGGTACTGGGATACTGGTTACCGCACCTTGGAGACGCTGCGTGCTCGAGTATATCCCTATACAAACCCAGTTGAATAACCCTCTCTGGTCCCATCAACGCCCGTTGGGACTTGGGAAGATGACATGGCGTCGTGAAATGGAAAGTTATTCGACCAACGGAGGGAGCGTCCATTATGATATGAAATATGGATCCCGGGGGGAAAAATATTTTCATTTTATATATATCTAATTTATTCAAATACCCATCCCATAATATAGTTATAAATAATTATTTACCTGTGTAGTCAAATATAATGGCATAGTCCATGATTTAATTAAAGAAAGGGGTACTGTTAAGTCTTAGCAGCATAACAAAAGTGCAACATTCGTGTTACCAACATAAAAAGCAAACAGCGAGGCCATATACTGGCCGTCGACAAGCGGAAAATAACGAAAAATATCATAACAAGCTAAGACATGGACAAGTATGATCACCCTTAACCTCAGTTCTCTTACTGGCTGGACTAGTCGCGGTTGGCGTTGGTATTAGCCGCCTGCTCATTGTCATAACCACGCCTTTCGACCAGAAGCGTAAGCTCCTCTTCCAAAGTAGCCACCCTGCCTAGCACTTTTTTCCACTTGGCGAGCTGATGATTTTCCTATTGATGGAGGTTGTTGATCTCCGCCGTCAACTCAGCTGCCTTGGCTTCCATTCGCCGAGTCATGGTGTCCTTCTTTTCTCTTGTTGGGGTAAGCAAGATATGCTTCCCCTGAATTTCTCTCTCCGCTTCTGCCAGCTCCAACTCCGTGGCCCTCAGTCTCATGTCAGCCATCAAATGCGTAGTCCTGGCGGTGCTCAGCCGTTCAAGGTACTCCTGGATTTTGGCCTTCAGTCATCTTCCCGCCTTGCTAGTACTTCCTCAACCATATCACAGTCTACACACTTTCCCTCTGGACAGATGATGTAAATCAGGGCCGCGACCGACGGGTCTGCTAGGTCCTCCTGGCACCTCTGGTTGGTTGGTTCGGTGACGGAGTCTTCGGACATTGTCAGTTCACTCGGCCTGAGTTCTGGACTGGTATTTATGTTACGGCAAGCGTGTGGTAAGTATCGCGAGAAGGAAAACTGACGGGTGACAATGGATTTATAACGAGGAGCGCGTGATCAACCGAAGCGTATGGGAGACGTTTCGGCATCTAACTGGGACAAATGCATCAATGGTTATCTGTATTGGCTACGATTTCATAAATTAACATAAACCATTGTTGATATGTAGACTTTTACTTACGTAGCATAATTGATTATTGTATTCTATAAACATTAAATTTGACCCTATTCAGTCGGTTAATTGTGGAACATGTTGCTGTACTAACTAATGAAGTCGTGCCTAACGTGTTGGACAAAATATGAAACTGATCGTCGAATTTGAATAGGGGACGAATAGAAAATTGAGGGCCATCGCATGGCTGATAGTTAGAATTGTAAGTTCTCCTCCGTAATTTTTTTTCATCAACGGGAATAAAAACCTTGACATCCGAGGACGAGGTGCTTAAAGAAGAACAAAAAAAGGAAAACATCCCTATTGTCTGCCAGAAAATAACATAAAAAAACCCGACACTAAACGATTTAACGCATGAGGTCGTGGATGAATTTTCCACCTAAGTCTAAGCCAAAAGCTGAGAGCATTAACGCACATGGCAACAAAGCAGTGCAGAAGCAACGAAACAACATAAGTAGTAAATAAGAGCATCCAGGCGAGGACTGAAATGGAAGAACGAACGGTGTCATGGGCTCGAAGCACCAGGAAAACTAGCCCCAGAACCGTCGTCGCCTGATTGTGTCAGGTCAACACCCGCTTCACGGAGCAGTTCCTCATGCCTCTCCTCTAGCCCCCTGACACTCGCTCCTAAGGCAGCCCACTTTACAAACTCAGATTGTTGTCATTCACAAAGGTCTTTCACCCTCACCTTCATGTATTCTGCCTGTTGTTCCAGCACCCTGATTAGGTTATCGTTAGTATCTCTCGCGAACCACAACAGCGTTTTCACCTCCTCCTGCGTCAGCGTGGCCGCCTTCACTCGCTGGCCGAAATCGAGGATCTTTTTTCTAAGGCGTTTTTCCCTCTCGGCCAATGCAGCCTCGAGCATCTCCCACTCTGTTGTATTCACGTCCGCGCGGAGGTGGTTGAGAATCTCGTCAGTAGACCGTCCAGCGAGACCAATGCCAACAAAGGGCTTGCTTGGACCCGATTCAGATTCCCGCGACATTCCTAGTTATGTGGGTGTCTCAGTGTTGTAGTTATTTTATCCCGAAGCTATTCCGCATATGCAGTGATGAGCACCGAAGTTGGATATTTATTAAACTTATGCGCCTCCATTAATAAGGGAGACTTCCTAAGCACGTCTTGTGACACACGGGGAGAAAAAGACCGTTGGAGTGATAAGTGGGTAAAGTCCCTTCACTAGAACCGAGACCAAAAGTCCCTCTAAAGAGGGACTTTCAATAGGCAATAATCCTTTGCGGTGTGGCAAGTTATCAAAAAAATTTAAAAAATATATATATTACTTTACATTACATATATGTTTACATTAAGTAATTTTGTAATTCTAGGTATAATAATATGTTAAATAATTAAATTATAATTAATTAAATAATTATATTAAATAATTAAATTATAATTAATTTACTAATAATTTTAGTAATTAGTTATATTAGATAATTATATTTTTATTTAATAAGTAATTTATATTTAGTAAATATATTATTTATTTATATTAGTTATTTAAGTTATAATTAATATAAATAGTAATAAAAATTCAATGTGTTTGGTAGACTGGTTGAGCCACGGATGGCAAAAAATATGATGTCTGAGTTTTTTTCTTATCGTAACAGTGTGTTTGGATATAACATGGTAAATGGAAGAAAAAAATGAAGGGAAAAAAAAGAGGAGAAAAAGAATCTGTAAACACCAACGTTGAAGAAAAAAATTACGAGCGCTATGAATACTGGGAGCCACTCAGATAAAGACGCCTAAAACGTCTTTTTTTTAAAGATATTTTTAATAATTAAAATTTAACACATATAATCAATTAAATCGTGTTATTTTTGTCAAAATTAGGCTAGACAAATTGATTTGAGCGAAAAAAATGGTGAATCAAATTTTGAACTGGTCCAAATTAATATGATTTTTTTATAAAAATGACTACAATACCCTTATTATAGAAAATGATTAAAATACTCCTAATATATATATATATATATATATATATATATATATATATATATATATTAATCCTAAAAATTCTAAATCCAAACTCTATGGCAACAGAAAAATAAAATACCAGATTTTAGAATTCTAAAAATTAATATATATATATATATATATATATATATTAATTTTTTAGACATTTTCTATAATTGGGTATTGTAGTATTTTCTATAAAAAATAATATTAATTTAGACCAGTTCAACGTTTGATTCACTATTTTTTTCGGTCAAATCAATTTGTCTAGCCTAATTTTGACAAAAATAACACGATTTAATTGATTATATGTGTTAAATTTTAATTATTAAAAAACATCTTAAAAAAAAGACGTTTTAGACGTCTTTATCTGAGTGGCTCCCATGAATAATATATTAAAAGAAAAAATGAAAATTTGTCAAAAAACAGTATAGAAGCCACTGAACAAACGAGGTGGTGAAGTCTCGCGCCACTGAATACGTTCTTTCTAGTTTCTTTCTTGACCTCACCTTTGGAATAAACGGTTAAAGATGAACTGGAGGTGATGACTCTGCATGGATGGAGCCTCCAAGCATCGAACCCCCTATGGGCGACGTTCGGGACCGGCCGGATCTCCGCTTAAACTACTCCCACGTGACATCTGGGTGAGGATTGCGACAAAGGTCGCAAATAACTCTATACAAGACCTTCTCAACTTGGAGTCGACTTGCAAGGTATTTTTTGACGCCGGGCGGTCGGCCGTGGTATACAAGCATGCCATGGTGTGGAACATGCCGTGGGTTTCCTTTCTAAGGTACCCGGACCGGGCGGAGAGACAGTTTATGGATCGGTGCGTCGATGCAGGAAATCCTGATGCAATTCTCAGGGACGGATTGCACGAGTATTTCTTCATGGCTAGACGTGACGCTAGAATGGATCTACTTACCAGTGCTGTATCATAGGGCAGCGTGGAGGCTAGCTACGTATGTTCCATGCTACTACTGTGTAACCACCATGACGACAACGACGTGAGACGTGCCGTCAATATGTTTGAAGTTATCCTTACATCTGGGAATGTCCACAGGTGCAGGGAGATCTTCACGGACATCCTTGCAGAGCGTTGGGTTGGCATCACACCGCCGAACCCTAGGCAACCCGTGACCTGTCGATCCCCCATGTGCCCTACACGTGGCATCGTGGGTGATTCTCACGACATCTCGGGCGTATCGTGTGTCCGGTGCCTGGCTGATCATGAGGTCCGCGAGTTATTGGCTATGTTTCGGCGACGTTGAATGGCGGTAGGGACGCTTTTGGTTGCGTCTCGGGTATTGCATGCGTGGATGACTTTTTCGTGGTGTGGCCAGGAAGTTCCAGATGCCCTGAAACCCCGAGTTCGACGAATTTCTTGTTATTTTTCCTTTTTTTTTGTTTCTATTTTTTTGTATTCTTTTTCTCTTTCTTATTGTAATATGACTCTCTTTTGCAAGCATGAATGCAGCAGGTGAAAAATAAAAAAAGTGTGATTTAATTAGAAGGAGCAACGTAGTTTATTTCCAAGTGTCATAATTTAAATGTACTTTGCGTCATACCATTCGTTTTAATGTGCTTTCCCGCCGAGGCAGAATCTGTTACAAATTGTTGCAAAATTTAACGCTAACCAGGACGTTCTCGATGATTCATTTCTTCCATAAACACACATCAAAATGGTATATCGGGGCATATGCACTCTAAACTGAGAGCATCAACACAGCAAGAAAAAGACCAAACACCAAATACGTAGACATAAATACAAATAGCAAATTTTATTAAGGTGATGAAGGATAACAGACAAGGACAGAGAGTTCGTGGGCATGCACACCAAGCCAAACACCTCCCGTCGCCTCTTTGCCGTTGATGAACATTCCGCCTTGGGTATCTCCCTCTGCTGACTGCGCGGGATCATAGGCTCCTTCGCCGCTTCCGGAATTTATTCCCCTCTGCCATACTCGCGACCCTCACCCGCATTGTATCCAACTTTGTATAAACAAGTTGCTCCCGGTTACGAAGGTCTTCAACCTTCGCCATGAGGTCCCCTCCCGGCTTCTCCAGCTGTTGGATGCCGTTGACGAAGTTGCTAACCTGATCACTCAGCAACGCGTACATCCCACGCATGGCCTGCTCGGCCTCCTCGACTTGTAACTCCTTCGCCTTCAGCTTGACCTCGATGGTCAGATAGGCTGCCTTCAGCAATTCATGGAGCGTCTCAACTTTGTTCTTGAGAATCTCCTCCCTTTTGACCATGGCAGCCTCAAACACTGTCCACTCCCTATTTGTCTCGTCCCCACGCAAGAGGCTAAACATCTCGCTGATCGATAGTTTCGTGAAGTCATCCGCATCAAGTACTTTGGCTGGTTCTGCTCTGGAATCCTGAGGCATTGATCTGTTTTTGTTCGTTTTTTTTCTTTTACAAACCAGGAGTATCGTTCGCTGCCAAGAACTATCTCCTCTCTAAATGTGAGGGGCGTATATAATACACCAGTCGCGCTGTCTGGGTGATACTTTGACAACACGCCTCGGCCCAAAACGGCTAAATTAATTTTGTCTGTTAAAATAACAGTAAATACATTGTGTGTGTTATTATTATTTAATATTGAAATAACCCGATAAAAAAACTCGTCATAAATGATGGGAGGAAATAAAAAAACATTATACCGTGAGAAATAAAATAAAGTAAGATGCAAAATTTTCCTGCCATGCATTCCGCTACAAGTTACAAGAACCATACGAATACCCTGATGCTATCTGCCCACGATGAGACATGACAAAAGAAGTCATTTTTTATTCTGAATGGGGATAATTTATTACTGGGTGAAAACACGGTTTTTCTTTTCTTTTTTTTCCCTGGCGCGACACCACATACATGTATATCCCACTGGTGTAGAGCACAGTGTTTACTATAGCGAGGCAAGTGAGGAACACGCCTTGGGAAACCAAATTACTTCAGTGGGCTAATTTGATGAGGCAATCCGCATAGTAAAATTGACGCATTTTTCGAGTTCCAGAGCAGTTTCATCAGTTGTGTCAATCGCTCCTGATAGTAATGATTACATTCAACTCCTTCGCAGAGCACTTGATATAGGAACTTCAATGGTTGAGCAACTCCATCGGGCGAGACCCCAACCCACCTTTTTTCTGGCAGAGCCCAACCCACTTTTCCTGGCAAGATGCTGTTCCATCCATTGGAGAGGAGAGAAGATGAGCCCCTTTATGCATCCTCGACTGAGAAGAATTCGTCTTGAGAGGACTCTCGATAGCCAATGATAAGTTGCCATCTGGCATGTTACCTTTAAAATAAATAATTAAATTCATAATTATATTTAATAATTAAATTATAATTAATTAATACTATATACATAATTATATATGTAATTAGCTAACAAATTTATTTTAATTATTTAAATTATCATTAATGCAAGTGACCACGTAAAGTAAACCGACATGAATCGCTATTTTAAATTACACCCTTTAAATTACATATATTTTGACAACATACGCTAGACTAAGAGCATCTTCGACGGGCTAAAAAATGGAGCCCGATGACTGTTATGTCAGAGAGAAAGAAGAATTGAAGCATTGGAGTGGGGAGAGAGTGAATTCCCTCGCTGATTTCAAGAAGAGGGAGTCCTTCTAAATGGGGACTCTCATTATTCAATCAACACTTGCCATTTGGCAAACTATGTAAAAGAAATAAATTATTATATAAAATATTAATTAATTAAATAGTTATGTTAATTAATTAGATAGTTTTATTAAATAATTAAATAATAATTAATTCAACAATGATTATAGTTAGTTTCTCCTAATAGAAAAAAGAGAGATGTTTTGAATTTGTATTTACCATTTATGACGCAAAAACTGACGTGGAGTAACTTTTTATGACCTAAAAGCTTTGAGTTCCTATATACGAAGGACCTTTGTGGTTGGCACCTATGGAAGGACCTTTTTTTCGTAGGAATTGGAGTAACCATATCGTTCATCATCACACCTAATGCTATCAGAGTATTAGCACACTCAAATGAGGTAAGTGAGTTTACTCAACAACAGATTTCTTCCCCAAAACATTTTGCACGGTTAGCGAGGCTCGGCTCCCACGGAGAAACCATAAAGAACAACCGTTTATTTGTTACTCGCCAAACTTTGGCACCGTAAACGCGCGAGTGGCCTTGTGTGCCCCCATCCATTGAAAATAATGCGCTTCCTATCTATTCAGAAGTCACTTCGATCAGTAGTCGAAGAGATCAGGTGAAATCCCCCTCAAACCATGCTACTCAATACATAACATGTTTCCTTAGATATTTTCTTCGTCAACCGATAAAATTAGGAGATTATCATGATCTCTTATTGGAATAATAAAACAGGAACATTAATCAAACAAAACAAATTAATACGCATTTATTTTTTCTTTATGATGGATAAGTTTAGATTAAAAAATTTAAACAAAATAACCAAAATACAAAATGCGAAAGAACTTTGGACAATGAATTAACGCGCAGTCAACCAATAAATTCATGGAGAATGTACGAAAAGAGACGACCAGCCGTTTGTTCCCCTTTGCAAGCAAGAGCATCGTGTGTGATAATCACACCCCCCCAAACCCCCCGATACAAAAATGAAAAAAAAAGAAGCGGATAAAAAAATAAAATGGAACGAATAAAAAAAGTCCCGACGAAGAGAGAGTACTCGGTGGGCAAAACTTCTGGAGAAAAGGGGCAGGCAGTCGTTCGGACCCGGTGCCCGCTTAAAACTACTCCGTTTGACATATGGGTCAGTATTGCAATGAGGGTTACGTTGTCTTCAATCCAGGATCTGTTCAACATGCAGGCGACTTGCAGGCTATTTGCGGCTGTATGCAGATTCGACGGTGTGTACAGGCATGCCCTGGTTTTGGAGTTGCCCGTTGCTTGCTTCCTGTACCGCTCTAGGCAGGCTGCAATGGGATTTGTGAGCCGATGCGCCATAGCACGAAATCCGGCCGCCCTGCTCCGGCAGGGGATGGTTGCTTTATTCTGGCATGGCCACTGTAGAGCTGGTATACAGACCGTGACCGAGGCAGCGGAATTGGGTGATGTGGAGGCGTGTTACCTTTGTGCGATGCCGCTACTGTCGCTTGATGACAAGGATGATGATGACATCCGCCGCAGGCTTGCATTTTTCTATGTGGTGCGTGAGTCTGGTGCAGTAGAAAGATGCAGAAAGGTATTCACGCAGGTGTTCGCAAGCCCGTGGTTGGAGATAAACCTGACGGACCCAGCGGAGGCCGTGGCATGCCGTTCCGGTGGTTGTCCTACCTGCGGAACAATGAGTGTTGCAAGCGACTTGTTCGGTGTGACGTGTGTGCAATGCTTGGCCGAGGACGAGGTGCGGAACTTCCTTACTTCTGTTTACGTTTTAACTATTTTTCCAAACCCCGATGATCGATGCAGGTCAAGCTTGGTGATGCTTCCCAACCGTGAGTCTACACTATTTACAAACGAATAGATTTTCCACTCGTTCTGCATGCTTGTCCAGTCGGCAGAAATATTAGTGCTATTTACCACCGTCAACCATATGGGATGGGGTTGACACTGGTGCACGAAATTGTGATCTCAATGGCGCCAACAACTTGGTACGCACAATTGTAATATCACTCTTCTTCACAACTTCACACAACTAACCAGCAAGTGCACTGGGTCGTCCAAGTAATAAACCTTACGTGAGTAAAGGTCGATCCCACGGAGATTGTTGGTATGAAGCAAGCTATGGTCATCTTGTAAATCTCAGTCAGGCGGATTCTAATAGTTATAATGGTTTCCGAATATAAAGATAAATAAAGCATAAAATAAGGATAGAGATACTTATGTAATTCATTGGTGGAAATTTCAGATAAGCGCATGAAGATACTGTGTTCCTTCTGAATCTCTGCTTTCCTACTGCTTTCATCCAATCATTCTTACTCCTTTCTATGGCAAGCTGTATGTAGGGCGTCACTGTTGTCAATGGCTACCTCCCATCCTCTCAGTGAAAATGGTCCAAATGCGCTGTCATAGCACAGCTAATCATCTGTCGGTTCTCGATCATGTCGGAATAGGATCCATTGATCCTTTTGCGTCTGTCACTACGCCCAACACTCGCGAGTTTGAAGCTCGTCACAGTCATCCCATCCCAGATCCTACTCGGAATACCACAGACAAGGTTTAGACTTTCCGGATCTCAAGAATGCTGCCAATGGATTCTAGCTTATACCATGAAGACTCTGATCTCACGGAATGGGAGGCTCGGTTGTCAGGCGAGGCAACCATGCGTCGTGGGTCAGGAATCCAAGAGATACACACTCTAGCTTTCCCAGGTAGAACGGAAGTATTTGTCAGGCACGTGTTCATAAGTGGGAATAGTGATGAGTGTCACAGATCATCACATTCATCAGGTTGAAGTGCGAATGAATATCTTAGAATAAGAATAAGCATGAATTGAATAGAAAACAGTAGTAATTACATTAATACTCGAGGAACAGCAGAGCTCCATACCTTAATCTATGCTGTGTAAAAACTATACCGTTGAAAATACATAAGTGATGAAGGTCCAGGCATGGCCAAATGGCCAGCCCCAAACGTGATCAAAAGATTAATCAAAAGACTAATTCAAAGATGAAAACATAATAGTAAAAAGTTCTATTTATACTAAACTAGCTACTAGGGTTTACAGAAATAAGTCTAAGTGCAGAAATCCACTTCCGGGGCCCACTTTGGTGTGTGCTTGGGCTGAGCTTGAGCTTTACACGTGCAGAGGCTTCTCTTGGGGTTAAACGCCAAGTTGTAACGTGTTTTTGGCGTTTAACTCTGGTTTGTGACGTGTTTCTGGCGTTTTACTCCAGAATGCAGCATCGAACTGGCGTTGAACGCCTGTTTGCGTCATCTAAACTCGAATAAAGTATGAACTATTATATATTGCTGGAAGGCCCTGGATGTCTAATTTCTAACGCAATTTAGAGCTCGCCATTTGGTGTTTTGTAGCTCCATAAAATCCATTTTGAGTGCAGGGAGGTCAGAATCCAACAGCATCTGTAGTCCTTATTGAGCCTCCTATCAGATTTTTGCTTAGGTCCCTCAATTTCAGCCAGAAAATACCTGAAATCACAGAAAAACATACAAACTCATAGTAAAGTCTAGAAATGTGAATTTTGCATAAAAACTAATAAAAACATCCCTAAAAGTAGCTAGATCTTACTAAAAACTACCTAAAAACAATGCCAAAAAGCGTATAAATTATCCGCTCATCACAACACCAAACTTAAATTGTTGGTTGTCCCCAAGCAACTGAAAAACAAATAGGATAAAAAGAAGTGAATATACTATAAATCCCAAAATATCAATGAATACTAGTTCTAATTAGATGAGCGGGACTTGTAGCTTTTTGCTTCTTAACAGTTTTGGCATCTCACTTTATCCTTAGAAGTTTAGAATGATTGGCATCCATAAGAACTCAGAGTTTAGATAGTGTTATTGATTCTCCTAGTTAGGTATGTTGTTTCTTGAACACAGCTACTTTTATGAGTGTTGGCTGTGGCCCTAAGCACTTTGTTTTTCAGTATTACCATCGGATACATAAATGCCACAGACACATGACTGGGTGAACCTTTTCAGATTATGACTCAGCTTTGCTAAAGTCTCCAGTTAGAGGTGTCCAGAGCTCTTAAGCACACTTTTTTGCTTTGAATCACGACTTTAACCACTCAGTCTCAAGCTTTTCACTTGGACCTTTATGACACAAGCACATGGTTAAGGACAGCTTGATTTAGCCGCTTAGGCCTGGATTTTATTTTCTTGGGCCCTCCTATCCATTGATGCTCAAAGCCTTGGATCCTTTTTACCCTTGCCTTTTGGTTTTAAGGGTTATTGGCTTTTTTTACTTGCTTTTTTTTCGCCATTTTTTTCGCAAGCTTCTTCTTTTTCACTGCTTTTTCTTGCTTCAAGAATCAATTTCATGATTTTTCAGATTATCAATAACATTTCTCTTTTTCAATATTCTTTTAAGAGCCAACAATTTTAACATTCATAAACAACATGATCAAAAATATGCACTGTTCAAACATTCATTCAGAAAATAAAAAGTATTGTCACCACATCAATATAATTAAACTAATTTCAAGGATGAATTCGAAACTCATGTACATCTTGTTCTTTTGTATTAAAAATATTTTTCATTTAAGAAAGGTGAAGGATTCATGGAATTATTCATAACCTTAAGACATTGTTACTAAATACTAATGATCATGTAGTAAAGACTCAAAACATAGACAAACATATAGCATAAAACTGAAAAAAAAAGAGATATGAACATGGAGTTAAGAAATGAGTCCACCTTAGTGATGGTGGCGCCTTCTTCTTGAAGGACCAATGGTGTTCTTGAGCTCCTCTATGTCTCTTCCTTGCCTTTGTTACTCCTCCCTCATAGCTCTTTGATCTTCTCTAATCTCATTAAGAATGATGGAGTGCTCTTGGTGTTCCACCCTTAATTGGTTCATGTTATGACTCAATCCTTCTAGAGAAGTGTTGAGTTGTTCCCAATAGTTTTTTGGAGAAAAATGCATCCCTTGAGACATCTCAGGAATTTCTTGATGATGAGCTTCCTCATGCGTCTCTTGAGATCCATGAATGGGATCTCTTGTTTGCTCCATCATCTTCTTAGTGATGGGCTTGTCCTCTTCGATGAGGATGTCTCCTTCTATGACAACTCCAGCTAAGTTGTATAGATGGCAAATGAGATGAGGAAAAGCTAGCCTTGCCAAGGTGGAGGGCTTTTCGACTACTTTGTAGAGTTCTAGAGAGATGACTTCATGAACTTCTACTTCCTCTCCAATCATGATGCTATGGATCATGATGGCCTGATCCACAGTTACTTTGGATCGGTTGCTAGTGGGGATGATGGAGCGTTGAATGAACTCTAACCATCCTCTAGCCACAGGCTTAAGGTCCAGTCTTCTCAATTGAACCGGCTTGCCTTTTGAGTCTCTTTTCTATTGAGCTCCTTCCACACATATGTCCATGAGGACTTGGTCCAACCTTTGATCAAAGTTGACCCTTCTAGTGTAGGGGCGTGCGTCTTCTTGCATCATAGGCAAGTTAAACGCCAACCTTACCTTCTCCGGACTAAAATCTAAGCATTTCTCCCGAACCATTGTAAGCCAATTCTTTTGGTTTGGGTTCATGCTTTGATCATGGTTCCTAGTGATCCATGCATTTGCGTAGAACTCTTGAATCGTTAAGATTCCTACTTGTTGAATGGGATTGGAGAAAACTTCCCATCCTCTTCTTCTAATCTCTTGTCGGATCTCTGGATATTCGCCCTTTTTGAGCTTAAATGGGACCTCAGGGATCACCTTTTTCTTGGCCACAACTTCATAAAAGTGGTCTTGATGGGCTTTTGAGATGAATCTCTCAATCTCCCATGACTCAGAGGTGGAAGCAATTGCCTTTTCTTTCTTCTTTCTTGAGGTTTCTTTGGCCTTAGGTGCCATTAATGGTTATGGAAAAATAAAAAAGTTATGCTTTTACCACACCAAACTTAGAATATTGCTTGCCCTCGAGCAAAAAAAGAAAGAATAGAAGAAGAAGAAGAAGATATGAAGGAGAGGGAGAAAGGTGTGGGTTTCGGCCAAGAGGGAGAAGAGAGGGTGGTGTTGTGTGAAAATGAAGAAGGATGGAGGGGTTTATATAGTGGAAGGAGAGGGGTTGGGTTCGGTCATTTAGGGTGGGTTTTGGGTGGAAAAGAAATTTTGAATTTGAAGGTAGGTGGAGGTTATGGGGAAGAGTGGATGGATGTGATTGGTGAAGGGGTAATGGGGAAGAGTGATTGAGGTGATTGGTGAAGGGTATAATGTTATTGGATTGTGTGAAGAATAGAAAAATGGGGTAGGTAGGGATCCTGTGGGGTCCACAGATCCTGAGGTGATCCTGTGGGGTCCACAGATCTTGAGGTGTCAAGGATTTCTCATCCCTGCACCTTTTAGGCGTGTAAAATGCCATCTGTATGCAATCCTGGCGTTTAACGCCAAACTGCAGCTTGTTTCTGGCGTTAAACGCCCAAATGTAGCCTGTTTCTGGCGTTTAACGCCAGCCTGATGCTTGTTTCTAGCATTAAATGCCAGCTTGGTGCTTGTTTCTGGCGTTAAACGCCAAGCAGATGCTTGTTTCTGGCGTTTAAATGCCAAACAGCTCTTCCTCTATGGTGTGCTTTTTCTTCTGCTATTTTTTATTCTGTTTTTAATTTTTGCGATTATTTTGTGACTCTACATGATCATAAACCTAATAAAACATAAAGAACAATAGAAATATAGATAAATAAAAATTGGGTTGCCTCCCAATAAGCGCTTTTTTAATGTCAATAGCTTGACAGTGAGCTCTCATGGAGCTTCACAGATGTTCAGAGCATTGTTGGGACCTCCCAACACCAAACTTAGAGTTTGAATGTTGGGGTTCAACACCAAACTTAGAGTTTGGTTGTGGCCTCCCAACACCAAACTTAGAGTTTGATTGTGGGGCTTTGTTTGACTCTGTATTGAGAGAAGCTTTTCATGCTTCCTCTCCATGGTTGTAGAGGAAGATCCTTGAGCTTTAAACACAAGGGAGGTATGGCAAGCTGTATGTAGAGCGTCACCGTTATCAATGGCTACTTCCCATCCTCTCAGTGAAAATGGTCCAAATGCGCTGTCATAGCACGGCTAATCATCTGTCAGTTCTCGATCATGTCGGAATAGGATCCATTGATCCTTTTGCGTCTGTCACTACGCCCAACACTCGCGAGTTTGAAGCTCGTCACAGTCATCCCATCCCAGATCCTATTCGGAATACCACAGACAAGGTTTAGACTTTTCGGATCTCAAGAATACTGCCAATAGATTCTAGCTTATACCACGAAGACTCTAATCTCACGGAATGGGAGGCTCGGTTATCAGGCGAGGCAACCATGCGTCGTGGGTCAGGAATCTAAGAGATACACACTCTAGCTTTCACAGGTAAACCGGAAGTGTTTGTTAGGCACGCGTTCATAAGTGAGAATAGTGATGAGTGTCACGGATCATCACATTCATCAGGTTGAAGTGCGAATGAATATCTTAGAATAAGAATAAGCATGAATTGAATAGAAAACAGTAGTAATTGCATTAATACTCGAGGAACAGCAGAGCTCCACACCTTAATCTATGGTGTGTAGAAACTCCACCTTTAAAAATACATAAGTGATGAAGGTCCAAGCATGGCCGAATGGCCAGCCCCAAACGTGATCAAGAGATTAATCAAAAGACTAATTCAAAGATGAAAACACAATAGTAAAAAGTTCTATTTATACTAAACTAGCTACTATGCTTTACAGAAATAAGTCTAAGTGCAGAAATCCACTTTCGGGGCCCACTTTGGTGTGTGCTTGGGCTGAGCTTGAGCTTTACACGTGCAGAGGCTTCTCTTGGGGTTAAACGCCATGTTATAACATGTTTTTGGCGTTTAACTCTGGTTTGTGACGTGTTTCTGGCGTTTTACTCCAGAATGCAGCATGGAACTGGCGTTCAACGCCAGTTTGCATCATCTAAACTCGAATAAAGGATGAACTATTATATATTTCTATAAAGCCCTGGATATCTACTTTCCAACGCAATTAAGAGCGCACAATTTGAAGTTCTGTAGCTCCAGAAAATTCATTTCGAGTGCAAGGAGGTCAGAATTCAACAGCATCTGTAGTCCTCTTTTAGCCTCCTATCAGATTTTTGCTCAAGTCCCTCAATTTCAGCCAAAAAATACCTGAAATCACAGAAAAATACACAAACTCATAGTAAAGTCCAGAAATGTGAATTTTGCATAAAAACTTAACATCCCTAAAAGTAGCTAGATCTTACTAAAAACTACCTAGAAACAATGCCAAAAAGCGTATAAATTATTCACTCATCAGACACGTAGATGGCAGTGGTGGAGGTTTTGTATGTAGTATTCTGTGTGTGCATTGTCGTGGAGGCTATGAGTTGATCCTGTTCGTCCACCTCTCCGACTGATAGGATCTAATTGGGTTCACCTAAATTTGCCACTATGTAGTTGTCCTATTAGTATTTATCGTCTTGCTATCATTTTATGCCAATTATTAATAGATTATCTTGTGCACCACCATTTACATTTTTCACCATTTCGTATGGAAAATTTATGTGGTATGCCAAAGCAGTGCATAGCACCTGACGATCACACGACAATCTAGTTTTTTTTGGCTGAAACGATATATTGCAATTTATTGACATACTTGACAGCATTGTTGGTTGTTCACACTGTATTTCATAACTTCACCCGTGCGTAAAAGGAAAAAAAATGTAAATCAAACATGAAAGATCGCAAGGTGCAAAAATGGTTGTAACTAGGAAAACCGAGTTTCTGGTGGGACTTACAGGGTCGGCTAAACAAGCATGGGAAATAAATTAAGAATGAAACTTATCCATAACAATAGAACTAGGGATAACACTATAAGTATGCCTAATATGACACTTTCCCTGTTTACTCTACGGCCTAAGCGTACACCGAAATTAACAAAACCCTCTCTTTGGCCCCAAGCACCTTAGAACTGCATAGTATCGAAAAATAGGTGATGGAGCCACGATATGATACGTGCGTTTGAGGTGCTCAATGCAAAGTCCACCATTCTGTATTGCTTGTGGTATGCATTAATGCTATGCGCATATGCCATGATCGAATGGGCTGCTCGATGTGTTATCCACAAAAGTGTGACGGTGCAATAAAGGAAGTCGTGTTTGGTTGTCAGGAACTTCCGTGCAACAATGACTGAAAGGGGAAACACATTAACCAACAGTCACAAGGGTGGTCGGTCCTGAAAAGAAAACATTTGGTTAGGAGGATGGGGACATGAAGTTGGGGTCAGACGGAGTTAGATTCGGAGCAAGGTACTTTAATAGTTGGTAGAATAGAGGTATTGTTAGAATAGGACATTAACTGGAATTCCTCATCGGTTGGATAAACTAGATAGATTGCGGTCTCCGCCTGTGGGTCACCTTGGCCACGGACGTGTTACTGACTGCCGAAACCCCATGCGTTCCCCGTTTGCTGGGACTCTGCGGTCAACATGTGAATGGAAGCGTCCAGGAAACATTACCAACATGAGCAGAAAACCACTTAACCTCAAACGATATCAAGGGATATTTTATTTTAAGTATCTTTTGACATTGCACTACATGTTGACAGACAGGAACTTAGTCTTTACCGGAGTTTAGTGTCGATGAATGGCCAACAAGTTATCATATAAGAAGCAGAACACTAAATTCTTGACGCATCAAAATAAAAAACCCAGTTACATTGTGGTCCAATTTAAAAGACCAAAAGGACATCCTCGAAAAGCCTAGTAAAAAACTCAATCATATCCATGTGAGATGATGTCACCACCAGTTGACAAATAATATCAACTTGTAGTCGGCATGACACTTGAGGCATGACAGGGTCCTGCCACCTTCGTAGTAGCGCCAATGTTGGTACTCGCTCCCGCGACGGTAATAGATGTAGATGACTCTAGACTTGCCCCAAGTCGGGCAACAAAGCGAATCACACAGCAAATTGTCTCCTATATGGGGCATATGAACTTCAGGCCTCGACGGACACAAAAGAACCACGCAGCACAATCTCATGCACTCCCGGAGGACCGGAGGCGGCAACCGAATGAAACCACTCCACAGCTTGTTTCATGGCGCCCGTCCCGACCGGACGAAGAAAGGACGCCAACGACACGGCGTACTTGGAGACGATATGTCCCTTTATTGCGGCAGAACGTAGTAGATCCAACCCCGTATTCGGATGACCTCGATGGAAGCACTCCTTTAGTCCCTCCCGAAACAGGAGCTCTGGGTTGCCGCTCTCCCTGCAGCGACTGAAGAAAGCCACTGCCTCATGACAACGGTCCCAAATCGTGGCCATCTCAATGGGACAATGTATGGAAATGCTGGCAAGCGCAACGTTCTCGCGGCCTGCATCGTGCGTGGCCAGACAAACCATCCGCAGCGCACACAGGCTGTGGACGGAATCTGAGGCGACGAGGCTGGAAATGACGGTCCATATGTCGTGAGGGAGGCAGGGCGCTATTGTTAGGGAAGGCATTTCAAACTTTCGGCCAAAGGGAAGTTGAAGGGATTGGTGCCACAGGTACAGGGAAACGACGTAGAGCGCATCCAATGGTGACTTCCTCCTTCACATTTTTATGATATATATAGAAACACTAACCGTCGGAGAGAATACTTGGGTCCCTGCACAAGTCTCAAAAAGGAGGAGTTCATGCTCAAAGTGAATCTGTTCAACGAACGATAACTTGCCATGTGGCAAATTATTTTGTTAATAATACTTTAAAAAAATAATTACATTAAATCATTAAGTTATTATTACTAATTAATAAATATATTACAGTAATATAGATGTCAATTAAATAAATATAATCTATTTATTTATCGTAATTAGTTAATTAATTAATATTTAAATAATTATATTTTTATTTAGCCGGTAATTTATATTAAATTTTTGAAATTATAATTAAAATTAGTAAAACCATAGGTAACTAACAATATTTTTGAACATTATGTGAATAATGTGAATTAATAGGGTTAACATAGTAAGTTAATCTTAAATTCAATTAGTAGCATTAAATTAGGGTGTAGTGTATTTTTATTTGATTAGTGGTTGTTTATGTTGTTTAAGATGGTCATTGTTTACCTAGCACTCCTCCTAAAATTATTATATTAGATTAAAAGTAATTAAATCAAATTTATTAACATAACTAAAATTATTTTAATTTTTTGTGCATTTTAAAATAATTATTTAGTGAGTTGTTTATTTTTATTTTGTGAAATTCGAAATACTAATGTCAACTGAAATTCGTACAATGTATAAAACAATTACTGTGTTATTATTATTAGTATGTTAACAAATGAAAATCGCTTATCTAAACTTGTTTTCATTTTTTAATATAAGCATTACATAAAAAATAAAATTTGGTGAGCACTAGACAAGTATACATAAATAAAAATTTAAAGAGTTAGTATATTTGAAAAGACATCTCATCCCTTACAAGGGTAAATACGGAAACCTACCTGCACGGCTTCTATAACACGCAAAAGCCTGCACTTTTGACTTTGCTTCATTATAACATCAAGTTTGCTGCAGGGCTCAAGCTTGCTAGCTTATCCCCGCTCCCTACTCCTGATTCCTCAAGCAGAAAATACTCTCCCCGTAGAATATCTCCGAGTAGCCACCACAGGCGATCGCAATGAGACCCGAGGGTGCATGCTATGTCGTGTTCAGGGGGCACATACCCATAATATACGCAACATGGGAATCAGCGTCGGCTCAGGTGGACAGCTTTGCCCGGAACCTGCACCTTCGCTACCGGACCTACAAAGAGGCCATCACTGCCTGGAATGACTACTTCCAGATCCATACAACCCCTGCTCAGGCGCGTCGAACGGAGATGTCACTTGCGGCGAAGTTTCCCTGAAAAGGCGGTGACTGCGGGAGCAATGGCACGGCCACACGGTAGACTCCGAAGGGTTCAGGTACAACCCGAGTCTAGGGACCCTTCTAATTTTTTGTTCATTTTTCCAGACCACAGCGTGGTAATGTTCATTCTATTAAGTGTTCTTGTTCACCTTGTTGTGACCGTTGCAGTGGGCCCGTTCATACGGCACCTATAGGATGCGGTCGAGTCCTTCGAGAATCGCGTCATCGAACTAGAAAGGGATAGGACTGAGCGCTTGGCTCAGACAGTAGAACTGCTTCGTCAGTTAGCCGACGTTTTATCGCATGGAAAAATTGTGAAATAATTCTTCTATTGATGGCGCGGTGCCATCCCGGGGTTGGGAGGGATGTGCCGATGAAGATCACCGTAGAAACAACACCCGTGTTCCAGTCATGAATGTGTTGGTGACTGGAATATTGTTTTGAATGTACGGTGTAATTCAACTCGTTATGTTGTACTGTTAAAACTGTTTGTATATTGCTTCTAAGAAAAACTGGTGTTATTGAGGGAAATCAGACAGGCAACAAAAGCCCACATTTGTAGAAGCAGAAAAAATGAGTCTGGCATTAGTGGGGGCGGGAGCCCGATGTCGCCGGGGAGTTCGTTTTTTGCCGTGTGTGGCCACTGTGCAAGTGCCTGTGTGGATTATGTTATGTGGGGGTGCGTTTGGCAAACGCGCTGTAGCGGAGTATGCGTACGATTAATAAAAACTCCTTAAAATATGAAAAACAAATTTTGTTCATTATAAAGGACAAGTATTCAATCTCTCAACCGGTTATATTATTCAACGTTTGCACAGATGTTATACACCATCGTCAATTATCACGGTTTTAAGCAACTCTAATGGGGAGTTCCCTTTTAACTCTTTCTGACAAATATGAGTTCCCCCAAATATGAGTTTCCCAACGTTGGAGAAAAAGGGAGTGAGTCCCCACACAATTTCCAATAAAAATGAGTCCCTCTGAATAGGAACTTGGAACAACCAATAATAACTTGCCAAATGGCAAGTTATTATTTGAATAAATAATTATATAAAATTTTAATTAATTATATTAAATAATTACATTATAGTAAATAATTATATGAAATAGTTAAATAATAATTAACTAATAATTATAATAATTAATTATATTAAATAATTATATTTTTATTTAATTAATGATTTATGTTGATTATTTAAATAATAATTAAATTGTAATTAATTTATCAATAATTATAATAATTAAATATATTAGATAATTAAATATGTATTTAATTAATGATTTATATTAATTATTTATGTAATAATTAATATTGAATATTATTTATATTATTATATTAAATTATAATTAATTAAATTTATTTATACTAAAAAATATGTTTATTTTTGTATTAAGTAATTTTACAAATTAGTGTAATCTCAAATTATATATTATGTATTATTGTTATATATGAATTTATTTAATGTTAATATCTTTTAAAAGTGAATTATTTTTAAATTTATAAATTTAAATTATATTATTGAAAAAATTAATTACATTAATTTTAAGTGTTTTAATTAATTAATTAAGTGGGACCACAATAGAGACTAAAGTGAATTCCTCCTAATAGAGAAGAGAGATATGCTTTGAGTTCCTATTTATTGTTTATGACGTAAAAGCTAATGTGGAGTTACTTTTTATGACGTAAAAAAACCTTTTGATGGTAAAAGGCTGATTGAAAATAGTCTTCTATCCATTCAAACGTCAGTTCAATAATGCAGAGTACAGAACATATCCCACTGAAGTTATACACTTATAACCAAGCTACGTGGTAATTGCGTCGTCTGTGCCATCCACATAAGTATGATGATAAATTACTTGATCAAACTTATTGTTTTTTAACAAATATAGTAAAATAAAATAAAATAAATTACACCATCAGTACGCATTGCAAGGGGTTAATGAAGGATCATAACAAACAGGCATTTTCTAGCCATCGTATTGGGGGATTACATAAAGATAAACCCACAACAGCACAGTCGATGCAGGATTGGCAAGAGTGGTAAATAGTCACAGTCGTTCAGATGCGCATAAACATTTCTTTTAAGAAATTGGTGTAGCTCTCGGGCTGCCCAGAAATACGGTAAACCTCCATCATTTGAACACCCCTTTGCACGTCTTCATCCTCTCCGTGATCAGACGTTACCAACATGGAACACAGGTAACGTGCTTCGCCGCTACCCTCCGTTGAGGCCCTGGCAAGCAGTTCCATCCATTATCTGCAAATCATTGGACGACCAAAAAAATAAGGCATCGCATGGGAAGATTAAACCCGGGTCAGCGGAAAAATCCATTAATTCGAGGAGGATAAGATGGATTGCAACGTGCCTTCGAGGTTGTTGCCGGCCGTCTACCAGGCATTCCATGACGGAACGAGTTGCATGTTGCGACCCGACGCTTACGACGATCTCCACGCAATCAATAAATGGAAGTTGTTTCACCGAAGCCTCGCTGTCACTGTGGCGTGGCAGCCTACTTGCCGCATGTGTGATCGTCTCACACAAGCGGCCGTTCATTCAGGGAACTAGAGAACCCACCCCCACAATTAAAGAACGCTGAAAGGACATGTTACTCGGCCACTCACCTTTGAATACAGTGACTCTGTGTCGGCTAACTAAATTAATATTATCCAACGAAATCTCCGTCACAGAAACACCATTAGCCTCTGCTGCTGCCCGTCTATGAATATTTTTGCGCACTGTGATCACACTATCACCCATGATCATCACAGGATTTCATAGAACACCCAACTGACCAGCAACTATAAGCTTGATGTTTGGGACCACACACATCGATTCCAAGTCAATCTTGCACCATATGGTCGATAGTTTGTGCGGGAATTGTTCATATCCGATCAGGTGTGGGATTCCATTGAGCACACGCATCGCCTGTACGTGCTGAATTGAGATACGGTTTATCCTAATCTTGCTCAGAAGAAGGTTTCCTACATCCAGAACGACCACATGTGTTGCAACCGTGGCATCACGTCCACCCCAGTTGACCCACAAGGCCTTACCAAGGTGGAACACTGAGCTTGCACCGAGGTGAGTGGAACACTGATCGTTTATGTACTCATGTTTCCAGCATCTGTTTGCGGAATTGAAAACATTGTAGTGCAAAAACCTATTTTTGAGGTGCCTCTTTGAAATATGGACAACGTAATAATTTTCAGTTCTCGCCCGGTATCCAAATGCGTATCCAATAACTGCTTGTTTCCATAGGGTGTCGGCCAGATCCTACAGACGCTGAGCGACTCGCAGCAGTGGGTTCCATACCATCAGTCCGGTATCAAAACCAGCCTGGCTATACCGAACACAAATCATACCGCAATCGAAGCCGATAACACTCCACCATCCGAATGAGCGCACGTACCAATCCCGATACTCCGGGGTCGGTATGAAGTCCCATGTCGGAAGGGGGTGTAGATCCCGCATTCGAGTGTTTCGCCTGTTGCCCCACTCCGCTATCCACTCCCCAAGCAAAACTGTCCAGTAATAAAGCTGCACTCCGCGAAGAGCCATGCAATGCTGCTCCAGTGGAATGTCCCTTCGTATTCGCGGTGGGGGCTGTGCGAACCCAAACTGACGCATCACTCGGTCCGCAGAGTGCCACTCGATACACTCAAACGACAACAACGAAGCAACGATATCACACACATCAAGATGTCTATGTAACTCGCCGGGAATGATCATTCCTTGGTACGGCCGCCACTCAAACTGCCACAGATAATTTGAATGTCAGAACCCTAACATTAATGTTTGGATCTAGGATTCATTAAAACCATAAATATTTACCTCCTGCATGTAGTCTATATCATGCCTAAATGTCACAACAGTCTTCTCTAACCACGCTGTACTCCGTTCCGAATGACTCCACCTGAAATATGATACAGTGAAAAAATTTTATGTCAGTAACCGTAACTGAAACATGCATAATGAATATATTCTCCGACAAGAACCATAAATATTTACCTCATGGCAGCTGGTATCTCAGCAGGTGGAAGGATATGCCTCGGTACGGGCGAAATACACGGCATTCGCTCCCATGCCCAAACAAACAACAGGTTAAGAGGACCATCCATCTCCTTCGTATCATATCGTGATGCACGGCATAGTGCTCTGTAAAGATGAGCGAGACATGCTGAACCCCAACTATAAGTATGGATCCGCTCGAAATCGCGAAGCAATGGTAGATACTTCGCATGGGCGTATGCGGTCGACTTATCTGTGAATAGGGTCGACCCTAACAGACAGAAAATCTGACATCTCACGTATCTCCTTATGGACTTTTCAGTGTCCAACGGCTCCTCATCTCTGACACTTCGAACCCAACCAAGCTTTATATAGGATTTCGAATTACGACTGAGCACCGGTTGACGACCGAATATTGCCATGCTCTGACTCTGAACGAAATCACTACTACTGTCAGTCCATCCACTCACAGGCTCTCCATCAATTGGTAAGCCAAATATATGTGCGACATCCTCCAATGTCACTGTAACATCACCCACCGGCAACACAAAAGTGTGAGTCTCCGGCCTCCACCTTTCAACCAGAGCAGCTAACAACGGGTGAGATCCTCTTATCATCCCAATCCTAGATACGTGGTAGAATCCGGTGGCACGTAAGTAGTTTTCAACCCTCGGGTTCCAACTCTGTGGCAGATCCAGTTTACGCACCAATAAATTTCTGTTGGGCTGCATCAACAAAATTATATTTGTTATATTACTTATAAATATTCATTTATTAATAAACAAACATTAATAAATGGATTTATAAAATGTATGTGATCACTTCAATTAATAATAATATTTACATATTTATTTATTTCAATAGTTACAAGTGCATTACCATACCTAAAATAATTTTTTTTCGTGCATCGACATATATTTCTCTAACATTATTAATAACAACCTATATATATTTTTCTAATATTTATTTATTTATTACTTTAACAATTATGTATTAAACTTTTGAATATGTTCAACATTTATTTATAGAATGTATATTATTTATTTATTTTATTATAGTATTATTTTTATATTTTTATCGTAAAAAAATATATTTTTTAAAAAAAATTTAGTTTGTCGTATAGAAAACTATAATATAATATATATTCTATTTTAATATTTTTATAACAGCAAATTAATTTAAAATTAACAAAAAAAGTTATATTTAAACAAATTAAATAACATAAAAACAGAAATAAAAATACACAATAAAATTATAATATGTTCCTTCGGAGCTTATAATTTACCAACTTACATAGATTGGATGATCCAAATAATTTATAATATGTTTCTCTGGAGCTTTATAATCACGAACCATTCTTTAAAATAAAAATAAAATAATATTTTTTTTTCTCCTATTTTTTTCACCCTTTCTCCACGGTGAAGCAGCAGCCAGCAAGCCCTCCTTGGAAGAATGCTTCTGTTTATATGGAGCAAGCCCTCCTTCCCCTCACTAACACTCTTTTTATCTCATTGTAACAAAGGCTTCCGTTTATATAGAGCTGGGAATGCCCCTGCACGCTGTTTACCGGGGTGAGACATGTCCCCTGCATGCCAGCAGCTTCAGCACGCCCCCCGTGGTGCATCGGGACTCTGCCACGCCACCTCCACCACGCCCTTGCGTGGTGCCAGTCGCTGCATGCCGGCCACGTCATCTCGCCCCTGCGTGGTGGGACACGTTGCACCGTAGCAGGGTCACCATGCCCCTGCGTGTTGACCAGCAGCTCCACCACCCGGTAAATCCCCCCATCCTCCAATATTCTCCCAAAACAACAATTACTTTTCCATAAGAAAAATAATTTCCGACAAGTCTACAAGTATTTATTAAAAAGATATATTATGATGAGTAAAGAATTTTTTGACAAAATAATTACCACATATAGGAGTAAAGAGCAGCATATCTTGGTGGAAAGGCATTCAGTCTTCCGTGGTAAAGTGATGGGCTTGAATCCTTCTCTTTGCATTTTATGGATTATTTTCTAAACCAATAAGAGGAGAACGCGCTAGAGCACAGAATGACCCGCTCAGTTCACAAATTTGGGTTGAATCGGCCGGTTTTGTGCGGATTTGTGTCGAACTGACCGATGCTAGACGGTCCAATTGTTTGGTCGATGTTGTCACCCAAACCACTGATTTACTGATTTTTCAATCGAATTGACCGATTCTGATAACTATAGCTCAAACCAACTTGTGAATTTTTGGTACGCAGAGTTTAAATTTTACAAACAGACTTTAGCATTAACGAATCGAGCCATAAATTATACTCAATTTTTATAAACAGTGTTTGAACTTGACCCAACTTAACTCAGCTTGGCCCTTTCCCATCCTGATGATAGTATATTTATGGTTAAGAATTATTGCTGTCAATATGTGATATTATAATTAAGACTTAAGAGAACAACACTACTAGATAGATAGTATTTTGGTTTTGCAAATTGCTATGGATTTTAAATAAATAAATAAGAGTTGACACAATAGAATTATGAATTATGATATGCAAAATTGGGAATTTAACAGGAAAAAAAAAAAACAAAACAAAAACAATATTGGTTTCTAAAGGCTAAGTTTGCACCTTTTACGATCTATAAATGAGTGAACATTACATGCTTCATATGAGTTAATGCACGTAACTTGATGTTACATAATTCTACATCCTGGAACATTAAACATTAGAGTTCTCTTAAATGCCAATTTTATCTCTAAGTTAAAATCATCACTCCTCTTCCTCCACCACCACCATGACCACTGCCGCCATTACATCATCATCGTTTGTCATCATTATCATCATCAACTCTTCCTAGAATACAAAATCAGAAACACATGTAAACTCCAGAAGAGGAGGGGAGAGGAAAGAAGAAAAACACCAAAACCAGATTTAGAACGGAGGAGACTGACACGATGAAGTAGAGGCGGACAACATTGCATAGCAGAAGAGCCAGTGGATTTAAGGTGGACAGTGTCACAAAGCAAAGGAGGTGGCAAATCTGAGGTGGACGCATCACAGAGCAGAGGAAGATTTGGGGACAAACACATCACGAAGCACAAGAGGCGGCGGATTTGGGGAAAAGAAGTTGCAAAGCAGAGGCAGTGAGGCAGCACTGAATCTTAAGGCAAATGCTTACGAAGCAAAGGTGGCAACGGATCTCGGGAAGAGGCATCACAAAGTAGAGGCAGCAGCAGATTTCGAGGGAGCATGAGAGGAAGTTGGCAGTGGCAGAAGCAAAGGTGGAGAGCCTATGCAGAAGTAGGGGCGGCACAGAATAGGCAGATGTAAGTGAGAGGAAAGAGGAGGTGAAGGTGGCTAAGAGTAGGACAAGCAAAAGCAATAGGAAGGAATGAGATGGAGAAGAGTACGAGAAAGACAGAGACAGGATAGATTTTAAAAACATTTAAAGATAAAATTGTAATAAAAATTGGAATTTTATGTGTATTTATGTATCAAGGTATCTAAAATATTGTCTCAACAAAAAATGGTAGACATGTACTATTTTGTCCATGTCTCTAGCCAGGCATGAACGCCAAACAAAGACAGAGAAAAACAAAATTATGTTTCACAAATAAGACATGGACCGAAATAATAAGTCTAAAGATACTGAATTAGTATATTTTGTAACCTTCCTGACAAAAAAAACACAAAAGACACAACTTATTTATTATTTTTTTTTCATTAATTTTATCAAATTTTCATAATTATACTTTTTATCATTATATTTTTCTTCCTAAATTATTTGTATAAAAATGAGAGTAAATTAGACTTTCATAATTTCTTCTAATTTATCACTAAACAAAGTACAAAAACGCTAAATTTTGTGTGTATATCCTTTGTGTCTTGTTTTCAGTGTCCTATCTTGTCTTGTTCTCAAAATGTAACAATACGGAAATTAATAGAGAAAAAAAAAGGGGGAAAAACAGAGAAGAGAAGAACCCAATCAAAGTAATAGCCTAAATCACTCGCATTTGAAATTCAAAGCTTCCCCTAAAGTAGATACTAGCATTCTCACCTGGTACATTCTTAACTAGTTTTCATCATCAAGGCGTAGGGGGATTTAACACCTATACCCTCACCTAGTTCATCCCCATTTGATATTCTAATAATCAATTGGATACATCATATTATGACTATTTAAATCACAATAATCTAGAAATTAATATTCATACAAAGATAAAGCACAAAGTATTGCCTCATCATATCGTCTTGGCCAAGAAGCAGGCAACCGTGTAACAAATAAACAAATACAAATTGCTTAAGGTGGCTGTTTTCAATGAATACGTCATAAGTAAAACTGTAAAACAATACTTCAACAACTGATTCACTTATAAATACACTCATATATAGCAACCTGTACAACTCATATACTTAAAAGATTACCAGTCCCAGTCATCTGCACCCTTTGTCACGCCAAGAATAATAGCAATTGTCGCCAGAACAGCCTGCAAAGATTATACCATTAAGTCAGGTAATTTTCATGCATAGTCAACGATAGTAAGGGTAACCGAAAATCTTCAGACTATCAAAATCTCGACCAAAATCACATTACAAGCTCACTAGTTACACATAGCTATAATAGAGTCATAATACAACAAAAGCTCAGGTTTTGAGCAGACAAATGAATAATTTCCATTGTAGACACAGAATAAAACTTGATCACGTGAAGATAGATAAAAGAATATACAAAAATTGATAACTGAAAAATATAACTCCCAGAAAATAAGGATAGAATCACTTACAGCAATTATACACGCAACATATCCAGGTTTCTCCCGATGGTCTACTCTGGAACAGAGCATAATTATTGCTCCGACATACCACGGAATACCAGCAAGCAAGAAGCCTAATATAAACCTTCACAACAGACAATGACAGATATGAGAATATTAACGTTGGATAACATTAATGTAAACGACTAAAACTGTTCCAGTACATTCCTATAAATGAAAAATAATAATTGCAACCATATCAGGCAACAGACCAAGGATGAAGAAGGTTACAGCGGCATTTCAATAATAAAGAAAAGGTGTAGACACCAATAAATGCAAACTGCTAAAATTCAAAACAGATCGCCTGGGAGGTGACATTTAAGTGTTGATGTTTGAGAAGGGTCTCATGAAATGGCAAATCCTATGCCATTTCCTTCTCCTCTTCTTCTCACACACAATGAGCAAGTTCTGATATTCCAATTCCAGCAGGTAAATTTGATATTAAAATATGATATTAAAATATGATGTCCATGCTAGGTAATTTCTGTACTAAATTACATAACATAAGAGTATTCTTACTTACAATAAAGGACTCAAAAATTAAGTCCACTAAAAAATATAAAACAAATATTCATCAACGATTAGTGGCAATAACCCACAAACAAAATTTGATTAACACAGAGTGGTATGAATGAAGCATTGAAAGCTGAACAACAGAGAAATCTAAATTTAGTTTCAAATACCATACAATGAAAATGCAAGACAACCTCCTTGTATCTACTTATTTACAAGTCATTGTTGTGATGTAATCTGCTACCATACAGGAAAATTACTTACAGGCACCAGCCGCAACCAAGACCACAGCAACCAAGGCGGGTTTCTCGTACAGGTCTTCCTTCAGCAACTGCATAACCTTGATTAAGGTCAAAGAGGAAATCATATCAAAATCCAGCTGTGGCAAACATGATTAAAGGAGTATGCTACACTACAAAGACATTATCATCAAATTCGCACCTATTATAAAATGAAATCAGAGTCTAATAACCATCTTCTAACATAAGCAACATTGCTTTAGTAAAACCGGCGCTGCATGATTTTCTAATTCCTATTAATTCATCTTAATGTAAATGCAAAAACTTGGGTTTGGATGGAAAAATGTTCAAAGAAAGATCTATGCTGTCAGAAAGTCTTAGAAAATCATCCCATCACCTAAGCTTGCCCCTTGAGTCACAGGCAAGAGAATCGAATATCCAATGATTGAAACCCTATCCCTATATTACTACTAGCCTTCAAATTTATATCCAGATCACTCCTATCACCAAACTCAACCATTTTAAACCTTCAAAAATCAACTTCAGATGAAAAAAGTAAAAATAAAAAAATTATAATCAATGAAAATACCAAGTCAACCCAAGTGTCTGAACCATTTTCCACGCAGATTAAACTAAAACTTTCTGCAGCTGAAGCATATAATAGGACACCAACCAGGCAGAACATAGCCAAAGCTAGAAGCAAGAAATTAAATTAAAAAAAAAACATCTCGAAAGTTCCAACCTTTGATCCAATCCAACCCACCACTCTAATCAACCACCTAATCATTTTAGGAACGAATCTAACCCTTAAGATCACAAAACCTTCGAGTCCAAAGCTCAAATCAAATCCCAGAAAAAAACTAAAAAAATAAAAAAGAGGTGATGGTGGTAGAGAGGGATACCAGGAACTGCTTGGTAGCCATGAGGGTAATAAGGAGGATGAGGAGCCGAGTGGTCAGCGGCGCCAGGCGGCGGAACAGGGTGGGGAAACCCGATGGCTGGGTGAGGATCCCGCGGAGGCGGAGGGTAGTTGGAGACGCCTTGGAAGGTGCCGTACTGAGCAGCAGGGTAGGGCTGAGGTGGCGCTGCGGAATGAGGGGGCGGTGGCGGTGAAGAGTGGTGGTGGTGGGATGTGACGGCGGCGTTGGAGGGGGGTGGTGGTGGTGACTGAGCAGGAGAGTGGTGGTGATGGGATGTGACGGTAGAGGGTTTGTCTTGTGCAGTCATGTTGGCCTTATCTTGTGTGTGTGACTTTGACTGCTGAATCCGTGTGTTTTGTGTGTGGAAAATAAGCTCTTCTAAAAGTCTTAAAAGGCTAATAATCAAAACAATGGGTACTAGTTTGTTGTTGCAGTGAATTTGTTGTGTGTGGTTTTTTCACTCTTTATGGTTGGTTTGGAGATTGTGGGAAAAGGGAGAAGACTTTAATCGCGTGGACCACAAGGTGAAATTTTGTGTGGATGGATTAATCATGTATTCATAATTTGAACATGACTTGTTGAATTGATTACTTACTACTTGGGCAATAAGCAATTTTTAAGAAGCACAAATTTTTATAAATTAAAAAATTATATTTTTAAAAATATTTAAGATAAATTTTTAAAGATGATTTATATTTATTAAAATTTAAAAATTTAATATATCTTTATACATTAACTAAGTTTTAAATTTAATTCTTATAATTATGTTTATTATTGTATTTTTAAATTTAAAAATTATTTTACTAAATACAATTGTTATTACTTGTATTTATTAAAAATTAATTTTAATTTAATTTATTAAATATAAATATTATTATTTTTAAAAAATTATCTTTTAAAATTTAGCGTTTATATACTATTTGTAAAAAAAAATTTACCAAATCAAAACTAAAATTACAAAAGTACAAACTTTTTAAAAAAGAAACTTATATTTTCACTATTTTTTCTTAGAAAATAAACATGCAAACGGGAGATTTTTTAAATATAAATAAAATAAATATTTTATTTTTTAATATATATAATTTTGAAACAATTTATACATTTAAATCGCATCTCAAATATAGATATTTGATATAAATACACATATCTCGTAAGCTTTTAATAGATATCTTTTGTATTAATCTCAAGTGCAATCAAGATGTGTTAGCCAACCAAAATATGTTTATTCATCTTGAAAACATAATATCTACTATCTAAGATATGTATAAATTTAAATAATTACATTTAAAATTGATATAATTTGTTACTATTTAAATGGTATTAGTGGATATAATTTATTACAAATTACATCGTATTGATTTAATTTTATTCAAATGACTCAAAATTTTTAAATTATAAAATTTTTATTTTAAAATTAAGATAAATATAATTTAAATTAAGAATTTAATTTACTATAACAAAAATAAACGTATTCTTATAACGTGCTAATATTGTTAATTACATAGTTGTTAGAATCGAACTAGTGATCAAATCGTCCATATTATTAGATCATTAGGTTATTAGTTCAATCGGTGAGTTAATAATTAAACCGATTGATCCGATTCTACTTAAATAAAAATACAAAATAGTAAAAAATATAATATAATGCAAAAATAGATATCAAATTAGTCTGTATTACAATAATATCTTAATTTAACATAATAAGGATAACAATCAAATATTAAACCTACATTAAAATAGCAACATTAAAGCATTAAAACAGCAACAATCAAATATAAAAATAGTTTAACTTTGATACACTGATAGTGTAAAACGTTTTACATAGTCGTATAATTACATCCGTTCTTTTGGATAACTATTCACGCAGTCAATGTGAAAGGTAGTTATTTTTACTTATGTAACATCGCATAATTAGATACACGTATAAAAGTACTTTATATTGACAGTATATCAAAATTAAATTCATATAAAAATAGCAACAATTAAGTATTAAACCTATATTAAAACAACAACAATCAAATATTTAATAACAATAATCAAAATAATTTCAATTAGCATCAATTTATCTATTCTAAACTTACAAGAAACAATCAACTATTAAAAATTAATATAGAATAACTAAAAAATAATGTTATTAAATTTGAATGACTCTTTAGACATTACAAAAAATTTTGGTTAAAACGATGGTTTTTTGACGTAATTACTATAGTTTTAACCGTCGTTATTTCTAAAAATAACATTTTCAAAAAATGCCATAATTATGGGCGCCATTTTAAATATTACTCAGTTTTCAAAAAATTGTCACAATTTTTATGGCTAAAACGGTAATTTTCTCTATGTTTAAAACGGCGGTCAAAATTACCATTTCAACCAGATAAAATGACGATTTTTTAATTGTTTAAAAGACAGTTTAAAAGTGTCATTTTACAGATTAAAATGGCATTTTTTTAAAAAATGACAATGAGAATTGCTGTTTTTACTTGTTAACATGACATTTTTTACTTGTTTAAAATGACGATTTAACCGCTTTTTTACCTAATTAAAATGACAATTTTATACCGTTCAAATGACAATTTTATTCGTTGTTTTTACCTGATTAAAATGATAATTTTATGTTATTTTTTATCGAATTAAAATAACAATTTTTGCTCATTTAAAATAGTGATTAAAGCTGCCGTTTTGATCGTATTAAACCAACAATTTTTTATTTAAAATTTTGTAATAATAAAAAATCATAAACCATAAACAAAACATCAAATATAACATATAATTTTTATAATTCATACATAATCATCAAAAACCAAAAGTCATAATCTATAAATAAAGGACAAATATAACATATAATTTTTCAATAATACGTCTTAATATATAGCTGTTAAACATAAAGACTTCGTTAAAAATAGATCATGCTTCTTTGTTGTTCATTCTAAAAACGTTACTTTTTAATTCTCTTGGTGGTGCAACTTCGCTCTCGTCTATAATTTCTATCATAAAAAATATAATTTATAAACATAATAAAAAAAATAAGAAAAAGATGATACCAGTGTTATAATAATTGTCTCTGGCATTCCTATATCGTTCAAGGACTTCACCAATACATAGCAAAGCATCATGACTAATTTCAATCTTTATTACTATCCAATTCCCAAATTCCAAACATAAATCAATTTATAAAATAAATCTTGCAAATTGCAATACAGACACATGATTGATACATAGATTAAAGAAATAACAAGAGTTAGCTTCAGAATATTGTTACCTATCCTTCATGCGAAAGAGAATCTTTCTTGGCTCTTCTTTTACTTTATTTTCCACTATTTGTTTTGCATAGTCCCTTAAGTTTTGTTGCATTCTTTTAACTATTTCTTCATCCAAGTCAAAACCAGAAATACAAGCTGAAAGTTCTGATACAGCAGCTTCAGTCTCACGTTTAAAAAATTTTCTTATTGAAATCCAAGTGTCTTTTTCACCTGCTTCAAATAGTGACTCTGACTCCACAGGCTCAATCAGGGCCTTGGCCAATTGTTTCTACCCCAAAAAAAGCCTCCATTTCAGTGTTTGACAGAGATATGAAACATCATCAAATGACTAATCTCTTATGATGTGATGATACCATTACCTCAAATTTAGTTGTTATTTTTGATAACTTTCTGTCATGCACAGATGAAGCATGTAACTGAATATCGCAATGCAAATATGTCTCTGACTTTTGATGCACTCCAACTAGCCTGTCTCACAGCAGCATCTGAAAAGTACAAATAGAATTACAAAAGCACCAAATAGAAGTGAGCACTTCACCAGCAATATGAAAGAGATATTCCAAGTAAATTGATATGAGAGAACATATATCTTTTTTGTGAGAAGATATGAGCATAAGATGCTAATGTAATTCATGTGAGAAAATAGGAACATAAGAAAGTATATATCTTTAACGAGGCTAGTGGCTGTGAGGCTGCCGGGCGGTGAGGGAGAAGGATAGGGTGAGTCAGCGAGGCAGAGGACAAAGAGGCGAGGCTAAGGACTCTTGCGACGACCTTGCACGATCGCAGGCTCTGTCGGCGAGGTAGATAGCTAGAAAATAAATCAATTACTAGTTAAAATTAAGGTTTAAAAAAACGGCAATGGCGGTGCCACGGCGTTATGGCGTGGCAGATTTTGGCCTCGCCGCCATAAAGAGGTCGCCGCAACGTGTTTTTTATGGTGAGCGAAAAGGCGGCCGCGATTGCGGTGGTGCCATGGTGGAAATATCGGGTTTTTACGGGTTTTTTAAAAGAATATGAGGATAATTGGGTAAATTAGGCAACCTTAAATGATATCACTAACTTTAATTATTCAAAAAATTTTTCTCTGTTCTCTGCGCCTCTTCTTCACGTGAAAACTCCTCTCCCTGTTTGTTCTCGGTGCATCTCGTTGCCGTCGATTGTCACTGCCGCCCGTCGTCGGTCGCCACTGATCATCGCTGTTGGTCATCACCGCCCTCATCACCACTGTCGTTCCTTGCTACCGCTGCAAACCACCGTTTCTTTTTCTATGGTTCGTAGTTTCTTGCATATTATTCTTATTTTTTTGTTCAGTTCACTATTTTTCTCTCTTCCGTGAATGAACCGTGATAAACCTCTCTTTCTCCAAATTATTTTTTTCTGTTCAGTTTACTATGTCTACTTTCCAACAAGTTCCTGATTTTAATACCTCTGTCCTTGCTCCTGATTCCAATGAGACAATGGCTTTGGTCTTTCTTTTAAGTTTTTAGTTTTTATATTCTATGTTTTATGTTTATTAGTTAAATTTGCTACTATATTTACTCATTTTGGTGCATTAATTAGAGATAAGGGCTATAGAGATAAGGACGGTTCCCTTGAAGATAAGACGACCTCGCTCGAAGATAAGATAAAGATAAGATAAGATAACTAACTTATCTTATTTGAGAAGGTCGCTCTACATCATTATAAATACACTGAAGCACCTAAGTATAACTCATACTCTGATTCTACTAAAAATCTGCTTAATACCTTTGCTAACTTAAGTATCGGAGTCCCTTGCAGGTACCACCACCCATCGGTGGCGAAGGATCAGCAGCGTTGCCAGTCCAACAAATCGGACACGACAGCTCCGGCCGCCACACACAAGCCAAACCCATCATCTCCGATCAGTACAAAAAATCTCGTCCGAGATCGACCTACAGTTTCAGGTAACCATCGGAACATTTATGACTAAAAAAATGATTATATAGATTAGATGTTACAGTTTATTATATTTGCAATTTTTTTGTATATTTTTTATACATATATATTCATTTTTTAGATAATTCGTCATTTCTCGCAATGCCATTTGCCATAATTTTATGACAAATTTTTAGCTCACCGCCATGAACTGCCATCCGCAATAAAAAATTATGGTTAAAATTGCAAATGCCTCATACTCAAATGTATTGGTATATTGGTATGTGATACCTAACAAATAAATTAGAATATCCATAATATTCATCAAGGAGAAGACACCAAAAAAGGCACATCAAAAAATTGGTAAATCTAAGGGGCATAATGTACTCTTCGTAGAACAATACTCTAATATGTAATCTCAACAATGATAGTAGTACATCATAAGTTAATTAATCAAGTTTAAAAAATTTTAGAACATGACATCAAAATAAAAAAAAAAAAGATTCCATTTAATTCACCTTGAGAAGAATAAAGATGCAACCATTCTGCTCCTTCTTTCTATTTGATTCACATATTACAAATTTACTTTGTTCTCCTTCACTTCAATCCAAACTACACACTTCATCAGATTGATTCAATTTATTAGCTATTGATAATCTTCTTTGACTAGTGCGATGCCATTCCAAATTATTATCACTTTCAAGGTTTGGCCATTTTACCCAGACTTTATTACCAAAAAAATCACACACATAAATGTTCAGACTCATACTATCATTTTTCACTTAGATTTTTCAATAGCCATTTTTCATTTTGTTATTAGTTTAGATTTAGATTAAGGAAGTAAGAGTTATATTCAAAAATTTAGATCAATAATTCAAGAGATCAAAGAAATTAGAATAAAATATTTTCAAGAGATCAAAGAAAAAGGGGGAAAGAACCTACCTCGCGAGTTTGTCGAAGAAGAATCTCACAGCATAGTAACTTGATGGCTGAAATTTTCGGTGTAGGAGAATGTCACCAGAGGAGATCGTTGCAGGAGGAGACGTCGTAAAAGGAGATGTCGCCAAAGGAAACTGTTGCAAGAGGAGATTACCATTGGAGGAGAGGTCGCTAGAGAAGATCGCCGCTGAAAGAGACATCGCCGAATGAGGTCATTGTTGGAGGAAGTCGTTAGAGGAGGAGATCGGCCAAAGGAGATCGTCATAGAGGAGATCACAGTGGCAGCAATCCAATCTTTCTCTCACACTCACAACGTATGATTCAAAGTGTAATGAGAATTGGATTAGGGTGGTATTTTATGTAGCGGTGATAATGGCGTTTCGAAACCACCAGAATCAACTAAAACCGCCATTAAGTGCAATTCAATTATGGCAACAATAAAAAACATCATAATGCCCAAATATTGTTGTAATATTAATGTCATTTTATGTCTCTTTTTGTAGTGAAATTCGATTAGCATAATGTCCTTTGACTCCGATCCACTCATTCAATCCATTAAAAGGATAGATTAGATTTCAAATGAAAAAAATAGTGATACTACCCGTATAAATATTTTTGTAGTTAAGTTTAGCTAAGTTGGTTGATGCAGATTTTACAAACCATAAACAATCGACAAGTGCGCCGAATCATACCAAGTAATACCACGGTAGTGGGTTATTGTTTCCACGAGAATTAACAAACTAAGCAAGCAATAGTCAATTGATTATTCTAGTTAGACAATCAAAATCAAGGGTTTCAAGAGCAATTGCATAAAAACAGTAAATTGAATAAAAGCAAGTCGTAAGTAATTGAGAAAGAAATATGATTCAAAAGAGTTAAGGTTTTAGAGATGTTGAAACTTCCGGAAAAATGTTTTTCACTTTTCACCTTGATCAAGCAATGATGTATCTATGGCAAATCATAAGTAATCAAACTCCAATTCCATGATAATTCAATTTCTCTAATCCTAATCAATTATCAATTCCTTTTGATTAATTAATTGTGATAAGAGGTTAAGAACGTTCACTGATTTAAAAACCACACAATCCTCAAGAACCAAACTTGGTTGATTCGATGTCACTAGGGTGGAAAAAGGCCAGGCGACCTGTCAGGGGCCTGCAGCCTGGCCTGTGTTTGGTCTGGCCTGGCCTGACCTGTTATAAAATAGGTACACGCCCAAACTCTTTTAAAAGCCTTAATACATTAATAGGCCAGGCCCAGACTTACTAATTAGCCTTATAGGCCTGTCAGACCTGCCTGGGCCTGTTAAAATATAATTAAATATATAAATAATTATTTATTATTAATAAAATTATGAGATATTTTAAATTTATTATATTTTATTATAAATATTTTTGTATATTTTAAATATGTTAAAAGTTTAAATTTTTTTATAAATATTAAATATATGACATATTACATATAACTATTTTTATTAAAAAATAAATTTTTTAAATAATATTTTTATTTTTATAAAAAAATTATCAGGCCTTTTAACAGGCTTCATGTCAGGCCAAGCTGAATAACAGGCCAGGTCTAGTACTTTATAAAGTGCCTATAACAGGCTGCAGGCCAGGCTCAGGCCAATCAATTGTATGACAGGCCAGGCCTGTTAAGAGCAAAGCCTGGCCTGTTTCCACCCCTAGATGTCACTTATCAAGTCCAAGTTCAAAATCTAAGAATCATGAGAAATTTTTTCAATATTAATTCAATTAATTAACTTTTCCAAGATATTAAGAGAATTCAAGTCAGAAGAGAATTGTTTTCCAACACATTCAAATTCTTTGGATGAAGAACGGAAACTTTTTTTAAGAAAAAATTAATGTATTAATCAAGATAGAAAAGCTATAACATTAGTCCATAGGAATCAACAGAGCTCCTAACCTTGTCCAAGGAGATTAGTAGCTCATGTTTCAAAATAAAAAATAGAATATGAAAAACGGTAAAAAGCTTCCCGGTCCTTAAGATCAGTTTTCAGGATTTCTTTTATACTAAAACCTAAAACAAAACTAAACACTAAATGCAAAATTAAAAAAAACCTAATCAAATATTTCACAATTAATTTTCAAATCTTTTTAGTGATTCAGGTCCATCACTTAATGATCCAATCCTTGACTTGGTGATCCAATAAGGGATTAAGGAGAATCTTTTTTAAGTGTGTGATCTTGGGCCTTTGGGGCGTGTAGCATGCCCATCCACTGGCGTGTTGCACACCACTCTGTTTGACACCCCTAAAAGCACTACTCCTGGAGTGTTGCACGCCCAGAGGCTGGCATGTGGCACACCCAATGGTGCTTCAAGTTGGTTTTCTGGAGTTCTGTCCCTGCGTGCCATGTCTTGAACCTGTGTGTGGCACACTAAACCTTTCTTCAATCCTAGGAAGTGAGGCATTGGGTGTGTGGCACACCCTATGTATGACGTGTTGCATGCCAATTGTGTGCATGGGAATGCCATTTTTCTAGGCATGTGGCATGCCCACCTCTTTGGCGTGTTGTGATTTGCCTTAGGTTTGAGCCTCTGAAAAGTTGGCCCAGCGTGCCATGCTCCTGCCTTGGCGTGTGGCACGCTGGGTTGTTAAAATTGTCTTAAATCTTCTTCACTGGGTGGATGACATGCCCATTGCTCGGCGCGTTGCATGCCGGCTTCAAAATCATCCTTGGGACGAGTTGGTGTGGGCGTGTGGCAAGCCCAAGCACTTGGCTTGTTGCACGCCCACTTGGTGCAGTTCTTTTGCTTCTTGGACTCCTGGACCAGCGTGTCATGCCTTCACATTGGTGTGTGGCATGCCAGGTCCTCTGTTTTGGCTTGTATGTGCATGTGGCACGCCCCCTGTATGGCATGCTACACGCCAGTTCTCTGCCTCCTGAAGAATGTTTTTCTGGTTGTTTTCCTTTGCTTGTACTTTGCTTTTCTTTTGCTATTATTTTTCTACAATTTACAAGAAATCAAAGAACTCAAAGTACTAATAGAATATCATATAAAAGCACATAGTAATCAAGCAATAAGTCATCAATTTCACCTAAGAAACACACAAGAAAAGTACATAAGATGCTCATGCATCATAACACCAAACTTAAGCTCTTACTTGTCCTCAAGCAAGCAAAGAATCATGCCTTAATCATCAAAGTTTTAAAGCTTAAAATGCAAGGGTGAATGGTAGCAATTCAAAAGATTTTGGTTAGCCGTTTCACTTATGCACAATTCAACACAAAGGGTTATAATCTTTTAAAGCCTCTATCTGGATTAGATTATGGAATCCTTCCTTGAATCATCACCTTAAAGCAAGCTTATTTACTTTCTTTTCACATTTTATTTTTGTTAGGTGCTTTGTACCTTGAGTCTAGCCGTGACTAATATTTTGTTTCAAACTTTGCTCGACATAGAAATACCACAAGCTCTTTGATCGGGAGCTCTTTAGTTCACAATGTCCTTTTAACATTCCCAATTAGAGGTACTCAGAGTCTTTGGCTTTTCTTTGTTTAGGGGGTTATTTGCACCTTTGAGCTTAACTGTGACTCTAAATGCTTTGTTTTCAAGTTTTTGCTTGATACATAATCACCATAAGCACTTGACTTAGGAGGTTCTTTGAGCTCATTTTTCTTTCAATTTCCTTAGTCAGTGGTGCTCAGAGCCTTAGACTTCTCTTTTAACCCCCTTTTTTATTAATTATTATTCATTATATTTTGCTTCTCCAAGGCTTTGTCAAGTGTGAAGATCCCATAATAGTGTTCTAGACTAAGGTCCCAAACAATTTTGCTCAGTAAGTGTTGAACATTTCAGTTAATTTGGCTTTCCAAACTCATATTGTCATACTCTCTATGTTCAATACCTTGTTCCTTTGTGTTTTTTTCTGGGCACATGTTCTTTGCTTGATTTTTATAGCAAGTACAATTATAATTTTGGGTTGTGATGGACAAATCATGATAAGCACATGGGAGACAAAAATCATAGATGTATTATATAGAATAGAACATGATAACATACATGCACATAATTAAAAAGGAATGAGACAAATAGAATTCAACAACCTTAGTTATCATTGCCATCCTCTTCCTCATCTTCCTCATCGTCCTCTTCATCACCTTTTAGGCTATGTAGAGCATAGCCTCCAATACCAAATTTAGAATGGTTGCTTGTCTTCAAGCAACAAAAAAAATAGTAGTGATAGACATAGAAATAATCATGATTATCTAGTGAAAGCAATTAATATAACACAAAAATGTATACATAACATATAAATTTTTGTTGCAAATATCTTTTATTGGTTGGTGAGTCAGTTATAATTTTTTAAAGATTTCCATTTTATGTATAAAAAATTTATGTATTGTGCATAAAAAATTTGTGTTTTGTATGAAACTTTTTGTATTGTATGTATTTTGTTGGTTGAGTGTCAATATTTTGGACATCTAATTCTTCAAAAAGATTTTGTGATGTGCACCAAATTTTTTTGTATTGTGTTCCAAAATTTCTATGTTGTACCTATTTTTTTGTTGGGTACAATGTTCTAGACATGCGGTCTTTTAAAAATTTGTGATGTACATCACAATTTTTGTGTTGTACATTAAAATTTTTGTACTATAAATCAAACTTTTGTGCTCTAATTTTTGAACATATATAAGAGAAGAAGAAAATAAAGATGTCCACGATGATGATGATAATAAAGGAGGATGAGAAGGAAAAAGAAGAAGAAAAAAATTAAACAAGAGAAAAAGTCGTTAAAGAAGACGACGTTGCCGAAGAAGAAGAAAAGAAGACAAAGACAATGACAACTACGTTCAAAAAAAAAAAAACACGTGTATCTGACTTAGTGAAAACTTAAATGATAAAATTGTTTGGCCATGTAGCTTTATTGATAAAAAAACACAAATTAAAAAATATATTTAAAAAAAATTAAGATTCACCTCAATCCAAATATTGTTAAAAATTATATTTAATCGACATATTTATGTGTAAATTTTTATTTAAGCTACCAAAACTAATTAGTATAGTGTAACAAAGTGTGTGTACACCAACATAAATTGAACCCATACTTTTTTTTCAGTAAACTAGAAAGAAATTAAAAAAAAAAAGTGTATCCTAATTTGAAATATAAAGCATGAACATGAATATTAAGGGAAAAAATAATATAATTTGTTGGGAGTTGAAATTTCACAAAAAATGAGAATTTTTTGTGATTTTCAAAAATATAAAGACAAATAAATTTGTCAGAAAAAATTGCAAAAAATAAATTTGTCAAAGGGTGAATAATCAATTTTTATTTTTTAATTTAAAAAAATAAATTTATCGATTGTGAATTATCTTTTTTTATTTTTTAATATAATTTGCTATCTTTTTTATTATTTTGAATTTTTTAAAAGTATAATATGCCAAAGACAAATTATGAACATCATATATCAATAAATAACAATATTTTACCATTCTTTTAAAAATCAACAAACTCAAAGTCATATACAAATTAAAAAGTAAAATGTTGAAAGGCAACTCGGCATGTTTTTTAAGTTAAATTATGTGAATTTTTATTTTGAAATTTTAATAATTTCTTAATTATGTGATATTATGTTAATTGTGGTTAAGGATTTTAAACTTAAATTATTATAATTAAATCCTTGTATATACTAAAGGATAATGTTGTACATTTAAATGTGTTATATTTTGATTATATTAAGTATATATAAAAATCAATTATTAAATTATTTATCTATATAAAATATATATTAAAATATAAAATATATTTTTAAATATATAAAATAATACAAAAATTTGAACCCGAAAATTATTAATTAAGTTATAAGATATTTATTGTGTTAAATAATCTCATATTTATTATTATTATATATAGTTAATTTATATATATAAAAAAGTAAAAATCAATACGCTAATTAGTGTATGTTTCTATGTTTTATATTTGATAATATATAAAAATATATGAATTTTTTATTAAAAAATTAAATGAAAAAAAATATATATAGATAGTAATTATCACTATAAATATTTTACAAAGTCACCATTAAAACTAATGTTTAGCGATTTTTAATGTTAAAAACATTAAAAATAAATAGTATTTCTCTCGACTAATTTAGTTGGTTCAGTGGTCATCTCATCCGTCTGTTTAAGCAAGTATTAGGAGTTTAAATTTTGCATTGTGTGTGTAGCAACCCATTGACTAGCGATAAACCCTTAAATAGAAAGTACTGTAAACAAATAGTAGTTATCTTTAAAAAATATTTATTTGTCTTTAAAGTAAAATAATTTCTCATCGATAGCAATATTTGTTGGTATCAAATTTATTCTTGAAGCAAAAACAAAAGAGGGTTGTAAAATACATCCAAATTATATGTTTAAACTAGAGGAATTTTTTTTTTTGAGAGAACATCTTTTGTTAGAGAATGTGAGAGAAAGGCGTGAGCGGAAGAGAAGGGAGAGAAAGTGCGAGAGAAATCAAAGGGGTGGGGAACGGTGAGTGGCAAGTAATGACTAGGTATCGTACTAGAAACCATTGGAGAGTGGTTCAACTATTAACACATCACAGTCATAGCATCCAGCGACTGTCACAAAATTAGGAAGAGGAAAATGGAAACAAAAAGGGGAACGAAAGGCATTCAATTATGGTGTTCGTTGACAATTTCCCATTAAGCACAACGGTTGAATGGATTTAGAAGATTTTTGGAAGGGGAGGGAGGGTCACGGACGTGTTTCTGCGAAGAAGAAGAGGGTGAATAACCCTCTAAAGTTTACTTTTGTCAGATATGCAACTAGAACAGATATTTTGAAGGCCATCCAAAAGTTGGACTGATGGAGGGTTTGGGGATGCAGACTGAATCTATTAGAGGAAAAACATAGAAGGCCAAGGACGGTTGAAAATAATGACACATCATCTTAAGTAATTTTCAGGGGTTCTTTTTTATTTATTTTCTTAGGTTTTTAATTAAATTTCTTATGATTTCTAATAGAATTTAATAAATAATCAAATATTTAGAGTTGGGATAGTGTTTTCATGTTTTCAGGAGTTTTGGACTTAAAAAATAGCAAGAATTAACATTTTTTCACAAAGAAAGCACAAAGGAAATAGAAGCATGGTCCAAGAAGCGTGGCCCAAGAGCATATCCTAAGGAACAAAAGCGTTCCCAAAGGGAAGGAAACTTGAACCCAAAACACATACGCCTAGCATACATGTCCACCAGCCCTGACCTCTTCACACTCAGAAAGTCATAACTTGAGCTATAGAAGTTCAAATAAGATGGTTCTAATTGTATTAGAAAGCTAACATGCAGAGCTTCAGAATGATATACATATGTTTATATTGGACATTTAGTTTTAGCCATGTACTACCATCATCTTTCGGATACAAAAAAACAGCGTCTTAGACAACTCAAAATGCAAGCCCATTGTAGTCCAACTCTTAGGATTCAATAATTGAGATCCAAACTTAATTATTCACATCATCAAAAGTCTTAATCATATTCAGAAGAGCTGAAAATCTAGAAGATTAATTATTAATCTCTCTAGAATCATAAGAGATTTGGTTGTTAGGATTTGATTTAAATTAGTATTTTAAATTTGAAATTGAAGTCAGTAAGTAGTTAGCTTATCTTGCTCTCTGGAAGATAAGATTAGGAGTTTGAATTTGAATTCTAGAATTAGGATATAAATAAGTGAACCTCATTCACAAGAGAGGTATCGAGGAGGAGGATTTTTGGATCCAAATCCCATCAAATTCCTCCGTAATGTGTTTTCATTATTTCTTTCCTATTTCATGGGTATCTAATTCTCTATCAAAGGGTTAGGAGCTCTGTTTATGTTTTCTATGGATAATTAATATACATTATATTTATTTTATTTTGAAGTCTTGCATTGATCTATTTCATGATTGAGTTATTCTTTCTTCATTAGGACTAGTGGATCGAGAGATAAGCTAATTCTTCTTGGATTCTTTTATTATAATTGGAAATTTAATATTTGAATAAAAGCTTGAAAACTCTTTCACAGGTGTTCCGAAGGTTACCTAAAACCGTAGGTCGATCTCGGACGAGATCTTCTGTACCGGTCGGAGTTGACGTGTCCGGCTGGTGGGTGGTGACCGGAGTTGTTGTGTTTGACTTGTTTGACTAGCTATGCTGCTAATCCTTTGTCACCGGAGGGTGGTGGTACCTGCAAGGGACTCTGATGCTTAAGTTAGCAAGGGTATTAAGTAGGTTTTTAGTAGAATCAGAGTATGAGTTATACCTGGGTGCTCCAGTGTATTTATAATGGTGTGGAATGACCTTTTTAGATAAGATAAGTTAGTTATCTTATCTTATCCTATCTTATCTTTGAGTGAGGTCATCTTATCTTCTGGGGAACCGCCTTTATCTTTTCTGGGCTTTAGCTGCCTTTAGATTGGGCTGTGTTCCTTCATTTGGGCCTACTTGGGCCTCTGTGACGTTTTGTCCGAGCCCTTTGTGAAGAGGTCGGACATTGGCCGAGCTCGTTGAGAAGAGGTCGGATAGTCTAATTTGAAGAGGTCGGTCGGCTTGTCGCTAAGCATCCCTGGGTCGGATAGCTTGACCCACGGTATGAACAGTGCCCCTGTTTGAGTTCGATCTTTCCGTGAGATCGTGCTTTTCAGAGCTTCGATCTCTTTGGAAGTCGTGCTCAAGCATCTGTCTGGCTTATTTCTTCATTGCTTTGCAATCTTTGCAGATTTTCTAGAGGTTTGGTACTTCACAGTTCAACCTCTTTTAAGTGGTAGTGTGGGTTTTCTACCCTTGCCTTCTAGATCACGCCTTGCTTTAAGTTTGTGTTGACAACCCTCTGCTTTGGCGAAGTTATCCTTGCGGCTTGATATCCGGGCTTTTAGTGACTTGTCCAACGACTTTTTAGTGTTCTTTATACAGAACCTTTTTTAGTCTCAAATGACGTTCGTAGCCCTGTTTGAGGTTGTTCCTTCTTTGAGTGGAGTTGTATCCCTTTTGGCTAAGCACATTTGAGCCTTAAGTTGTTTCCCAACCTTTTGGCTTGTTCTTTTTTGAAGTCGTACTTGCGCCTCTTCTTTAGCTGACGTCGACCTGTATGACTTTGCCCCTGCTTAAGTTTGGATCTTTCTGTGAGATCGTGCTTTCAGAGCTTGGATCTCTTTGAGGAAGTCGTGCTCAAGCATCCTGACTTTGGTCGATCTTTGAGTAGTTTCTCCTCTGTGCGAGTCTGGTATTGCCCCTTTTAGTTTGTTGAGGGGACTTTTCAGCCTTCTTCTAACTTTTTTGTCTTCGCTGTTCGGGCTTTTTAGTCATAATCCAACAACTTTTTAGGTAGTGTTTCGATGTGGAACCTTTTTACAGTTTGTTTGGATGACTATTCCCTTCCAACTTCAAATCCTCGTAATAGTCAATCCAGAGCTCCGATTGACGAGTCGTCAGCAACCACGTGTTCATCTCGGAATCCTTTTCAAAACCCATTAAAAAATTTGGTAACAAAATCTCAATTTCACACCCAATTCTTCTTTCCCCAATTTTGAAAAGTTTGAGTAAATGTGTTGAGATTTTGTTAAATTTTGGTATTTAGGATCAAATTAGCATTGTGGACTTGCCGGGTCTTATCCCGAATTTCTGTGGATAAGGTGAGGAACCATTAACTCTTGTGAACCATTAATGATTATGAACCATAGTTTGATTTTGTGGTATTTATGTGGAATTAGAGTGAGATATATATTTTGGAGATAAATTTGGTGATATCAGTGACTAGAAAGCGATCCGTGGAGGTTGTGTTATTGTTTGATGAGGATTCAGGAATTTGGACACTTGAGAAACGAGGATATTTGAGGTGCTTTGGCACTAGAGAGGCATCGACCAAGGTATGGTTTTGGTTTCTCGTAGATAATATATAATGTTAAGTGAAAAATTAGGTTAAATGATCATACGATATGCTTGAATGTGTTGAATTGTTAAACTTGATAGAGTTAATGTGTGTGTGTGTGTGTGTGTGTGTGTGTGTGTGTGTGTGTGTGTGTGTGTGTGTGTGTGTGTGTGTGTGTGTGTGTGTGTGTGTGTGTGTGTGTGTGTGTGTGTGAATGAATTGTATAGAAACTTATTAATAATAATGATGTAATGTGAGTCTTGATGACGGTTGGTGAGGTTGTGATGCATAATGTGTATGATGATGAGAATCATGAGTTTGAGCAATGAGTGTGGAGATGTGGTGCTATGAATTATTAATGAATTGTGCTATTGTTGGCTATCTGTTGTAAGACAAAAATTGATAAAATTGAGTATTGGGAGGTTGTGAAAGAAATGAAATGGTTAGGGAATTGCTTTTAGTGAATTTGAAGTTATTTTATGCTGTGAACTTTGGTTTTGAAATTGAGAGTTTGGAAAATAGAGGTTTTGAACTCTTTTGGTAAAAATAGGTTTTTAACGAACTTCGGCAGATCATAACTTAAGCCTCAGACTTTGAATTTAAATGAAGTTTGTTTCAAATTAAAGATAATCTCTAGAGCTTTAAAACTGTTTAAAGTTTGTGAAAATCAAAGTTTTGTAGAAAAAGTTATGAATGTCGAAAGTTAGGTGTATAAAAATAATTTTTAATGACTTAACAGCTTTTGGAGCAAAAGGGAGTATCGCGTACTGGTAGACGAAATTGTGATCCTCAAAGTTGATCTCTTTGTACTTGTATGAAATTTAAATATTGGCTCTATCAAAAATACCCCAAAGAGATCATGGTATGATAAATTGGGATCTTAATAATCCCTGGTGTGATCATAACTCCGTTCAACTTAACCAGCAAGTGTACTGGGTCATCCAAGTAATACCTTACGTGAGTAAGGGTCGATCCCACAGAGATTGTTGGTATGAAGCAAGCTATGGTCACCTTGTAAATCTCAGTTAGGCAGATTAAATGGTTTATGATAAGTTCGAAAATAAATAATAAACAGAAAATAAAATAGTAAATAGTTACTCATATAATTCCATGGTGGGAATTTCAGATAGGCATATGGAGATGCTGTGCTCCTCTTGAATCTCTACTTTCTTATTACATTCATCCAATCCTTCTTACTCCTTTCCATGGCAAGCTGTATGTAGGGCATCATCGTTGTCAATGGCTACATCCCATCCTCTCAGTGAAAATGGTCCTATGCTCTGTCACAGCACGGCTAATCATCTGTCGGTTCTCAATCAGGTTGGAATAGAATCTCTTGATTCTTTTGCGTCTGTCACTAACGCCCAGCCTTCAGGAGTTTGAAGCTCGTCACGGTCATTCAATACCGGAATCCTACTCGAAATACCACATACAAGGTTAGACTTTCCAGATTCCCGGAATCCTACTCGAAATACCACAGACAAGGTTAGACTTTCCGGATTCCCATGAATGCCGCCATCTATCTAGCTTATACCACGAAGATTCTGTTGGGGAATCTAAGAGATATGCGCCCGGCCTAAGGTAGAACGGAAGTGGTTGTCAGTCACGCGCGTTCATAGGTGAGAATGATGATGAGTGTCACGGATCATCACATTCATCAAGTTGAAGTGCAACGTATATCTTGGAATAAGAATAAAAGAGAATTGAATAGAAAATAATAGTAATTGTATTGAAACTTGAGGTACAGCAGAGCTCCACACCCTTAATCTATGGTATGTAGAAACTCCACCGTTGAAAATACATAAGTGAGAGGTCCAGGCATGGCCGAATGGCCAGCCCCCATATCTGAGAACTAATTGTCCCAAGATGATCCTAAGATCTAAAGTGATCAAAAGATGTCTAATACAATAGTAAATTATCCTATTTATACTAGACTAGCTACTAGGATTTATATGAGTAAGTAATTGATGCATAAATCCACTTCCGGGACTCACTTGGTGTGTGTTTGGACTGAGCTTGATCTATCCACGAGCTGAGGCTTCCTTTGGAGTTGAACGCCGAGTTATAGCGTGTATCTAGCGTTCAACTCCGGGTTGTGACGTGTTTTTGGCGTTTAACTCCAGACAGCTGCATGTACTTGGCGTTGAGCGCCACTTTACGTCGTCAATTCCCAAATAAAGTATGGACTATTATATATTTCTGGAAAGCTCTGGATGTTTACTTTCCAACGCCGTTGAGAGCGCGCCATTTGGAGTTCTGTAGCTCCAAAAAATCCATTTCGAGTGCAGGGAGGTCAGATTCCAACAACATCAGCAGTCCTTTGTCAGCCTCCTATAAGAGTTTTGCTCAAGTCCCTCAATTTCAACCAGAAATTACCTGAAATCATAGAAAAACACACAAACTCATAGTAAAGTCCAGAAATGTAAATTTAACATAAAAACTAATGAAAACATTCCTAAAAGTAGCTTGAACTTACTAAAAACTACCTAAAAACAATGCCAAAAAGCGTATAAATTATCCGCTCATCACAACACCAAACTTAAATTGTTGCTTGTCCTCAAGCAACTGAAAATCAAACAGGATAAAAAGAAGAGAATATACTATAAATTCCAAAATATCAATGAATATTAATTCTAATTAGATGAGCAGGACTTGTAGCTTTTTGCTTTTGAACAATTTTGGCATCTCACTTTTTTTTTGAAGTTTAGAATGATTGGCATCTCTAGGAACTTAGAATTTCAGATAGTGTTATTGATTCTCCTAGTTAAGTATGTTGATTCTTGAACACAGCTACTTTTATGAGTCTTAGCCGTGGCCCTAAGCACTTTGTTTTCCAGTATTACCACCTGATACATAAATGTCACAGACACATAACTGGGTGAACCTTTTCAGATTGTGACTTAGCTTTGCTAAAGTCCCCAGTTAGTGGTGTCCAGAGCTCTTAAGCACACTCTTTTGCTTTAGATCACGACTTTAACCACTCAGTCTCAAGCTTTTCACTTGGACCTTCATGACACAAGCACGTGGTTAGGGACAGCTTAATTTAGCCGCTTAGGCCTGTATTTAATTTCCTTGGGCACTCCTATCCATTGATGCTCAAAGCCTTGGATCCTTTTTACCCTTGCCTTTTGGTTTTAAGGGCTATTGGCTTTTTCTGCTTGCTTTTTCTTTTTCTTTCTAATATTCGCCATTTTTTTTCGCAAGCTTTTGCTTTTTCACTGCTTTTTCTTGCTTCAAGAATCAATTTTATGATTTTTCAAATCATCAATAACATTTCTCTTTGTTCTTCATTCTTTCAAGAGCCAACAATTTTAACATTCATAAACAACAAGATCAAAAATATGCACTGTTTAAGCATTCATTCAGAAAACAAAAAGTATTGTCACCACATCAATATAATTAAATTAAATTCAAGGATAAATTCGAAACTCATGTACTTCTTGTTCTTTTGAATTAAAAACATTTTTTCATTTAAGAAAGGTGAAGGATTCATAGAATTATTCATAGCCTTAAGACATAGTTACTACATACTAATGATCATGAAATGAAGACACAAAACATAAATGAACACAACATAAAAAATGAAAAGTAGAAAGAAATAAGAACAAGGAATGAATCCACCTTAGTGGCGTCTCCTTCTTGAAGGACCAACAATGTCCTTAAGCTCTTCTATGTCCCTTCCTTGCCTTTGTTGCTCCTCCCTCATTGCTCTTTGATCTTCTCTTATTTCATGGAGAATGATGGAGTGCTCATGATGTTCCACCCTTAATTGTTCCACACCTTCTTCTTTGCCACAACATCATAGAAGTGGTCTTGATGGCTTTTGGAGATGAATCTTTCCATCTCCTATGACTCGGAGGTGGAAGCTTTTGTCTTCCCTTTTCCTTTTCTAGAGGATTCTCCGGCCTTAGGTGCCATTGATGGTAATGGAAAAACAAAAAGCTTATGCTTTTACCACACCAAACTTAAAATATTGCTCGCCCTCGAGCAAGAGAAGAAAGAAGAGAAGAAGAAGAAGAAGAAAATATGGAGGAGAAGGGGGAGTGTAGGTTTCGGCCAAGGTATAGAAGAGGGGGTTGTGTTGAGTGAAAATGAAGTAAAATGGAAGGGTATATATAGGGAAAGGGGAGAGGGTAGGTTCGGCCATGTAGGGTGGGTTTGGGTGGGAAAAGGGTTTTTGAATTTTGAAGGTAGGTGGGGTTTATAGGGAAGAGTGGGTGGATATGAGTGGTGAAGGGGGTAATTGGGAAGAGAGATTGAAGTTGTTGGGAAGTGTGACATGGGGAAGAGTGTTATAGGATTAGGAGGTAAGGTGGGAATATATTAGGTGGGGATCCTGTGGGGTCCACAGATCCTGAGATGATCCTGTGGGGTCCACAGATCCTGAGGTGATCCTGTGGGGTCCACAGATCCTGAGGTGTCAAGGAATTACATCCCTGCACCAAATAGGCATGCAAAATGCCTTTACATACCATTCTGGCGTTTAAACGCCAAGGTGATGCACGTTCTGGGCGTTCAACGCCCATGTGTAGCATGTTCTGGGCGTTCAATGCCCATGTGTAGCATGTTTCTGGCGTTGAACGCCAGTTCCATGCTTGTTACTGGCGTTCAGTGCCAGCTTTCCTCAAGGCACATTCCTGGCATTCAAACGCCAGAATGTTGCTTGTTTCTGGTGTTCAGCGCCAGATTCATGCTCTGTTCTGGCGTTGAACGCCAGCCAGATGCTTCTTACTGGCGTTGAACGCCAGTCTGTCCTCCCTCCAGGGTGTGATTTTTCTTCTGCTGTTTTTGATTCTGTTTTTAATTTTTATATTTTTTTTCGTGACTCCACATGATCATGTACCTAATAAAACACAAAATAACAATAAAATAAAAATTAGATAAATAAAAATTGGGTTGCCTCCCAACAAGCGCTTCTTTAATGTCAATAGCTTGACAGTGGGCTCCCATGGAGCCACAAAGGTGATCAGGTCAATGTTGTATAGTCCCAACACCAAACTTAGAGTTTGGATATGGGGTCTTAACACCAAACTTAGTGTTTGGTTGTGGCCTCCCAACACCAAACTTAGAGTTTGACTGTGGGGGCTCTTCTTGACTTTGAACTGAGAGAAGCTCTTTGTGCTCACTCTCTTTTGTCACAGAGGGATGGCCATGTGCCTTAAACACAAGGTAGTCCCCATTCAATTGAAGGACTAATTCACCTCTGTTGACATCTATCACAGCTCCTGCTGTGGCTAGGAAAGGTCTTCCAAGGATGATACATTCATCTTCTTCCTTTCTAGTGTCTAAGATTATGAAATCAGCAGGGATGTAAAGGCCTTCAACCTTTACTAACACGTCCTCTACTACTCCATAAGCTTGTCTTAATGACTTGTCTGCCAATTGTAATGAGAACAAGGCAGGTTGTACCTCAATGATCCCCAGCTTCTCCATTACAGAGAGTGGCATACGATTTATCCCTGACCCCAGATCACATAGAGCTTTTTCAAAGGTTATGGTGCCTATGCTACAAGGTATTAAGAACTTGCAAGGGTCTTGTCTCTTTTGAGGTAAAATTTTCTGAATCCAGGTGTCTAGTTCACCAATGAGCAAGGGAGGTTCACTTTCCCAAGTCTCATTACCAAACAACTTGGCATTCAGCTTCATGATAGCTCCTAAATATTGAGCAACATGCTCTCCAGTCACATCTTCATCCTCTTCAGAGGAAGAATAGTCTTCAGAGCTCATAAATGGCAGAAGGAGATTTAATGGAATCTCTATGGTCTCTATATGAGCCTCAGATTCCTTTGGATCCTTAATAGGAAACTCCTTCTTGCTTGAGAGACGTCCCAGGAGGTCTACCTCACTAGGATTTTCGTCCTTCTCCTCCCTTGTGCATTCGGCCATATTGATAACATCAATGGCCTTGCATTCTCCTTTTGGATTCTCTTCTGTATTGTTTGGGAGAATACTGGGAGGAGTTTCAATGACTTTCTTACTCAGCTGGCCCACTTGTGCCTCCAGATTTCTGATGGAGGATCTTGTTTCACTCATGAAACTGAAAGTGGCTTTTGACAGATCAGAGACTAAGTTTGCTAAATAAGAGGGGCTCTGTTCAAAATTCTCTATCTGTTGCTGAGAAGATGATGGAAAAGGCTTGCTATTGCTGAGCCTATTTCTTTCACCATTATTAAAGCCTTGTTGAGGCTTTTGTTGATCCTTCCATGAGAAATTTGGGTGATTTCTCCATGATGAGTTATAGGTGTTTCCATAAGTTTCACCCATGTAATTAACCTCTGCCATTGCAGGGTTCTCAGGATCATAAGCTTCTTCTGAAGCTGCCTCTTTAGTACTGTTGGATGCATTTTGCCATCCATTCAGATTTTGAGAAATCATGTTAACTTGCTGAGTCAACACTTTGTTCTGAGCCAATATGGCATTCAGAGCATCAATTTCAAGAGCTCCCTTCCTCTGAGGTGTCCCATTATTCATGGAATTCCTCTCAGAAGTGTACATGAATTGGTTATTTGCAACCATGTCAATGAGTTCTTGAGCCTCTTCAGGCGTTTTCTTTAGGTGGATAGATCCACCTGCAGAATGGTCCAATGACATTTTCGAAAACTCAGATAGACCATAATAGAATATATCTAATATGGTCCATTCTGAAAACATGTCAGATGGACACCTTTTGGTCAACTGCTTGTATCTCTTCCAAGCTTCATAGAGGGATTCACCATCCTTTTGTTTGAAGGTCTGAACATCCACTCTAAGCTTGCTCAGCTTTTGAGGAGGAAAGAATTTATCCAAGAAAGCCGTGACCAGCTTCTCCCAAGAGTCCAAGCTATCTTTAGGTTGTGAGTCCAACCAGATTCTAGCTCTGTCTCTTACAGCAAAAGGGAAAAGCATGAGCCTGTAGACTTCAGGATCTACTCCATTCGTCTTAACAGTTTCACAGATCTGCAAGAACTCAGTTAAAAACTGATAAGGATCTTCAGATGGAAGTCCATAAAACTTGTAGTTTTGTTGCATTAAGGCAACTAGCTGAGGTTTCAGCTCAAAATTATTTGCTCCAATGGCAGGAATGGAGATGCTTCTTCCATCAAATTTGGACGTGGGTTTGGTAAAGTCACCAAGCATCCTCCTTGCATTATCATTATTGGGTTCGGCTGCCATCTCCTTCTCTTGTTCGAAAATTTCTGAAAGGTTACTTCTGGATTGTTGTAATTTAGCTTCTCTTAGTTTCCTCTTCAGAGTCCTTTCAGGTTCAGGGTCAGCTTCAACAAGAGTGCTTTTGTCCTTGTTCCTGCTCATATGAGAGAGAAGAAGACAAGAAAAGAAGAGGAATCCTCTATATCACAGTATAGAGATTCCTTTATGTTAGTAGAAGAAGAAAGGGGAGGAGAGTGAAGAAGAATGGGTTCGAATATTTAGATGAAGAGAGGTGAAGAGAAGTGTTAGTAAATAATTAGTTAAATAGAATAAGAAAAGAGAGGGAGAATTTCAAAAATAATTTTGAAAAAGAGGTTAGTATTTTTGAAAATTAAAGATAAGATAAGATTAAAATTAAAATTTAAAACAAAAAGAGTTTTTTTTTTTGAAAAAGAGATGAAATATTTTCAAAAATTAGAGAGGAAAAAGTAGTTAGGTGGTTTTGAAAAAGATAAGAAACAAACACAATGTCAAAGAGTTAGTTGAAAAAGATATTAAAATCAAATTTGAAAATATAAGAAGATAAGAAGTTAGATAAGATATTTTGAAATTAAATTTTTGAAAAAGATAAAATTTTGAAAAAGATATGATAAGATATGTTTGAAAAAGATTTAATTTTTAAATTTAAAATTACTTACTTCACTAACAAGAAACTACAAGATAAGATTCTAGAACTTAAAGATTGAACCTTTCTTAACAAGAAAGTAACAAACTTCAAATTTTTGAATCAATCACATTAATTGTTAGTGAGTTTTCTAAAATTTGATATAAAGATAAGAAAAAGATTTTGAAAATAATTTGAAAAAGAATTTAAAAAGATAAGATTTTTAAAATTGAAATTTTGACTTGACTTGTAAGAAACAACTAATTTTAAAAATTTTTGACTAAGTCAACTCAAATTTTCAAAAATTATGAGAAAATTAAGGAAAAGATATTTTTTTTGAATTTTTTGAATTTTTAATGATGAGAGAGAAAAACATAAAAATGACCCAAAACATAAAAATTTTGGATCAAACACATAATGCATGCAAGAACACTATGAATGTCAAGATGAACACCAAGAACACTTTGAAGATCATGATGAACATCAAGAACATATTTTTTAAAAAGAAATTTATGCAAAGAAAACATGCAAGACACCAAACTTAGAAATCTTTAATGGACTCTAACAAACGAAAAATGCATATGAAAAACAACAAACAACACAAAACAAGAAAACATCAAGATCAAACAAGAAGACTTGTCAAGAACAACTTGAAGATCATGAAGAACACCATGAATGCATGAATTTTCGAAAAATACAAGAAAAAATTTTAAAAGCATGCAATTGACACCAAACTTAAAAATTAACTCAAGACTCAAACAAGAGACACAAAATATTTTTTATTTTTATGATTTTATGATTTTTTTGTATTTTTATTATATTTTTCGAAAATAAAGTTTGGAAAAATGAAAAAGAAAAGAAAAATTTTGAAAAAGATTTTTGAAAAGAAAATTACCTAATCTGAGCAACAAGATGAACCGTCAGTTGTCCATACTCGAACAATCCCCGGCAATGGCGCCAAAAACTTGGTGGACGAAATTGTGATCCTCAAAGTTCATCTCTTTGTACTTGTATGAAATTTAAATATTGGCTCTATCAAAAATACCCCAAAGAGATGATAGTATGATAAATTGGGATCTTAATAATCCCTGGTGTGATCATAACTCCGTTCAACTTAACCAGCAAGTGTACTGGGTCATCCAAGTAATACCTTACGTGAGTAAGGGTCGATCCCACATAGATTGTTGGTATGAAGCAAGCTATGGTCACCTTGTAAATCTCAGTTAGGCAGATTAAATGGTTTATGATAAGTTCGAAAATAAATAATAAATAGAAAATAAAATATTAAATAGTTACTCATATAATTCCATGGTGGGAATTTCAGATAGGCATATGGAGATGCTGTGCTCCTCTTGAATCTCTACTTTCTTATTACATTCATCCAGTCCTTCTTATTCCTTTCCATGGCAAGCTGTATGTAGGGCATCACCGTTGTCAATGGCTACATCCCATCCTCTCAGTGAAAATGGTCCTATGCTCTGTCACAGCACGGCTAATCATCTGTCGGTTCTCAATCAGGTTGGAATAGAATCCCTTGATTCTTTTGCGTCTGTCACTAACGCCCAGCCTTCAGGAGTTTGAAGCTCGTCACAGGCATTCAATACCGGAATCCTACTCGGAATACCACAGACAAGGTTAGACTTTCCGGATTCCCATGAATGCCGCCATCTATCTAGCTTATACCACGAAGATTCTGTTGGGGAATCTAAGAGATATGCGCCCGGCCTAAGGTAGAACGGAAGTGATTGTCAGTCACGCGCGTTCATAGGTGAGAATGATGATGAGTGTCACGGATCATCACATTCATCAAGTTGAAGTGCAACGTATATCTTGGAATAAGAATAAAAGAGAATTGAATATAAAATAATAGTAATTGTATTGAAACTTGAGGTACAGCAGAGCTCCACACCCTTAATCTATGGTGTGTAGAAACTCCACCGTTGAAAATACATAAGTGAGAGGTCCAGGCATGGCCGAATGGCCAGCCCCCATGATCTGAGAACTAATCGTCCCAAGATGATTCTAAGATCTAAAGTGATCAAAAGATGTCTAATACAATAGTAAATTATCCTATTTATACTAGACTAGCTATTAGGGTTTACATGAGTAAGTAATTGATGCATAAATCCACTTTCGGGGCCCACTTGGTGTGTGTTTGGGCTGAGCTTGATCTATCCACGAGCTGAGGCTTCCTTTGGAGTTGAACGCCGAGTTATAGCGTGTTTCTGGCGTTCAACTCCGGGTTATGACGTGTTTCTGGCGTTTAACTCCAGACAGCAGCATGTACTTGGCGTTGAGCGCCACTTTACGTCGTCAATTCCTGAATAAAGTATGAACTATTATATATTTCTGGAAAGCTCTGGATGTCTACTTTCCAACGCCGTTGAGAGCGCGCCATTTGGAGTTCTGTAGCTCCAGAAAATCCATTTCGAGTGCAGGAAGGTCAGATTCCAACAGCATCAGCAGTCCTTTGTCAGCCTCCTATCAGAGTTTTGCTCAAGTCCCTCAATTTCAGCCAGAAATTACCTGAAATCACAGAAAAACACACAAACTCATAGTAAAGTCCAGAAATGTGAATTTAACATAAAAACTAATGAAAACATCCCTAAAAGTAGCTTGAACTTACTAAAAACTACCTAAAAACAATGCCAAAAAGCGTATAAATTATCCGCTCATCACGTACATGACCTGCACGCGCAATGCGAGCTATGCTCACTGTTTTGAAATCTCACGTACGTGGAACCCAACTTTGAAAACTCGCATACGCAAAAGTACGCACGCGACGCGAGCAGTTTCCCCTATTTTGAAACCCCGCGTACGCGGACATAGTTTTGCATACGCGAGCCTCCTGTTTTAGCCAAAAATGAAATTTTTAAATGTTAAGTTAGTCCTCTAGCTTTCCAAACCTCTGTAGCTACCCTCTATGGTCCGATACCTAGTCTTTAAGGTTAGAAAAATAGAGAAGATGGTTGTGAAGTGGAGGAATTGAATTGAGAATGGTGAATAAGGTGATATACGATATAAATGTATGGGAAATAATTTGATGTGAAATATTTGAGGAAGTGCCGAAATATATGAATGTATGAGTAATGAATGAGACATAATTAATGGAAATGATGATATTAATGAGTTGGATGTGGAAAAGATAGTAGGGCGCTAATCCCTTGATTCATTCTCCTACATTCCTTGTGATTGTGTTGTGTGCGATGTGAGGAAGGTGGTAGGGCACTAATTCCCCGACAGTTTCTCTCACATTCTCTCTCTCTCTCTCTCTCTCTCTCTCTCTCTCTCTCTCTCTCTCTCTCTACAAGGTGGTAGGCACTAATCCCTCAATCGGTATGGCACGGCCTCACTAGGGGAAGGTGGTAGGGCACTAATCCCCCGATTTATTTTTCTCCCTAGTGTATGCCTCCAGGAGAAGGTAGTAGGGCACTAATCCCCTGATGTTATGCCTCCTGGAGATGCACAAAAGAGAGATGGTACCCGGATTAGCTATCGGAATGTGTCGAAGTTCTAGCAGTATAATCGACATATGAGCTCACGGCCAGTAGAAAAGGCATATATCATATGTATTTTTTTGTCTTATTTGATTTTGGATTACTTAGGTTGGCCTATTTAAATATCTATTCTTATTTGCTATATGTTCTACTTGCTATAACTGCAATCTATCTGTGTTTTTTTTTGGTCTGTATTGTATGTCTGTGCAACTGAGAGGTCCCTTGTCTAGCGAAGAAGTGACGAGGGTAGTTCCACTGGAGTTTTGGGGAATTGGAGGAAAGTGAGAATTGAGGGGTTAAGTTAGGATTGGATTAGAGCTTAAATGCTATAACTGATGAGCGGATAATTTGTACGCTTTTTGGCATTGTTTTTAGTATGTTTTTAGTATGTTCTAGTTAGTTTTTAGTATATTTTTATTAGTTTTTAGTTAAAATTCACTTTTCTGGACTTTACTATGAGTTTGTGTGTTTTTCTGTGATTTCAGGTATTTTTTGGCTGAAATTGAGGGACCTGAGCAAAAATCTGATTCAGAGACTAAAAAGGACTGCAGATGCTGTTGGATTCTGACCTCCCTGCACTCGAAGTGGATTTTCTGGAGCTGCAGAAGCCCAATTGGCGCGCTCTCAACGGCGTTGGAAAGTAAACATCCTGGGATTTCCAGAAATATATGATAGTCCATATTTTGCCCAAGATTTGATGGCCCAAACCGGCGTTCAATGTCACCATCAGAATTCCCAGCGTTAAACGCCGGAACTGGCACAAGGATGGGAGTTAAACGCCCAAACTGGCATGAAAGCTGGCGTTTAACTCCAAGAAGAGTCTCTACACGAAAATGCTTCAATGTTCAGCCCAAGAACACACCAAGTGGGCCCGGAAGTGGATTTTTATGTCATTTACTCATCATTTGTAAACCCTAGGCTACTAGTTCTCTATATATAGGACCTTTTGCTATTGTATTTGGATATCTTGGTAGCTATCTTCATTCTTATGCTATCTTAGATCATTGGGAGGCTGGCCTCACGGCCATGCCTAGACCTTGTTCTTATGTATTTTCAACGGTGGAGTTTCTACACACCATAGATTAAGGTGTGGAGCTCTGCTGTACCTCGAGTATTAATGCAATTACTATTGTTCTTCTATTCAATTCAACTTGTTCTTGTTCTAAGATATCACTTGTTCTTCAACTTGATGAATGTGATGATCCGTGACACTCATCATCATTCTCACTTATGAACGTGTGCCTGACAACCACCTCCGTTCTACCTAAGATTGGGTGGATATCTCTTGGATTCTTTAACCGGAATCTTCGTGGTATAAGCTAGAACTGATGATGGCATTCAAGAGAATCCGGAAGGTCTAAACCTTGTCTGTGGTATTCTGAGTAGGATTCAATGATTGAATGACTGTGACAAGCTTCAAACTCCTGAAGGCTGGGCGTTAGTGACAGATGCAAAAGAATCACTGGATTCTATTCCGACCTGATTGAGAACCGACAGATGAATAGTCGTGCCGTGACAGGATGCGTTGAACATTTTCACTGAGAGGATGGGAGGTAGCCACTGACAACGGTGAAACCCTTGCATACAGCTTGGCATGAAAAGAGTAAGAAGGATTGGATGAAGACAGTAGGAAAGCAGAGAGACGGAAGGGACCAAGCATCTCCATACGCTTATCTGAAATTCCTACCAATGAATTACATAAGTATCTCTATCTTTATCTTTATGTTTTATTCATCATCCATATCCATTTGAGTTTTCCTGACTAAGATTTACAAGGTGACCATAGCTTGCTTCATACCAACAATCTCTGTGGGATCGACCCTTACTCGCGTAAGGTTTATTACTTGGACGACCCAGTACACTTGCTGGTTAGTTGTGCGAAGTTGTGTCTATGCCATGGTATTGAACACCAAGTCTTTGGATTCATTACCGGGGATTATTTGAGTTGTAGTGATCACAATTTCGTCCACCAAGTTTTTGGCGCCGTTGCCGGGGATTGTTCGAGTATGGACAACTGACGGTTCATCTTGTTGCTTAGATTAGGTATTTTTCTTCAGAGTTCTTAAGAATGAATTCTAGTGTTTCAAGGTGATGTTCTTATCATCACCAAAGCTGATTGATTTTCATCAATTTAGCTCTTGAATGCAATGTCCTGGTGAAGCTTGTTCAGCCATGTCTAATTTCTTTAGACTGAAGCTTTAGACTAACATTGCATGATTCCTGGAATTCTCATTAAGAATTTTGATATCTTTATTTCCTCTTCACTTAATTTTCAAAAAAACCAAAAAAAAAAATTAGAAAATCATAAAATCCAAAAATATTTCTTGTTTGAGTTTAGTGTTTCATTTTAAGTTTGGTGTCAATTGCATGTCTTTGTTCTTCTTGCATTCATTCATGTGTCTTAAGTGATCTTCAAGATGTTCTTGATGATTTCATTACTCTGATCTTTAGTTTCTCTTGACTTGAGTGTTTGTGTTTCTCATATGCATTCTCATTTTGTTAGTGTCAGTAGTATACAAACTGCTAAGTTTGGTGTCTTGCATGCATTGTTATTTGATTGCATTTTGATTATTCCTTATTATTAAAAATCCAAAAATATTTTTAATTTGTGTCTTTTCAAGTCAATAATACAGAGAATTGAAGATTCAGAACATACTGCAGAGGAATTACACAGAAAAAGCTGGGCGTTCAAAATGCCCAGTGAGGAAGGCAAACTGGCATTTAAAAGCCAGCCAGGGTGCCTGGCTGGGCGTTTAATGCCCAAAAGGATAGTGGTTTGGGCGTTTAACGCCAGGATGGCACAAGAGGGAAGATTCTGTTTTTAATTCCAAATTTTTTTTCAGGTTTTCAAAATCTTTTCAAAATCAAATCTTTTTCAAATCAAATCTTTTCAATCAAATCATTTTCAAAATCAACTTCTTTCCATTTTTAAAGATACTTGCTATCAATTAATGATTTGATTCAACATTTCAAGTATGCTGCCTTTTCTGTTGAGAAAGGTTTAATGTTTGAATCATATCTTTTCTTGTTAGCCAAGTTATTAATTTTTTAAAATCAAATCTTTTTAAAATATTTTTCAAATCATATCTTCTCAATCACATCTTTTTAAAACCAATCATATCTTCTTAAATCACATCTTTTTCAGAATAGTTTTCAATCAAATCTTTTTGATTTCTAATTTCAAAATCTTTTTCAAAAATCACTTTACTTCTTTCTCAATCTTGGTTTTCAAAAATCAATTAAAGTTTTTCAAAATGTTTTCAAAATCTTTTACTTAATTTTCGAAAATTTCTTCCCCTCTTCTCATATCCTTCTATTTATGGACTAACACTATTCCTCAATGAACAATTCGAACTCCATCTCTCTTGATAAGTTCGAATTCTTCTACTTCTGCCTTCTATTTTTCTTTTCCTCTGACATCTCAAGGAATCTCTATACTGTGACATAGAGGATTCCATATTTCCTTGTTCTTTTCTCTTTCATATGAGCAGGAGCAAGAACAAAAGCATTCCTATTGAGGCTGATCCTGAACCTGAAAGGACCTTGAAGCGAATGCTAAGGGAAGCTAAGGCACAATTCTCTGTAGAGGACCTAACAGAAATCTTCAAAGAAGAAGAACTCATGGCAGCCGAAAACAACAACAATGCCAACAATGCAAGGAAGGTGCTGGGTGACTTTACTGCACCTACTCCCGACTTCTATGGGAGAAGCATCTCTATCCCTGCTATTGGAGCAAACAACTTTGAGCTTAAGCCTCAATTAGTTTCTCTAATGCAACAGAATTGCAAGTTTCATGGACTTCCATTGGAAGATCCTCATCAGTTTTTAGCTGAATTCTTGCAAATCTGTGACACTGTCAAGACCAATGGGGTTGACCCTGAGGTCTACAGACTTATGCTATTCCTTTTTGCTGTAAGAGACAGAGCTAGGATATGGTTGGACTCACAACCTAAAGAGAGCCTGAACTCCTTGGAAAAGCTAGTCAATGCCTTCTTGGAAAAGTTCTTTCCACCTCAAAAATTGAGTAAGCTTAGAGTGGAAGTCCAAACCTTTAGACAGAAGGAAGGAGAATCCCTCTATGAAGCTTGGGAAAGATACAAACAATTAATCAGAAAGTGTCCCTCTGATATGCTTTCTGAATGGAGCATCATAGATATTTTCTATGATGGTCTGTCTGAACTGTCCAAGATGTCATTGGATAGCTCTGCTGGAGGATCTCTTCATCTGAAGAAGACGCCTACAGAAGCTCAAGAGCCGATTGAAATGGTTGCAAATAACCAATTCATGTACACTTCTGAAAGGAATCCTGTGAACAATGGGACTAATCAGAAGAAAGGAGTTCTTGAGATTGACACTCTGAATGCCATATTGGCTCAGAACAAAATATTGACTCAGCAAGTCAATATGATTTCTCAAAGTCTGTCTGGAATGCAAAATGCACCAGGCAGTACTAAGGAAGCTTCATCTGAAGAAGGAGCTTATGATCCTGAGAACCCTTCAATGGAAGAGGTGAATTACATGGGAGAACCCTATGGAAACACCTATAATCCTTCATGGAGAAATCATCCAAATCTCTCATGGAAGGATCAACAGAGACCTCAACAAGGTTTCAACAATAATAATGGTGGAAGAAACAGGTTTAGCAATGGCAAGCCTTTTCCATCATCTTCTCAGCAACAGACAGAGAGTTCTAAGCAGAACCACTCTGACTTAGCAACCATGGTCTCTGATCTAATCAAAACCACTCAAAGTTTCATGACTGAAACAAGGTCCTCCATTAGAAACTTGGAGGCACAAGTGGGTCAGCTGAGCAAGAAAATTACTGAACTCCCTCCTAGTACTCTTCCAAGCAATACAGAAGAAAATCCAAAAGGAGAGTGCAAGGCCATCAACATGGCCAAATTTGGAGAGGAGGGAGAGGCAGTGAACACCACTGAGGAAGACCTCAATGGACATCCACTGGCCTCCAATGAGTTCCCTAATGAGGAACCATGGGAATCTGAGGCTCATAATGAGACCATGGAGATTCCATTGGACTTACTTCTGCCATTCATGAGCTCTGATGAGTATTCTTCCTCTGAAGAGGATGAGTATGTCACTGAAGAGCAAGTTGCTAAATACCTTGGAGCAATCATGAAGTTAAATGACAAGTTATTTGGAAATGAGACTTGGGAGGATGAACCCCCTTTGCTCACCAAAGAACTAGATGACTTGTCTAGGCAGAAATTACCTCAAAAGAGACAAGATCCTGGGAAGTTCTCAATACCTTGTACCATAGGCACCATGACCTTTAAGAAGGCCTTGTGTGACTTAGGGTCAAGTGTAAACCTCATGCCTCTCTCTGTAATGGAGAAGCTAGGGATCTTTGAGGTGCAAGCTGCAAAAATCTCACTAGAGATGGCAGACAATTCAAGAAAACAAGCCTATGGACTTGTAGAGGATGTTCTGGTAAAAGTTGAAGACCATTACATCCCTACTGATTTCATAGTCCTAGAGACTGGGAAGTGCATGGATGAATCCATCATCCTTGGCAGACCCTTCCTAGCACAGCAAAGGCTGTGATTGATGTTGATAGAGGAGAATTGATCATTCAAGTGAATGAAGAATCCTTTGTGTTTAAGGCTCAAGGATATCCATCTGTCACCATGGAGAGGAAGCATGAAGAGCTTCTCTCAAAACAGAGTCAAACAGAGCCCCCACAGTCAAACTCTAAGTTTGGTGTTGGGAGGCCACAACCAAATTCTAAGTTTGGTGTTAAACCCCCACATTCAAACTCTAAGTTTGGTGTTGGGAGGTTCCAACATTGCTCTGAACATCCCTGAGGCTCCATGAGAGCCCACTGTCAAGCTACTGACATTAAAGAAGTGCTTGTTGGGAGGCAACCCAATGTTATATTTTATCTATTTTTTCTTTGTTATTTTATGTTTTCTGTAGGTTGATGATCATGAGAAGTCACAAAATCAATTGAAAAAGCAAAAACAGAAAGAAAAAACAGAAAGAAAAATAGCACACCCTGGAGGAGACTTAGCTGGCGTTTAAACGCCAGTAAGGCTAGCAGATGGGCATTTAACGCCCATTCTGGCACCATTCTGGGCGTTTAACGCCAGAAAGGGGCACCAGAATGGCGTTAAATGCCAGAAATGGGCATGAACTTGGCGTTAAACGCCAGAAATAGGCACCAGCCCGGCGTTTAACGCCAGAATTGGCACAGGGAGCAATTTTGCTCGCCACTTGGTGCAGGGATGACTTTTCCATGACACCTTAGGATCTGTGGACCCCACAGGATCCCCACCTACCCCACCACTCTCTCTCTTCTTCACCCATTCACCAATCACCTCAACACCTCTTCCCCAAACACCCTTCACCTATCAAATTCCATCTTTCTCTTCACTACTCACATCCATCCTTCATAAAACCCCACATACCTTACCATTCAAATTCAAAACACTTTCCCTCCCAAAAAATCCCTCCCATAACCGAACCCTACCCCTCCCCCCACCCCTATATAAACCAATCTTCACTCCTTCATTTTCACACAACCTAAACACTACTTCTCCCCTTTTTGGCCGAACCACAAAGCCATTCCCTTTCCCCTCATTTCTTCTTCTTCTACTCTCTTCTTTCTTCTTTTGCTCGAGGACGAGCAAACCTTTTAAGTTTGGTGTGGTAAAAGCATTGCTTTTTGTTTTTCCATAACCATTTATGGCATCCAAGGCCAGAGAAACCTCTAGAAAGAGGAAAGGGAAGGCAAAAGCTTCCACCTCCGAGTCATGGGTGATGGAGAGATTCATCTCAAGGGTGCATCAAGACCACTTTTATGAAGTTGTGGCCTTGAAGAAGGTGATCCCCGAGGTCCCTTTCAAACTCAAAAAGAGTGAATATCCGGAGATCCGACATGAGATCCGAAGAAGAGGTTGGGAAGTTCTTACCAACCCCATTCAACAAGTCGGAATCTTAATGGTTCAAGAGTTCTATGCCAATGCATGGATCACCAAGAACCATGATCAAAGTGTGAACCCGGACCCAAAGAATTGGCTTACAATGGTTCGGGGGAAATACTTGGATTTTAGTCCGGAAAATGTAAGGTTGGCATTCAACTTGCCCATGATGCAAGGAGATGAACATCCTTACACTAGAAGGGTCAACTTTGATCAAAGGTTGGACCAAGTCCTCACAGTTATTTGTGAAGAGGGGGCCCAATGGAAGAGAGATTCAAGAGGAAAGCCGGTTCAATTGAGAAGGCATGACCTCAAGCCCGTGGCTAGGGGATGGTTGGAGTTTATTCAACGCTCAATCATTCCCACTAGCAACCGGTCTGAAGTTACTATAGACCGAGCTATCATGATTCATAGCATCATGATTGGAGAAGAAATAGAAGTTCATGAGGTTATATCCCAAGAACTTTATATGGTGGCGGACAAGTCCTCTACCTTGGCAAGGTTAGCCTTTCCTCATCTCATTTGTCACCTCTGTTATTCAGTTGGAGTTGACATAGAGGAAGACATCCCCATTGATGAGGACAAGCCCATTACTAAGAAGAGGATGGAGCAAACAAGAGACCCCTCTCATCATCAAATCCCTGAGATGCCTCAAGGGATGCACTTTCCTCCACAAAACTATTGGGAGCAACTGAACACCTCCCTAGGAGAATTGAGTTCCAACATGGGACAACTAAGGGTGGAGCACCAAGAACATCCATTCTCCTCCATGAAATTAGAGAAGACCAAAGAATCATGAGAGAGGAGCAACAAAGGCAAGGAAGAGACATTGAGGAGCTCAAGCACTCCATAGGATCTTCAAGAGGAAGAACAAGCCGCCATCACTAAGGTGGACCCGTTCTTTAATCTCCTTGTTCTTTATTTTCCTGTTTTTCGAATTTTATGCTTATGTTTATCTATGTTTGTGTCTTGTGATCATTAGTGTCTTAGTGTCTATGCCTTAAAGTTATGAATGTCCTATGAATCCATCACCTTTCTTGAATGAAAAATGTTCTTAATTGAAAAAGAAAAGAATTGCATGAATTTTGAATTTTATAACAGTTTAATTATTTTGATGTGGTGGCAATATTTTTTGTTTTCTGAATGTATGCTTAAACAGTGCATATGTATCTTGAATTTGTGGTTCATGAATGTTGGCTCTTGAAAGAATGATGAAAAAGGAGACATGTTACTGAGGATCTGAAAAATCATAAAAATGATTCTTGAAGCAAGAAAAAGCAGTGAATACAAAAAAAATAGAAGAAAAACGAAAAAAAAGAAGAAAGAAGGAGAAAAACGAAAAAAAAAGAGAGAGAAAGAAAAAGAAAGAAATAAAAGTGTGATCCAAGGCAAAAAGAGTGTGCTTAAGAACCCTGGACACCTCTAATTGGGGACTCTAGCAAAGCTAAGTCACAATCTGAAAAGGTTCACCCAATTATGTGTCTGTGGCATGTATGTATCCGGTGGTAATACTGGAAGACAGAGTGCTTTGGGCCACGGCCAAGACTCGATAAGTAGCTGTGTTCAAGAATCATCATACTTAACTAGGAGAATCAATGACACTATCTGGATTCTGAGTTCCTAAAGAAGCCAATCATTCTGAATTTCAAAGGATAGAGTGAGATGCCAAAACTGTTCAGAGGCAAAATGCTAAAAGCCCCGCTCATCTAATTAATACTGATCTTCATAGATGTTTTTGGAATTCATTGTATATTCTCTTCTTTTTATCTTATTTGATTTTCAGTTGCTTGAGGACAAGCAACAATTTAAGTTTGGTGTTGTGATGAGCGGATAATTTGTACGCTTTTTGGCATTGTTTTTAGTATGTTTTTAGTATGTTCTAGTTAGTGTTTAGTATATTTTTATTAGTTTTTAGTTAAAATTCACTTTTCTGGACTTTACTATGAGTTTGTGTGTTTTTCTGTGATTTCAGGTATTTTTTGGCTGAAATTGAGGGACCTGAGCAAAAATCTGATTCAGAGACTAAAAAGGACTGCAGATGCTGTTGGATTCTGACCTCCCTGCACTCGAAGTGGATTTTCTGGAGCTGCAGAAGCCCAATTGGCGCGCTCTCAACGGCGTTGGAAAGTAAACATCCTGGGCTTTCCAGAAATATATGATAGTCCATATTTTGTCCACGATTTGATGGCCCAAACCGGCGTTCAATGTCACCATCAGAATTCCCAGCGTTAAACGCCGGAACTGGCACAAGGATGGGAGTTAAACGCCCAAACTGGCATGAAAGCTGGCGTTTAACTCCAAGAAGAGTCTCTACACGAAAATGCTTCAATGCTCAGCCCAAGAACACACCAAGTGGGCCCGGAAGTGGATTTTTATGTCATTTACTCATCATTTGTAAACCCTAGGCTACTAGTTCTCTATATATAGGACCTTTTGCTATTGTATTTGGATATCTTGGTAGCTATCTTCATTCTTATGCTATCTTAGATCATTGGGAGGCTGGCCTCACGGCCATGCCTAGACCTTGTTCTTATGTATTTTCAACGGTGGAGTTTCTACACACCATAGATTAAGGTGTAGAGCTCTGCTGTACCTCGAGTATTAATGCAATTACTATTGTTCTTCTATTCAATTCAACTTGTTCTTGTTCTAAGATATCACTTGTTCTTCAACTTGATGAATGTGATGATCTGTGACACTCATCATCATTCTCACTTATGAACGTGTGCCTGACAACCACCTCCGTTCTACCTAAGATTGGGTGGATATCTCTTGGATTCTTTAACCGGAATCTTCGTGGTATAAGCTAGAACTGATGGCGGCATTCAAGAGAATCCGGAAGGTCTAAACCTTGTCTGTGGTATTCTGAGTAGGATTCAATAATTGAATGACTGTGACGAGCTTCAAACTCCTGAAGGCTGGGCGTTAGTGACAGACGCAAAAGAATCACTGGATTCTATTCCGACCTGATTGAGAACCGACAGATGAATAGCCGTGCCGTGACAGGGTGCGTTGAACATTTCCATTGAGAGGATGGGAGGTAGCTGATGAGCGGATAATTTGTACGCTTTTTGGCATTGTTTTTAGTATGTTTTTAGTATGATCTAGTTAGTTTTTAGTTTATTTTTATTAGTTTTTAGTTAAAATTCACTTTTCTGGACTTTACTATGAGTTTGTGTATTTTTCTGTGATTTCAGGTATTTTCTGGCTGAAATTGAGGGACCTGAGCAAAAATCTGATTCAGAGACTAAAAAGGACTGCAGATGCTGTTGGATTCTGACCTCCCTGCACTCGAAGCAGATTTTCTGGAGCTACAGAAGCCCAATTGGCGCGCTCTCAACGGCGTTGGAAAGTAGACATCCTGGGCTTTCCAGCAATATATGATAGTCCATACTTTGCCCAAGATTTGATGGCCCAAACCGGCGTTCAAAGTCACCCTCAGAATTTCCAGCGTTAAACGCCGGAACTGGCACAAGAATGGGAGTTAAACGCCCAAACTGGCATAAAAGCTGGCGTTTAACTCCAAGAAGAGTCTCTACACGAAAATGCTTCAATGCTCAGCCCAAGCACACACCAAGTGGGCCTGGAAGTGGATTTTTATGTCATTTACTCATCTCTGTAAACCCTAGGCTACTAGTTCTCTATATATAGGACCTTTTACTATTGTATTTTAGGGGGGATCTTTCAATCTTTAGAGCCTTTGATCATGTTTTTATGATTAAACCCTCTTTGGGAGGCTGGCCATTCGGCCATGCCTAGACCTTGTTCTTATGTATTTTCAAGGTGGAGTTTCTACACACCATAGATTAAGGTGTGGAGCTCTGCTGTACCTCGAGTATTAATGCAATTACTATTGTTCTTCTATTCAATTCCGCTTGTTCTTGTTCCAAGATATCACTTGTTCTTCACTTGATTAATGTGATGATCCGTGACACTCATCATCATTCTCACCTATGAACGTGTGCCTGACAACCACCTCCGTTCTACCTTAGATTGGGTGAATATCTCTTGGATTCCTGATACACAATGCATGGTTGATCGCCTGACAACCGAGTGCTCGCCTGACAACCGAGCCAGCCATTTCGTGAGATCAGAGTCTTCGTGGTATAGGCTAGAACTGATGGCGGCATTCAAGAGAATCCGGAAGGTCTAACCTTGTCTGTGGTATTCTGAGTAGGATTCAATGATTGAATGACTGTGACGTGCTTCAAACTCCTGAAGGCGGGGCGTTAGTGACAGACGCAAAAGAATCACTGGATTCTATTCCGGCCTGATTGGAACCGACAGATGGATAGCCGTGCCGTGACAGGGTGCGTTGAACATTTCCACTGAGAGGATGGGAGGTAGCCACTGACAACGGTGAAACCCTTGCATAAGCTTGCCATGGAAAGGAGTAAGAAGGATTGGATGAAGACAGTAGGAAAGCAGAGAGACGGAAGGGACAAGCATCTTCATACGCTTATCTGAAATTCCTACCAATGAATTACATAAGTATCTCTATCTTTATCTTTATGTTTTCGTATATCATCATTCATATCCATCTGAGTCTGCCTGACTAAGATTTACAAGGTGACCATAGCTTGCTTCATACCAACAATCTCTGTGGGATCGACCCTTACTCGCGTAAGGTTTATTACTTGGACGACCCAGTACACTTGCTGGTTAGTTGTGCGGAGTTGTGTTTATGCCATGGTTTTGAACACCAAGTTTTTGGATTCATCACCGGGGATTATTTGTGTTGTGAAAAGTATTGATCACAATTTCGTGCACCAAGTTTTTGGCGCCGTTGCCGGGGATTGTTCGAGTATGGACAACTAACGGTTCATCTTGTTGCTTAGATTAGGTATTTTTTTTCAGAGTTCTTAAGAATGAATTCTAGTGTTTCATGATGATCTATTGAAGTCTGGCTGGTTGTGAAGCCATGTCTAATTCTATTGGATCGAGGTTTCAACTTATCATCACAAGAGCTTGTTGATTTCTATCAATCTTGCTATTGGAGCAGTGATCTTCTAAGGCTTGGCTGGCCTTTGGCCATGTCTAGTGTTTTGGACCGAAGCTTTCTTTGAAAGCTTGGCTGGCTGTCTAATTCCTAGACCGGAGTCTTAGACTAAACATTGCATGATTCCTGGAATTCTCATTAAGAATTTTGATACCTTTATTTTCTTTTCCACTTAATTTTCGAAAAAGCACAAAAAAATTACAAAATCATAAAATCCAAAAATATTTCTTGTTTGAATCTAGAGTCTCATTTTAAGTTTGGTGTCAATTGCATGTTTTTGTTCTTCTT